>NC_142180.1:5635000-6835000 GCF_026936395.1 Plectropomus leopardus
CTTTGCAGTGCAAAACAATATGGATTGCCCGTTCACCGAGACAGGTAAATGTCACATCGAACTAATTAATAAGCAACCTACCCAATTAGGCAAAAGATAGACTTAATTACATGTTTTTTCCTGATGATGGAAGTAGCTCACTTATTTGTCTCTGTTAAGAACTGTATATGTGCAGTACCTGTCAGGCAGTTGTGAGAAAATAGCAATGTTTGTGAGCTGAGTTTAATATATAAAACAATTTGTATGGAGGCTAACTTTATTTACATTAATTTATTTGTGGTGGCCAACCACGATTAAAAACATCTGCTACAATGGAAATATCCTATAAGCTTTTTTAATGGGGAAAAATGCTAACTTTTGCATCAGCCTAAAGAGAAATATCATATCTCGGGCACTCTAAGCACACGTTAAGTGTTAGCATGTAACCTACACTATACTTGCGTGCATATTAAAGTCTATTATTTAAAAAATTTGTTTGACAATGAGAATGTCAAGATATATCATTGTGATAGAACTTGAACCATATTGGACTAATTTGCATCCTCTAAATAATATTTAGGTACAGGTTTGTGTACCTTTGTGAGCATCAAAATATAATCATAGACCTCACTATAATTGTTAGATCTGTATATGTTAATGGATACCATAACTATAATCTGTGTTACCCCACTACTGCAAGTCAGCCACTATTAGTTGCTGGCCTATCGATTGTAACATTAGAGGAACTACTAATGATTTTGATTCTGGTGTCATGCAGATTTCTTCTTTCCCTCCCACATTTATTCTCATTTAAATGCATGTTGACAGTCTTTAAAAGCAAAAAGGGCAGAATAAATAGAATAAGTTTCCCTGTTCTATTTTCCACTTGAAGCAAGTCTTATTCTCCCTTTTTTCCTCCATGCAAAACCGACACAGAAAAGACTGAAAATAAAACCTCTTCATGCCGGCTAATTATTTCAGAGAAATTAGTTGCCTGGAGCCTCGGCTGATGTTGTGCTTTGTTTTCCCTCTGTGCATTCTAAATGTGCACTGATCGCATGCAGACACTTCATTTTTCATGGTCTCTCCCTAATTGCTGTCTGCAGTCAGTCATGCTGGATCTCACAGCAGGAGATGACTTTTTGCACAAGAAAGTGTGAGTGTGTGTGTGTGTGTGTGTGTGTGTGTGTGTGTGTGTGTGTGTGTGTGTGTGTCTGTGTGTATTGGCAGGTAATTAACGCAATATAGTCAAAAATCAAGTGGAAGCAAATGAACCAGTAAACCTAATTCTGGTGTGTGTCTGTGTGTGTTGCTGCAGATGATTGTCATGTGCAGGCAGGTGGTAATTAGCTGAATATAGTCCGTCCGAAAAAGAAAAAAGGGGAAAATGAACCACCATCTGACTTCTACACATTAACTGCAAAGTAGTGGAACATCTGCAGGGCTGGAAATGGAATCAGGTTAATATTTTCACACACAAGCGCACACAAGCGCACGCACGCACACACACGCACACACACACACACACACACACACACACACACACACACACACACACACACACACAGAGGAAAAAAAAAAGACGTGGATCTATCCATCCAAAGCTCTACTTTCCATGCTTGGCTGGAAGGCTAAAAGCCCTTTCTGCTAATAAGGAAGGAGGTGAAACCCAAAGTATGAAGAGAAAGAGAAGATGGAGAAAAAAAAAAACTAAAAGAAAAAAACGAGAATAAAAAAACAGTTAGTAAAAGAGTAAGCGAGTGATTGAGAAAACGAACAAATTCACGAGCAAGAGAAGAGAGTTAGGAGATTTAATGAAGATAAGTTGGCAGATATGCAGAGGAGGTTGGTGGTAATTACAGGTTCAGTCGCTGCTGACCGGTGACTCGAGGGCCCCCGCACTGTTGAATACATTCCCCGCGTTTTCACCCAATTAAAGTCTGTCACCGAGAGGAACATTTGTAAAGGTTGCAGCGATGACAAATGAGGAGAGCGGAGCAGCAGATAGAGCCCAGGGGCTGCACAGTTAACAGCACATGAGCTTAACTCTGCAAAATGGGAGTGTTTGTTATGAAATCAACCCCCCCGAAACTCCTGCTGTGGTGAATAAAGAGCTTTTATTATGTGAGACCATTCGCATGCTTCAATTATTTATTAGCCTATTTAAATCTTGTAATTAAGGACCACATTAGGAGCAAAGGATCATAAAAAAGAAAATAAGACTTCATAGCTGATCCAACTTTGTGAGTTACTGCGCTGACGAGTTTCAAAGGGAGAGTAATTTGCAGTAAAAGGCTGCAGAAGACGCTCTGTGCTGGTGTGTACTGGTGTCCGGTCACAGTGACTTCTCTACATATAAGTAAAGATCAAAAGTTAGTCAAACCCTAAATTTCAGTTTCTGCTATTGAATTTCTTACCATAGTGACTGAAATCATTAACTAGCTGATCAATTAATCAGTTAAAAAAAAAAGTTAAATTAAAATTGAACAAAGTATTACAAATCTGCACAGACATCGGATTCCAGCTTTAAGTGCCTCACATTTTCTGATGTAACTGATGAGGAACAAAAAAGTATTGAGGCTCACTATAATAAACCTTGCCAGATGTAGTTTCCAAAACAGGAAGTGATGTATTTTAGTCATGAAATTACATTTGAAAAGTAGGGGTCATTTCTACACATTTATATATTTATAATACATGTCTTACAAGTATTATAAACATGATAATAATACATGTTTTGTTTTTGAGGGTGTTTTGGGGATTGTTGCAGTCTAAATTGCTTGATTTCCCAGCAGCTTATCTCAAAGATTGTGATGCATGCATGCAATATTTTTAGAAGTTATATTGTATTTAAAATGAAATGTTGGGAGCAACTAAAACTTGCAAAAGAAGTTCAGATTTTTATTTATTAATTTATTTTTTTGTATAGTTCATCAAGAATTGAGCGCAACTCATTTTACTGGGAATTAAATTACACTGTTCTGAGTTTGTGATTTATAAGACACTAACATTACTACCACTAACCAAACATGTTTCCACTAACTCAGCTTAACACGTCTCTACCACACAGCACACCTGGAAAAGGTGAGACATGACGTGTTTGTCAATCATCGTCATTTGTGTTGCACCACAATGCTAACACATGGTGCAAAACAGCTGACCTCCACTTTTATGCAGAAAATCAGGCAACTGCCTTGCACAGTTTTTGATGGTAACCTTTGCTAGTGAGTGTGAGACATCTGTGTTGCAAATATCTGCATCTTCACAACCAGAGACAAGAAACTGACTTTAATGATGTTATGCAGAGGACTGCTATGAATAGCAAAAATCATGACATCATAACATCGCAACATGACACCCATGCATTATGGGATGTTTGTAGCCTTTATGTCGCTAGGCTAGCGAGTTTCTTTAAGTCCATTTATTATCTTTAAGATTTAATCAGCCCTAAAAGTGTTCAGGACCTCCATTTCAATGCGCAAGACTTTTTGGCAGCTTGTGTAAGGTATTTTGCTGCAACAAAAGTTGAAAGCATCTACAGTACAAAGACAGAAGAACTAAAAACATTTTTAACAAGCCACAAAATTTGACACTTATCTTCTGCTTAAATCAAACTATTTCATGGTTCTGTTTTACTAAAGAAAAGGCTTCAAAGGTGAGGAGTATCACATCCTTTAAGTCTTAGGCAAAAGAAATGTTGCACTAGTCAAAAACATTCAAGTAAAGCCTGTTTTGTTACAGTGACATTGGAGAGTGAAGAGAAAATAAACCTCGTGAAAACTTTTTAAGTTTAAATTATGCACGCAAAAATATTGTTTGGATTCCATTCATCAGTGAATGTTTCTTTTTACTTTCCCCTCCTCTGACAGAGCAGATAGCAGATAGACAAGGC
Source organism: Plectropomus leopardus (assembly GCF_026936395.1). Lineage (NCBI taxonomy): Eukaryota > Metazoa > Chordata > Actinopteri > Perciformes > Serranidae > Plectropomus > Plectropomus leopardus. The sequence goes on from NC_142180.1 coordinate 5,638,872, forward strand.
CAGACAGGGCTGTTCTTTTCACCTCCATCTCTAATTCATCCATCTCCCTCCACCTCCTCCCTCACCTCCTCCACCCCCTGTGTGAGTTTTGTTATTACACTCTGGCTTGATTTATTTATTCTGTCCATCACAGCGTTGCTCTTTTCCCCTCTATCCCTCCTTCTGCATAATATTTTCCATCTCATCACTGGATGCACCGCTGGACTTGTCGAATCTCTTGTCTGCTGAGGTGTGAGATGTAAGACAGGAAGTCAAACCTATAATCCTCCCGGCTTCCTCTCTGCCCTCACTTTTGACAAACAAAACAAAACCCTGCTCACATTCGGGAGCAGGCACATTTCTTTTTTTTGCCATCTCATTGCTGAGTCTAACAAACAACTGAGACTGCAACTACAAGTTTTTAAATTTAAAAAGTCACTAATAAATCTGCAGTGTATTAATCAATTATGTCAGTAGTAAAATAACAGAGGCAATCTTGTTAACTGTTGGTATGTTGGATGTTAGCTTGTCATGGGAGTGTTGTGTACATGCATCAACATTTCTAATAAGCTCAATACTGACTATTTAGCCACAATGATGTACTTCAAATCAAAGACTTCTTTCTACCAAACAAATATGAAACATTTTAGAGGACATCAGTCCATTGTGAGATGTAAGTGCTTCATTAGACATGGCAGATCATAGCCTTTTAATCATGAACTGCTTATATCAATGGCCTTATATAAAAAATAGAATTACCACCTTGCAGATGTATGCCTCCATGCATCATTCAAGTTGCAGTGACAGGGTTGCAAATCATAAGGACTTTGCTCAATTGTTTATTGGTAAAATTAACAATCGATCAATCGTTACTGGAAAAAAACATAAATCCGTTCCTTATTTCAAACAACACCAAATGCTATTTTTCCTCAAGTCAAAGCTCACAGGAACATACTACATACACTTTGACAGCACTGCATATCATATCAATTAATCAACTGACTTTCACATGTTTGATTGAAGGCTTAATGACCCATTAATCGATTAGTGTCACCAATTCAGTATCTGACCAAATGTCCACTTCTGCTCCTCAATTCTGATGTTGAGTAATGGCTAGAAAAGTGCTTTGGCAGAACATTCTGATTTCACCGTGAATTTGACCTTTGACCTTTGGGAAACAAAATGTCAGCATTTCATCATTAGACATCTGTGTAAAGTTCTGTGTTCAATGAATTCTTAAATTATGGCCAAAAACATGTTTTGTGAGGTCACAGTGACAATGACCTTTGACCACCAGATTTTGTCCAATTCATTGTTGTGTCCAAATGGTCCCAAAATATGAAGATGTTCCATGAAGGTCTCCTGAAGATGTTGCGTTCAAGAGGATGAGATGAACACAAGGTCATAGTAATCTTGACCTTTGACCACCAAATTCTAATCTGTTTATCAATGAGTCCAAGCAAATGTCCGTGCCAAATACGAAGAAATACCCTCCAGATGTTCTTAAGATACCGCAATCACAAGAAGGAGACAGATGCAAAGTCAAGATGACATTGACTTTTGACTACCGAAATTAAATTAGCTTACTTTGACATCCAAAATCTAATCAGTTCACTGCTGAATCCAAGTGAGCGTTTGTGCCAAATTTGAAAAAAATCCCTTAAGGTGTTCTGAGGTATTGCATTGGTGAGAGAGACAGACGAGGTCAAAATAACATTGACCTTTGACTACCGAAATTAAATTAGCTTATCTTTGAGTCCAAGTGGACAATTGTGTCAAAATAAAGGAAACTCCCTCAAGGCCTTCTTATGATATCATGTTCCTGAGAATGAGATGGTCAAAAGTCAAAGCAGAAAAATAGAGATTCTACTCTTTTTCTTTAGAAAGAGGGAGGTTGAAATGAAAATAAATACACAAATATATTTTAGCAACATGATAATATGCAAAAATCCTAAGAGGTAGTATTTAATAATAGCCCACTCCTGTAATGATACTGTAATGTGAGTGTGATATTCCCCAACGTCTCCAGAGAATTCACCAAATTGCCCTGACAAGAATATACCACGACAAACTCACATTGTGTTCCCGAACTTGTGGGACCGGTGGGAAATAGCGGGGAATTCAGACAGCCAACACCTGAAGTGAAACTCTTCATTACTAAAAGCATTCTCTTCTGCGTCTCCTTTTTACTGAGGAGCCCAAGTTCAAACAAGGACACTGCAGTAATGCAGAGCCCAGCTGAGCAGACTCGTCTCTCACCTGGACCCTAGGTACTGTTCACCCGCCAGCACGACTCTCGCTCTCCTCTTCCACCCCCATACATCAAGTGACTCTCCTTAAGCCTCTCCTTCTCAACTTAAGGAGGATCAAGAGATGAAAGCAGACAGGAAGGAAGCGCAAGAGTGAAGTGAACACAGACAGAAGATGATAGAGTCTGAATTGGAGTGAAGAAAATTGCAGCAAAAATACAGAGATGAAGATAAATAGAAATAAAGAGTGGCAAAAAAGACTGCAAAAGAAAAGAAAGAAAGCTTAGCTGCAACGCATGCTAATATCAGGTCAATTTAAACCTTATGTTTAAACTAAAAGGATTAAAAAGAGGAAAGCAAAGTATGTGGTATCCATATGGGAAAAGTGCGTCTCTGTTTTATAGATTAATATATTCAACACACACTCTCTACCTTCATCTGAGCATGAAAGACAGAGGAAGCTTATGTGTGCATGCTGTACCAGAGACTCAGGCTGATTATATTCCTCAAGAAAAGCTATTTGAACACCATAGCAACACCATTCCACAATATCTGCTTCACTTATTTAAAGGATTGGTTCACACAGGTGACTTAAACAGTATCAATGTTACATGATAACAGCGGTTTTAAGGGACTACTTCTATCATAGAAAGTGGTTCCAGTTTGGGCTGCATGACATTGGGAAAAAACTGACATTAATTTATCAATCATTAATTCATCACATGGAATAATACAATGTACAACTCCAGTGAAATGTGATGCCATCAGCTCCTTCAAATTGTGCTCTGAAATTTATTCCTTTTTTGAGTCTTCTTATCTTGTTGGCTGTTGCTTTACAACTGTCTGTGTTTCTGGATGATTGTGGTCATCCATGGTTCTGGTTGTGGAATGATTTAACTGCCTACACATGTCGACCCTAACAAGATGACGGCTATTCACTTTGTAGCCACCAGCTCCTTATTGGTTGTAATGCACACTCCTCCTCTCCTTCTCTTATCCAACGCCAACCACAAAAATCACCAAAAGCACTTTTAAAACAAACATAAGAGCCTAAATTTAGCCTAAATTTAGTAGAGCTGACAGAGAGGTGACTGGAAACGTCTGCGCCTACATCATCATCGTTGTGCTATCTAATAATACAGTCTACATATTTCAGACATTGCAATACATTTATTTTTTTTCTTTAATATATTGCAATACGGGAAAAAAATACAGGAATTTTCATTTGAGTAGCTATATTTGGAAATAATTAGTTCTAGAATACTTGGAGTGATTTTGCTGGATGCTGGATGTTTTTATTTTCTGCATAGACAATTAAAACAATAACAATAGAAGCTGAGTCTTTTGGGAGGAGGAGGGGGAAATAACACAGTTTGATACACTGGTTGACTAGTCATGACACCATTGTATTTACGTAACACTCTTCTACCAATCTGGGCTAAAGTCAATGATCTTACATCTTGCTAAAAATCCATGTTGCTTATACAATAAGGAGGCTCCCTAATGTTGTGATCCTCTTATTCCTGATTCATTTTCAAAATGTGGTCGACTACTAGCGGGGCATGCTTTGGTCATTCATCAGACTTCTCGTGTAGATTAACGTTAGTGCTAACATTGGTGTTCTCCTTGATAAAGTCTTCTCCTCATGTACTCAGTACCATCACAGGTCAAACTCCATCACACAGGAGTGTGAAGATGTAGCAAGCCATGTTATCATCAAAGAAAAAAAAAGAAAATCAACAGTGGAACTGACAAATTGCAAAGAATGAACAGACCTACGCAGAATGTTAAGTAAGTGAGTGTGCGTGCAAGTGTCCGATATGTGTGTGTAGACTTATATATACACAGCTTTGAGAGGAGACAGGCATGTGTGTCCCGCAGCAGGTGAAGTAAGAATAGTACAGGAACACAGTTTCCTCCTTTAGCTATGAATCATGCTCATGACAAGGACAACTGACAGCCTGCAGCAAGATGAATAGATGTGTGTGTGCATGCGTGCGTGCGTGCGTGCGTGCGTGCGTGCGTGCGTGCGTGCGTGCGTGCGATGTGAATGTGAAAATAAGCAGGACAGACATAATGCAGATACGCGAGGAGGAGATAAAATGTTTGACACACAAGCTCTCTCACACACACACACACACACACACACACACACACACACACACACACACACACACACACACACACACCCTGTGCTCTTTGTGTTCAGCATCTCCTCTGAGAGAGTCCAACCTTCAGCATGAGTCATCACCACAGTGTCTGCCCTTAAAGCACTCTGCTGCTGCGCTTTTCACAAGGAACAATCCAGCAGCAAGAGAGAAACAGTCTGTTTACTGGCTTCATTTGGCCCATTTGCTTCAAAATGAACAGCAGTACAGGACTGCGTAAGCACTGCAGCTACCAGTGGGAACAACTTTATTTAAAGCAACGCCATTGTTGTATTGAACAACAACTACTGTGAAGTATCTGTGAGGTATGTGTAATGCATTGGTGAAATCAAAGTCTTTCAATAGCTATCTTACAGTTACATTGTTGCACAAATTGTGTGTGAATTTCCTATATTTTGTTAAAATAAAATCCGAATCAGTACCTGTTTCCATCAGCTACCGTAATGAGAATATTTTCGAGAATATGACATGACCTCATTCTCAGAGCATCAGTAATGCTGCATTCACATGCAATCAGACAGACGGCAGACAGCAATCCTGAAATCAATTTAGTTGAGGGGAGCAAGACGGTACATTCAGGTGACGCCGGCAAAGAATATCAGCCATGGTAACAGCAGATAGTGTTTCAGGTAGAAGTTCAAATATTGTAGCTATTTGATGTACTCTGCAACAGAATTTACAAGCAGGTCTTTTGTAGCTCCTTCATACAGGACAAAACCACAGTTTTAAAGTCCTGCCACTATGCCAAACTGTTTGTTTTTCTTGTGCCTCCCGTGTGAATGCAGCATAACTCAGCAGTATTTTTTGGCTACTTGCCACCTAAGATGATTTTTTGTGTTTTCTCTTACTTTTCAAATTAAATGGATTTTTGTTCACAAAACATGGCAAGAAGCAAGCGGCAACAGTCAGTTGATCACCAGAGGGTAAAAACCACTGTGTCGAATTTTTGGGATGGCTAGGTCAGTCTTTCAACAGACCGTTGGATGGATTGCCAGGAAACCTTGTACTGATATTCATGATGCACAGAGGATGAATCCTACTGACTTTGCTGATGCCTTAAATTTCAATGAACGCTCTCATCAAGTTAAAATACTTGTCAAATAGTTTGTTTTTTGACCAAATACCTGCAAAATGAATGATATTCCTATCAGCTTCAGCCACCAGCATGGCTGCAGACTTTTCATCTTGCCAAATGATTACAGTATCTTCACATATTTTTTAAAGTTATATGTATTTGTTGGAAATTGCTCACGTCTGAGGGCATTGCTAATATCAATGTCTCTCTTTTGATACTACCACATGGGGTCATAACACAGTGTGGACTTTTAAATTCTTCATTTTCTGCCATTAACAATAAAGACAATGGTAAACAAACAACAACAGGATGATAGTCTTTAGAGTCCTAATGCTGCACAACCTTGTAATCCTATGGAAATACTCATTTTCACAACAGACACACAAAAAGAGATCCCCATTAACTATTTGTGTTAAATAAGCAAGTAAATTATAGATAAAAGTCCAAATTTAGGTGAACTTTTGGACAAGGGTTCATGTACTCATAGTGCTCATAGTGTTGTAGTGGGGGGTTGAGTCCTCTGTGAAATCTAGGTTTTGGCTTTGCAATGAATCATGAGCCACATGTTTTTTCTCTTTTTTTCTGCCATTTTGAGCCCTTTTTGTATACATTCCCCTGAACACACTCATCAGGTTGACTTCAACCCTGCCTGAAATAATCAACCATCACACAAAGTATCATTTTGTCTCTGAACCGTCAACAGTAAACACACCTCGGTTCAATTTGGTCTGTGATCTGTTTGGATTTCTTAACGACAGGTATAATCAAAGTTGCATTTCAGTCCATCCTGTGGAAAAATGCTCTGATATCAAAGGCCGACAAGCCGTCAAAGCAGCCAGCTCCGTCATTGTCTCCGTCAGTCACGGACTTGGTAAGAGCACAGTAATTATTCAACATGTTCTCATGTATATTTAAGTGGCAGCTGTGTCAGCCTGTTCCCCCCACAGCTCCAGCACACCATGATGGAAGATGAGGTCATTGAGACTGAGGCCTGAAATCTGCAGACAGCAGGTGGACTTCACAAAAAGCTGCCTACACACTGGATGTCTGAACACCACTCAGCTTATTTCAGGCTCTGTTTATCCCTTTGTGTGCACTGATTAACATGCTAAAAAAAAAATTTGACGGCTAAATCATAAAGTTTCAGTTATTTGTGTGTGTGTCCCTTTGAATAATTCTGTGTACCCTCTCTAAATTCAGACATTTTTGCAAGTCCATGAACTCAGCACAGGCAAAACTCTTCATGAGCTGTTTGTTTCTCAGCAGCAGTTCATGGCGTTTGATTAGCCGGTGATACCAGGAAAAAGTCAACATTATGCCGGCTAAACTCCGCCTACATACTTAACTTTCCTAAACCTAACCTACATAAAGTTCAGTGCTTAAAGTTACAATGCGCAACCATGTTTCCTTTCCTAACTACTTAACCTAACTAACCAGTAGGGGCACCAATTCGCAGACTTCTAATGTCTACAAAATCATACCAACTGTTGTATGGGGATACAAAAAAAACTGAATGTACTTTGCCTTTGCATGGTAATGTGTCTTTTGAATGAAGAAAAAAATACAAAATGAGCAGGAATATCACTAAGAAATTAAAAGATGTCATCATTTGTCTGACAAGTATATCCCAAATGAGGATCCAGTTTATGAAATTTCATAGTAATGCTGCATTTTTTATGCAAGAAAAAACAAAAAGGGTACAATACATAAATAAATACAATAACATATTGATGGATGTATTAAAGATCTCAATCTGTCCTGTGTACTACACTTTGAGAAGGTGACTGGATTTCATGATTCACATTGATTTTGTCTTCTGTAAAAGAAAGTGAAAAGCCATATTTCTATAAATATTAAACTAATCCTCTAAGGTAAAAACACAGTTTAAAGCAACTGGTGTTTACTTCTCAGTCTCTCAGTCTGTCTCAAGACAGCAAGTGTGGAGAAACTCTGCCTCCCTCCCCGCAGAGTCTCACTACATTTAATGAATGATGTGCCTGTGCACGGGCTGCAACAATACAGCAGCACTCCACTTTCATCTCCAGCCCTGTATTCCCCTTCCAGCAGAGGCTTTCATTTCTTTTCCCCTCCAAAACAAATGCTAATAATATGCTAATCTGATTGTGTGTTACTGCAAAGTTTCACCTCTTAGGTGAATGAAGCAGCTCTGCCAAAGAAAGACGAGTGAGCTCTCAAAGATACCCCGGACAAAAAGGATCTTTTTTTCCAAATACTGTGTCCATATATACAGTCCAGGTGCTGAGCATTCAGGGCGACACCAACACCTGGTGCCTTCAGAGGCTACTGGGCAACACTTGGTTGTTATTCTGCGTTCCAATCAACTTGGAGCGTTCCAGAAGTACCGTGTTGGAAGTATTTATAGTATTTCACAGTATCAGAAAAATGGCCGTCATTGACAAGGGAATGTTGGCAAGCGGCAAGAAAATTAAACAGTGATAACGTCAGCCTTCTGGCATTTTATATGAAGAAGATGAGAGGAAATGATGTGCAAGGTAAAACGCCTTTATATATTTAATTTTACTTTGTATTTGTATTCTCAAATAAATTGCCTTCTACTAGTACTATATATAGCTACAGTATATACTACTATATAGAGAGCTTATGAACGCTACTGTAGCAATGCTGTGCAAACACATAATGTTAAGTAAATTCTTCCATTCTTTATATTTAATAAAAACATTTGGCTTTTCAGTGGATGCTGCCATTGTTGTGTGACATCAGATGAGCAAATCTCTGTGAAGTTGGGCTATATTTTTTTCTCCGACTTCAGTGGCTGTTCCAGTGCACTTTTTCAAGTTGATTGGAACGCAGCACTAGTTACACACATGCACTTTAATGAAAGTGTGCTGGAGAGAGCAAAAACAGGGGCGAGCAGACCCTCGTCCATTAGTCAAGAGGTTAACACCATCTGGACACCCACAAATGTTTTCCCCAACACACAAACACTCTGTGAGCTCCATTCATTTCACTTAATAACACACACACAGGGACACATTAACAACACAGGTGCTAACACCACAAACACACGGAGAGACCCTGAGGGAGGAAGTTTTCTGCCCATTAACATCCTGGGTGGCAACACACACATCTTAATCCACCACACAGAGGGAAAATAAATTCTTCAACACTAATCCTCTTTCCTCCCGCAGCCTTAAAGAGATTTTAGAAGTGATGTCGTGTCAACTAGGGCCAGGTTATATATTAGCATTTGTTGTCTAGCAACACCTTAAGTACTGTTTACTGGCTATTATTTACATGCTTAAAAGCTAGCAAGTGGGGAAATAGCCTCAGTATTGTGGAGGCGGGACCGTTGTTTAGCAAGTCACAAGTCTCAAGTCTTTCCACTCAAGTCCCAAGACAAGGCTGAAGTCAAGACAAGCAAGACCTCAGTCAAGTCCCATGACCTACACTTAAAGTTTCAAGTCCTAAATAAGTCATAATGCTCTCTTTTCCAAATTAAATGTAATTTTAACAACAGAGCAAAAACATATTACATTTATACATTTTAAAATGAGTACTTTGCTGTTAGTTCCTACATCTCCAGGTCTGACCAGCACGTTTTGTGTACTGCACTTTGACCCTCATAGATTTTGAACGCAAAAAAGATTATCTTTGGTATCACTTTTTCCTGCTGGTGCCAATTAACATGATGTTAGCTCTTCATGGTTCTCTCCTACAACTTGATCTGATGCTGACAAATTGGTTCCAACAAAGTGAATCTGGAGAATTAACAACTTGCTGGAAAAAAATTGCTTTAAAGTTTGTCGATTCAGGAAAGAAATGGAAATACATTCATCTGTGGCACATTTTTGCCGGGGGAAAGGCTCAAGTCCAATTGCAAGTCTTTTTTGATTTTATCAAGTTGAGTCTGAGATCAACAAGTCAAAGTCATGTGACTTGAGTCCACACCTGTGCTGTATTATAACAGTACAATTCACATTTACAAATCTGTGTTTTTTCATGTTTCTTCAATGTAGCTGCCTACCTTTATTTTGAAAGAAGCATATCCAGCAAAAAATAAATAAAATCTCACAGTCTCTTGATATATCAAGTGTCGGCTAAAAATGTTGTACATTTCACACCCAGTTGTTAGCACCATCAGCTCATGTACTATATTTCATGAATGCCACCTTCACACTGAACATCCCACTGAGCTTTAAAACTTTAAATAAAATAAAAAAGTCGAATATAAACATGTAAACAAAAATGAAAACAATAACGCAAAAGAAATGGTCAAACACTTAATGCCTTGGTCTTTATATTCGAAAAGGAGTGAGAAGTACTACAAACGTATTTAATCCCATCCCTTTTCCATAAGTCACTGAATTTATGGAATTGAACTTTTCTGTTATAATGACAACAAAGAAAGGAGCCAAGGAAAAAGGTAAACCAAGACTTTGACAGATTGAGTACAATCGGGCTTAAAAATGCCAAAAATGGTACAGCAGGATTATAAAAAAAGGACACTATATGAATCACTCTCTCCACCATACAATACTGTATTTCATAAAATTTGACACAGAAGATAAGAACATAAGCAAACACAGAGTGAAAAGCCAGAGGGGCTCAGGTGTTCTTGCAGAATCCTAATGCAAGTCAATTCAAACCATGAGATGGAGCTTTAAGCCCAGTGATATAAAAACTCTGACAATCGTGACCCTGAGCAACAACACTTGACTGAAATATGATGCGCATGAACGGCTGTTTACTAAGAAACTGAATGAAACAGGGTCAAAGAGACAGAATGAACCAGAGAGAGGAGAGTGAGCCAAGAAAAAGGAAAACATTAATAAAGTTACCCTTGTGAAACATAATAACCTGTGATTATTTGCTCAACTAGAATAACTCAGCAGATCACATTTTCTCTAAATCCGTGCAACAATTTCCTGTATGGCTGCCATCGACCAATCTCTATCAGAGTCTCAGAGCTTGAAGGAAAAGCTAAACATGAAGTTGCTCAAACGAGCCAAAAGAAACGACAGATGTGTTTCATTTTAGCTTAATGGGTTTTTGTCCAACTTACTACAGATGATGGTGGCAAACTGGCTTAAAATCTCACAAAAAAGGGAAAAGGCAGTGAGTAGAAGAAGTAGAAGAAAATGACCTGAAATCAGCACAAAAAAGAAAATAAAAGTAAAAGAACAAAAACAGGAAATGGCCTGAAAAAGTTAGAAAATAAAAAATAAAATACATAAAAATGATATAATTAATATAATTCTAATGTAACTTCATTTAAATATACAATTTTAATGATCATAAATGTAATTTATTTGTCCCAAGGTAAGTGATAATTTTCAAACAGTTCCCTCTCTATATTTTAAAGCTAACATTCAGGTCACTTTCTCATCACCTTGCGCAATATTTTTTTAGCATTTTTTTAAAGACATTTTTTGCCAAGTTGCTGATTGTTTTTTTTCCAATATTTTTAAAAGAAATCAAACCATTGTGCTCGCATTTCAAAGGTTTAAAGGAAACTGGTGGTAATTCAGGTTTATGGGTTAACCAGCCTGATCACAGGGACACTGGGGGGAAAAATGTGTTTTTTCACCCCCTGGCACAGTATTAAAGATTTCTGTGCCGACTGTGTTGAGATCTGCGAGACAAACAACACAGTAACCATTAGGAACATCTGACATGTTCAACATGTGAGCGTGATTGTGTGCGAGATAAATGATAAAAGGGATTAAGTCACAAGTTGTCCTGAACATACATACACAGTACACAGTTGACACAACACTCAACAGATGTAAGACAAAGGTGCTGGAGATGTTCCTCACATTAAACACTGATGCCATCTGCTGGTGGCTTTCCACTGCAGTTGTGTTTAAACAGGGTTCACAGTCTAGTATCAGATGATGCAGATTAATGTTTTCATTCTCATCCTAAACCTGGTCCTCTACAAATAACTCTTAATTACATCTATTTTTATGTCATATTTTATTATGTAATTTAATACACATTTTTAAATGTTTGACTGCACTTTTTATTGCACTTTACTAAGCAAAACTACTACTACTTAATTTTACTGAATTCTACTGTTTTTTGTTCGTTTTGGTGTGTTTCTTTATTGCACAGAGGGAATGCACATTTATTCCCCTGTCAACAGAGTGCTCTATGTGATAACTATACTGTTTCTTTAGAGCTGTGGACTCCAGTCATTTAACTTGGACTTGAGTCAGACTTGATTGATTGATTGATTTTGACTTTAACACCAGCGACTCGTAACTTAACTTAGACTTTAACCTTTTGACTTGAAAATACTTGATGGCTTCCCCCAAGCCAGTTTGGGATGATAAATTTAAAGACATTTTATACATTTTACATATTAAACATTTTATAGACATTTTTCCAATATAAGATAAGTTTAATACAACAAGACAGGACAGAAACACAACATTCAGCTACTCGTTAATGGTGATCATTAGTTTTGATTAGGTTCAGTCACACTTGTTTTTTTTGCAAACAAATATAATTTCTAACATGCATTCAATATGATGTAAATTTATGTGTGTATATTTATGTATTTATATTTTTAGGGTTACTCTGTTGTTAAAATGGCATTACGTTTGCAAGCATTACTCAATGTTTAGGACTTGGGACTGACTTGGACTTGACAAGAGATTTGCCTATCTTAACATGGGACTTGAACTGGGACTTCTCACTCTGAACTTGGGACTTGAGACTGACTCTAAACCTATTCAATTTGATCAGCATTCATCTTTAGATCCTTATTTTTAAATATAAATCCTTTACATTAAAATGTTATCATTAAATATTATTTATTCATTGTTTATTTATTTCTTACTGATTGTCATGTTATGCTCATTAGAGGTATCTTTCTAACAGCTGGGTGAGAGATAGTGGGAGCTTTTACAACTTAATAAGAACTGAAACTTCTGCTGCCTCCCCTTTGTCATTGGTCATTGGCTTTTTGTTAAGGGTTTTTTATGGTTTTACAAGGGCACTTTTAATTAACAAATTTGGGTTTTAATTACGACTACTAAAGTTTTTTTTAACACTCTTAGTCCCCCTATGCTCGTGCCCCTCGTAGTGCATATTTAAAGAGCTGTGTTTTAACCCAAACTTACATTAAAGACTTACTTGAGACCTGCAAAACAATGACTTGGTCAGACTTTGTTCTCTCTGCTTCATCGAGTTGGACCATGCATGTCTTTGCAAGGGATGTGATATTTTAATATTTTAAGGATACCTTAAGCTACTCAGAATTGAAAAAGAACAAACAAAAAAAAACATTTTGATTCTTTTAATGTTTTACTGCAAGACTATGCTGTCATTTTTAGAGTAAAATCAGTCTCTCAAAATGTGAGGATTTGCTTAATTTACTCCTGTCACATCACCAAAACTGAATACATTTTTTAAATAATTTAAATGAAGAGCTTCCACTGTGACAGATATCTGACACAGCATATATCTTGCAACACACAGCTACGGGCAGAGCATTTTGAATACAAACATTACATCTACTCTGCAAGTATCTATTTAAATAGAGAGGGGAAGTATGATCAAGGAGTAACAATACATATCTCAACAATACATATGCAGCTTAAAAAAGTACATGTTTTGTTTTGTGTGAGTGTGACTGAAAATGGAAAAGGATAATTTTACTGCAGGCCACAATCCTTGAGTGATACCCACTACAACCAGCAGGGGTCATAGTAAAGCATAAATACATACACACACACACACACATACACACACAGCATTCATCAGACTACAGCGTTATGGGGTCATCAGCACTGCACTGTGCTGTGCTGCATCTTGACCCATTACACTCTCAACTGCGCAAAAACACACACTCCACACACACACACACACACACACACACACACACTGTCATTTCTGCTCCATTTCTTCCTTCTAGCAGTGAGCAAACAAGTGTTTCAGTGGATGTTAAGTGCTTCTGTGCATGTGTGCATGTGTGTGTGTGTGTGTGTGTGTGTGTGGCTGGTGGCTGCAAAAGACTGAGTCATCCTCAGTCTGCCTCTCTGCATTCAGCTGGCAGAGTTCCCGTCCAACAGACAGGATCCATATGCAGCTGGACTGACTCACTGTGAGTCTGCAAATATCTGACAGCCCAACTTCATTTTTTGACTACATTATCAGACCAAAAGTGAATTTGAGAGTGATTTTGTTAAATAATGCAGAGAAGTTTCAGACATAAGGTGGCACAGCAGGGCAAATTCAGGGACTTCCTTATATGTATCCTCATACATCACATTAGCCATTTAGGATCAGAAGGGTTTTGTTAAAGTTTTGGAAGATATAATCAGTTTTTTTCCACTGATTAAATCATGACAGGATGCTGTCCTGGGCTTTACTTAAACATGGACATTATCCACACAACCTATGTAGTTAAGTGAATTTAGTTTACTGACCAGTCCGGTGAGTGATGGAGCAGACTGTCCCAAGGTTTGGCTCCTCATACGGACCAGATTGTTCACCTCTCCTCCCCCTGCAGACGCTCCCCCGGTGGCCCCGGGCACTCCAAAACCTCCAGAGGGCCCTTGCCAAGCCAGCTGACTCACTCCTGCGTGCAGACTGCTGGACAGAGGCAGCAGCTGCTTACCTGTGAAGAAGGGAGAGGAAAGAGACTCATCTCAAACCCAACCAACCTGCTTTTCAGTTACACTTAGAAAGACCGCTCTGCTTTTGTTCACACTGGACTACAATCCCCTGTGGACCTGTCTGTGTCATAGTCAGAGTTATTATCGTTCTCCACCCTTAAAAAGCTGGACGAGATTCAATCTGGCTCAAAGTCAAATCACAGTTAACATTAATAATTCCCGCTGCAACTGTCAATTTCAAACACAAAGAACAAACAAGAGAAACTAAAATATAGCAAATCATAAAAATGATGCCGTTTCACATGGGATTAACATGATCACATGGTAAATCGTCGTGAATTTGTGAATCATGGCAGTTAATCTGTGGTTCAGTTTTTCACTGAAGATTATGCACTGGGCAGATTGGAGCCGGATTAAGAGCATGAGCGATCACGAATCACAGGATGACCTCAGGTAACTCCGCCCCCGTGTGAACGGAGCTTTTACACAACTGAAGTGTGGATGTGTCTTTTGTTCAGAGATCTTAAAAAATGCAAACATTTAAAAACTCAAAATTGTGAGAAACAACATAGGTGTGTGTGTGTGTGTGTGTGTGTGCGTGTGTGTGTGTGTGTGTTACCAGTCATGGCCATGCTGCTGCGTCGGGCCCAGCTTTCATCCTGGCTCAGCTGTCGGTGCAGTTTGGATTTGGTAGCAGCGGTTGCTGCTGGCGACAGGTCAGGGTTGCTTAGCTTCCTGAAGAGGAGAGGAGGGGGAGCCGCAAACTCTTTCTGGGAGGATGAAGAGGATGGAGAGAGAAAAGAACACGAAGACTCATTAGACTCATTGGATATAATGGTCAGATATTATGCGTCAGCTCTTATTTTGAGCAATGAGCTACACATACTGTCCACAAATGATCCCAAAAAGAAATATGCTTTTTGAAGAGGTTACTACTTGGCTATGCCCAGAGATTCTGTCCATAAAAATTAAAGGCTGATCCAGGGTTCCCACACATTTTCATGGACAAAACTTCATGACTTTTTCAAGAACCCATAATAAAATTCCGTGTAATTAATTCACAACATGTAACACAGAATGTTAATTGTTATAGGTGGTCTACAGCCATAGAAAAGTAAGGCTTCCCAAATGGGGTAGAGAAATTTAAAAAAACATTTAAAAAGGACTCTAATTTGCAAAGATTTTTATCAATTTTGTATTACCTAGCCTATATGTATACTCTTTTTTTAACAGGTATTAACTTGACTTTTCCACGTTTTTCATTTGAGCTCGTTATAAAAAATAAAAAAAGAATCAGCTCTGCTGAAACTGCGTAAAATAATATATACTGTACATTCCAATCCTGATTTCAAGTAAACCAGAGAAGCCCCAGGACTTGCAGTCAGACAGCATGGGGTCCTTGTGGGCGAGCAGGCTGAGAGCCAAAACAAAGTCATAAAACATGACGCTAACCACTCGCTGACACCACATCACTTTCACACATGGCCACAACACACAAACACAAACTCTACTGGTATAACACACACTTGTCCGAACAGAAACACCCGCGCACACACACACACACCTGTTTTTCTCAGTATACAACAGGAGCAGTAAGGAGTGTAAAAGGAAGTCAGCGGGGTGATGCAGAGCGGCTCTCTATCATTAACCAACACTTTCAGCCTCCACACAGCTGCAGAATGAGCTGACCGTCTGATTTATAATTCAGTTTGTCAGTGTAATAAAGGAAGAGTTCCTCTGGACTTCCTCGATATCCCCAAGCTTTCCTTAGAGAGCCTCCAGGGAAAACACAGCACAGCCAACACACACACACATGCTGAACGTCTGTGTGTGGGATTCTGTTTAAAACAATTTTGGAAACAGCTGCTGTTGCCATGGAAACAAGGCCTTGCAGGGCTCATATCCTCCTCTCTGTTGCTGGTGGACTGGCCCTTGACGAGACTTTTCCAGAAACATCTGGATGGTCCATGTTAAACACACACTCAGCTCCCAGATGGCTGAATGTATGAAAGAGCTTTAGTGAAAGCTTCCGTTACTCTTCGCCAATAAAACCTGAACCAACCGCTCCCTCAAAATTGCTTAAACACACTGATAAACACATTGTAATCATGAGCAGCCTGTATCTGCTCACTAGGGCTGGGGTAAATGAGGCGCGACAGGCCATCAGTGAACATTAGCATGCTTTTGCATCACATTAACATGTGAAACTAACGGACACATGCTGCTTTACATCATGTCAGAGCAGCTCCTCATCGTAGTGCGTCAGAGGACAGTTTCACACTTCAGCTGTACTCATGGAGGCCGGTATTCAGGGACTGAAAAGTGGGCAGTATAACAAAATCCTCTTGAGCTCTATACCGGAATATCTGAAATTTTCTGGAAATTCAGTTGATAATCACTTTGTTCATGACAGACAGACAGCAGCATCTCTATTGCTTAATATGGTTAATCAAATACCAGTGTTTTCCCACACATCCCATACGTTCATTTATTCAACACGTCTGCCCCAAGGCAAAGAGAGAGACTTATGAAGTTAAGAGCAAGCCACAAGTCCCTTTGTCAGATTTAAAACTACTATGTGAGTGGGAGACTTCGGGTAGCATGCAAACACTGGCATGGCAATATTGCAAGCTCTCACTGATCTTGAGCAAGTGAACATACAGTATGTGAACACGGCTCCCACACCAGGAGCTACAGGATACAACAAGGCAAAAAAACCTGATGCCACTGAGGTTTTTCAAAACAACTTGGCACGTTGGGGCACTTGGATTACTTTGGATGAGCAGTGTGGAGACATTTTGTGGTTTTATTATGTTTTTTTAAAATGTGTGAATTCTGGTCATTATTTGCTTCAACTGTTCTAATGATGAGTGCAGCTCCTTTTCCTCGTGAACCTCTGGCAGTGTTTGTGCACTATAGAACTTCATCTGACTTTCCATTGGCATGAGGGTGAGTAGATAATGACTGAGCTCTCATTTTTGGGTAAACTATCCCTTTAAAAAACTATTCATCATAATAATCATTATCACAGTTTTCCAATTACAGTATGGTAAATATATGCCAAATTCCATATAGAATAAGTCTTGTACAAAGCAAACAAAACTACATATAACTAGGGCTGGGGCAACACATCGCACTGTTTCACACAACTAATTAATCAATTATTCGAAAAAAATAATCGATAGATTAATCGATAAAAAAATAATCGTTAGGTGCAGCCCTACATATAACATTTTATAAATATACACACACACACACACACACACACTCACACACACACACACACGTATATATATTTGATCATTCTTGCCTTTATTTAACAGGACAGAATGTATGTGTGAAAGGGAGAGAGAGAAAGAGGATGACATGCAGCAAAGGGCCACGAGCTGGAAGCAACCCTGCAGCCACTGCTGCAAGGACATTGCCTTTGAGCATGGGGTGCTTGCTTCACCCACTGAGCCACCGGGCACCCCAACACAAAAAATATTTTTGTGTAGTTTTTAATTAAAGTCTGAAGTCTTTTGGACATTTTGAAGTTGACGTTTTGATGCTTTTCAAGCAGTGTGACCAGTTTTACATAAGTGGATTGTTAAGATAAAAAGCAACAACTGTAGTCTGGATACATATTAAACCTGCACCAGACACAATAAAGATAAGCAATGGCTTTTTAATGTGCTGCTGTTGTCAAGGATCATGAAATGGAAATACTGTAATGCTATTGATCAAGTTAGTGAGGTCTAGTAGAAATAAATACAAACATAACTGCGACTTGTTTCTGCTTAAAATGTAACCAGAGCAGGGAAGGCTTTTCTACCTGTCCCACATTAGACTGCGGTTGTTGTCTGTTGTTGCATTTCTCTTGATTGACAGCTTAAGCTGCTACAACCTAGTCTGTGCAACTAATGACGGCATGTTTTTGTGAAAAGGAAGCTCTGTGTAATACACCCTGAGTGCTGCAGCACACTGAATACATTTGAATCTTTTGTCAGGGCCTGCTGGTGTGCTGCAGCTCTTTACCTAACCAGCAGGTGGCAGACAGAAAGTGATCTGCTCAGAGTGTGTGATTACAAGCAATCTGCTGATCTGAGCTCCTTGTACAGACAGAAAAGTAGGTATACCAACATGGAAGATAGCTAAGGTCAGTGTGTGTGTGTGTGTGTGTGTGTGTGTGTGTGTGTGTGTGTGTGTGTGTGTGTGCGCGCGCGCGCGTGTGTGTGTGTGTGATGTATCTGCGATGTTTCATAGCTGTCACCACACAATATAGTCAACCACTCAGCTTTACAAGACATTTGCTAATGACACACTGCACAACTCAACATATAAAAGCAAAGAAGAGACATAGCAAAGTTGGCACTTATTTCATTCTCATGCAAACACCTTCCAGGTCTACAACGGCAGATAAGAAGCCCGACACATGTCTACATCTGTAATGTGTGTGTTGAGGCAGTCATTACTGCAGCAGGTTAACTCCACCTGTCCCATAAGCAAACACACCCGGCTGTCTGACACGGCCAACATCAAAGTCTTCAGCATGAGCTCAACAGAGCTGATATGGTTACTGTTTGCGAGGGGACTTGACAGGGGGGTGTTTTATTTACACTGCAGTGAAACGTACCCAGGCTAATCCACATAATCTGCACCAATAAAAGGTCATATGTGACGAATTGGTGGTGGCTACATAAGACCTAATCCTTTCCTTCTCCTTTGATCAGTGTAGCCTGCAGTGCTCCAGATACACCACCTCCATTGAAACATTTACACTGTTTCATAACATAAAACAATATGTATCTATTCAGTCAATCTTCATTACAGACATAAAATGACTAACGAGACAAGTAAAGTGAAACTAATGTGTGCATATCCAGAGTGCAGGACAAAAAATGCTGCATAAAAATAGAAAAGGGTCTGCACACTGTTAAACTCTCAAAGGGCATTTTTTTTGGGTAATGATGTCATCTGCAAGAGAAGAACTACAATTATAGCTAATTATCATAATGAAATATTTTAAAAAATATGTTAAAGAATTGTTGTATTTTTAAGATGCTTCCTCCAGATTATATTCTTTTTCTTTTACTTAATTTTTTTTTTCAAAATCAGGTAATTCTATTGAAATTTTTATTCATTTTTGCAAATGTTTGGGTCATTTATGTATTGTTGCACATTGCCTTCTTTTCATGTTTTTGAAAGAAATCAAGCCAAATTGTTCAGGTTTCAAAGGGTTACCAGACGGAAAAGGATAATACATAAATTCAGTACAGAGCTAAACAACCTCATTTACAGCTGAAGCACTGAAGTGAAATAAAGAAGTTTCTTTTTGCACAAGTGCAAAGCAGGGAATAATTGCAAATCAGTCCCTGATCAAATTTCCTGTACAAAATGAGATCAGTCTACATCATCTTTCTTTCACAAAGGAATTTGTTACAGAGTGGCTCAAAATTACCACAAATAACAAAAGTAACCATCAACCCAAAAAAAGACACAACATGTGATAAATGGATAGAACATTGTGTAAACATAAAACACTGACAGGGAAGTAAAACCAGGATTTCATAACATTCTTCTCCTTTCTTTCATTCTCTCTTCCTCCCCTCTCTCCCAGCCTATCCAGTTGTATGGTACAACAGTTGTGTTGTATTTTCCTTTTATAGGTAGTGGTGTAATGTAAAAAAGTAACGTTGTTACAGTACTCGAGTACTTTTCAGGAGTATCTGTACTTGATCAGTATCAGTGTAATCAGTATGTTGTGCTTGATTTCTAATATTTATGCCAACTTTCACTTTTACTCCACTACGTTTCCTAAATAAAATGTGTGCTTTTACTCCAGTACATTTCCCCTAAACATTTTACTTACTACAAAATAGGGAAAAGGAGGGGATGGACAGACGAAAGAAGGAATGGGAAGAAAGGCAAAACTGGATTTTGCTCTTTAAATCCTTTCAGTTGAAAAAAGGACCTTGTTGTATGGCTATCAGGTACTTCATCTACCACTGTTTCTAGGTATTGCTTCTAACAACAGTGATGACTACGCCAACAGCTGGTCCATCCCTCCAGCATCCAGTTTCATTTAGATATGAGAAAGAAAAGGTCTGAATGGGGAAAAGTATGTCTTACACACATACAATGTTTACATGTTCGTACACACATAAAGGCTAATGTTGCTTGGAGTAATGTTTGACTCCTCTCCCCTCTGCTATACAAAATAGCGATCATTGAATATAATGCAATTTGCCATATAAACACATACAAAAACGCTTAATATTTTAAGATCAACAAAGTAAAAGAGATAATCATTTTCCTTAAGACCAGACTTAGATTTTGCTCATTAGGATGTAGCTGAGCTGTATGAGGCATCTGAAAATCAACTGAAAGTTCTTCTTTTCAATGATCACACTAAAGCCAGAGCACTACCTTCAGGCTTCAGCCATTATTTTCCTGTGGAGAACAATGACGTTGGACCTTGCTGAAGTGCTTTGGGTAATGTACATGTCTGTACTCAAGTTACAAATATTATCAACATTACTCCTGTTTGCAGCAGAGCTTCAGAAGCAAATAAATCCACTTTTATGTTTTATAAAGACTTTGCAGGCATTCTTAATTTATCCTAAATTCCCATTAAATAAAAAATATTAAAATATATTTTTATATTTTATTTGATTTATTTAACAAAACAAAGGTTTATTGGAATCACAAATTAACCTAAAGTGCATGTTTTTGGATAGTGGGAGGAAACCGGAGCACCCGGAGTAAACCCATGAAGGCACGGGGAGAAAATGCAAACTCCATTCAGAAAGAGGCCCAGAACCATCTTGCTGTCAGGTGACAGTGCTAACCACCGCACCACTGTGCCCCCCAAAATCAGTGTGTTTACATGGACATAAAAAACCTTGGAAGAAACTGGGATGAATACGTAAAATGTGAATAACCCAGTTTCTCTGTGCTCATGCAAACACATATCCCCAAATATGATCATAACCAGGATGAGCCTTATAAACGTTTTTTCATGTCCATGTACCCACAGTGATTGTAGAGAGAATTTTTTTTTGTCTGGGCTGAAATCTTGGCGTCAATGTAGATTAATCATTTCAATGTGTTAAGAAGGAAATGTCTTTGTCTGTCACTCAGCAATCCCTGGGAATTCTGCTGGCTCTCTAAACGTCAATGTTGACAGTAAAGAAGGAAATCACTTCCTCTTTCACTCAGAGATCCTTGGGAACTGTGCCTGCCGATGTTGACAGTGTCCAGATAAGGTGTTACAGGTCCAATGGCAGTTGCAGGAGCAACATTGGCCAATAAATCTTCAGCATTGGAAGTTCCAGATGGCTCTCTTTGTAGATGAGCGCCATTTGACGACTGAGTATCATACCAGTTTTCTTGTTGGTTCTCATTCTCACAAATGAAGTTCATAACTACTGAATCTTTAACACTGGAACCCCCAAGTTGCTCTCTGTGAGTGAGACCTGTGAGCTGATGGATTATAGTACTGTAATCGCAGGTCCTCAAACTCACAGATGAGAGCCGTAGCCAATGAATCTTCAACATTGGAAGTCCCAGGTGACTTCCTCTGTATGCCAGTGTCTTTGGGAGTTGGAATATCAAACCGGTTTACTTGTTGGCCATCGTCCTCATTAATGAAGTTCAAAGCTACTGAATCTTCAGCACTAGAAGGCCCAAATGGCTCTCTCTGTGAGTGAGACCTGTGAGCTGATGGATTAGAGTAGTGTAATAGCAGGGCCTCGAACCCACGGATGATAGCCTTAGCCAATGAATCTTCTTCTCTCTGTAGGTGAGCGCCATTTGGCATTGGAGGATCATACTGGTTTTCTTTTTGGTCCTCTTCTTTGTAAATGAAGTTCAAGGCTACTGAATCTTCACAGTTGAAAATAATGGATGGCTCTCTGTGTACGTGTGCACCATTAGGTATTGGAGGATTGCAGAAAATTGCTCGTGGGTCCCCGTCTTCATAACTGAATCTCTCAATTATGAAAACTTCACTGCTTGAGGACCCAAACTGCTCTCCCTGTAGGTGAGCACAACAGGAGATCTGAGGAGCATAGTTTGCTACTCCATCAGTCGAGTCAGTAGAATCATCACATCCATATGAATCATCTGACTCTTCTATGGGGCAGATGGCCATCAACTCAAAGGCAGTTTCTGCGTAAGAGCTGGTGCTTGCCCTAAAATTTGTATTCAAATATATCTGAAAGTAGCCACCAAATCACTCTATAGTTTTCAGTAGATTTTAAAAAACAGCCAGGTGGAGACAATGTCAACAGTGGCATCAGTTTACCAGATCAAGTAAAAGAAACTGCTGATAGAAACTAACTGATGTGATACATGACATATTACCACTTAACAATGCAGCTCTACAGAAGTATTCAGCTATGTCTGTGACAGATGATTACATGTAACTGCATACATCTGTTGTGGTTTTAGCAGTACTAGCTACTGACTTTGGCGATCCTCTGACTGTTCTCTAGGACCACTATGACACAGACATTTGTGATTTTTAGTAAAGGTGGGACTAAGACATGGTTTGCAAGTCATACATTAGTTTCAAATGTTTGCACCCAAGTCCTAAACAAGTACTAAACAAGTCATAACCCACTCTTCACCAAATGTAATGCCATTTCAACAACAGAGTAATAATAAAGTGCAAAAAAGTATCATGAATTCTTTCTAGATTACATGATCTTATTGAGTCTAGTCCGTCTTCCCAGGTAAGGAGAAGGAAGAGAGAGACACAGTGTTCAGAGCCACAGAGGTGCAGGGAAACTCACAAAGATAACTGATGGCACTCACATCAAAACACAAGTGTGTTCATAGTTTTTCAATGGTTCTTTGTCCAAGGTGCATTTCGTTTTTTCCCTTTTTTGGTTTGAAAACAGTCCTCTTGCCAGATGACAAAAGAAGCATCAAGTCCCTGTTTCACACTCGTGCACTCGCCTCACAAGAGTCAAAAGGACATTGTGCATTACACTTGTACTGTGTGATTGCTAAATCAAAAGCTAAATTACTTTTAAAAAAAAACTAACCATTTAGGTGGAAATTTAATGCCTACAAGCAGCTTACTGCTCTTTTATTTTACCAGAAGTTGCATCCATAATAATTTGTACAGTTGTGCCCTCAGGAATAAGGTTAATATAATTATTCATTCAGAGCATTAAATTATGTGTGTGTGTGTGTGTGTGTGTGTAGGCTAAGTTAGAATCCCCCCCCCCCCTCGGAGCTTTTGAAATTTTTCATTGAGCCTCCCTGAGTGACTTGGGGAAAATGCATGATCACTATACCATACCATAAATTAACATATTATACAGTTTCTGGTTATGATAAATGCAGTGATTTTGTAGATTTTTTTTAAAAAAAATGTGTCTTTAAACCCTTTTGTGGATTTTGGGGTTCTGAGGGTTTTTAAATAAATATAACACAACAATTTAAAGTTGAATATCCCCCCCATAAATCAAAAGCCACAGCTCTCTCCTCAGTGTTTAAAAATATATTGGAGGTGCCTCTCCCGTTTTGCGCCAGCCTCTTCCCTCTCATAAATAACAAACAGTCCCTTACAGCGCCTGCCTTATATGAAGCTTTTCATAGCAGCATTCTGGAAACTACACATGAACTCTTTACTTCATAGATTAATATGTAAGTTATAAAACTGTGAAAAACATGGATTAGTGTGGTGTGTTTTTGCTTTCAGAGAGGAGAAATGTCTTTCTCACCGATGCATTTGCGGACATCATTAGGTTGTTACAGGGCATACAAGTGGCATCCAAGAGCCAAGTTTCTCTATGTGTATGCGCAGGTCAGTTAATGCTGCGGTATATGTTCACTGCATGAAAATACAACCTTAGGGAAATCTGTTAAAGGTCTGTTTTCCTCTCTCAGCAAGCTGTGTGCTCCCAGTCCAATATCCATGTTAACTAGTCGGAGACCAGACACAACCAGGCTCTCTGACTTCAGTTCCCATTGGAGAGTCCATTCTAAAAAACAGTAGTTTGAGTCTAGATGATACTGCACCATGTCTGTGGGCAATATATTTCATCCAGGTAATATTAATATTGTACATTTAAAATAAAAATTATATATATATATATGTGTGTGTGTGTGTGTGTGTGTGTGTGTGTGTGTGTGTGTGTGTGTGTGTGTTGATGTATTTAACACAATTACACAAGTACTATGGCACAGCAGCAAATTTATTAAGTGACTCAGAAACCCCTGCTGAATGGTTTAACACTGAAACTGCAGTAAGGAGCACAGATTTACCACAAGATTATGATGTTAGCTGCATTTTTTAAACCCAATCTGCAAGGATGAGTTGTTTACCTCCAAAAAATCTTAACACTTTTAGTCTATCCTCCCTCTGGCCTCGTGTTCCTGCAACATGGGGCAACATTCATCTTTTGTCACATCCCGAGGAGAGCGCCACCATACTTAGATGTAACATGTACATCTACAATCAATCACATCTGCCACCTCACAGGGCTGAAAACGAGCTCACAGCTGAGGCTCTCGTTCACAAAAACACACAAAGATGATGCAGTTTGCATTGTGTAGGTTAAACAACTCATATTCCTCCAGCGGCTGTACAGACAGACAGGCAGTGGACGGACAGTTGTGCCTGTCAGCAGAGCAGCTCACCCACAGTCTCACAATTTCCCTGCAGCTCAGGCACACACAGCAAAAAGAAAACCAGGCTCAATCAATCTTGTGTATTGTTTTCCTGGCAGCAAAAGAAGCAACACCATCCAAAAATGTGATTTAGAAAACTCTCTTGGCTCCAAAGTGAGTTGACTGTTGATTCAATGAGCTGACGGCTGAAGAAGTGCTGCTAAATTACCCCCAGTGGCTCACAAGTGAGTTTTAATGCAGCAGATGCAAATGCACAGCGCGGGGAGATGGATGAGATGGATGAGTAGGTATTACACAGCAAATCGCACCGCGTGGAGCGAAGCTTTTAACAGTTGGATTGTTGTTTTTGTTCGCTGGTTTGAGGAGGAAACAGTGGTTGTTTTTCACAAACCCTCAGTGTGTGTGTGTAGGCTGACCACCAGCGAAGAACTGAATGTTGCCTCAGCAGCAGAACAGATTACAGTGAGAGGTACATTTCAACATTCAGCACTTTTTTTTTTCCCCAGTAACTGCTTTTTGTTTGCCTTCAAGGTTTAATTTTCCATCACTACAGCTTATAGGATCTTTCCTTCCGCAGAGCTGATTGGATTTGGGCTCTATACAAAGGCAGTATATGTCAGTCATATGACTGACATATAGCCCCCCCGCTTGTCCTCGTAAGGGTCGCGGGGGGGCTGGAAACAATCCCAGCTGTCATCGGGCGGAAGGCAGGTTACACCCTGGACAGTTCGCCAGACCATCGCAGGGCCGACACATATAGACAGACAACCATACACACTCACAGTCACACCTAAGAGCAATTTAGAGTCACCAATCAACCTGAGCTGCATGTCTTTGGACTGTGGGAGGAAGCCGGAGACCCCGGAGAGAACCCACGCAGACACGGGGAGAACATGCAAACTCCGCACAGAAGGGCCCCCGCCCGGACCAAACCCCGGATTTGAACCTAGGACCCTCTTGCTGTGAGGCAACAGTGCTAACCACAAAACCACCATGCCGCCCCAGGCAGTATATGGTATATGTCAAATGTAATTTACACTTCGGTGACAGGAGCTTCTCCTCTGGGACTCATCATCATTTGTTCTTTCGGACCCCTTCAGCTGTGTTTATTGTCTCTGCCATCCCACAGTGTCTGCGCACTAAAGGCACATTACGTACTTTAAAACAACATTGCTTTCCTAAGAGTGTCTTTTGTCAACCTCTCCTGTGTCTCCACTAAAGAAAAACATCCCGTAATGCTCTCTACAGTGACGCATGTTGGTGCTACAGACCTGGTTCTGCTGCTGTCTGGCCTGCAGACACTGAGCTGCTAGGTGTTTGCTGTCAGCGCACTGATGGGCAGACAGAACACTCACAGTACAGTGTGTACCCACTGCTTCTCCACTCCACCCACTTAACCTTCAAAGGCAAAGAACCTTAATTTATCACCTGTCAGCGCAGACACAAACTGACTGCTCATGTACAGCATTTATTTATCAATCTGAAGTGATCTAAACAACTTAATTTCACTAAAATCCAGCCTAAAACAGGAACATTTTGATTTTAATCAGGAACTGTCTGATGGAAGAGTAAGTTAATAACTCCAGTGTTTTAACCTTGGTGCTGCACGTTCCTTATTTCTACAGATTTTACAGAGAATACCAACACATTTCAGTCAGTGCTGAAAAAGTATTAAATAAACCAACAAAAATTCACACTTCAACACTTCCAGCCTCTCAGATGCCATCTGGCCAGACAGAACAAGCATAAGCAAGTCTAATAAACCAAAAATGAAAAAATATTGAGTGTTGGTGTGTATTACTGATGTACTGATGCACTTTTTTAAAACTTAACCTGTTAGTCATCGGTTAATGGGTATCAGCCTATCAAAAGCAAAATTAACTAAAACTGACATAGTGTCTAGGCAAAGTTTTACAAGTTTTGATACCAGAGCCAGCAGGATATAAATATAAAAATTGGGGTCAATTAATAATGGTTTTTCCGGGGCGATAATGATGCTGATTATTAGTAGTTAATGAGACCAGTAATTGATATTTGGAACCAATATGCATTGGAATATAATATACGCCTACATATATAAAAAATAAATTGGCAACATTTTATCATTTAATTAAAGATTCAAATTACATTTTTCAACACGTTTTGATACACAGCCCTAAGAAAGTCAGATAGAAGAGAGTCAAAGGCGCTCTGGGAATGAACGAAAACACTAAGACAGGTCTGAACCCGACCCTGCTGGTGTTTGGAGTTGAGTGTGAGTGTGCGTCGCTGTTGGAGGTGAACAGGTTAATACCTCGTGCTGCAGGAAGAACTGGGAAAATTCAGCCTCTTACATCATGAGATTAATCACATGTGTGACTGAGCAGGATTACATTGCATCACCTCAGCTTCCTGTCTGTCAGAGGGGGTATGGGCGGGAGTGCTGTGTCACAGCTCAGTGTAAGTGTGTGAGTGAGTGCGCGTGAATAAATGGCTGGTAATCAGAGCTGATACACGTTCTGATGTGTTCCAGCTGTAGTCAGACTGGAACAAGGTACTCTGTAACAAATAAGGGAGGGGAAAGTATGAGAAATGTAAGGAAAGGAAGCAAAGTAGTCTGACAGATGGATGTGATGGAGATGCTGGGAATGTAGGGAGGAGTGTGAAGTGAGCCAGGGCGAATGCTGCATGTCCTCAGCTGTGGTTTGTGGAAAGCTGTTTGTCCAAAACTCCAAAAACAAAAGCCAGAAAAACAATCCACAATACCCCACATACCACACCAGGGAGAATAACATCATTTAATGAGCTTAAATGCCACAATCAAAAGACTCACTGTGTGGTAAAAATCTTATTCAGGTCCTGACATGAAAGCAAACTGTGAGGAATGTTATTGTGATTTTTTTGTGTTTCCATAAAACAACCAAAACTGAATCCATCTAAAAAAAAAGTTCAAACATACACTTGGAGCCAAGCATTACTAACATTATGCTGAGCATGTCTATTCAAATATATGCAACTACTTCTTCTTAATGACACTTTAAATGGACTAAATGTTCCTACAAATTCCTTCAAGTACATAGAAATGATCTAAGTGCACAGAGTTTAGTTTGGGGAGCATGGTGAAGTAATGCACCACTTCCTCCAAGTTTGAAAATAAAAAGCGTTCCACATTTTAGATCACAGACAGATTACAGATTATTCTTTTTTCATTAGTTCTTTGGAACTTAAGGCAAATTCATGTTTCTGCGTTTGCGTTGTTCCCAGTGAGATGGGTATCTGTGCGAAAGAACAGTGTGTTATGGTTAATCAGTAACAGCACAGCATCCCCTCTGCCTCTGAGCGCCGTTGTTAATGGCAACCGTACCAACACAGCAACGATTGAACATATTACAGTCTCTGAATTGACTGCAGATTTTTTTTTTTTGGACAGACCTTGAAGCAAAGAGAACGACCTCACCACACAGACCCTTCACATCGTGAACTACGCCCACACCTCAGACAGCACAGACTTACTATCCTTGCAGGTCAGTTCTTTTCATAAAAAGCCAGACAGAAGCAGACAGAGAGAGGTGAAGACCTCAGAGCCATTCATTAGGCACAGTGTAACAGCTCAGTGTGAACCAAACCGGTCAAGACTCGGACAAAACATGCAAAGACCATTAGGGACGCTTCCATACTGCCTTAAAGGAGCTGTAACAATAAGAACACTAATAAAG
Organism: Plectropomus leopardus; assembly: GCF_026936395.1. Lineage (NCBI taxonomy): Eukaryota > Metazoa > Chordata > Actinopteri > Perciformes > Serranidae > Plectropomus > Plectropomus leopardus. Next base: position 5,667,270 of record NC_142180.1, read on the forward strand.
CAGCAAACCACCATTTGGGATGTAAAGATATAGTGGAGTGATAGCATCCTGAGCAGAGAATGAAGTCAATTTCCCTCAGTGTGTGTGGTAATCCAAGCTTCTCTGTTTTTTGTTGTCGTCCGTGGCCTGGCCACGCGTGCATGTGAGTTCATGTAAGAGTACTGAGGTTGACCGATCAAATGTTCTTGGTTGTTCCCAAATTAGACAACAGCAGCAACCGAGCTGTTGCAGTGGAACTGCTCTGGAACTCGGGAACAGCTCACCAGTTCATATAAAAGCTACTGCAACTATAGAAACCTTTCAGTCACTGCTGATGGCCCACCTCTTCTCCTTGGCATTCAACTAATTTAAACTTGACAACCTGACCTTATCTTCTGATGTGCCTCATCCTCTGTTCTGCTGCAAGTTGTTATAATGTTTCTTGTATTCTTCTGCTCTTATCGTTATTTGCTTCTATATTAATCTGTTTTGGTATGTTATGCCCGTTCAACCTTTTGGTCAATGTGGTTGTTTTTAAATGTGCTCTACAAATTAAGTTTGAAAGCAGAAATTTAGGCTATCAAAACTAAATTTAACAAGAGGCTGAAGTTGACAAGTCTTGGTATTAAAAAAAGAGAAGATTCAGTAAAGATGAGACCTTGACGTTGCACTTTGTCCACCTCCATCTTCTCTGACTTCAGAAAAAAAAAATTGACACGCAGCCTCCACTCCACTAGAAGGGCCCTTATTGCATGCTCCTCCATCTATCACCATAGTGACTGATGAAAATACCACAGTGCAAGTGGACCAAATCATTCATTTCAAAACTCATGACTGCAATGTTAGATAAGAGGCAGCAGTGAGTTACTGGTGTTCCATTGGGGATGTTTTCTTGTCTCTTTAATATATTCACATAGAGAAAATTCATGGAAACATTTTCTAATTTTATTTTATTTTAACATTTCAACAATTTAATAAAAAACAAGTAGTTTCTACTTAAAGTGTTTAGACCAAGGGAATAGCAAACTACCTCATTACAGGTGGGCCTAATTAAACCAAGGTTAGGTTATAGAAGTGTTTAATTAGGGCCTAATCTAATTAGAATGTCTTACAAGTATAGTCTTACAAGTTTGCCAAATATTAAATTAAAATAAATTTTAAAAATCCAGTCAATAAATTGCAACCAATTTTGAAACTATAAATGAATGTATAACAGAAAATCTAAAAAATTAAAACAAAATGACATGAAATTAAATTAAAATCACATTAAAAAAAATGTGTGCGTATATATATATATATATATATATATATATATATATATATAAAATTGTAAAACCATTTGACCTATGTCTAAATTTTCATAAATTTGTTTGGCTATGTAGTTACAGAGAAATTTGCCCAATCCAGAACACCTGCCTGTTTTTTTGTTTGTTTTGTTGTTGTTGTTGTTGTTACAATGTGTAAATGTGTGCTATGTATGTCCTTTCTGTATTCTTTTCATATTTTTTTACTTGATTTTTTACTTGATAATAATTTGTCTTTGCGTGTGTTCTGCAGAGATCATATCACGGCAGAATGAGAGCACATTTTAAAAGTCTGAGCCACAGGTTAAAGACACTATGTCAGCAGGCATGCACACTGAGGAGTCCTCAACAACCCTAAAGGACCTGTTTAAAATGATCTCTGGCGTTTCTGTGAGACAAAAACAAACTGACACTTCTGAGTCCACCAACATCTACATTATATGGCCACAGGTTGAAAAGTAAGTGTAGAGATCCGCCCACACCCAGCCCACACCAAGGCACGGCTGGTAAAGATAAGAGACTGAGGAGACTCGAGCGCTGGGTCAGCATGAGGTCATGTCTGCTCTCCCAAACACACAGCGTGATCAGGGACGGGAGGGTGAGGTCAAAAAGAGGAAGAGAAAGAGGCCACTCAGCCAGAGGCAGAGTCGACTAGTTTTGTCAGATGGTCAGTTTTTGACTGCAAGATGCCAACTTCAAACTTTCCATATCCACAACCTCTCCAAACTATGCAGAGCTGGTTTCTGTTATCTGACTACATCATGTTATGAACGCATAATGAGAGAAGCCATGTGAGGACTGGGCTGCCCCTGTTACTCCACATCATCCTGTGCTGGCTGTGCTACAGTCCACATGTTAATGTTGTCCAACAATTGTGGCCAAATGTGAGTGCTGCAAAGGTCAACACTTAATGGTCTAGGCCTGTTAGGTTGATTTTCTACTGCTGGCACTGCAGGTCTTATGGCTTTTACTCTTTTTGCACACATTTCATATTTAGCCAGCAAGCATCAATTTTACTGACTGAATTGATAACTGTTACCGGCATAATTTATTAGCTGTAGCTGATTAAAGTTAAGTCTATAAATTGTTTTTTTAGAGAGATATGCAGAGTCCTGCATCAGGTCGGGGAATATTTTGTCCTAATTTTATTGGGGAAAAAAGAACATGAATGTTGGAACAATATGATGGATAAATTTGTGTATCTGCTCTGTCTGATGCACCAGCCAGAATATGAGTTGTTTTACTCAGGTGAATTCCTAAAAGGCATGTTAACAGTGAAGATGTGCTGCTCAGTATTACAAGAATAGCTTAAAAAAACAACTAAATTTATTTAAATTGTATTTCCTAATTTAGCTATGTTTACAAATAAATTATCTTGGTATTAGGTATAAAAAAAAAACAAAAAATGATTACTTTTTAGACGTGCTGCCTAACCAAGTTATTTCTACAACACATGGTTATTAAAGGATTGGCAGTTTTGGCCGCGGATCTTGTGTTGGCGGGTTGCATGGGGTCAAATTGGTCAAATGAGCACGTGGTTGGGCAGATGCATCATTGCAATTTGCAATCCGGTTCGGGTCTTGAAAATCAGACCCATGGAGGACTCTGCCATGTATGATCCTATAGACATTGCTTCTTATAGAAAGAAACATAACTCATTGTTCACATTTCAAACAAAAGCCACTGTTTCTTTGTGGTTCAGACAGACCAACACGTTTAGCCAATTATATAACATATTTTGCTACATATGAAAATACTTGAATACACTGAAGACATGAATCTTCAAGCTCAACTAAATGACATAGGCATGTCATATCCTGTACTGGTATTTTTCAAAATAAGTTTCTTAGAAAGCCTTAAAAATTGGCATGGCAGTGGTACTATGTCAAGTTTTACACAACTTAAATTATTTACACTTCTTGCCTAATAGGTAAACAGGTTTTAGACGCACAGTAAATAAATGTATATGAGTAAAAGGATGAGAGTGTCGGTGTCCAGTGGATAGAAGAGCCATAATATTGGGACACTCCTGATAGGACAAAAAAAGAAAGACAAAGAAAATTTCTATTTAAGTTTGGGATTTAAACTTTCAGAAATCTCTCATTAGTTTCCATAATATTTTGGGTGATGCAAACAGAAATGATCATGTTACCATGAACTAGCTGTGAGCTTCAAATGAGCTTAAGTTCTTCAGAATCTATGTACGTAATTCAAATGAATCTGAAGGCTATCTGCTATATTTAACTTAAAACGTGTCAGTGTGGTTCAAAGGGATAAATGCTTTGAATCACAGCCTTCAGGATTCTGACCTATAAAACAGCCCCGTCCTGTCAGTCTGTGAAGCTAAAATTAGCTCAAGCAGCTACAGAGTAGAGCCGTCAACAGGATCATTTAGTCATTATCAGCCACACTGCTCTCTGGTAGATAAAGGTAAGAATGAGAAGACAGAAGGAAACAAACTCAGAGTAACATATATATTACACAAGTGTTAAAAAAAACACTGACACCTCACAAAGCTTAGGCAAAATATACTAAACCAGTAAGGGAAAAAAACAGAAAGTTTGGGTGGTAATATTTTATACCGGGGAATATGGTATGTGACGGTTTAAGGATGTTGCGTTTTCACTCTTGACAGAAACAAAATAGAACTCAGCCAAACCATCTTACTTACTCTTGCTAGTAATATAGTTAGTAAGACCACGCTTCTAACAATCACCAGTTTCAGTCTGGTTGAAATAAATCATTAATTTACCAAGTAAAATGTAAAAAACGTGACGTTGTTCCACATAAAATCCATGTCTGCTGTTGCTGGCCACTGGTTGTTTACAGTCCTGTAACTTATCCTTAGCTGCATGTTGCAACAGTGCTGTGCACTACATATAATGAGTTTATTAGAACGAGGAGTGCCTGTATTTATAACAGTATTAAAAAGCATACCTCCGGGATATCTAAATGACCTGGTATACTGTAATTCTGTGATACCGCCCAAGCCTAATAGAAACACCTATTTTTCTTACTAAACAGAGAAATAATGAGGCCTAATTGCCTCATTAGCTCGTCATAAAACACAACCTCCACAGAGAAAAATGGAAACTCATCCAAACCTTCTTGGTTGCTCTTGTTGGTAATCTAGTTAGTAAGTCCACTATTTCAACAATCACCAGGTCTGGTTTGGTCGAAATAAATCCTTAATTCACCAAGTTAGATGTAAAAAAAAAAAAAAAGCCATTATTTCCCATAGTCCTGTCTTGTGACACTGGCTGCCAGGTGTTTACAGTCCTGTCACTTATCTTACAGTGTCTTTCAGCTCAGCTGCCTGTTCCACCAAAGACTCAGCTGTTGTGGTGTGTGCTGTGCACTACATACAATTAATTTAATAGAGAGAGAAGTGCCTGTATTTATGAAAGTATTGAAAAACATGCATTCAGGATTTTGAAATACCCTGGTATACCATAATATCATGATACCGCCCAAGCTTAAAAATCAGACAGAAATAAAGACCAACAACCTAGAAAAAAAAAACAAGAAAAACAGGAATGATAAATGAGGAGTGTGTTAATATGAGGACCCACTCAGCGGGTGACCTCCAGCCCGTCTCCTTTAACGCCCCCTCTCCCAGTGTGGGGTGACCTTCACTGGCTGGCACAGTCCCATCGGGGGACAAGAGGCAAATAAACCACTGCCAAACCGCAGTCCAGAGAACAACACGGTTGCTGTTGATCTCTTCATTAAAAAGGGAAAAGGTTTGGATGCGTTGGCTATGGCAAGAGGAGACAGAGATGAGGAGTGAAAATGTTAAGGGAGGGAGGTTTCTTTGTGAACAGTAGGTCGCTTTCAGAAAATGTCACGCTGTAAAATGTCACACTTCCCTCCTTATCCCCATTCTCTTCCTTCTGTCTGCACTCAATTTGTCTGAGCCAGGACGAGCTCAAGGAACACAAAGGTTGGATTTTTCCTTCTCTTTCCTCAAACAAACGCGTACTGTAGTGAGACCAAGAAAGTAACAACGCAGGCCAGGGTTGGCATAGGTGAATATGCGTATTTATGCTGGAGAAAAGCCCATCTGTCCTTTCAGTCTTCCCACATCAGTTTGTTTGAAGAATTTAATCATTTTGCAAGGAGAGGATCAGAGATGAAGTCCTGTGATGAGAAGTGAAATAAACTGAGAGGGATTAGGTGGATTGTGGATGTAATGAAACTGGTCCTGGTTGGCCAACAGACAGGCATGAGCTGATCATTTTGTCATGGATAATATGAAACAGATGGGCAGGGCTCAGTTTCTCAAATTATCACTAATTCACAAAGATTTCACAAAGTACAGACTAGGACTGGGTAAAAACATATGTTTTTTGAGTGATTTTCAGTTGTTTCCAAAAATCTGATACTAGGAAATTTCCATCTGTCCTTTTCCTCTGTGAATGTGTACATTTACATGTGATGTCATGAGGCTGGAACAGTTTTATTTTCCTTGGTGGTGTATTTTGGTGTATTTATCCCATATTTTGTACATTAAGCAATTTAATGTTCAAAGGAAATGTAGAATAAAAAGAAATAGTTTCAAAAGATAAATTCTCAGATGCACATAATTATGCGTGATTGCTGTTGAGCTGATGTCATTGGGAGAGGAGGCGTGACTAAATCTTTCAAAATCAACTTGAATTAAATTAACAAAAAGTGAATAGAAGTGTATCTGAGAGTAAGGGTGTCGGTTTTGGTTAACTTTGCTATGGAGAGGCAAACACCAATTAACTGGTGACTAGTTAGGTCATTTTTAAGAAAGCAGGGGTGAACTAAAAAGACAGCAGTGACAGAATCCATTTTTAATCTATAAAATGAAAAAGAAATAGTGAAAACCACAGACAAAAATTTCTTAAACCTCAAGGCCAAATCTGCAAATTGCTCATTTTTTTCTGACCAAAAATCGAAAACCTGAGAAAAGCAGCAAGTATAAACATTTATAAGCAAATTACTGTTGCTTGGTGAAAGACAGGTAATCAATAAGAAAACTCATTTGTTGATTTTTAACTAACTTAACTTCAACACAAAATTTTTACTGAACTAGTTTGAGCTGTTCCTTATTAACATTTTTCCAATCATGAAAAATAGTTAGATTTGGAAACTCCAGGTGCAACACAGAAAATAAAATTATAATATGTTATGTTTGATGTTTTTAGTTTTAAATATACAGCAGGCTTCAGCACCCACCAGTTACTCATGAATAAATGATGACACGAACACTTAAACAGCCCTAACAAAGCACGCACACACACACGCACGCACGCACACACGCACACACACACACGCAGCCTCCATTAGCATTTAGAGCAGCCTTTCCAAAGCAACGGGAATAATAAAGAGGGTTGAGGAGTTAAATGGCTTTTCATATAGCTACTCTGCCACAGCGATAAAGCTCATTAAATGCCTGGCTTTGACCCAACTGCACAAAGAGGACGTGGAAATGAGTGTGTCATTCTGTGTGTGTGTGTGTGTGTGTGTGTGTGTGTGTGTGTGTGTGTGTGTCTGCAGCAGTTCTCTCTAATGACACCTGGTCAGGGTGTCTACCTGTCTGAGACTCACTGCCAGGGGAAATAATGTCTGGAATGTTCTTTATAATCTTTAACTATGTGATTAAATATTCTTTATGCCTACTGTATAAGTTGATCTTATTTTAAAAGCTGCAGTAATGGCAAAACCAGTAGGTTTTTTTTTCATTATATAGAATTGATATATTTATCAGACAATATCTGAAGATTTTCTTAGCATATCTCTGTTTAATATGATTGTTAGCAAGGACTACTGATGTAAACAAACTTTCTAAAATTCATAATAGAGTGTATTTAGAGGTTGTCTAGTCTCTACTGGGAGCTGAAAATCGTTGCAGCATGTAAACTGTTTTGACTATGCTCCTAAAAGAATCCAAATCAACCAACCCTTCAGGGTTACCACACATTTTTTACCAATGATTTTCAAAACCTTTCCATAACTTTTTCAATATATATTTTGCCCCATTTCCATGACGTAATGTAGCTTAAAATGGGTGGGTCTATATCACAATACAGCCATATGTTATTAAATCGCACTGCCCAGGCATTTGCAGATAAGCAAAATGCTTGTGCTTTCTAACTTTACTCGCTCAACAGACATTCCCACCGCCAAATACGTACCTATGCTAACAGACCAGAGCGACACATACATTCACTTCACAAAACATCAAGGGTGCCCCCCTTTTTAGGGATAGAATGCTACTAATGGATGTCAATACAATTTGACATATTTTTGTGACTTTATGCGCATTTATTCCTTGTAAAATACACCTTTGTGTTGTAGACATGTCTAATATCTGTTTTGCGTCCTTTCCATAACCTAAAAGTATGCGATATCATCGTTGACCACTATCATTTCCTATCATGAGAAAAATGCAAAAATGCTTTTGTTAAGCTGGTATGATTAGAAACAAGGAAGTTCTGAATGTCCACACATGAATTAAAGTCCTGACTGGTACAGAGAAGGGTGGGACATGATAGTCATTTCATCAACAGCACACACTTCGAGACTAGGCCCCCAGGAAGTGCGCCACCCTCTGAAGCAAAATTTACATAGTGGCCAAAAGTGGAACTACAGCATCACGTGATGCACACTGGCCCAGAAAGACTTTTCCCCATTTGTTAACATTGAGAAAGATACCTCCTTAAATCACTGGATAATTTTTTTTCAGATATGTTGACTTCTCAGAACGCATTTTTTCATAGCCATTATTAAAAACATTAAGTCCTAAAGACGTAAAATGCGCTATTTTCCAAATCAAGATTTGGAATTCGGTCTTTCTCCAGACATAAAATGAACACGCATCGGACCGTATCAGTGACCGTATCAGAGACCGTATATGCAGTCTACGGTCTGTATTCAAACTATCGGTTATCAGTGAGCAGCGCGGAGCATTAGTGACAGTTACTGAAAGGTACTGAACATAGTATTTTTTAAAGTTGAGCTGTGTGATAAAACACCGGGCAATATTACAAGCAGCAGCTTTTATTACCTTTTTATGGGCACGACACATTCCGATTCTGTTAATTTGATTTCTCCGGTCGTGATTACGATATGATTCCCTGATGAGTTGTATGTATATGTGTGTGTGTAGAGAGAGAGAGAGAGAGAGGTAAATATACCATTATCTGATAATCAGGTAAATATAAAAAAACAACAGCGCTGATGTTATACCACCGATTAGCTGCTGTTGCTAATAAGCTAAGCTACTACGAGAAGAATGCTCGTGCACCGGCGCTGTTCGCTTTGAGCACTCGGGTCATTCGTGTGCCCGAGCCAGTGAGTCGGAGTCAATGCTCGGGTACACTCTGCCGCGTTCAGCTGTCGTTAATCACTTCCATGCATGCTCTTTGGGCCAGCAGATCCGGGTTTTTTACACTTTTCTAAACCCGGAAAAAAGGTTTTCTCTGCTTCATGCGCCACTGAGCAGCTCTCATAGGAATGAATGAGGCCCCGCCCCCACGTCTGTATCCAGACTTCCTTATAATACATCCATGTTCGAGACAGACTGTGCTAAAAGACATTCAAGATTATACACTCGCTTGTTCAGACAAACAGTGATATACACACCCATGCAGTTTTTATGGATGAAACCATTTTAAAGAGAGATTTATGTTTCATCTTTTCCAGCCATTCCCACCAGCCAACACTACCTCTGGTTTGTATGGGCTTCTACCAAGACAATCAACAAACAAAGACAACCTTGCCACTAAACATTAGCCTGGCCATCACAAAAGCCTCCACGCGCCACACTCAGACCCCTCCTCCTCCTCCATCGCCTCAGCAGCTCCTTGTTTAGGGGTTGTGGAACCAGCAAATTGGATTTTCACAGCTCCACTCTGCTTAGCATAAACTCCATGCTCATCCTATTCATGATGTAATTTGTCTGCTCTGGTTTTCAAAGACACACAACTGGGGCACAGGGTGCTTTAATGGCCCCGAGCTGCGTCCTCATTAAGGCTTTCTGCTGCACATAAAAAGAGAATTCTGGTGGAATAATAGAAGACGATGAACACACTTCATACATTCGAAAAGACACAGTTCTTGTTTAATTGTCCCAATGTGACATTTCTTATAATTGCGCTACCAAAGCTGTGCAACCTAGAAATTACATACTTGGAAAATATTTTGGTTTGCTGTTGCTTTGTTAATCACTATTTGTATTTTAACAACCCCTTTTTCTGATTTTCTGAGTGTGATACTGATAGCTCGTTTCAGAAACATTTCACCACCTAACTGAATCATTTAAGCCTCTCTTTCACTCACAAAATATAGTTTCAATTTAGTTGATAACACATTAGATTCACTTAGACTGCAAGTACAAATTTCTAAACTTCGTGATCAGTTTACTGTAGTGCCATCGTTTTATTTCAAAATAGGGGTTTTCTTACACAATTTTAGCCTGCAATATTCAAAATACACCACAGGTTTCAAAAAGGGAAACTCTGCCTCTGCTTTCTATGATTTAGCTGATATTCTAGCAAATTCAGTGTAATTTATTGTTCAAGAGAATTCATTGTGTCCGTGTCTACTCTGTGATGTGTTGGCAGCTTGAAGAACAAAACCGAAGAAGCTGGATGTGAAACGCATCATCTGATCCAAATAAAATAACTTCTACTATTTTATCTCATGCAGAAATACAGAAGAACCTCTAGAGATGTGCTGTGCTTTAAGCTGTGAACTTCAAAAAACAGAAACAACATAGAGTTTGGCAGCGCCGCTAGTCAGAGCCGTGAAAGCAGGAGAGGAGGCCATTAAAAATGTCAGAGAGGTATGCAGGGAAGTGCTGCAGCTTGGACGAGGGCGAGCAGCTCATTCAGAGCCGATTTCCAGCCTGTTAACCCAGGTTTCGGTTTGCCAGGACTCTGAGGATTACACAGCGTTATATCTGGCAACATGAAGCCTCTGGATTCTGCATCAAGTTTAAGAGAAGGGGGAGATGTTCTTTACTTCAAATCATGAGCATTTAACTTCATCTCCCACGTAAATTTAGAACAGAAGCCATTTTGATGAGGTGCACCTGAACCCGATCTGTCTCAGCAGATAAAACGAGGACAAAAAAAGCTGACACATGAATGATGAGATCAACGAAGCATTCCATGTTTTCATCATCTTCAGAAACTTATGCAACACGTCTGGCTTTAGGTCTAACAGCACCGGCCTCTCACGCTACTCCGAGGAACAACAATCAAGTGCTTTCAAAAAATCTCCACTCCTGCGCCCAGCCGACTGCTGGAATGGAATCCATCTTCATAATTCGCCGTGGCAAGCCATTACTTTTCCAAAGCACAGTCAGGCTACGTAATACAAAGCTAGCATGCTACATTATTCCCATGGGGGTCGTGGCGCGCTGACTGCCAGTATAAATGTGTGGTTTGGCCGCTGGGTTAGCGCGGTTAACCAGGCGCTCTCTGTTTTCAGTCTTGGCTTGGGCTGTCTGTCAAACATCAGTGAACATGGAGAGTAATGGAGTGTTTTGGAAGGTCTGCATGTTGGCCCTAAGTGACGTGACCCTCCAGCCCTCCCACCCTCTCACCTCCTGGGTCCTCTTTAGAGGTCAAAGAGGGTCAGCCATGGTATTTTAAGTTATGTAAAACAAATCTTGCATAATGACCAAGCATTATCCTGATTTAACTTCACTTTTTTCATATTATTTTATTGTAAATTGTATTTAATTCTGATGTAATTCATGTCTTATGAGTATTCCATTTCCTTTTTCACTGTTAGATTTTCATATTTTGCCTTGATAAAGCTCACTTAGTTTTCAACGAAAGTGCTCCATAAATAAATATTATTGTTGTATTACACTATTACCATTAGTGTTTCTCCAAGCTAATACCAAAAATGAAGTTAATTCACAAATTTGGAAAATAAAGGAAACAACTGTCTCTTTTCAGTTTAGTTCTTCACAGGACACTAAGGACACAAGATATTGGATTTTTTTTGCCGATATCCAATATGCAAATATATATCTATATAACTCATCTGGACAATAACCGATACCAATATTGATATATCCACTTTTTTACTAACTAATTACTAACTAACTAACTAACTAAAATTACAACTAATTTTAGTGATCACCAAGTCTTGTCTGTAGTGGAATTAACATCACATTATGTAAATGCCTATCAAGATGCCCCACAAGCAGATGGAGACATAAAATAAAATGCTTTTCAATGTATGTAATATTCATTTAATGTGCAAAAAAAAAAGAAAAATACCTCAATTAATGGTTGTTGGTTTTTTTTACATGTTCACTTTGTCAAAAAACAAATAAAGAAGTAAAATAGAATATCGGTTTGTCATACTGGCAGAAATCAGCCAGTTAGCCAATTCCAATATTTAATTTTAAAGCCAATATCAGCCGATACCGATGATGTGCTGATATTATGGTGTATTTCAAAAGGATAGTTTTCTGGTACATTTTACATCTTTTTTATTGTCGACAAATCCATCAAAGGATCTCAATAAATGTTACTACTTTGAATTTATTGATCCTACAAATATTGTGTGTGTGTGTGTGTGTGTGTGTGTGTGTGTGTGTGTGTGTGTGTGTTTCCAAAGCCTGATATATATATCATATGCATCTGTGTCACTGAGCTGAGTATTAATAAATTATTAAATTAAATTATTATCCATCTACATTACGTAATGTATTTACTGGCTTCATGGAGCACCGCCATCTACAACGCTGCCACCGTCACCGTAATTGTTGTGTGAAACTTTTGACTTCTCTTGTGCCATCTATTGGATGTGATCATAAAGGACATATGGAAACATGTGGGCAGTGATATTTACAACATTTAAAATAGATGCATCTATTTTCATATATATAGCTAGTAAAAATGAGCCTTACTACAACACTGGTTTCGATCTTAATTGGGATTTCCTGACAATATGAAATATATGTGTCTAATAAGGCAAACTTAATCCTCAGTGTTGTTGCAATAGTAATCCTACTCACGACATCCACTAAGAGGATGACTCGTGGTAATGGTATTCAAGAGGAAATGCTGAGAAATGATTGAATGAAAACCTTCACTTTTACCACATACTTTCCATATATTATGCAACAGTAACAGTGAATTCAAACAGTTTGGCTGTCTCAGTCACTTGAGGACAAAGCAAAGCTAAACAGAACTCACTGTTTATGTAAACCACATTCCTGACTAAATTAAAATGCACCGTCTCAGATTGTATTGGCTTTTTATTGGTAGCAGACGTTAATTTAAATGCCCTTGTCTGGCCAAGGTAAAATCATACTTGTTAAACTCCATAGGACCTCCAGATAACCCTTATATCATATACCAGTTTTTTTAAATAAAACAATAGGGTCTTCCATTTAAAATCCAATCCCAGCCTGCTATGAAAATGCTTATTGCTTCACTGGGTTTGTCTGCAGGTGATCAGCAAGCCCCAACAGCTCTGCTATGACTCAGGATAAACAGATGGAAAAAAGAGAGAGACTGAGAGAAGGAAGGAGAGAAGAGGGGATGGTGAGGAGGAGGAGGTTGGAAAGAGGCGAGCCAACAAGATGATGGAGGGCTAAACCAGAACACAAACATGGAGGTTATTAGCATAAACTGTAACAGTGTCGGCAAAGTTTGTGCAGCAGTCTGAAAACAGAACTACACACCACAGAGATAGACATACACAAACATATTATGTGCATGTAGGCATTTGGTACAAACTGCTGTAATTAAGGTGTAATAAAAACTCTAATGATCCCTGAGGGGACATCCATAATGAAACTATTTTGCATCAGTAATTATGTTTTGGAAGGCATGCAATGCAGCTGCAATACATTCACTGCCAGCATGTTTTAGCTGGACATTCCTTCATGTAGCAACTACGTTATGGTCTATTTTATGTAAAAAAATATATTTCAAAGTTGAGGAAAAAGAAAGACACTGTGGTTGTGGTCAATTAAAATGTAATCTATCAAACCAGTATGCGATATACAGAGCCTGGTAAATCAAGGGCAAAAATAATTCAATGGTTTCCTTCAGGAACTGATTTAGTTGAGGTAGTGAGCCACACACATCCTGAAGGATCCTGTCTCATTATCTATTTAGATAGACTGAAGTCTAGACAATAGCCACACTCATTAAACATACAGCATGCCTTTGCTCATTTGTGTGAAGGTTAAAAGGATAGTTCACCCAAAATAAAAATTCAGTCATCATCTGCTCACCCTCATGTGGCTGAGCGAATTTACAGGCTGCATGCAGCTCTACAATCTAATCAGAGTTTACCTATTTTAAAGTTATTAAGTATACATATATTGGAAAATAAAAATTTGGCAGGTCAGTGTTGATATTGTGGCAGGACATCAATGTATGGGGTATGGGGAAACACAAAGCATTTATTTTTGTGTTATAGAGCGCAAAATGCTCTATAAAAAGCGTAAGTAAATTTGTTTTTTTTTTCATGTACTTTACTAGAAAAAAATGAACTTTTAATTAAAATTTATTTAAAATATGAAAATGTGAAATTAATTATTACGGTACCGTTATCTGTTGTCGACCATGAGGAGCAGGTAATCATCAGCTCTTAGTATCGGCTGAAAAAAAATCCACTATGTATCCCTAGGGGATACATCATTGTTTAACAGTCAAAATAAGGAGTAAATCCTTAATCTCTGTTCACAATCTAAACAAAACCATAATAAACCTAATCAGCTCATTTACATTAAATGAACAGACACTGTTTATTCTGCATTGCAATAGACTGCACAGTGGTATATGTTCATCTGAGTTATAGAAGCCAAAGCTGGACAAGATTGCTGAAAAAACATCCAAAGTAGCATCAAAGATGCATGAAAGAATAACAGTATGATGGAATGAATTCAGTTTTAATGGCACCGAAATATCCAAGCTGCTAGCCTGCTGCTAACAGTGTTTTTGCTTTTCAGAGCCCAAACTTATCATCAATGAGCTGGAGAAGACATTATCCCAACACCTGCTGGGAACAAAGATGCATTGTGTCCAAATGTGTCAAAGTCAAATAATTAGCTTATTAGCCAATCCACCAACCTGACACACACACACTTGTCACTGCATGTTTGCTAACCTGCTGCTTCCTTTGCTGGCTTTGAACATCTCCTCTGAATATGACAAAAGTGTCTAATAATCATTGTGCAGCATATTTCCTCCCAAACAGGATGTCCTGATCATGTTTCCCTGATCCCAAACTGAGTCTTTTAATAGTGAGTATCTGCTGGTACAGAGTTTGATACGATATCTGGTATTTTTCAACACAATACAGCTGCATGCACACGCACGCGCACACGCACACACACACACACACACACACACACACACACGCACACACACACACAGGGGTAATGTCATTACATTTGTGCTCTGCAGTACAGTCCCACCTAAGCAGCAGCAGCAGCACTGCCAAAACCTGCACCTGAGTCCTGGGACCGACTCCAAGACTGTGCACAGCTCCTTTGTGTGCCTTTTTGTTTGGAGGCAGGGGTGGTGTGTGTGTGTGTGTGTGTGTGTGTGTGTGTGTGTGTGTGTGTGTGTGTGTGTGTGTGTGTGTGTGTTCATGTACATGTGGCTGTGTGTATTTGTTTGGCAGGAAGAGAAGGCACACTGCACCAGTTTTTGAGTCTCCGAAACAGACTCTCCTTTACTGACAAGTTAACGCTCTCTCAGACTCTTTCCTACTGACACATTTTTTTATGAGATCATTCCAGAAAATCAATAAAGTAATATGCACTGTGCAGTTTTTATTTTTTTATGCCTTGGCACTCATAAATGTTAATAATCATCCTACCTCCCTACAGCACAAACAGGAGATGTGAAGGGCAACAAACACTACCGGCTTACAACATACATCAAAACAGCAGCCTGTCTTTTGATGTAAGCCTGCAGGCAGCGCCTTGATGTGCATCCAAAAAGCAGAAATTGTATCACATTTGCTCCCCTGATTGGCTCATTTCAATTCAGTGACTTGATGTCTTCTGTCTCTATAGCATGTCAGATGTGTGCTACGAGACAACATATGACATGACGTGAGACTTCACAGCCAGTGTGTGTAGTATTCAAGTGTGTGTCCACACTAACCAGGCCAAATTTGAATGTAAGGTTGGCTGATAATATCATGCGTAGAAAGACACGATTGAGAGTTTCCTGCAGCATTTATATGTATCTATAGTTTTTAAAGGTGTTGCTTGTAGTTGTGTTATGCCATTGCAGGCAATGTTACAAATCATTTAGGTCCTAATTATGGTAAAAAGTGGGTTTACAGGAATTTTGCATTGATGTAATTATCTGAATGAGCCAAAAACAAACTTTCCCAACATACTGTACATTCAAACATGCATACATATAGTAAAAGGGCTATATATGATATATGATTGATTTTGAGCTCATTCACCAATAGTGTAATGAAGGACTAAAAGATTTAAACATTTCAGTAATTTTTTTAATGAAGGTGATTTCTTTGTTTCCCTGGCACAAAAGAGGGAACAATTGAAAGTAAATAAATAAACAAGAGCAATAACCAAACATCGGTATCTGCTCTCAGCTGAATTGTTAGTTAAAATATTGAATCAACGTTGGCCAAGAACTTTACAATCCGTAACTGATATGTAAAATAATTTCTACTATTAAAATTAAAATTCACCCCTATTTGAAAGGACTTTTTTACCTGGAAAGTTGTAAAAAACAAACAAAAAAAAACAGGGAAGGTGAAAAACACCAGTCTCTATTTTGGTGTGGACCAGGAAAACTAAGCTTTTAGAGAAAAATGACTTCAGCCTGCTCAGACACGCTCAAGGGTTGTCTATAAGAAGCGTTAAGGTGCCAACTTTGTGTCTTTTTGAGCTGCTCTGTGATCACTCAGTCTGGGTGTCAATATAACGGACAACACAGGTGTCGCTTATGTATATTTTATTAGACCACAGTGACTTGATTGACGTCTCCATAAATCAGTGCAGCAATAACTGTTCACGTAGCATTTAATACAGTTGCAGTATTTTATATTGGTAGACAACAGAGACAGTGCAGTACAACATGTGTCCTAATGCTGGACACGTTTGCTGCGATGCTCAATTCTGTCTGCTAACAGACAGTTAAAGGAGCACAGATTTAATGTCCTATTGTTTACGTGGTTCAATGAAGATGAAGAGCTTTAAGAAAGCAGGAAGTATGTGTATGCATGTTGTTTTTTTACACATTAGATTTAGTAAACTTAGAGTAGATATGGTTGCATTGCAGAGTCTACACACACATTTCTAAAATTCCTTGGCATTTCAGCTGTCCTGCCTGTGTTACTTTTTATTGGTTTACATGAGTCATTTCAGCAGCTACACCTGTCATTCATCTAACAATGTAACATGTCTATAACAGGCTTTAGCTAGCTGCATGTCTGTAAAAAGCTCTTTAAACACTGTACTGTCACCAGCTGGCCTACTCATCTGTTTTAATTCCCTGAGGATTAAACTGATATCTGAAAGTGAATGCTTTAATCTTGGGTGGGTCCCTGTCGTGTGGGTGTGCGGCTTAATCACGCATTTCAACTGTCACATCTGCAAGCCCAGATTGCCTCTGGTGAAACAAAGTAATAATCTCAGGCCCGTTGAGTGTTTGCAGAAGAGACGAAGGAGGTTTATGCTGAAAGCACTCAGGTGACATTGTGAAAAATGAGGTCAAATTTAAGCCACAGAGTTTTAAAGTGTGGGCTTTCATTGCTATCTGAATATATTCAAAGGAAAGCTGAATGATGTCAAAAAGTTTCATTCCTTTATGCATCAAACCTGCTCTGCTATATAAAAGCCACAATCTGTCATTTGTGCCCCTGAGAGAGTCCAAAGAAAATGATGAAGCTTTTTATGGATCTCTGGGTGTTTATGTTTTTGTTTATGCTTTATGTTCACCTGTGCGTGGAACCAGTTTGTCAGACTTTGAAGGTTATGCATTACAGCTGCACAGTATGTCTGATGAATTTGTTAAATACTGTGATGGTCAAATGAAATTAAATCAAAGCTTTGTTTTCACTGAGAGAAATGTCTTTAAACTACGAAAACCAAAAGATCAGCATCGCTGCAACATATACATTCCTGGGGAGGTGCAGTGTAGGGTATGGGTCTACACAGTGCCTACGCCTGTGATACTCAAACATGGCCCCAGGGTCATATCTAGACCCTCACAGGATGCCGAGTGGCCCCCCAACAAATATCTAAATCACAATAACAATAAAGTGATTCACAATGGGAATTGGTTTTGTACTTATAGTATACATAAGGTGCCAGAGTGCATAAAAGGGCATCAAAATAGAGCTTATTTATCAAAAAAAAAAGTGCCAGTGGAGGATCCCCCACACCTCCTGACAGAGGTCCTGGCTAAGCCACTAATATCCAAAAATCATAAAAATGTCCTACAACCCTAGAAACATCTTAGAATTCTAGAAATGTCCTAAAATCCTAGAAAAATCCTAAATCCTACAAACCTCCGAAAATCCCATCAGTGTTTCCTCTAGGATTTTTTTCAGCAGCGGGGGCAGGCTCTCCGGGGAGCCGTGGCGGCGTAAACAAATGACGCTTTTTAAAGGCTGAATGTAAAAATAAAAAATAATAACAAAAATTCAACAATAAAATAATAAAAACAATAAATAATAATTTCTTGATGGGGCTGTAATCAGTGGCAAAGTTTGCACCCGGGCTCAGAACAATGGATTTTTCTTGGTTTTTTGTAGAACAGCTCTAAGGCTCTGTTGTACGGAAATTCCCCAAGAGGAGGCCGCTGATGCTCAGCAGCATACATGCTGCAAGGTGATCCCCCTGCAGCCTGTTTCTCAAGTCAGTCTTCACCTTCAAATAGAAACAATCATTTTTTTTTAATTTTATTTTTTTTTTCAACCCATTTAGGGTCCCAGCCTGATAGCCTGTGTTTCCCTTTATGTTTTTCTCCTCTCCTCTCATCTCTCTCTCCTGCACCATCACTTTGCTCTCCTGCTCCTTCACTCGGCACTCCCCCTCCTGTACTCTGCTCTCCTTCACTTTGTTGCACTGCTCCTCCCTGTCTGTTACTTGTCTTATACGATTACATAAAACATTAACGTTAGATAATTTACACTCACGTCACATTTGATTACAAGTGTGAACATCATTTTTTACCTAACCATCATAATTTGAGTCAGTAAAAAGGCTAATGATACCTGACTAGCG
The DNA here is from genome assembly GCF_026936395.1 of Plectropomus leopardus. NCBI lineage: Eukaryota > Metazoa > Chordata > Actinopteri > Perciformes > Serranidae > Plectropomus > Plectropomus leopardus. The sequence goes on from NC_142180.1 coordinate 5,685,783, forward strand.
CCATCCTCATCAGGTGTCTTTCTCTTCTTTGAAAAATATTTGAACAAGCTCATCTGAAAATGCAGTCAGCAGTTACATCATGGCGTGTATATCGCTTAATGCTATCAATTAGTTTACTCACGTTAGCGACACGGAGTTGAGTTGGCACCGGCCCAATTAACTTAAGCTACGTAACCTTAGCTGGCCATCAATATTTTGCGAATGTTTATTTAACTAATAAAATCTATTATAAGTTTTCTTAAGCTAATAAGTCTACCTTTTCTCCGGTAAGTTGCACGCTATTTTCAAGCCAACACTCCTCTGACTCTCCGACCTGATGCCTGGATGCAGGTAGCTAATTAACGTCGGCACCAGTTAGTTGTGTTGGGGGGTGGGAGGGGGCGGTGCTATCTACCCCAAAGAGTAGATACGGAGCAAGATAGTTATCTGCCTCAGCACTCGCGACACCCAACGCAGTGCAGGACTGTGCTGTGATGCGGCGGTGGTGTATTTGCAATTTAAAAAAAAAAACAACCAAAAAAAAACGACATTTGAAGGAGCGGCGGGTAGGATTTAGGAGTGGCGGGCTGCCACTCCTAAATGAGTGTAGAGGAAACACTGCCCATAAACATCCTAAAAGCCTATAAATGTTATGTTATGTATCCCTGGCCAACGCTGTAGGTACAGCGTTGATTCTACACTATAAATTCTGCTTTATTCTATTTGAGGCCATTGGTGCAAATCGACAAAAAGGATTGTTTTAAAGAAATATCAATTTAACAGGATCTGACACCTATATACCACATGGTCAGCTAGAGCTACTGGCTTTATGAGTCACATCCAGTTGTCATATATATATATATATATATATATATATATATATGTATATATACTGTTTATTGACACAGTACTGATATGTACATTTCAACTGTCCACCTCTTATTTGGACTACACAAAAGCTAAAACCATGAGCTCCTCTTTCTCTACCATAACAGTAAAACCATAGCAAAGTGAAAATGATTTTGGGGTATCTGATATCGGTGACGAGAACGATGGGAAGTTACAGATTAGCATGACTTTGAAACTGAAATAAATAAGTTAAGTTCATGAAAACAGCACAATCACTCAGTGACAACTGTAAAGGCATCGATACCAGAAACTACAATCACACATAAAAGTCTACCTGTAACCACCACCAGACACAGTGCTACTTTGAGACATTCAACTTTCAATGCCAGCAATCAAAGGAGCCCCTGGGTGTGTTCTGAGAAGATTTAGGTGGATAAGCGTCCATGTGTTGTGATTGTTTCAGTTGTGTGTTTGTTCTCCTATAGTTAGCTACTGAGCTGGAGGAAGCAGGATGTTTTGTTGGAAGCTCCTTTACTGGCCGCAGCCCAAAGGTTAATAACCCCCAATCAGGACAGGGAGGGGCAGCCACAGTCACTTCCACCAACACTACAGACACACACACACACACACACACACACACACACACACACACACACACACAAACACACAAGACGGCTCACACGTGTTGTTTGATTTACACTAAAGCATGGTTCATCAAACTGTCACACCCACTCAAACACACAACCCAAGCAACTCATGAAACATGTATTGACAGAGTCTGTGTGTAAACAGTGAGATCACCATGACACGAAACAGGGGCAGAGTTACAGAAGCGCCTCCTCTGCAATCACATGTTCTCTACCTCATTCTCCCAGTATCATGAAAAGGAGGATCTGGCCTAAGACCAGCAACCTAAAGGCACTCAGTGAAGGAAGCCAGGCAAGCAACGAACACCTGCCAAACACAAGCGGTTTGCACTCGCTTAGGGAGAGGGCTGCTGATTGGTCGACCTCATTTCACTGACTGAGAGAGGTAGTGAAAGTGGCTGATGGTGGATTTCATACATTTGTTTCTTTTACTGGTAGAGCTCTTGCTGGGCGGGGCTAAATGGCTCTTTCAGCTGTGGATTAAATCAGTGACATGTATTAAAAGAGGAATCATGTTTTAAAAGGTCTGTTGGACTGTTGCCTAAAATTAATTTTTCACCAACTTTTTGTCTTTCCATGAGCAACCATGTGCTCCATATTTTAACACTTTGAAACCTGGACTGACATCACTTTTCTTGTGCTGCATTCAAATGCCTTTCACAGGTATTTAAACCTTTGAACCCTGGGAAAATTGCCTTGGTTTTGTCCCCAAAAACGAGGGGGAAAATGCAAGCACCTTGGCAAAAAACATCTCAGAAATCGCAAGAAATTAGGAGATTTATGAAATTCTTCTTTTTTTAAAAAAAAAAAGCTGAGGAAAGGTCTCTTGAGAACTATGTTTAAAGTCATCATATTTATATATTTAAAGTTATTTTTATTTAATTATTATTAGTTTTCTTTTTATGCTAATTTTCAGGTAATTTTCTGAGTCATTTCTTCATAAGTTGCTCTTTGCCACCTTCTAATGTTTTTGAAAGAAATCAAGCAAATTTGCCCAGGTTTCAAAGGGTTAACTAGAACATTGAGTATTTTAAACATATCCTCCATCGATCCATCCAAAACTGCACCTACTGTGCTGCGTGGTGTCAGGAGGGAGCTCAGACTATCTTTGAGAATAATATGCAAAGTTATTCATAGTTTCTGTTCAAAGACTTTCTCAACTTTGGGGTCAGGACCCGACATGCAGTCACTTCATATGCACATGGAGTAACAGAAGATAATAAGTTCACAAGATGGGTTTTACATATGTCAGAATATATATAAATTATTTGAAGCTTCTTTTGCACTTGAAATTGAAATATATTTAACTCCTAAATTCACATGACTTTTCCTGCATAACTGCACATGACCCAAATACAACCAATTATGCAAAGTTTATATTGATATTTTCATTAATGTTAGTATTGAAGGCAATTTGAAATCCTTTACTAAATGTTTATTCTATCTTGTGAAGGGCTCATTGCATGGGTGAAGTACACTCTCATTAGAGAAACATGCAAGTCTCCTTCATATATATTTGACTGCCACAAAAGCCCAGCAGCGCCTCTACCCTGTTGTCTTGTTTTACTAAATTTGTTTTATTGTGCAATGAAATTATTATTTAACCTTAGGTGACTAAGTCTTTCCATGCATCTGGTTGTGCTTGTTGGAAATATTTTTTAGCTGCTATATTTAACACCATGATTGATCCACCATCTGTGCTGTAGTCACAACACCCCAAGCACCCTGAAGATGTTGACCTTGTTTTCTAATCAGGTGATCTAATTTTTATCTCCCTTTTCCTTCTCATCAACCATCTCATCAAAGACTAGTTAGGCTTCAAACTCAATTCTCATCCTTGGTAACAGTTGTTGACAAAACAATCTCACTTTTACATCCATTTAGTAGCTGTTCTGGCACTTCTGATCATACCATATTTTCTCTTGCTCTTTGCCTATCACTGTTTAAAACTGAAGGTATGGTGAAAATATGCATATTATAACTGTTCTCATGGTAAATTAGTATAATGTACACATACACATGTAGTAGCCTTCAAATGTCAAAAGTCTGCAGGAAGTGTAGTTTGAATCACAGCAGCTGAACAACAATCGAAAAACTGCAAAGTAGAAGAAACTGGAGATAATATGTAAAAGTAAACACTGTTTCTATTTGTTTTTAAGCGACACATGACTATGTTGTACTGACAGAATTAGTGCTGTAGAGATGCACATTATCATGAATTCATCAAGACAATAGGAAAAGGCTGAATGAAATGAGTGCTGTTTGCAATTTAATTTCCATGGTGACATGCAGAATGTGTGTTCTTCAAACAGCAGCAGCAGTGAGTGTAACCCTGCAGGTTCCTGCTTGTAACATTCCAACTTCTCTCCTTCTATCCTGACCGTGCACTTATAGGTCCACACTACCAGCTAAACACCCACGGGGAAATTAACCTTAGATAACCCAACACACACACACACACACACACACACACACACACACACACACACACACACACACACACACACACACACACACACACACACACACACACACACACACACGAACACACAGACAGTAGTAAATATGCCTAAGCAAAATGATTGATCCCACTCTCTTCATTCGCTAACACACAAACAAACTAGCTTCAGGGGACACGACAAAACAAATGACTGCTAACAAGTGAGACTCATCTACTTTTCGACAGAGTGAGAACAGACAAAAGTCTCAAACTCAAACACACACACACACTAACACGACAGCAAACTTTTGGGTTTTTTTTTCTTTTTGTACCATTCTGTTTCCCCTCTCTAAAATTGATAGTTTTTGCGGGTCCATGAACACAGCGCAGTCAGAGCTCTATGTGAGTTCTTTTTTTTCCTGAGCAGCTGTTTGTTGCTGAAAAGCAGAACAATCTGTTTGGGACTCACAGAGTGGATAATTGATCCGTCGATCTGTTTACAGCTGATTGGATCAGGCCAATAGATGAGAGGAGCAGCTGCTGCAAGTGAATGCAAACTTTTAGACCCAGCGCAAAGAACGGTTATGTTTTACTTTCAATGCACCTGTCGTACTGCTGCTCCATCTGTGCCCAGAATACAGTCTGCACTCTGAGCGTGGAATGCAGGGCTGTCCAAACTTTTTTGAATGGGGTCCAGATAAGATGATGTGAAAGTACCTGGATGGCAGCAGCTTCTCACATCATATAAGTTATTTAAATAAATTTAAAAATCCCATTAAAATGACACACAGCAACTGTTTCATCTTTGAGTGAAAAAAGTATTCAGCGTAGTTGGTGCATATCTACAAACTGTGTGATCGAGATCCAAAACATGTCATTTCAAAACATTACTGCAAAAGCGGGGTTTTCCACACATTCATCTATTTGTGATTGCAGATGTTTTAATTGTAGCAGCCCACTGCAAATTTAAGAATGTTTGAGAAACCCTGCTGTTGTAGTAATGTTTTACACATTAACAGCACAGCATTAAAAACTAACTTAAATGTGTTGAATTATTGGGGCTACATTGGAGTCCATTATTGTGTCTCAAATGTGGCATCAAGGAGCACAGGTGTGCTCGATTTGGTGTAAAATCTAGATTATTTGTGGGAATCATTAGTTTCATCTGAATTAAATCAATAACAAACAATTACTTGGTATGCTGGGCAAGTAATTCAACTCAGTGGACAACTAAATTTCATCACTGTATGGCAAAAATAAGATGGGAAAGACTGTGACCATAGCATAGCAGAGGGAAGAAAATAGAGAAGACAATAGAGAGGGGGAGGACATGGAACATCTAGCAAAGGTTCTCTGAGTGAACGGCAGAGTAATGTTGCATTTAGAGCAGTGTGAAATCAGCACATCACTCAGACACAATGACTGGGGGGAGGGAGAGCTGAAACAGAGGCATAATGCGGCACTAAGCAGGGGCAGAGTGATGGATTTTCTTCATTAAGGATGTTGGAAGCGAAAAACCAGGCTTTGAATCTTGCTTTTTCAGGATTCAACAAAGCAAACGTTCACTTGTGCGAAAAGAGGCTGAGAGAAACTACAGCGAGATATGAAAAAGACAACAGGAACAACTTCTGACCTCATATTTAGAACTTTTTACTAACTATAAAATGTAGAAAAGATGAGCAGAAAAACTCAAAAACACCCATATGAGCAACGATTTACACTTTGTCTCGTCTCCTTTGTTTCATCTTGTGTGCGGTTTCATTTATCCTGCCCCCATCGCTGAACACAGATTGCCACAAGATAATCAGCAGCTGAACAGTAATAAATGCCATTTATACACATTGATGTATAGTACCCTTCCAGGTTATAATTTTGCTTAATGAGGGCTTTGTAATTGATGTCATTCAGCCTCCTGCATCTGTGCCTCACCATTACCACCCTTCTAGACACCCACATTAGCCATTTGGACTCCATCAATCAGCCTCTTGGCCTGTACAGCGCTGGGACGACTATCAGCTGAGAGTCCCCGAGGTCGTTCTGGCTCAACGGTTTCTCAGCTGCACTCTGATCACCCATAGCTGCTTAAAGAACAGGAGAAGGAAGTCACTCTCCCATATCATTGCAAGGGAGGGAAGTAGGTTTAATGGTTAACCTCACAGATACCTAATGAACAGGAAAGAGCAAAGAGCCAAGGCTACTGTTGAAACATATCTAAATACATACTTCAGTCCCTTTTATACTGCTTGTTGAAAATAGGAAAGTTGAGAAGTGATTCTGCTTCACCATTCTCAACATCTATAAAACCTACAATCACCAAAATTATTTAAATTACCAAGAATGAGTAAAAAAGATTATCAATCTGACCAAACATATGCAGTCTTTCAGTTACTGTCAGTTTTAAATATTCAATACTGTGGACCAGTATTGAGGTACCAGTACCCAAAACTGTATGCAGCCTCAAAGACTGGTTATCTAACAAGTCAGCAACTGTTTCCAGCAATATATACAGATTGTGTCGGCCCTGACAGTCAGAAAGGAGCACATACTGACTGAGTACATAAAAGAGGACAACACACTGAGCTACAGCTAAACTGAATCTAAGCATGCCACAAGACAACCTCTGAAACTCTGTAACTGTACAAAAATAGTAAATAATAAATGGATATTTCACCTTCATCATATATGTAGATTTTTATGAACTAGGGCTGCCCCTTGAAAGTCTGAGGCTTGAATCATCAGTCAGAGTTCCTCAGTCGACTGAGACTGCTTCAAGTCGTGCCGTCGGTTTTTTTTTCTGTGCAGTGTACTTCTGTGGATGTTTTGGTCTCTAGATTTTTCTGCGGAGTGAGCACTCTTGACTTTCATGCTACTCTTTGCAGTTGCGGACATGCTGCAGCAGCACAGAGGGAGAGAAAGACTACAACATAAGGTGAAGAATTGGTGAATTTACAGCGCCCAGCAAGTTAATACGACACAGTCTCTGGCATATGTTGATGTCTAGTGTTGGCAAAGAAATGTTGTGCATTTGCGATCTATATTTAGCGCTTTTAGTTTGTTTACTATATGACATGAATGCCACCAATGCCACTGTCACACTAAAAGTTCCACAGAACCCATTCAAACTTTAAAACTTTGCGTGGAAAACAAAGTGAATTGTGGAATATTCGCATTGACCAGCCAAATCTAATTTTAATGCCATAATGCTGAGTCACGTACAGCCCTATTATGAACTATATTACTACAAGGGTTTCTGAGAAGTAGTATCCTGAAACCTGGAATCCATGCCAAACTTTTCAAAAAAACTCTGTGACATTTGTTTTGGACAGAAATTTGGTGTCTAGTTTAGTGGTATATACTGTTAAGTCCTCTACTCCTTGCTTACAGTGTAATGTCTCACTAGTGTACACAAATTTAATCCTGCTCCAATATTAACAAAAATATCTCAACCAAAACTGTCTTCTTAAAGTCTCTTGACACATTTCATAAATTTAGGGCTGTTTGTATAATAATTGCTTAAGGAAGATAAACACACATTGCACAAAACCTGTGACTAATTTGACAATCATGACAGCAAAGCATGACTTATTATGGTGATCAGATGGGGACGATGTGATTTGTACAGCAGAACAACCAGACCTAAATCTGCTCACACACGGCCTCCATTCCTGTTACCTAAAACCTCTCTAAGCTCTGGCTGGAATCCAGCAAATGCAGGAGGGAACGCTGATCACATAAACTGCAGAGCCAAATAAATGTGAGAGCTGATGTGCAAAATATTAAATGTTTAGATAACGTTGTTCAGAGCAGTCGCTAGGCCATCTGGTCTGTCGGTGCAAGTGTTACAGTCTTGTGCTGCAGTAGTCACACTCTAGCTTTTCATTCTGTCAGACATAAAGCCATCTTGAGTTTCTCTGACAGGAACAAACAAGGCTAAAAATGAAAGAGATTTCAGTTTCTCATCTTTTTTCATCTTCTCAGCCGTTTTCCTCCTTTTGTTTTTTACACTGAAGGAACAGAGCTAAAACATCAATGATACACACCTCATCACAACCACTCCAAAACAGGTTGAAACAGAACCTAGTTTTCAACATTTATTTCAAGTAAAAATAAATGGAATCTGATATTGTGTCAACATTTTACTTGAGTACTGACTCTACAAGCCTTGGCTGTAAAGCTCTGCCAGAGTTCAAATCTATAGAGCAGTTAGCTTACAGTGAAAATCCTCTGAGTGTTTAGCACAGCAGCCCCACCTTCTCTCCCACCACCCATAACACTCTACTGCACAATACACAGTTAATCCGCTGTATGTTCAGTCTACTTCCAGGCTGTCCTAATTAGCTTGATCCTGTTGGTGGGCTTCATTTAGGAACATCTCTCTCCTGAGTGTAACAGATTATCCTTCCATCTCTACCCATCAACAAACTTAGCTCCAGTGAGAAATCGCAGGTTGCTTTTTTATTTGTCATCTTTGGATGTGAACCACCTCCTGAGCTTGTAACTCACACACATTTAGTCGCAACATTTGGGTTGCAGACAAGAGCCACTTTCACACTGCCTGTTCAAAGCAGGAAGATCGTGCCGTTATTCTACCTTGCTGAATGGGGAATGGAGGAACAGACCTGTCCTGTGTTTAAGCAGAGGTAGTAACTGGGCCAAATCAAGATACATGTAAAGCCTCATTCCCACTGCACAAAAAAACTGCTAACACACAGGCTAACATCTGGCTTTTTAATGCAATAAGAATGCGTATGGTCGGCATTCACACCTCGGTCAAATGACTCAGCAGTAGACTCTGGTATTTATCACCTCTGCCGCCGATTGGCATCGATGCGAAAACAACACCTGGTTGAACGTGGTTATTTCAGCTCTTTAACCAGCAAGATACAATGATGTGCCTTCACTAATTACTGTCTGTCTCCTCTTAAACCACACTCAAACATAATTCCAAGTTAGTCCACTGTTCACCTGCCTGTCTGTGGCATCGCACTGACGCATCAACAAAATCAACACACACACACGCACGCACGCACGCACGCACGCACGCACGCACGCACGCACGCACGCACACACACACACACACACACACACACACACACAAGCGCGCTAGGTGACAGAAAGCCAAACTGGTGTGCTGAAGGGGTGTGTTCAGTGGCAGTGGGAATACAGTATATTGTCTACATTAAGCAGGTTTACCTGTGTTTGAAAAACCTGCTTCTATTTAAAGCATCTAAAAATAGGAAGATTTTTCAGGTACTTGACCATCACACAAGTGGAGCGAGTTATACTGTTAGAGGAGGAAAAAAATCACAATCGTCTGCAGAGCAAAAAGTTATACCAGTAAACAACAGATATAATGCATTTCATTTCAATAACAGAGATCATACTCTTCCCAGTCCTAGAGAGTACAGTGCAAGCTACCCAGCTGCATTAATCCAGGACTCTAATGTTCCAGGTAACAAAACTTGTACATTTGCTAAATTAACCTTACGGAATAAAAACATGAGACTGGAAATGGAGGTCTGAACCTTCAGCATTGAATTTAGCGTACCGAATAGAGCAAAAGCCATGAAACACAAGCCACATCTTCAAGTGGTATTACATCAGTTCAGTGTGATTGCTAGTAAGAAACTATCGAGAGCAGAGGAAAAGAAGGAGCATGCATTTTGTCAAAATGGTAATAACATGAAACACACACAGGAACATTTAAACTGAGGACATTTAAAACAGAGAACGTTTCTCTAAGTGTTAACAGGTCAGAGGTTAAAGTCCGTGAGTAAATTACAGCTGGGCATCACTCAAATGTTTTACCAATTCATTCCGAAAACTAAAACTTTTTCAATGCCTTACTTACATTCATGAGATTAAAAGTGTTTTTCTCAAGTCATTTGATGTTCAGAGAAATATTGTCTTAATGGAAAAAATACATAACATCTGATCTATGAAGCCAATATTCTGACTATGCGTTCATTGTCATTTTCTGATGGTTAGCACCCAACCCCAAACTCTAGGAAACTGCTTCTTGTGTTGAAGAAAGAAAGGAGGGACCAAGTAAGACTAAGTCGCAAAAAAAACACGCACAATGATCCAAAAAGAAGGAATATGCAAAGGGCTCCAAATACAGCAAAAAAGGCTGCATTTCAAAGCAATATCAGTCAAATATTTGTGCTTAAGTGAAGACAAGAGTGTATTAGGTCAGCCTTTTCATGAGTTTGATGCGAATACAACACAGCTGACCTTCAGAGCTGAAGTAAACAATAGGAAATATGAAGCAGGCGTTCTGTTCACACAGCTGCAATAAATGCCAGTCAGGCCACAGCAGGAACATTGTCCAACAGTGTTTATTGTGTTTAGTGGACTGCATTGCATTCACTGCTCCTGTTTAACTGTGTCACAGAGCACATGTGACCAGTAAAACAGGGATGGGTCAGGACCACAGAGAAACACCAGACTGAGAAAGTCCTGCCCTATCAGCCAGTCAGGTGTGAAAAGCCCTATGAAGGGAAGATGAGACATTTTTAACAAGTAACTGCAACTTTCAGGTGGAGGAGAAGAGTTATCATCAAGAGATATTATGTAAGTCTATTACAGCTTTTTTGGAGCTCTCACGGGTTAGTTTTTACACTGTCATTGAAAGCACCCCAATCACTCAACTGAGGTACAGGCTGTTTGATCTCAGTAAAGGAGAAATGCAAAACCTTAAAAGTAGTGCTCAGAGAGAACCAAGCAGCAACCTCCAAGGCTGAAAAATGAAGTCAATGTGGAAAAGCCACAAACTGCAGTTCCTCTGATGACCACTTGAGGCTGGCTCCAAAACAGAGTCAGTCCTCATCAAACCCGTGTTAAAATACCCAACTTTTCAGCAGAATTAAACGTGTTCACAGACCGGTACAACACTGGTTTACGTCTCTATGGCTAATTTCAACATTCATGACACTTGTGCGAGGGACAGCGATGAGTCCACAGACTAATGGGTGACATCGCAGTAACCAGGTCCACCATTTTATAGAGTCTATGGAGAGAACACATGATTTCACTGTGATCTCACATTTACTCATATTTTACAGCACAGGAAAACAAAGTTATTATTTCCCAGGACATGTGAAATTGACCTAAAACACTAAGACATTTTTTTTTGTAAAGTTTGATTACAAGTTGATAAAGCTACACTTAAAAAAAAAAACATCTTTATTGTTTTGTACCATAAATACCTTTTTGAATAGCTGCTTTTTTGCCAAAGTGAAAATTTGTAAATTAATAAATAATAATAAGAATAATCATAATAATAATAATAATAATAGTAATAATAATAATAATAATAATCTCACATTTGTGGGGATGTTTAAAAAATAATTCTATCCAGCACATAGATGGGTGGCCTTGATAAAGTTTTGTATCTTTTCTTTATTGTTCCTTCCAGAATATATGAGAACCCTGGATTTTAGGGTGGTTGACTGATTGAAATGAAGTTGTTCTTTCTATCAAGTTATTATTTCTATCAGTTTTTCAATTATGCATGCCTCATACATTCCTGTGCTGGTCCTTTCATTATTAAGACTGGTGTATAGAGTATACATGTATGTTTTTCTTCTGTTGGAAACAAAGGGTCCCTAGACAGAAGAAGATGATTCTTTGATTGCACAGGATGTTGTCAGTTTGTGTGTGTGTGTGTGTGTGTGTGTGTGTGTGTGTGTGTGTGTGTGTGTTTAGGCTCAATCCCTGGTAACATATTAACACACACACTGGTGTTAGGAAATGACAATGACATCATTCATTTCCCAACGCTGTAGCCTGTAACCAGTTAAAACCTGCTGTTGGTGTTGACACTGACGGTGTGCAGCAGAACCTGAGGAGGTGCCAGAGGACAGGCTCTGATCACAGCTGCTGTTTGTGTCTATATACAAGCCAGCGCACCTACACAAGGAACTGTGTGTGTTAGACAAGTCAGACATGATGGTGTGTTCAGGTCAGGACACGGTAATAATGTCATCGCAATAAAGTCAAGTTAAACAGTAGATGTTTAAACAGGGTCTGTTTACAAGGAAGTGACTTGCTGCTCTCTTATCAAGCATGCAAATGGGATGCTAGTGCCTGGTCTGCAACTTCTAGCTGATTAATTGTTCAAGTCATCAGCAAATATGTCACTCATTCTGTGACCAATCTCTAAAATGGGAGGATCTGGTGATTTTCTCTGTTTTCCACCTTTTCCATCCTTGATGACAACTCAAGGACTGTCTAATCAAAATCATCCATAGATCAACCAATAATGAAACTCTCTCTTGCCTTCATCCTGTTGTTACACAACAATTTACAAAAAAAAATCTCAGTCGGATTTTACTGCAAAGTCTAAGGAGACATCCCCCTGGAAGTATTACAGCAACACAACAGGGACATGATTCATTACCCAGTATTCCAAAGTGGAAGCAATAGATAGATAAGTTGCACTGCATGAAAACGCCCTGTCTGGTCCTCCATCTCATACCATTTCAAACAAAAACTCATTATAGCAGCAGCAGCTCAAAACCATCTGTGTGACTCCCCATGATCCCATAAAGCACACTCCCTAAAACTCAACACCTCCCTCGCCTGACTCAAACCTGGCTGAAAAATGTGCATTTCACAAAGTGCTGAAAGTACCAAAATAACTGGAAAATGTTATAAACCTGACCAATGAGGGAAAATCTTATTAATAAAACATTTAAACTCATTATTCACTAATACCCCAAATGGCCAGGTGGTGAGGTAATATCGCATGACAGCCAGTCATATCAAACGCCCGGAGACTGAGGAACATGACTTCATGCAGATATGTGAAATTATGATGAGCTACGATGATGACTTCATCTGTGGAAGCAGCTCTTATTATTAAATGGACCATGTTCATGTTTATTGCAAAATAAGACAAATAAAATCTATTCTAAAACTTTAAAGGTCCCATATGATACGCATTTTCGGGTTCCTACTTGCACTGTGGGTTTCTAATAGAACATGTTTATACACTATTTTGTCACAATGGCTGCGTGAATATACCTGTATTCACCTTCAGTCTGAATTGCTCTGTTTTAGCGCCTGTCCCTCCCTTCCCAAAAAAAGCCCAGTCTGCTGTGACTGGTCACCACTTACAGGTCGTGCACATTTGTGGCGTCTTTGCACCATCACTGCATCTGAGAAACAACTGCAACAGAACTTACACTTTGTTACCTTTATACTGCAGTCCTGATGGCTTGTTTAGGGTTAGGGTTAGGGTTAGGCACAATTTCTGATTACATGCTGTGTGCACTCTCTGAATTGTGCATTTTATTACTTTCACAGTATTTATAGATTGCCTATACCTGCTTTATATTAAAAAAGACACCAACTTTTTTTTTTTTTTTTTTTACAACATGGGACCCTTTATATCAAAATTTTTAATCCTAGTAATTCAGATTCTTGTTTCGTACAAGCAGCCATTGATTTCTTCCTTTCAGACCAGCATGAAAATCAACTTGCAACAAGTTTCATACCATTATGAAATGATAAAGTTAATGCAACGAACACACAACGTCCTGTTGAAATGTTGCAAGACATCCAACTATTTTTACGGCCAATAGTTCCAGGTTGTATCCAAAGAGGGTCTTGCTCTTAACAGTGGTACCAAAGCCTACAATAAACAACACATTAAACAAACAGTGCAGACAACACTTGAGGGGTGGATGGATCAGTCCTAGAAGTGTTATATACTTGCTTTACCTGTGTTAATCAGAGCGTTTATCTTAGGTTTATTTCATTTCAAAATTAACACATTTCTATAGGGGAACGACTGATATCCACACAGGCTCCACCCATCTTCCACTAAGCGCCAAGTCACAAAAGCATCATCTTTGCTCACTGTCAAAGCAGATTAGTTGTCATAGTGCACTTTAGACCTTCCCCCAGTGACCTGCTTTAAATTTGCTTCACCTAGCAACCCATCTGATGCACACTTTATGTACATTCATACACTTGCCCACAGAACTCAGCGTCCACAATGACTGGGCAAAATCTCAATGTGGTCACCTCTGATGCCTACTGTGATATTAAAAGTTTGTCAGTCTAAGCAGTGTTAATACTACAGATTTGATCAGACGCATCGTGGTCATCTCAAGAAAAGAAAAAATGCAGAGCTGCAAGAGAAAAGATTCCCCAGTGACACCCAAACACATCTTAATGTCCTCCAGAAAGGCAACATCCAGTGTTATACAGTTAATATCACGTGTGGAAGACATCTAGCAACTGCTTATCAGCTTCACTCATTACAATCAGTAGTACCAAATAATTATTTAATAAATAATTGAAGTTATGCATTAATTCACCAACATATGCTGTACAAACAGCCTGTCATAATTAACACACACACAGATTTCTCTCACAAACATGGAAAGAAGGCAATGAGCAACTTAAGGAGAAATGATCCAAATGTTAGAAAAATATTAGTAAAAAGAAGGAAAAAAATTAAAATTAGCACCAAAACATAAAAGTGAAAAAAGAAAAACAGGAAATGACCTGGAAAAAATTCTCAAGTAAAAAAAAAAAAAAAAAATAATAAATAGACTAATATAATTATACAAGTAAAATAATAATAATAACTATCAGTCGTAATATCAATAAATATATTGCATATTTCTTTCTAGTAACTTAATTTTAAGAGATAATTATAACAAATACTAAATAGTAAATAGTATCTGTTCTTTCAGCTGATTTTTTGTCACCTTTTAATAATTTCTCGCAATTTGCAGAAAATTGTTGGACAAGTTGCTCATTACCTTTTCTTTCTTTCTTTCTTTTTGAGAAATCAATCAATTTTGCAAAAACAACTGCTAAGCTGAGCATCTTAACTGAGCCTAAACCAACATAAATTTGTACATTTTTCAATGAGGTTTTGTATGTAGCACATAGTGTACAGCCTACTTTGTGGTGTGTTTGTTACCCTGCGTGTGGCCTGATAGCAAAGTGACATTGCGTGACAGGCTTGACTACTCACCGCATCTTTCTCCGCTCCGCCGCTCTCCTGGTGCTCCATGTTACTGAGTTTCCTCTTGTTTTTATTCTCGGTCCTCTTCATTTTTCACTGTTAAAGTACTCCTAGTGTGTGTGTCGGGGGGTTGGCCCGGCTGACAGCCCGGTTTGTTGTCGTGTGGCTGAATTCTCTCGGTAACGTCAGTCGGCGGGCTAGCAACGTGTCAGCTCGGCTGGTGTCGACTTCAGTGACACCTCGCTGCCAAAATGAAATTCATGGCTTGTTGATGCAGTTTGTTGAGTAAAGAGTCCACTCGAGAGTGTGTTCCAGCCAGCCAGCCATTCCCGATCGGTAGGCAGCCTGTGGCTAGCTAACTTTAGAGCCTAGCTACACTTTGGTGCTGACTGCACATCTGGAAAACCCGTTGTGACAAGCTGTCAATCAACCCCGCAGCAGCAGCAGCCGCTAGTTTCTCTCTGAACAAAACAAAAAAGGGCGGCTGACGGTCGGTCACTGTCGCAGTTTATCATATGCGGGGTGAAAAAATATCCATGCTGGGTTATTGTCTCCGGCAACAGTTTACCCAACCCAACTTGTTAACTAGTTGGTTAGTAGCGGCTGAGGCTAAATTAGCTTACTGCTGCGTGACTAGCCGCGCGGCTAGCCAGGCTGCCTGCTAACGTTTACCTGCACAGAGACACCGTGACACCCATGACAGGTCTGTCCAATGGACGCTTCCAGATGAGTCCCACCTGAATCCTGCGCGTTTAATCCGTGTCGGTGGTTTGCCGGGGTTTACCGGGCAGTGAATGTCCTCTTCGGGTGTTCTTCCATCACAAGATAAAAGGCTAACCTCTAGACACCGGGTTGAGCTGTGTGTTGAACTGCAGCCGCGGCACGGCACGGCTCGGATTGTTTCCTGACTCCGGCACGGCTACTGCGGTGTCACGTTAGCAAGAAGGACAATACTGTATCCGGTTAAATTGTACCAAAATAAAAGCATAATTAATTCTGAATCCGCCTATGGCCTATGTCTGCAAACAACACTGTAGATACTATATATATATATATATATATATATATATATATATATATATATATATATATATATATATATATATATATATATATATAGTGAGTTATTCATACATACTTGATTAATTCTTAATCTGACAAATTACACAACCAGTATGACATTATGTGAGGGTTTTTGTTTGTTTGTTTGTTTGTTCGTTTTAGGTTATATGCAATTTTGGACTTCTTTTTTACAATTGCTGAAAAAAAATCTGCACACCTGAATGTGTGACGGGTGCGTGGGGGACGGAAGCATCTAAAAACATGTTATAACTGATAAAGGTCTACTTAACTGAAACATCTTTTTTTTTCTCTCAATAAATATGTCAGCAGTAAGCGGGACAGTGTGCGGGAGTTTCTCTCTTTGACTCCTTTTAGAAAACAAAAAGGTTCATATCATTTTTGCTGTTTGGATTTTAAAACTTTGTAGCTCAATATCTGCTCAGAATGCAGAAATACAGACATAACTTTATTTTGTATTTCTTTGCCCCTTCACAGGATTGTAAAGCACAAGCACATTTGTGCTGGAAAAACCTCTTCTTTTAAGGGTTTGCATAATTTATATCTATAATTTTTTATTAATCTTCAGAAAGTGGAATTATACCTTTACTTTGATGAGATGACGTGTAATTTGAATGCTGAACATTTTTTTAAAATATATGCAACATAAAATATGTGTAAAGTTGCAGTGTACAAGAACCTACTAGTTTAACTGAAAAGGGTAAAAAATAAGAATAAAGACAATATCAGTAATATCCTTGTTCGTTAACAATTTTTTTGATGTAGTGGATTGTGTTTAATGATGAAAAATATATAATTACATAATTTGCTCTGAAATGCTGAATGTTTCCTATACAGTACATTATATTAATTGATACATTCAGGTATTTTGTCTGCAAGGTGGCGTTGTTGTATTTTGTCTAAATCACACGTTTTATTTTGAAAGGACACTTATCTTTTTCCTTTCCCTGGTTTGACTTTAAGCTGACACAGTTTGGGTGATGAATTCCCCCCTGTAAAAACTTATTTTCTTAAACTTATCACATGCCAACAATTTTTAAAAGAATATATTAATTTTGATTATTAGGATTATTATTTGGATGAATTCTCTTTTATACTGAATACATGCCTGTGTGTGCCTTCGTCGTGTATTGTGTTGTAGTATATTGGTTTTGTTGGACTCTGCTGCCACTTGCTGATGCCTCTCTGTACCTGCTTGTTGGGAAAAAAAGACTAGCTAAGCTGTTTTAGCAGCATTTTAACCACTATAGATTTTATGACACCTGCAAATGATTCACCATATGAAAAGCTTCAAATGAACTCAACATCACTAAAGGTAAAATAATAATAATAATAATAATAATAATAATAATAATAATAATAATAATAATAATATCACAATCTTCATGTTAGTGTTTACTGAAACACTACACTTCATGAAGTGTTTTTAAAATAAATGGCTAAAATATTTAAACTGCAATAGAAAGAGTAACATTAATTATGTTTGAGTTATTAAATAACAAACATTAACACTTGAAGGAGGAAGCTCATACTTACCCTTTTCCCTCCAAAGAAATCTTAGTAAAATAAACAAGAAATATTAGTAAAAATTAAAAAAAAAAAAAAATTTTACAGGAAAAGCGAGTTTAATAACTAAGCTCTTACTTTTTTTGTCTAAAGTGATAAGCAGCTTAGGATGTTGATTGAGATCGGGGGGAGGGGGGGTAGGAAATAAAAGAAATCTAAGTTAGTAAAATAAACTTGGCAAAGAAAAAAAGTTTCATAAGTAAGGTCACTTTTTTCATGCTTTCTTTTTCCATACATGGTGAACTGCAACAGCTCAGGGAAAGGGAAAATTCAACCCATTAAATTCAATTCAAGGAGTGATTTCAGCTTCTGTCTTGTGACTGAAAGGTTACAATTTCCCCAAAATGACTTGATTTTAATTATTACGGTTTTATGTTACAGATTGTAACTAAACTGCTCCTTTTTACAGGTTGAAATAAGTTTAAAGGGTCATTTCACCAATAAAATCTAGCTATAAACTTGCCAAAAAAAGTGACCTCATCCCCTATTTTATGACTGAAAGTTTAAAATGCAGTTTTACATCTACCAAAAAGAGATTCCAGCTCCTATCTTGTGACTGAAAGGTTATTTATGCCTTAAAATGACTTTGTTTCATTGACAACTATTTCATGTGACAGATTATAGCTCACCCGGTCACTGAATTACCTTTAAATGCAATTTTTACACTTACAAAATAGTGACTTCAGCTTCTCTCCTGTGACTAAAAGGTTATATTTGCCTCAAAATGGCTTGGTTTCATTCATGACGATTTTATGCGACAGATTCAGCTCACCCAGTCCTTTTACCAGTTGAAATACCTTTAAAGGGACAGTTCAACCCATAAAATGCAGTTCTACACTATAGCCAAAAATGATTTCAGCTTCAATTTTGTGACTGAAAGATTATATAAGATTCAAAATGACTTGCTTTCATTCACTTGGGGTTTATGACAGATTATAGCTCACCCAGTCATTTTCACCAGCTGAAATACCTTTAACATGCTAATTCAGCCTGTAATTTTATAGTTGCCAAAAAGTGATTTCAGCCCCTCTCTTGTGAAGAAAGTTCATATATACCTCCAGGTGACTTGTTTTCATTCACTCAGGTTATATGTGACAGATTATAGTTCACCCAGTCCTTTTTACTAGTTGAAATACCTTTAAGGGTACAATTCAGTCCATACAATGCAGTTTTATACCTGCCAAAATATGAATTCAGCTCCTATTTAATGGCTGAAAGGTTAAAATTTTAATTTCATTTTTTAAACTATGCTAACTATGAAATCTAACTTGTATGGTGCAACTTGTGCCTTGGTATATTTGCCTCAAAATGATATCATTTCATTTATGAGGGTTTTATGTAATAGATTATTACTCACCCAGTTCTTTTTTATAGTTGAAATACCTTTAAAGGAGCAACATAACCAGTACCCGCTGCCAAAAAGTGATTTCAACAACTGTCATGTGACTGAAAGGTTATTTATGCCTCAAAATGACCTGATTTCATTCATGAGGGTTTTTTATGTAACAGATGACATGATCAGTCCATGTTTTTTACCCTAATAAAAAAGCACAATTGAATAACTCTTGTAAGTCATACATACAGAAAAAAGGCTTGTCACGAAGCAGGAAGCAGTGTCTGATGTGCATGTGGCTACCAACAAGCTGAAAATAGATATTTTAAAAGCAAAACAGAACTGTAGGACTATGAATTCTTGAGATTAAGATGGCTGCAAACAACCTCGGCTCAGCCAGGTCCAGCATGAAAACCAAAACAGACCTTCAGAATCAAGGAAACAGGGTTTTAAGTCTGAAACTGTGTTTGTCAATTGTTTTTAATACTATACAATGAACTTTCGTTAGAGCGGTCCAGTGTGCAGCGTTAAATAACACACACACACACAAGCACAAATAAGTAGAGGGCATGGAACACACAACGGTTATTGCACAAATCCATTATTGCACTAGTTCTGTTATTGCACCAAGAAACTTTGAATGATTGGTGAGGTCAGAAATCTTAAGAAAAACTGAGCATGCACTGTCTCCATGCAGTTTGTCTACAGGCCACACAGGGGAGCACAGAGTGCCACAGTCATTCTGCTTCACTTGCTTTTTAACCCTTTGAAACATGGATCAATGTCAGTTTTCTTGTGCTGCGTTTAAACGCCTTTCACAAGCTATCAGACCCTTTGAATCCTGAATAAATTTTATCAGGACTTTAAGGGTCACCAACTGTTAAAAGTATGGCTATCAAAAATTAACAATGATTATTAAAAAATCATTATCAGTTAATAAAAAAAATTGACTTAATTCGCATTAAATCACCTTGTGGGGAACCATTCCCAGAAAGGGGAAAATGATAGCCAGTCAATGAAATCAGTGTCCTAAAACACACTAACACTGTCAATTTGGAACTCTGATTAATACTAAATTAATAACTATAACCAAAACTACCATTACATGGTAGTAAAGGTTAAAGGATTTTGGAGCTCTTGACACAGTAGTTGGTAATTTCTTCTCTCTTGTACATTAATAAATGTTATTTCAATAACACATTTATTGATAAGAAAGCAAAGCAAAACAGGACACACAAGATATTGTAACTACTAATACATACAAGTCTGGATGTGTAAAGGCTAGCAGCTAAAGGCTCTTTTATTCTTTGTGATAGTGGGTTGTCTGATATGAAATGTCCAAATGTTCTCTTCCCAAGTCGTCATATCACAGCTTTGTCAGCTGACTGTAGCAGAGGCATCTACACATTACACTGTAGATATCCACATGCGTCTGCTGGTAATGTTGCTGGATGCCGCAACCAACACCAGGATGTCGATGTTGTATTTTAAATCAACATTCATCAAATGTCTCTTGTTTAATCATCAATCAGAACTAACTGTGGTATGAATGTTGATAACATATTTGCACATCCAGTCTATTTTAACATATCAGAAGTTTTATTAATACGTACATATTACAGTAGCCATTGATAATATTTATATTCCAAAGACTACTGCACAAATATGACAAAGTTGAGTTAATTATTTTTATATCAAATATTTTATTAATATTATGGTATATTACTTGACATTACACTCACTTTGTATATGTAATTATATGTGTATATAATTGTAAGCAGAACATAAACATTAACAGCCAGATATTTTCCTAAGGAGGTGGAGGAGACCAATGCTGAGCTAAAAGAAGAGTAAATATTGGACTTACATCCATCATGTGACAAAAACACTACTATAAATGTTAATGAACAGTGGGTTTGTAGAAACGCATATGCTTACAAGTCCAAAGCAAACCTTTTGCTATATGTCTTTATGTTGTATTTATTTCTCTTAGAATTGTCATTTTCTGTACACCACATTTTTCTGCATGTAGTGGATTACATGCACACGCTGTGTACAAACAGTGAAAGCAGTCACTATGTTTAGGTTGGATGCACCGTTGGTGTGATTCTGTACTGCTGCGAACTTAACGGAGATATGCAAATGACCCATGTGAGTTCCACTATGTTATGATTCAAAGCATAAACTAGAATAACCATATCACAAACAAAAAATGATTATAATTGGTGACTTGTAGTGTCGTAATCCTTTTTTTCCCAGCTCTATTAGGCCCTGCCCTTTGCTCTAACAAGCAACAAGCATAATGAGCCCAAGAAGCAAAGGAGTGACACTCAGTTTAATGGTCCAGGCTGAGTTGCAAAAGCTGGTTCCACAACATTTTGGTGCACTGATGTCGCTGAAAATGCCAAACAGGGAAAACAGCTCAGGAGAAGCTTCACAGAAGTTTCTGGAGGCACAGCCAGAGATTTTTATCATGTCAGATGTCATCACTGTGGATGACAAAATTGGAGTTACATTAGAACACAGTTTTCACAGATATTTGATAGTTGAAGGCAGCAGTATATTGACAGACAATCTATTATCGATCTCCGGTATGAGGACTTACTGTTCCAACTAATGCAGCGATCCTGGACTCCCACACACTGCATGGTCTTGTTACAGACAGGACTTGTGGAAAAGTCGTCACAGGTGAAACACTGCAGGCTGTTTGCTGTTTGAACAGCAGGGTCTAGAACAAACAAAAGACATGTCAAAAACAGTTTGTCACAAAGTGATGACAAAACATGTCCTATTTTCTAATTGTAGTTGCCTGACATTTGATAGTAATCTGATATATAAATGTAACTTCCTTTCTTAAATATTAATGGATGAATTTATTTAACTTACAGGTTACATTGCCACTGTTGCAGCCATCTGTGTTGCAGCAGTGAACTAGTGCGGTGAGATTATACACGCCAAAGTTGAACGAAAAGGTCTGATTGCTTGGATCACAGGTGGAGGACGCCACACATGATTTCCACTGTTGGCTTGCAAAGGTATCTATGAAATCAAAGTAATGGAAATTAAAAAAAATATGCAGGGCAAAAACTATACTGCAGGAAATCTTGTTGAAAACATAAACTGGTAAATGACAAAAGTAAGCAACAGATTTGTTTTTGCACTTCTCACACCTACCTTGTATGCCAGCTGCTGCACAATACTCATTGGCTGCACAGTTTTGGTAGGAGTATGTTAGACTGTCCTGACTATACAGTTCATGGTACTGACACTGAAGCGCTCCACCTGCATCAGTGAACATATTCATTAGTTAAATTAAATTTAATTTAAGTCTAATTTAATTTATCTAATTTATCTAATTTAAATTAAGTTAAATTAGTTGGTGAGTTAAACACTGAGCATAAATGAGTCAACCTTAAAACAACAGATAAATAATTATTTATAATTATTTATATATTTTTTGTTAGAAGCCTGAAATATGGTCTGTGATAAAAACAAGCTTAAGAGAAGTCACGATTTTTGTACAACATAAAAAATGTTGGTAAATACCCCACTCGTGAACTATGAAGCTTTAATGTGTCCTTAAAAGTTTGTTGCCTGAAAAAGTGACTACAGAACATCTCTTTACAGCCTTGTTGTGGTGGCAACATTAATCATGCAACTGTTGCATGGTTCATTTATAGCCTAACATTAGCTTTTCAAATTCTGAAAATTGCATTTAGACTTTAAAAAAGTCCCTCCATTTGTGGAGATTACACTGTGAAACAAAACATCTCAGTATCATAAATGTCTCTTTAGCACAAAGCTTATTGTCTGCAGTGATTCAAAATCCAGTGGAAAATCCCATAGGCTTTTTGACGATGGAACCAGTGTAACGGGTGTTGTACGGACCCAGATGCAGTACACCGGTAAACAGGAATAATTGGTAATGACTTTTATTCAGCCCAGCACAAATCAGACACGAAGCAAGATGAAGTAATTCTGGTTCTTCGGGTCGGAACCCACAACAAAGTCTCTGGAGGGAGATCGAAGCAACGAACCGAAGCTTACGTCACTCGGCGTGGATGCAGAGGAAACCCCGTAGCCCAGCAGCTCGACAGCACGTGTGGAGATACCGTCGAGGAGAAGGCGGAAGCGTGGTCGGGGACAGGCGGAGGTTCCGAAACAGTCCGATGATGCAGCGGTACCGATGGGGATGGACCAGGAGGATCGTTGGGGCCAGGCGGAGAGGTCTTTGCCAGCAGAGCAGATCAGGAACGCCAAAACAGAACTCGTGGTCGGGGACAGAAGACAGGTAGGTTTACCGGGGATCAGGCGAAGAGAGCAGGTCAGGAACAGGCAGGGTCGGCTTTTGGAGATCTGGCAGGAGAATGCTGGAGAGTCTTGCATAATGCGAAGGAACAATCTGGCAATGAGTGTGTGTGTGTGTGGCTTATATACTGGGTTGATTACTGATGGGCTGCAGCTGGAGGTGAGTGAGTAGAGCAGGCAGAGTGGGCGTGGTCAGCAGGTAGAGGGAGCAGAGGGAGAATGAGTGGAAAAGTACTGAGAAGGGGGAGAGGAGCAGGGATCGTGACAGAACCCCCCCCCAAGTGACGGCCCATGACGTCCCACAACGAACCATTGAAGCAGGGCAGGCGGTGGGGGCCCGGAGGAGGGTCAGAACTCCTGAGACCCCAGACACACTCACCCCGTCGTCCGAGAGAGCACCACCGGCCTCCGAGGCAGAACCCACGTCATCATCCCCGGGCGGCGTGGACACAGGAGCAGGACGGGAAGCAGAACCGGAACCCCCACGTGCCGGGGCGGGTCCGGAGGGCTGGTTGGGATGCTGCCGATGGAACTCCTCCACGAGGTTGTCATCCAGGATCTGGCGCGCTGGAACCCATGACCGCTCCTCCGGACCGTACCCCTCCCAATCGACGAGGTACTTAAGGCCCCTTCCACGGCGGCGAGAGTGCAGCAGGCGGTGCACCGTGTAGGCAGGGGTCCCATCTATGATGCGGGGAGGAGGAGGAGGTCGGGACAGAGGTTGCAGAGGGCTCTCTTGGAGTGGCTTGAGTCGGGAGACATGAAAGGTGGGATGGACCCTCATGGACCGGGGTAACCTCAATCGGACCGCCACCGGGTTGATCACTCTGTCGATGGGGAATAGGCCGATGAACTTGGGAGCCAACTTCTTAGAGTCCTCCCTCAAGGGGAGATCCTGTGTCGACAGCCAAACCTTCTGCCCTACTTGGTAGGCTGGAGCCCGGGAACGGCGACGATTGGCGGCCGTGGCATACCGTTCCGCGGACCTCAATAATGCAGATCGGGCCTGGGTCCAAACCTGACGGCAGCGACGGATGAAGGCCTCAACTGAAGGGAAGGCGGTCTCCTTCTCATGGTCAGGGAACAAGGGAGGTTGAAACCCATACGCACACTGGAATGGAGACATACCGGTGGCAGAGCTGGTGAGGGTGTTGTGAGCGTACTCTACCCACATCATATGCAAGGACCAGGAAGCAGGGTGCCTGGACGCCATACAGCGGAGTGCTGTCTCCATCTGCTGATTCTTTCTTTCAGTCTGGCCGTTGGATTGTTGGTGGTAACCGGAGGACAGGCTGGCAGATGCACCCAGGAGGCGACAGAATTCCCTCCAGAACGAGGAGGTGAACTGGGGACCCCGGTCCGAAAACCACATCAGTAGGAAGACC
The DNA here is from genome assembly GCF_026936395.1 of Plectropomus leopardus. Classification (NCBI taxonomy): domain Eukaryota; kingdom Metazoa; phylum Chordata; class Actinopteri; order Perciformes; family Serranidae; genus Plectropomus; species Plectropomus leopardus. The sequence goes on from NC_142180.1 coordinate 5,710,357, forward strand.
ATGGAGATGAAACACGTGTTCCAGGAACAGCTCAGCAGTCTCTTTAGCAGATGGAAGTTTTGGCAGGGGCACGAAGTGAGCCATTTTACTGAACCGGTCTACCACTGTCAGGATCGTGGTGTTGCCTCCCGACAGTGGCAGACCGGTTACAAAGTCCACAGAGATGTGGGACCAGGGACAATGAGGCACAGGTAGGGGCTGGAGGTGGCCAGCAGGAGCCCTCCGGGGGGCCTTATTCTGGCTGCAGACTGGACAGGCGTTGACAAAACCAGAGATGTCTTCGTCCACGGTAGCCCACCAGAACCGGCGTTGCACCACCTCCTTGGTGCGGGCAATGCTTGGGTGACAGGTGAGCCGGGAACTGTGTGCCCACTGCAGAACCTCGGATCTCAGGTCTTGTGGGACGAAGAGCCGATCTGGCGGACAGGAACTGAGCCCCGGCTGGTCCTCCACCGCAGCTTTGACCCGCTCCTCGATGGCCCAGGTGAGGGCGGCCAGGAGACAGGAAGCAGGAATAATACTGTCCGAGTTGGAGGAGTCCCCCTCCCCAACCAGAAACTGATGGGACAGGGTGTCAGGCTTGACGTTGCGGGAACCGGGTCGGTATGACAGGGTGAAGGTGAATCTGGCAAAGAACAGAGCCCACCGGGCTTGACGGGAGTTTAGTCTTTTTGCTGAGCGGATGTACTCGAGGTTCTTGTGATCAGTCCAGACGAGGAAGGGGACCTTGGTTCCCTCCAACCAGTGTCTCCACTCTTCCAACGCCAATTTTACTGCCAGCAGCTTGCGGTTACCAATATCGTAGTTCTTCTCTGCAGGGGATAAACGACGAGAGAATAAGGCACAGGGATGAAGCTTCTGGTCCTTGGCAGACCGTTGGGAGAGAACGGCCCTGACATCCACATCAGAAGCGTCCACCTCCACCACGAATTGTCGATCGGGGTCCGGGATCAGGAGGATGGGAGCCGAGCTGAAGCGTTTCTTGAGCGTCTGGAACCAACGTGTGTGTGTGGGTGGCTTATATACTGGGTTGATTACTGATGGGCTGCAGCTGGAGGTGAGTGAGTGAGCAGGCAGAGTGGGCGTGGTCAGCAGGTAGAGGGAGCAGAGGGAGAGTGAGTGGAAAAGTACTGAGAAGGGGGAGAGGAGCAGGGATCGTGACAACCAGGGCAATGCTTCTTTGTGTCATCCTTAAAAAAACATCACCGGGGCACTCTATTTACGGGCCACTTTAGGCCTTTCACAATAACTACATCATCAAGTCGTCACCTTGATAATTTTTGCTGACCTTGATATTACTGATTGTGTTAACTAATATTTTAGCCAACATGATGCCACAATAAATGGCTTAGTTTCTCAACCATTATAAGACTTTTATGCAATGCCCAAACATGTTTTCACTGCACCTAAGCAAAATGAACAGCTTTGTGGTGGCATTGCTTCTGTCCACTCATCTGCTGTCTGTGTCACACACACACACACACACACACACACACACACACACACACACACACGCAGACACAGAGAGAGAGAGAGAGAGAGAGCAATGGTAACCCTGGTGAAGTGAAAAACACGTTGAGGGTAGTAGGTGTTTTTCCCGATGGCTACTGACCATCTGGAAAGTTTTGAAAATTAAGCTGAAATGGACTTTGCTTGAAAGCTGCACTCCACAGCCCCAGTGTGAGAACATTTTAAGTTTAAGTTAACTGAATAAGAGGGTAAAGGCCATTAAGATGAACCAGCTGCCGTCGATTTTGTTTGTTTTTGTTTTTTTCCATATTTAAATTTCAATGAACATTCTTCAGAAAGATTATCGCTCTTGAATTATTATACCTTTATGTTATCAGTATAATGGTGGCAAAAAATGGTCTTCTTCTCTTGGATAATATATCGTACCATGACAGGCCTTGGCAACCCATCAATGCAAATGATGCAGCATTTATGATAATTCTACAGGAGTTCATTCTCCTCTTAGCTTTGTATCGAAATTTTAACTCTACACACTTTAACTGACCTCATCCATTTTCTTACTCACTTTGTGTAATGACTTAATCTGGATAAGAGGCATTTAGGCAAGTTAATGTTAATCTTACCTTACACCACTTTGATTATTTTTGAATTGATACATTTCATATTAAACTCTAATACCTGGATAAACCTGGATTTAGGAGTGAGTAGAGTTACCTGTGCTGGAGAGCATCAAGAGAAGAATGACAGACAGAATCAGCTTCTTCATGATGAGTCAACGTGCAGATTACTGGTTTAACTGTGGAGGCACACCTTAAATACAGTATGTGAACCTGTGATCAAAAAGAGGACGATGTCATGATGAGAATAATTTGCATGACATCTTCTTCCCAAAAAGAGGAAGATGTCATGCAAAGAATTATTTTCATGGATCTGTTTAAACACGCTCATATCATGACACGAGTCCTTAAAGGTATACGAGAAAATCGAAATTGTGAATCTGAAGGTAAATTGGTGCTAATTCTTTATGATGTCCTGCTAACACATTAGAAATTTTATCAATTGCCCTAAATTGTCTTTAACCTTTTGAAACCCAGAGTGACATCACTTTTCTTGTACCCCCTTCAGATGCCTTTCACAAGTATTTAAAGCTTTGAACCCTGAGCAATTTGGTGTTCTTCCGGAAACATGGGGAAAAAGGCAATTAGTAACTTGGTAAGAAATGTGACCTTGCCATAGATTAATAAACACAGATGGGTATGTGAAATTTATTAAAATAAAATTAAAGGCTTTTATGAAAACACTGAGGCCTACAAGATCTTTTTGTGTTTTCAGCTGATGAAACCATTATGCACTCGGCTGGGAGTCACCAGTTGACATGAAGCCATATTGTCTTCACAACACCCAATGGAGTAATGTCATGAACAAAAAGTCCTGTTTTCTATTTTCAAATTAGAAACCCCACCACATGACTGTATGCCTCTGCACACCAATCAAGTTGCACTTACAGTTTACATCCATGTCTGTGAAAACATGGAAGCTTCACGTGCGTCTTTCTCCCAACAGCACTGAAGATCTCTACAATTAGCACTGTTTCAAGCTGGACACCCAAAAATAGTGCCACCAATTCAGTATCTAACCAAATGTCTCCTCTTCTGTTCCTGACTTATAATGTTCATAATAAAGTTTTTTTTTGCACAGTATCAGTCACAGTGAAGTTGACCTTTGACCTCTTGGATAAAAAAATTAAAAAAAACATAATTTAATAATATTTGACATTTGTGTGAAACTTGAGCACATTAATTCTTAAATTATGCCAAAAACATGGCTTTATGAGATCACCATGGCCTTGACCTTTGACCGCCAAAAGAACAAGAATGAGAACAAGACAGATGCAAGCTCACAGTGACCTTGACTTATGACCTTGGACCACCAAAATCTAATCAGTTCACCCTGGAGTCCAAGTCAATGTTTATGCTAAATCTGAAGAAATTTCCTCAAGGCTGTCTTGAGATATGGCATTCACAAGAATGGGCGGGACAGATGGATGGCACACAAACATAATGCCTCTGGCCTCTGCTGTCACTGGCGTGGAGGCATAAAAAGTATGTTGTGACATAAAACAGTGTAACAAACTCAGCAGCAGTAATCTCTCTCAAAACAGTAAAAGTTTATTCCACAAATCAGAGTGACTAAAAAACTAAAAATCCAAACACATAATCCACAAGACTTACAAACAGGAAAACAGGAGCTCTTTGGCGTAAAGCTGCAGCTTCAAATGTCACCCACCCGAAAGAAACTCAACATTGAATTTAAAAGCATAGTGGTGATTCATCAGTGCTGTCAGAAAGCAAGTCAAACTTGCTTTCGCTATGTGACTTGAATTTGAATGGTTTATTCAAACAAAGTCTGATTGTACAAGCAAAAATAAATGTGTTCAGTTTACCTCTTTAGTTCATGTATCAATGAATTTAAATGTAACATTGAAGGGTCCTTTAACAGGAGGTTAAAGCTCCTCTTTCTTCTTTAGGATTATCTGCCGCACCATTTCAGCTATTTTGGGTCTGATTTCTTTGACAGAAATTTTTGGTCCCCATGCATCCACCACTTTGCCGTTTACATCAATGAGGTACTTCCAAAAATTCCAGTCGGGCTCCTTTCCAGAAGACTCTACAGAGAAGAAGAGAAGAAAAAGAGGTGAAGGCCTGCACAGTTTAAAAACATTATTATTTCAAGCAACATCTTGCATACTTGTTTCTATTCATTTCACTTTTGTTTTAATGGGCTTACTTTTTCTTTTACAAATATTCAAAAAAGCTTTTCAGCAAATCTTAAATTATTATTATTTTAAAAGGTTAATCTTTGACTTGTCCTTGTTTGCCCCACATCATAGGTCAATTCCATATCTCGTGCAATCCACAATGCTTTAAGAAGTGATGCATTTGTGTCCTATAGAATGCCCCAGAAATGAGTCCTAAAACCTGGAAAGGAGTTAGCGCTTCAGAACCTCCAGCTCCTTCGACTCCAAGTCAACAGGTTATTTGAATGGGTTTTTGGCTTGATGCCTGAAATAATGTCTGTGGTTAACACTGGCTTAAGAGACTTTCACATTTTGTTCTACAGCATTAAATATATCGATAAATACCCCACTCGTGAACTTTGATGCTTTCATGTGTCTTAAAAAAAGATGGTTGCTAACAAGTGGCTAAATGAGACTACAGAAAATCATCTCGCTGAACCACGTCAAACATGAATTTACAGGCTCCTTGTGGTGCAACATTAAGTCATGACCATAGTGTAGCTCAATTATGGCCTAAAGTTAGATTTTTACTCCTGGCGGTTGCACTTAAGCTTCAAAAACCATAAAAGTGGTATTCATTTGTGAAGATTATCTTGCTGAACAAAATGTGTGAGTAGCGTACACGTGAAGGCCGTGGAAATGTCTAAAAGGGGAGGAGATAAATTAAAGAAACTGTTACAAAGAGAAACTTTTTGGATCTTCCAGTTATGGGTCACTACAGTCCCAGGCCTAAATGAAGAGCTGGACTTCGTTCCATATCTGTAATAAATATGTTGTGATGTAACAGTGTCCCCCCCGATCCCCTTACACTCCCTCGTCATCTCTCTTCTCATTACAGGTGATTAGCTTTGCTGAAGCATCAAAACCTATACTGAGGATTCATGTACTCTGTACAAATTTTGTATATTTTTATTTACTTATTGATGTTTTTGTGTTTTGTGCCACCTGTATCTGATGTTGTTGATGTTGTGATGAATTTGCTGGTCTTGAGCACTCTGATGCTGTGTTTGAGTTGACCTGCGTGTGTGCAACCACATTTTGATTGCAGCTGTGATAATTATCCAGAGCTGCTCTGACTGCCTGCACCTGACATCAGCCACTCTACATCTGTGAGCTCCAACTTGTTTTTACAGCCCTGATGGAGACTGTACATTGAAACTAATTTATTAAAGGCTTTTTAAATTTTGCAAAACATAATTAAACATCAGAGGGATCAGTGATTCATTTACAGTGTTCATGTGGAGACTAACTTAACAAAATGCCTCAATAAATAATGTAAAATAATCACTACTGGGGAGATGAATGTCAAACAAAATGACATTTAGGCATGGGACAATACCAAAAGTTCATGTCATGAATATCTTGGCCAAAATAATATTGATTTATTATATTTACCAAATAATAATCAAAATATCCAGGTCCACAATTTTAGCCCTATGAATTAAAGGCCTTTTACACTTTTCAAACCATGTGTCTAGACCTGGATCTTTTATAACACAGTTTTTGTGTTATAAGTTCCTTCTTTTTTTGAAGTATTCCCTTGACGGGCACCGGTGGTTTGAGGTACACCAGGAGAGCTCCTGCCTCTTCTCTTTTTCAAATTAATAAAAATATGCCTAAAAGTCTTAAAATGCCACCAAAATAATTCTGACTTTACTTTACACACAAGCAGTTTTATTGCATCACAGACAGGACACAAATCTTTTTTTTATTTTACACCCTTTGTAGTGAAAAACAATTTCAAAAAAGGGAAAATATATGCAATGCTTGATTGACATCTTTTGCCTTTTTTTAAGATTGGTGCATATGTAGCCTGTTTTGGCAGTCTCTTTACTGTTGGTCGCACCACAGTCTCGTAAGGTGTTACGATATTCATGATTACACTATAATGGAAATTCAACATGATCTGCTCATTTTGGGTGTTTTTTTTAGCATGATACAGGATAAAATCATATAACGTCCCATCCAAATTGTAACCCATCTCCCATCTTAAATTCAATCTCATCCTTTTCTCACCTGCACTTGTCTTGGCTAAAACCATGTGCACGCCTGGTCTGAAGACTAACATTCTTGCTGCACACTTCTCTTTTATACTGTATATGTAATACATTTATTTGTTTCAAAAAGCCTATGCATGTTTTTTGTAAATAAACATTTTTATGCATCTGACCCATAATTGTCTTTCAGGCACAGTTGCTTAAAGGAATAATTCACCCAAAAATTAAAATGCAGCCATTATCTACACCCCATCATGCTGATGTTCACGCATGCACGTGCACAAAACCAATGAGAGCTCACAGTAACTCCATAAGTCTCTCTCTGTGTGTGGGGGAGGATTTAGGGTAGCTCGTAAACACTGGCATGCAAATTGCGTGATCTCTTTCGCAGGTCTTGTGCAAGCATTGCACGCATGAATATGGCTCCCAAACTAGAAGTTACAGGCTACAAAAAGGCTAAAAACATGGTGCCAGTGCTGTTTTTCAAAACAACTTGGCATATTGGGGCTTCAGGACACATGGATTACTTCAGACGAGCAGTATGGAGACATCTTGTGGTTTTATTATGTATTTTTTTAACATTTGAATCCTGGTCACCATTTGCTTCAATAGTTGAGGAAGATGAGTGCAACGCCGTTTCCATGTGAACCTCCAGTCGTGTTTTGTGGACTGTAAAACTTCACCCAACTTTCATCGGCATGAGGGCGGGTAGATAATGACTGAATTTTCATTTTTGGGTGAACTATTCCTTTAAAGAAAACATCTTCATGTGATACAAAATCAAAACTCACACCAACACCATCACATCTCACTCACCAACAAGGTACTTGTAGACATTGTTGGCTCCGGTCCCTACGACAGCGATTTTGCTGAACAGGGGGAAGGAGACTCCATAGACTCTGCGCACAAAGCTGTCAATCTCCTTGTCGCTGCCGGGCTCCTGCTGCCCAAACTGGTTGCAGGGGAAGGCCAGCACATTGAAGTGATATGGCCCAAAGTCCCGCTGGAGCTGCTGCAGGTCTTTGTAGTGTTCTTCAGTGAAGCCACATTCACTGGCTACGTTCACCACCAGGGACACCTGAAGCCAGGGGAACGCACTGTGAGAACTCAGCAGTAACAGTCCTGACTGTCACTAAACCACAAACAGCAGCAGCTGAGAGACTGTTAACAGCTGTTCATATACCTGAATGAGGGCAGATGGACAGGACATACTCAACGGGGTTGACCAACATTAGTTTTTCAGGGCAAATACTGTTACCTGTTATTAGTAGTTAACCGGAATTTGGAACCAATACGCATTTAAAATGAAAATCTTAATAAAAATTTTAAAAAATCTTTCTGTCAATGTTTAGAATTTGTAATATAATAAACTCCAACAGAAAAATTAGTTTAAATGCCTTTAGCAAATGTTTAATCAATATTGAAACTTTCAACATCACATACAGAAAGTTTCTAGCAACTTCTTTTTATAAAGTCAAATGAAAATGTAAATAAAAAATAATAAATAAAAATAGCTCCCTGTGGTTTTACAAAATGAAATTCTCCCCATGCTGACACTTTCTTTGCACTTTTTAATGAATTAATTTTATCGGCGATCATTAAAAGAAAACACTGACAGAGTTAATCAGCAAAATGCTAAGTATCGGCCCAATAATCAGCCAGGCTGATAATCTGTCAACCCCTAATCTGTTAGGTTTGGTTATCTTATTAGAATCCTCATTAGCTACAGCATTGCTGCAGCTATTCCTCCTGGGGTCCATAAAAGACATTATATAGTGAAAATGCAACATTACAAGACTATAACATCACAAAAACAACAACCAAATGCGCACACACAAAACACCTCAAAATAATGATACAAGCTCCTAAAAATGAACCCTGTATCACTGTAATATCATACAGTCAATTTTCAATTCTTTGATTAACTGATGTGTAACATTTCAGTTCACACTATGGTCCATTTCATTTCAGTATTTGGGCCATAGAATTGCTATAGTAAATGATTACACTGCAATATTGAACCGTTCATGAAATCATTAATTTGAAAAATAATTAGATTTATAGTATACATTACCTTACGCTTTAAGATTTCACATGGAGGAAACTCAAAGACAAAGAAGTTCAAACGAAGAAAATCTGAGGTTGCATGACTTTTTGTTGTTTACCTTTTTAAGTTAAGTGTTAGTGAAGTGGCCCTGGATGGACCTGCACAGATACACGGCACATAAACAGTTGAGCGTGTTAGTGCAGGTTAGTACATGTTTCGTGCTTCAGTTCAGTGTCAGTAAGAAAGAGAAAGACAAAAAGAAAGAGTTTCTGCAAAGGATCAAAGAGCAACTCATCACTACAACAGCAGGAACATGCATCTCTAACTACAGACTGACAGTGAGATGATCCAATTTTCCTGTGCTGACATCTAGTGTCACGATGAAGCAACTCCAATTGAGAGGATTTGACAACCCCATGGTGCACCATGGGGTGTAACCATGGGGTGTACCAAATTTATGTTAACATGTTACATACATAATAGGTCCAATGCACAAACCCAATCCTTCACAATATCAAAAGCAACCTCCATAAAGCAACAGTACACAACATATAAAATGTTTGAAAACTAGGTATGGTCATTGTGAGTATTTGGAATTATTTGTAAAAGGGACCTTTAATATGGGGACATATATAATATTTTTTTAAAGGTGTTAAAATGGCGCGACCTTTAAAGTTCTGTTTAAGACGTCTAATTAAGGGAAGGAACTAGGGCTGTTCTGATTACTGGTTTTGGGAAATCAAGGCTTTGTTAAGAAACATTAGTGATAAATATACAAGTAGTACCGACCAAGCAATCTCATTGGTCCACAAGACATTAAGAATGTGCTCCAATATGCAAGACAGCACGCTGTCCTCAAAATTAAGAGTTACTCCACCCATAATCTCTGCCTCTGAAGAAATCATATCTGAACATTTCAGGGAGGGGATAAGGAGTATTTTACACAGTTTCAACAGACATCAAATTTAATTCTTTACATAGCACTAAATAGAACTGTGAGGGAAAAATAAAGCTGACCAAATAAAAAGTAACAGCCAACTCACTTACAGTGTGAACTTTTACAATAAGCAGTATAAACCACCATGTTCTGAACAGACACATAATAAACACTGACAAAGAGACATTTGCATGTATGAACATAAAACAATAAACCCTACTCACAACTACTCAGTCAAGAACTAGGTATGATGGGAAATATAGACTATGTGATTGGGGCCACAGTGAAAATGTTGTTTTTGAAAGGCTATACAGCATCAAGAAGCAGAATGAAGCAGAATATTTTGTTACATAACAACATGTCATGAATTTTGGAAATTATCTCTCTTTTGGGGGGACATCTTGTAAATTTTGAAACTATTTCAGATGTTTGACTTTTTTAAAATCTTGCTAACATATCTGTAATGCTCTATTCACATGGAATCTGGTAGACAGCAAACCCAAAGTCATTTTAATCAAAATTTAAAAAAAAAAAAGAAAAGAAAAAAGATCACACCCTAGCCAACCCCCCTTCTCTGATAAATAATGAACAGTCCCTAATTGCAATTAAGACAAAAACACCATATATAGAAATGCACCTGTAAACAAAACCCTGTCTCTTTTAATTACTCATATTATTAAAACAGAATTTGCAGTAGTTCTGTGCAGTTTACTAACAATAAAAGCATTATCAGCAGATTTATGCTAATCTTGTGTATCTAAGTATTTTTAATGGATAGTTCCCATCTCAGTGGTTTGGTGAATACAAAAAATTGCAAGATTTTCTTATAAAATCCATTCATGGCTTTTTTTTCAAATAAAAAAACTAAAGTAAAATTTAAAAAAAGGGGTTGGTCCACAGACTCAGCAGGTGCAGAGGAGGGATCAGTTATGCAGCTCCTATGGTTTGCCATTGTCTGGGTGCACTGATCAAAGTGGTAGTGTTAAAATGACAGTTTAAAATAGTATAAAATATGGCATATAATATAAAATATGCAAAACTAATATTTCATAAAAAGACGGGGGGTGGGGAGAATATGAGGCAATAAGAAAAATATCAGAAAAATATACATACCTAGATAAAAGATATTAAAAACTTATATATAAATAATTTAAAATAGAATTATGTAAATCCTCTGGTAAAAATAAGTGCTAAAGTAATTAAAACACGTTTAGGTTCGTAATAAAACCATGAAGTGATGAGTGCTATAAGTATCAAACCATAAAAAACGGAGGGTTTAGATCGGGTTCAGATAGAGGGAGACACATATCAACACCAGTCTATTGATCCGTACCTGGTTTGAATGAAACTCTGTGAAGCTCCGCAGGAGCTCAGCAGGCCTCTTGCCACGTAGGCTAGCGGGGCTACATGATAGGACATCCCCAGCAGCCTGCAGCCACACTGACCCGCTGCAGCATGTTAGTTACATCTACTCACTACATGCCAAGTGGGGGAAGAAAAGAAGAAGCATTCCCATACAGCATTCATTCATCATGCAACCGGCCGACATGCAGGCTGACCAGTTACTGTAAAGACTCTATCATCACTGTTATAATCATCTGCGAGAGTCGGACTTACCGAACCCCGGTACTTTTCCAGGGATACTAACTTCCCCCTGCTGTTCACCAGTTTAAAAGTATAAAAGTCTTTCTCTTTGCTCTCAGTGAGGCTGAATAAAGTCAGCAACACAGCGAGCGCTCCAGGACGCATCTTTACAGCCAAAGTGCCAACGCAACAGCGAAGTAACTTTTTCAAACTCCGGCGGATCTCCTCCGGCCCGGAGGACAGCACTTCCTGCACCGGCCAGCGTTTACAAAATAAAAGCCTTGCTGACAGAGCTGTGTGGTATCCATAAATATCAAAGTAATAAGTCAAAATGCAACTAAAGTGAGTCAAAATTATAATATAATATAATATAATATAATATAATATAATATAATATAATATAATATAATATAATATAATATAATAAACACTAAAATAGTGATTGTAAATTAGGAAACGGAAGTTTGAAAAAAAAAAATCTAAAACTAAATCATTCCAAAATTTGAAGTGTAAAACTGAAGTTAAAATCACGAGATTTTCACCATCTCAAGTTTGACATTTAAAAAAGTAAAAGTAAAATGACAAAAGAGATTTTTTTTTATAAAAAAAAGTATGTATTACAAAACTACTCTTTTTTAAAAAAAAATGTTTTTCTTATTAAAATTCAAATACAAAAAAATGTGTTTATTCTGTTATTGTTAGATTTTTGAAATGTTTCCTATTACCATTACTATTACTTGCCAACTTACTATTCACCTCATTATTTCATAATTATTACCTCTTATGGGTAGTTTTATCACTTGAACTTTTCATTAGATTGATCAATTATGTTCTCTAGAAAAAAATATTTTTAACTATTTTGGGGTTTTTTTGTTTTGTTTTTTGTTGGAGTAATAGCCATCACATTATCATAAAAGATGAATTCTTCCCATTTGTTGGGCAATGACTGCCATTTAACTTTAAATGTCAGCCTAAATTTAGAATAAAAGGATCAAGTTGGCAGTCCACAGAAAGTTGCACTTTAAGAGCATTACAACGCTGTGAAAGCCATTTTTATCACAACCAGTGCAGGACTTATTTTTCATGACTTACTGAGTGCCCCTTTGTGCAGGACACGAGCTGCTTTTATTCTGAAGGCGTGTTGAAGAGCTGAAAATGGAACAAAAACTTTTCCTCCTCTCACTCTCAGCTCATTAGGCAAATGAAGGCATACACACCATGGCCTACATAAAAAAAGAACAAAACCTAAACTCTGTGCTTATTAATTACAGGCCTGTTCTTCTGTAATAGAAGTTTTCACAAACTGGGTCTCATCTGTGCAGGAATTTGGGCTATGTCAAATTCCTAAACTCAGGATAATTACACAGATTTGAGACTGGGGGATAGTTTGGTCAAATCCTTTGGTCTGAAATTAAGTTGAAGTATGAGTGAATGGCCTACACACCGTATGCCTAAATAAACAAATAAAATAATTGCTGCATTACAGAAATTTTTTGAAGAAGAGTATGTTTAAATTCAATATGTAAACAGATGTAAAATGCACCAAATAATTTTAATGTTATATGTATCTGTAGCCCACATCGTTTGTATACTACTATTTTTTCTATTTTTATGGCATTCTTATTTTTATCTTATGTAACCCTAATATTATTTCTTCATTTCCTGTGTGTACTCTGTCATTGTGCTACTGCAACAACTGATTTTTTTTCCCAGTGGCGATAAATAGAGGATGCAAAAACGCAACTTAAGTAAGTCAGAATGAGATCATTTATATATAATATGTAGCACTAAAATAGTGATAAGGCGTCAAAAAATGGGACGTATAAAATAAAATCTATGACTAAATAATTCAAAAATTTGAGGTAAAAGAGTGAAAATGATGAAATAATGAGATTTGGGTTATCACAAGTTTTGTAAAACAAAACAAAACAAAACAAAAAACATTACAAGCACCACAAATTGTTTTTCCCCAATCTGCTTTAACATTATTACTTGTCAGCTTACTGTTCAACTTAATATTCGTATTCTTACTTTCTTCTTATGTCTTACATTTTGTTTTCTTGTGAGAGAAGAAAAGAAAAAAGAAAATAGAAATTACTGTAGTTACAGTAAACAGTTTCCGAGCTGCATTTGAACGCAGCACACTTCACGCCCCTCTTCATCATCACTGGCACTCCCACAATGCAGCGGGGTAGCTAATGTATTAACATGGCGTCAATGGTTGCTGTTTTGACCAGGGCCGTGGGATTTTAAAAACATTATTTAGAACAGCACCATGGAGGCAGCTAAATAATAATCCGAAATCGACTTTAGAGGCTCAAAGTAAGTTATTAGGCGCTGTCGTGTGTCGTCCTGGTCGCAGTCGTGTCTCGCGGTGTTTAATGACTTGCTGCTGTGTGGCAACTGGGTGCCAGTATTATTTATTTCCCGTCAGCTAGCTCAGCCGGACGACCGGGGGCACAGCGGCTAACGTTGGTTAGCTCGCGAAGACGGCTTACGAGTCGGCCAAGCAACGAGTCTTCAGGAAGTCAGCGTGAATCCTTCCTACAGCACGGGGAACGCATTTTGGTTTTAATGGTGAGCATTGCTTTTAGTCGATAATATCTGCGTGCGTGATGACCCCCTCCTTTGGCTTGTGTTTGGAAGTTGAGCTAACGTTCAGTCCCGGTGTTGTGTGCAAGTCTGCTCCCCATCAGTTTCGTTTTCCCTCTACCTGAAACAAAGGTTAGCGCCAGCCCCAAACAGTCATGTCTGCGTCGCCTAAGCATAACCTAACATTATCACAAATGAATTCTCAACACCGAGCATGTGAGGTGGCAGTACAGAGGGGGAAACGGACTTAGATACAACACCGGCAGCATCACTTCTCGGTCTGCTCTGTCTTTGTACATATGAGCAGTGATGCAAGAAGTCCTGTTCTTTTACTTAACTTATGCAAAAGTAGTACTGCCCAGTGTAAAAATACTCCGTTTCAGGTAAAAGTACCGCATTCAAGATTTTACTTTAAAATTTTACCAAAAATTAAGTTCTTTTCATGCAGAATGATATATCAGTTTATAATTAGTGATTTTTTGATGCGTACATCCCTTTAATGTTGCAGCTGGTAAAGATGGAGCTAATTTTCACTACTTTATAAACTGCTGGATGGGTTATCCTTTTGAAATCCGGGCAAATTGACTTGATTTCTTTAAAAAAAAACATGGAATGAAAGCAATGAGCATCTTAATAAGAAAACTTCCAAAAAATTGCAAGATATAAGTAGATTTAGAAAATTATTTTCAAAAAGATAGGGAGGAAAAGTTAAGGAAAATCTATTTATATTTATCATAATTCTATATTTTAAAATTATGTTACAGAATTATTATTTGTTAGTATATATATTTGACTAATTTTTCCAGGCGGCTTTCATGTTGGTTTGTTTTTTCATTTTATTATTAATTTTGAAACAATTTTCGGGTAATTTGCGTATACTTTTTAGTAAAGTTTTTTCATCACCCAATGCCTTCTCCCTATGTTTTTGAAAGAACAAAGGCCTATTTTCCCATGTCTCATGGGTAAAAGGGTAAGTTTTTCAAATATCACTGTTTTATAGTGTAGGGAGGGTCATGCATTTACTACAATCATTTAGGGAGGAGGTGGCATTGTGTCCAAGTCTGCTTCCCCATCAGTTTCGTTTCTCCTCTAACTGAAACAAAGTTTAGTGCCAACCCCAAACAATCATGTCTGTATCGCCTAAACATAACTTAACATAATCCCAAATTCATTCTTAACATGTGAAGTGGCAGTACAGAGGGGGAAACAGACTTTGATACAGCATTGGCAGCATATGTACAGATCTTTTACTCAGATCTTTTACTTAACGAATGTAAAAGTAGCAATGTCTGGTGTAAAAATACTCTGTTTCAATTAAAAGCCCTGCATTCAAGATTTTACTTAAACATTTTACTGAAATTAAAGTACTTATTATGCAGAATGATATATAAGTTCATAATTAGTGATTTATTAATGTGTACATCACTTTAATGTTGCAGCTGATAAAACTGGAGCTAATTTTCTTTACTTTGTACACTGCTGGATGGGTTAACCTTTTAAAACTTTGGCAAGTTGACTTGATTTCTTTCAAAAACATGGGGAGAAAGCAATGAGAAACTGAAGAGGAAATGATGCTGAAATTAGCAATAAATTAGTTAAAAGTAAAAAAATATTACATGAAAATTAACAAAAAACATGAACACAAAATTGGAAAGTTAAACAAACAAACAAACAAACAAGGAAATTACCTGAAAACTGTTTAAAAAATAATAATTCTCATCTATTTATCATCTATTAAGATGATAAATACATAATCATGATCATTCTAAATATAGTTCTCAGAATTTTTTTCCCTGGCTTAAAAAAAATCTAAATCTGTTTATTTCTTTCAAGCTTCTCATTGCCTTTTTCCTTATGTTTTTGAGAGAAATCAAACTAATTTGCCCAGTGCTCAAAGGTTTAAATTCTTTTCGAAGGCATCTGAATGCAGCACAAGAAAAGTGATGTCGATACAGGTTTCAAAGAGTTAATCTTTAACACTACATCACAAGTCCTTAATTTGTATTTTTTCTGTTAATAATCTGAATCTGAAAAATAATGAGCAAGTGAAGTTATCAAATCAATGTTTTGGTGTAAAAAGTACTATGTTTTCCTTCATAATGTAGTGAAGTAGAATAAAATGGAAATTCTCATGTAATGTACCTCACAATAGTATGTTATTGGCAAACTTGGGTGAGTATACTTGGTTTGTATTCCACCTCAGTGCATGTGTTTGTGTTCAGGGAGAGCAGATAAAAGCCCCTCTCTTCAGTGTTATACAGCAGCATACACCTTGTTAAATTTATGAAAAACACAACTATTATTAAATATTATGGAAAAAATAAAAAGCAGATAAACCAAAAAAGTGAAATCAATAGTTCAAACTTATAAGATGCTACATTAAATTCATCTTGTGAGAAATGCTTTTGAAAGATTCAAAACCGATAAAGATTATGGTACATTTATGTGGGTTTTTTCTGGACCTATCAAGGAAACTTTTCCCTGCTACTTCTTTCACTGGATTTGCACCAACTATTTTGGAAAGATTTAGAGAACTTTTTTTTAATGGTTTGTTATGTAGTGGAGGTAAAATTTCTCCATGTTCTGTCCAGATAAAAGGTTAGAAAAACAAAACAAATTCTCTTCAAAACCAAGTCATATGACTTTGTTAAAGCACAAAAGTTAAAAAGTGTTTCCTTTGTGACAACACCTCTTGTCTTGTTTTCCATGTTTTATTTTACTATTTTACCATGCCATACAAGTCAAAATAACGTAATTGTAATTCACTCATGATCATATTCTCCAAGCAAAATAGTCAAATACCAAACTTTTATTTCCAATTTTAATAATACCTCAAAAGTTTGCAGCAATGCTGTAAGTCTGCATAAAATAGGTACAAAAGCATTAAGAACTTATGACATTTTAGTTAACCATAATATTTGTATTGTATCCATTTTCTGTGTCTTCACTTGGCTATTGAAGAATAATTTTTTTTCTCTTTGTAGATTGATTTCTGTAGTGAACAAATGTATATAAGCTCTGTTAAGTAACATGCAAAGTAAGTTTACACAACTATTTTGTGGGTAAGTTTCACCTGAAGTGGTGAAACAAGACAACAGCCTTTCACAATGCAGTGTAGTCTTGCTATTCATACTGATGGCTTTGCTTTCTTCCCTTAGACTGTAGGTGGCCTGCCTCCCTGGTCATCCTCAGCGTGGTGTTGACTCCACCAGGGACAAGAGCAGCAGGACAGGAGGTATGGACGAGTCCATAAGTCCAGTAAAATCAGTCAAACAGTCTCAACCCAGAGGACCCAAAGCTTTGTCCAGTGAGAAGTCAAATAAAGAGGCTCCTGCACAGAAAGAGGGCACCAAGTCTGCAACCCGCAGCAAAGAACACCTCACTGCCGCTAAGGATGAACATAATATAGGTGGTCAGGGAAGCCGCGGGCCGGGCAGAACTTCAGCAGAGCTCTCCCAGGACAAGAGGAGAGGACGGATGTCCAGGCTGACCAGACTGACCGGAAGGACAAGTTCTGGGGAGAGAGGGAAAGGAAAAGCGGCAAGCTCAAAACCGCAGCTGGTGGCTCAGGCTTCTGACTCCAGGGTGTCTATTTCTGCAGATAGCAGCCCGTCAGCAAACAGAGAGACCAGCTCTCCTGTAGTGCCTGGTACACCCGAGAAGGGCCTCAAAGAGCAGGCCAAGAGCTCCACTGTGGCTCCAGCAAAGGAAAAGTCCCATGGTGGGTTTGCACAATGTTTTTCTTGAGGTTATTATGTCTCCTTTTTTCAAATGTGTCTCTGGTAAACGTCTTTGTCTTTGTTGTTTGCAGGGGTGAAAGCTGCTGCACTGATGCATCAGTCTATTGACGAGGTGAGGCCCAGGGTGGAGGACGGGCCCCTGACAGAGCAACAGCTGGGCCTCCGACAGGCAGAGGAGCGCCTCTACAGAGACTACATCCACCGACTGTTGAAAGTAAGGAAACAATCCAGTTACACCCGATATACAGTAAATGTATCACTCAGCTCATCTCAGCTGCTGCATTATGGGTACAGCGAGTATACATCTGCAATAGATAGTATGATAGATTTACTAGTAGATTGATAGAGAAGAATTAAGCAAATCTTTCATGATCTCTGATCAAACATCATCTGCTTTTTTGATCATAGACATGTTTTGAAGAAATAAAAATTAAACAACTGCTTGAAGCAGTCTCTTCAGGATTTCGTGATGTTGCAGTCGCAACGATTCACACAAATTCAGCCAATCCCGTGATCTGTCAATGCATGTGACAGGAATAAAAAAGAGAGCAGGTGTGTGACAAAAGTGCTGCCCAAAAGGGCGCTCTGAAGCTGCATTGCGGCAGCAGTTAAGACAGCCCAAAAGGAAATAATGTAATCAAACAGATTTAGTTGCTGATGCTTACTTTCATTGCATACCTTTACAAGATGGTCTCAAGCTAAAGCAAATTTCACAAACCTTTTTTTCTGTTTTCACTGGTCATGTGGATCCAATTTCCAAAGTATTTGCATCTTTCTACTGCATAGACAGCCCAGTGTCATGGAAAGACCCTCCTTCCAGAAGTGTAATACTTCTTTAAGAATAATAAGGATAATAGTTATGGAAACCCCGTCCTTCCATTCTTTTCCGTTCACTTTGTTTCATAGAATCATCACTAGCTTGTGTTTATTTCTTGTACTAGGGATTTGTTTGGGTTTTTTTCTCTACCTAGCATGAGCGTGTGGGTTTAATGATTATGATCATGTCAAAAGGCCAAATTTCCAATTAAAAACATGTAAGAGACCCTACATAAACTGATGACTTTTGCTTCTGTTTCTGTTTCCATAGCAGTCCCCTGAGTATCCAAACTATCAATACTTATGCAAGCTCTGTTCTGTGCACATCGAGAACATCCAAGGAGCACACAAACACATCAAGGAGAAGAGACACAAGAAGAACATCATGGTATGAAAACTCTAAAGTGTGTGTTGTCACTCATAGCAGGACACGTGTTTTATTTGTGCTTATCTGTATGGGCACTAAAGATGTGATTAGAATTATTTTTTTTCACATGTTCTGTATCAGGAAAAACAGGAGGAGAACGAGCTCCGTGCCCTGCCTCCTGCCTCCGCTGCCCAGCTGAGGGCCGTGGACGTGGCGGTCCTAGAAACAGCCAGGCGGCACGGGATCTCAGAGGAGGACTTTGAGGTTCGGACGGCCGTGGTCATCAAGATGGAAGAGATCATAAAGAAGCACCTCCCAGGTTATATGCTGTGATGATGTTCAATTGTTTTTTTCCTGCAAAGAGTTGTGTAAAAATGGAAACGCTTTGAGAAACGCTTTATTTTTATTTTAGGTCCCACTGAAATTCAACCTTGCTGGTTCTCACTGTCCAGTTTTCTGGATGAATCCTTCTGAGTGTGAAATACACTTTATATACTGTATATATTTTCCAATATCCTGTCTTTGGCTTTTCAGCTTGTGCTCTCCGTCTCTATGGTTCGTGTCTTACCCGATTTGCCTTCAAGACGAGTGATATCAACATCGATGTCACCCACCCCTCCTCAGTAAGTGTGCTTCTTCCGCTGTCTTCTGCATTTTCTCCAATAACATAAAGTGGCCGTTATAAATCAGCAGGGATATTTTGTATTGTAGTCGATGGTCTCACTTTCTCTTGTTGCTTTTATCTGTTCAGATGACACAACCTGAGGTCTTGATTCAAGTGCTGGAAATTCTTAAGAACAGCCGTAAGTTTTGCTCAGTGCATTTTAAATTCTCCATAAGTTGAGACATGATGAGATGAATAGTTTACTAAGTTGCATTAACTGACTGTTCTGCTTTGTCAGGAATTATTATTTGTGGTGTTGTTCCATATATCTGATAGTATTTGCAAATAGCACAACAGTTTCAAGAGGCACATTGTTTGGGATTCCTTATCAGGTTGAATATGATTTAAATGTTTTTCCTTAACCTGTTCAGAACCCATTCATTTTCTAAACACAAAAATATAGAAATATGTTGTAATGATGGATTTCTACTCTAAATGCACGTTTTGATTAGGATACTTAATTATGTGTTTTTTTTCTGTCCATTCCAGTGGACCAAAGACTCTTAACGTAGAAATCGCCATAATAATAAATAAGCCAATAAAGAGATTATTTATTTTTCATGACTAAGTAACTCATATCAAAAAATAAAGTGATGTTTTAAAACACATCACTTATATATTTTTTATCTCCTGAAGTATCTCCTGACTGTTCTGCTTTGTCAGGAATTATTAGTATCTATGTCAGAAGTCAGAAGTATCTATTTTGTATCTCCTGAAAATAGTATGTGAAATACCAGAGATCAATATTCTGTGAGCATAATCAATAAGATGCATTAAAGCTTGTTGTTGTATCATTGAAAAAAATTTAATCTGAACAATTTATATCCGTATTTAAACATTATTTCTCACGTTCATTTTCCTGTGACATTCAGATCTACTGTCCATTCCACTGGATGGATATTTTTGAAAAAAAAAATCCTGTGTAAAGGCTTTAAAACTTAAGATTTTTTTTTTACATTTATTAGTAATATAACATCTCATCTTTGCTTTAAACACAAATTTTGGACTTAAACAATATGATTTATTAACTGAAACGCACTTCTTCTTTTCCTCATGGTCAGCCCTGCTTGTTAAAAGGGGGCGTGGCTCTAAAGCAGTCCACTTTAGATGATGTGGAACACTGTGATTGGCTTACAGACATCCCATCAATTTGGATGCATTTGGGTTCCAACAGAGGTTTTGTCCATTGGAATGGACGGGGGGATCTGAAGGGGTTAAGGACCTGAACCTCGTGGTTTGGGTGATAAATGGTACTTTTTGTTGTTTTGCTTTTATGTAAAAGTCCTGTAGTGAATTAGTGTATGTGCAAACCTCTTCAAGATCATTTAATTTTTTTTTCTGTCTCTCTTCTCCAGCTGAATTTTCTGAGGTTGAGTCAGATTTTCATGCCAAAGTTCCTGCTGTTTTCTGTCGGGATGTTTGCAAGTGAGTGTTGCTTTACATGCATTGATGCATTTTTTTGCCTTTTCTTATCTGTATGTGTATATTTTTGACAGTTTACTCTCTTTGATGTTTACCTTATTTGTCATACATGTCTAGAAAGGGAGTTTTAATTTAGTAATGATTTATAGTATGTGGTTCTCATATTTTTAAATATTGGTTGGCATCATTACAATGATGATTGATTAAAAGAAGGAAATTATGACTGCAACTTGGTACCTTTAGAGTCAGCTGCGTTAGATGGTCTAAATTCGGTGCACTTATATAACTGCACATTGTTGCAGTAGATATCAACTCCCACTTGCCTGACCTTTAAGGTCTGCAGTTCCAACACTAATTTACAGTCTGGCACCAACTTTTGTGTTTCCAAAAAAATCTATTCCAAAGAGAGAGTAAAACATCACATGTAAAGCCTCCAGTGCTGCATAAATGTCTTTTTCATATGTTTATGTACATATTCCATATGGTATCTGCCAGTGAGGTGTTGAAGTATTACAACAGTTAGACTTAGATTTCTTTAATGTCAATTTAAAAATACTTGTTCTCACTTTTCATTGCCACTTCTGTTCCTTTGCAGCGGCCTAATGTGTAAAGTCAGTGCAGGTAACGACGTGGCTTGTCTCACCACCAATCACCTGGCAGCTCTGTCTAAACTGGAACCCAGATTGATTCCACTGGTGCTGGCCTTCCGCTACTGGGCAAGGGTAAGGCTGCGAATGACACTGAATGAGGAAAAGTGCCCAGGCTATAAGAAGTATAAGAAGATATTATAATTGAACAAATACATTTCTGTTTTATTGTTTGGATTGAGGCCAAATTGCAGACTAACTTAGAGCAATTCTTGTTTTTCTCGGTAGCTGTGTCACATCGACTGCCAGGCCGAAGGTGGAATCCCATCATACTCCTTCGCCCTCATGGTCATCTTCTTCCTGCAGCAGAGGAAAGAGCCCATCCTCCCTGTCTACCTGGGCCGCTGGGTAGGTGAAGTGTTCCCCCTGTTGCTTGAAAAGTTATGCTCCATATCTGCTCTCCCAAAAACCCAAATTATTTTTAATCCTTTTCCTTTTAAAAAAATTATTATTAGGGGGTATTTTACGCCTTTGGTTAGTTAGCTGACAAAAGAGAGAGATGGGGAGGAGATGAAAGGAGAGAGGGAGAGATGGGGAATAACATGAAACAAAGTAGGGCTGTGGCGATTCATTGACGTAATCGACATCTTTGATTACAGAAATGCGTCGATTTGCAAAACTTCAATTT
Source organism: Plectropomus leopardus (assembly GCF_026936395.1). Classification (NCBI taxonomy): domain Eukaryota; kingdom Metazoa; phylum Chordata; class Actinopteri; order Perciformes; family Serranidae; genus Plectropomus; species Plectropomus leopardus. Next base: position 5,732,065 of record NC_142180.1, read on the forward strand.
CACCACTGAGTGAGCTGCGGCTAGGAATGACTTCTCACAGGAGCACAGCTGCTACTCTGCACAGACAATTGAAGTGAAAGCATCCTGGAGCATTTTTGTTAAGGGTTACATACATTTTTATCTTTATACTTTTATCACAGTTTTAATTGCATGTTTGCAGTTCCATTATTTTACATTATAAAACAGTTCTGAAGTCTATATTGACGAGGTGAGGCAATTCTTACCAGACTGTCTTGATTATGAATCAAATGACAGCAGAAAAGTGCATGGGACTAGCATAAAGGGGGCATGTCTGTAGCTTAAAAACCCATATTCATTCATATATCTGGAGGTCAGAGGTCAAGGGATCCTTAATGAACATGTCATTTGTCTATCGCCAGAATTCAGCCTATTTTTGGAGCTTTATTCTTGGTACCACTGGATTCCTCAGGTCTTCCGGTTTCATATGATACCTTTAAAGCTCAGCCAGGGACAGCCTCTTAAAGAAGGGAAAGTTGGCCGGTGATTAACCTGATTTTTTAAAAAAAGTAATGCGTCAATTAAGGACATTAATCACATTGCAACTGATGCGTTAATGCTGACAGCCCTAATTGTATTCTTTATATTTAATACTCATAACATTTTCTTTTTGAGTGAGAAATGATTCTTATGATAAAATTCATGAAAATTGTAATTCTGCTTATTTGTCAGAGCTTTCCCGCCTCCTCCCTGTTATTTTTCGATGCATTATTCAGACTTGATCAGAGTTTGGTCCATCTTTGAGAAAGTTAACTTTTTTATGTAGTGGGTGTCTTCACTGATATAAAGCAGAGGGAAAGGACTGAGATTTCAAGCATGTTTCGGAGAACACAGTTAGTAGTGTAAGTGTCACAGCCTGGTGTAACGTAGACAGCGTCTGCACAGGCTGACCCACATTCTTCGTCTGCGTCTTGTGTCATGTCTCGTGGTATGGCTCAGGGATCGGATGTATAATAAAATCTGGAATCAAGACCCCAAGATGGCACGTATTTAGTCCAATGGGATTTGTTTGACTGATGCATACGCCAGAAAAAGCATCTATCTTCTGGGTTTACTTCCAGGGGGTATGTGGCCTGCTAAATATGTCCAGTAGTGTTTTTCCCGCTGGCCCCGCTGAGAGGTCATATGCCGCGCATAGACTTTACATTGAGATGACGTCTTGGATTGGTAGACAGGCTGAGCGGTGGTGTAGCCAGTTGTGGTGTATGTGATAAAAGTGTGTCTGTGTTATTTTGAGCAGGCACATTTAACTCATGAAAAATACATGGTTGAAAAATCACCCTCCCACCATTCTGCTCTCATTTGCATAAGGAAAAGCAATTTGATACTACAAATCATTAATTTCTTCATGATGTAAAATTCATATTCATATTTACATTTAAAATTCTAAAATGACCCATTTAACTAAGATTGCATTTATCATTTCTGGCATCACTGTTACTTTCAGATGAAGTACAAGTTATTTTTTTTTACCATTTATCAGCAGGGAGAACTCCTCTGTAATGTAAAAGTAAGATGGGAACTACTTCTTCTAGCTTCTCTCCTTCAGGTGTGCAAGGTTTTTTATTCAGACCCTTAGTCTATTTATGCCATGAGGTGCTCACACAGAGGTGGCTTTCTGAAGTTGCATATTGAAGAATAACCAAACCACTGTTTGCAAGTTTCAGGCCTTCACTAGAACACATTCCTCACCTGGTATCACTGCTGGGTGCAGCATGTGCTCTCACACCTGTACCTCCACACCCAACAGTGACATCCACAGCTCCAAAATAAGAAAGATACACATTACAGTATACCCCATGAGAGATATTTGAATCACAAGCTTTTTTTAATATTGCAATAAAGTGTAAACCAAAGCAAACGTCACAGCTTAAAGTTTATTTTTGTCTAAAACAATACAAACACAGTCCTTCAGCAATGTTTAAAGTTAACTGGCATCACTGTTTTTGCCTGAAGCAGCGATGATCTCATTAGATGCCTAAAAGCAAGCTGCAGAGCCGTAATGCTTATCCTCTTGCAGCTCTCAACACATTCCTACCAATCAATCAATCAATCAGTCAGTCACTTGAACATATCACCGATTACAGCAGTGTTTTTTAAAGCAACCAAAACACAATGATAACAGACAATCAAACCCTGAACCTCCAAGGAACCCAAATGTTCCTGTTCAGTGAGATCAAACCGCAACAATAGGCTTTCCTCCATTTTTGTAGTTTACTCTTTACTTCAAGATGTACTTTTCTGCTTGTATAGAAGAGGAAAAGATGCAGCGACCTAGAGCATAGAGCTTCGAGATTTTCTCCAAAATTGCATGATTGGCTGGGTGGATAGAACTCAGGGGCGTCCTGGCAGCCTTGTGGTTAAGATGCATAAAGTGCAGTAGCAAAGTCATCGGTCGGGGACCTTTGTTACAGAGTGACTTTTTCTTCTTTCTCTCCATGCTTTCTGTCTGTTTCTAAAATGTGTTTGTGAAAAAAAAAAAAAAAACCAAATAAACTCTTTCATTTTAGTTAATTTAATTTAATTTAATTTAATTTTAACCGCCTAGTTCTTTCCCATTTGTTTTTTTTTTGTTGTTGTTGTTTTGTCAGAATTTGTAGTTTCATTTCTGCAGTTGTTGATGTTGTCTTTGGGCTGTAAATCTGCACATTTGTAAATGTAATAAGTGTGGAAAATCATGTGGAATTCAGATTCTTCACATTGAAAGCTTTGAAAGCAGCCATTTTATACCTTCATTGGGTTGATAATTAGATACTGTTGCAAATATTCCTCATTTATTTATAATGGCCTTCTTCCTGAAAAAGGAAATTTTCATTTTTCTCAACAACATACATACTTCTTCTGCCAGTGTTTCTATTGGCTATGAAATAATTGTCAAGTTCAGAAGTATTTCACTGCTGGGAAGATGGTTTTACCATAAAACTAGTCTTATTATTATTATTATTATTATTATTATTATTATTATTAATAATAATAATAATAATAATAATAATAATAATAATAATATTATTGTAATAATAAAATTAACATTAAATAATAACATCAACAATATTACTATGACTACTAATGATAATCCTTATTTATATAGTACCTTTCAAGCTACAGTGTTCTTTCAAGATTATAATCTCAAATTACAGTTAAATGATGAGCTAAAATATGTTTCTGAAAACATTTAAGGTAAGAAAATGCAACAGACAACTTGTGTCTTGAGTCTTGGTTTATATTTTATCAGTACTGCTTAGTAGGGCTGGGTGATGTGGCACAAAAATAATATCATAATATTTCAGGGTATTTTACGACGGAAATGCAGAAACAAAGTAAATTTTATAGTTGTTAATGTCAGCATAAATGTAGTTAGCTTTCACGTGTTCAGTAGAAAGTTCTTCAGATTCTTCAGATTTAGATTATGTATAAAATATAGACACTACAATAAAATCAAATCGATCAAAAATTACACATATAAACAGTTGCTAAATACAAAAAAACATTGTCTTTAATCTATAAATGATTCTGCACCACTGAGGTCGCTCCAGGCTGCTAGCTATTTTGTTTTTAGCCACATGTGTTGTTGCCATATGTAACAGTATGACGCCATTATGTTAATAAATCAAAATATTGCCAATATCACGATAGGAACTTTTGTTATCATATTAACCCTTAGGCACTGTTTGGCGAATTTTACATGCTTTTCATTCTCCATATGACATACATTTTGGCAAGATTGTGTTTTTTTTTTTTTTTAATCTTTGAATTTCCAGTGCCATTGAAACCCATTCAAACTGTAATTTTTGATCCCTCAGACATCAAAGCATAAAAACACGCGTTGTATTATTTCTGGGTGTCATACTGTGCTTTTGCCCTGGGATGTTATTTTTAATATTTTCCCCCATGACATAATTTTTACCATATTTGTAATAAGGAGAAAATACATGCTGTTTCCACCAGGTGCACTGTCAGAATTAATGTTGCTGCAAATCATTGACCGTGTATAAGTGTCTGTATTTGACACTGCATAAAAATAATAATTATTAAAATGTTGCTGCTAATCTTTGACATATCCAAGGCTACAATAATCAAAAAATAATAATCTACTTAGTGTGAGTATATTGAAAATAATTACTTTTCTGTTTTTTTTAATCTAAAAACATAATGCATCATGTCAAAAACCTGGCATATGAAGGGTTCAGATTCTGAAAATTAATGAGTATTTGGTAATGATTAGGGGTTAATTCAGTGATAGTGGAAAATTATATAAATGTGTAATATTTTCCAGCTTGATGCTGAAACGCGCATTTAGTGTGCAGAGCAATACGAGTTCAATTCAATTCAATTTTATATTTAAAGCCCATTATCACAAAACACAGTTTGCCTCAGAGGGCTTTACAGCGTACGACATCCCTCTGCCCTTAGACCCTCACATCGAGTGTGTGTAATATTAAACTGGGCCGTAAGGGTTAAAAATTATACCGGTATCATGGTGGATGATATGATATGGCACAACCCCACTGCTTAGTGTTGCCATTTGTTTAGAGTTTGCTCCATGTTTGAGAGAGAAGGGGGGTCTCTGAATATCTGTGTCTATAGTCTTGGGATCCGTGGTGGTAGAGCCTACAAAATGTACAATCTGTCGTTCAAGTCACATCATCCAGCAGATTTGAGCTGAGAGATGAGTAGGGACATCTGGCTGCTAGTATGACACAGGGAAGTTTACCACAGTTCATTTACACATAGTACCTACATTGTTATCACACAGATGGTTGAAAAATCAGCAAAGTAGCCCTTTAAATGCTGATACAGGCAGAAACACAAGCTGTGTGATGACCACAATGGGGTGTGTATGGTTGCGAGTCTCCAAGTCATCACCAATAGCATGACAAACCAACATGAAGGGTTGTCTGCCATGAAGGAGCTGCAGAGTTTAATCAGCTTTTTTTCCAGACATATTTTTGTTGAACTTTTTGCTTTTTCCAAAGCAGGGGAGACAAAGAAAACAAAATAGATAGCAATAACATCAACAGTTTACAAATTACTGGCAACTAAACCCAGCAAGATCAAACAAAAACAAGCAGTCAGAAAAAAATGAATAGATAAATAAAAAAAAAAAAAACTTAAGTCCCAGCAGACAAGTCCTGGCTACCTGGCTTTTTAAAACTTTTCTTAATGCTATTTTTTTTTTTGACTCCATTGCTCTCTTTCAGATTGAAGGCTTTGATGTGAAACGTGTGGATGAGTATCATCTAACTGGAATCACGTTGGACATGTTCGTGCGGTGGGAGCGTAGACCTCAGAGCTCGACGGACAACCGAAACGAGACCAGGGGAGAGGGCAGACCCAAACCAGAGCAGAAGAAACCCGATGATACTCATTACTCAGAGGGCATGGTGAGTTTCTCTACAGCACACATTCACATTCCACAGAGAACCATTTACTTTGATTTAGATTTCAAGTTGAACTTTTATGAAAGGCAGTGTTGAAGTTCTTTGCTTTGTCGCCCTGCTCGTCCCTCAAAGACCCGCCTAACCTTGGACCTGGGTAAAGACGTGTCTCTGGGCCAGTTGTGGTTGGAGCTTTTACGTTTCTACACACTGGAGTTTGCTCTTGAAGAGTACATCATCAGCATCCGCTTAAAGGAGCTCCTCTCTAGGGAGGTGAAGAACTGGCCTCGCCGCAGGCTTGCTATTGAAGGTGAGAGACCACTTTAATAAAGAGTCATCTTACAGGTCTGGAAACATCAGAAATTCACTCCTTTTTATTCTTTTTATTTTTTTTAGATCCTTTTGCCTTGAAGAGGAACGTTGCACGAAGCTTGAACAGCCAAATGGTGTTTGAGTACATTCAGGAGCGCTTCCGCACGGCGTACAAATACTTTGCGTGCCCTCAGAGAAGGGGCACTGGGCGGTGCCAGAGGAGCAAAAAGGCAGCCAAGCAAGGTGAGACGGTTGAGAAGAAGGAGGAAGACGAAGGGATAGACGACAAAAGCGCTCAGAGGGGGCACCAGGGGCTGAAGGAGGACGAAGAGGCTGACAGCGATGATGAAGATGGATCAGATCCGTCCCAAAAGAAGGGTGAGAAGACTTTAGATGCCAGCCTCATGGACATGGTTCTTAATGAGGGGAACAAAACTCCCTTCTCCCCCAATGGCCTGCTGGACAGTGACAAGGAGGGGGAGGAAGAGGAAGAGGACGAGGAGGAGGAGAAGGAGGAGGAGGAGGAGGAGGAAGATAGCGGTGCTTCAGATAAGGACGGACCTGTTACATCAGAGGATCTTCACTATGTGTTTGACAAGATGATTTTCACTGGTGGGAAGGTAAGAACAAGCACACGATGAGAGCACCATTCACCATCTGTATACATGGTTTCACTCTGTATGCACAATAATATCGGCACTTCATCACCATCAGCAGGTATTGGCTTTAAAATGAAATATTGGCCAACATGCTCATTTCTGCCGATATCATTAACCTTTTTTTTTGACAAAGTGAACATGTACAAAGCATCAACCCAAAGTTAAAGTATTTTTATTATTTTCTGCAATGAAAGTTTATTAGGTAAATTTAAGAACATTGTATTTTATATATAAATCTACTGATGGGCCAAACACTATAGGAGTGTGTAAAATATGATATAATTTCACTACCCAAAAGACTTGATGATCACTAAAATTAGGTGGAAAAAAGCTGATATATTGATATCAGTTATCAGCCAAATTAATTTATATATATCAGCATATTGGCAAAAAAATCCATTAAAGTTCATCCCTAGTTATTTTTCTATAAAGACAGTAGCATACAATCAAGAGTTGATTTAATTGAGACCTTTTAATTAGATATAAATTGCATTTTTACTTCAGCAATAGTTAAACATCTTTGTATTCTGCTGTGTTCTATTCTGTATTGACAAAAAAATGCCATGAGCCTTTGTTTTGACCAAATGCAAGCAGGGATTTGCAACCCTTAAGAACTACAGTGTTTTGGAGGCTCACAACTTTTTTCCAGTGGCTAAACAGTCAAATGCCCTGGCCACAGTGCCTGGGTGAGCAGCATGTGTGTTGTTTGTCCTGGAATCTGTTGTGTTTTTCCTTTGGCTCTTATGTTAACAGGGTAGAGCAGCGCCACTGCCACTGCTCAGCCACTGCTCAGCTGTGGAACATCTAGTCTTGCTAATTTTTTCCATGTGATGGAAGTTAAACTTAACAGTGAGAATGGTGTTTTGATGATGGTCATACTGACTTTACACCACCTTTAACTACAGTTTTAATTTTTGGGTTAAAAAATACACTTAAACTCAGATTTTTAAATGTATTTGATGTGCAGAAAGCCACATGGTAACTCTTCAGCATGTCAGTGAGGGCTTTGTTTTCTTTCTTGGTGTAAAAGGATGTGATATTTTTCAAGCATCCCCCCTATTTGCGTCATGAAACACTTAAGACATTTTATTTTCAAGCTTTGCAACACAGATGTTATGTCAAAGTGATGCTCTTTAACTAGTTCAGGATGGTAAAACATTTTGGAATTAATGCCATTATCTTGCACTTACTCTTCATCAACAAAGGCTTTCTTGTGTCATAACATTTATGGTCTTTTAACTTTCTTGTTTTCCAGCCTCCAACTGTTGTGTGCAGTATTTGCAAGCGAGATGGTCACCTGAAAGACGAGTGTCCTGAGGACTTTAAGAAGATCGAGCTGAAGCCTCTGCCTCCTATGAACGACCGCTTTAGAGAAATCCTAGATGGTCTCTGCAAATTGTGCTACTGTAAGTAGTCTGTGGTTCACTGCTGAATTGTCTTTCATTAAGTCTTTTCTGTAGAGTAATTGCATTTAGGTTATACAATTTTTAAACAATTGCTATTAAAAACAAAATGCAGAAAGACTTGATTTTAATATTAAAATATTAAAATAAAAACCATTAAATAAGTAGACTGGATTACATTAACTCCCAACTGTAATATGATACGAAATAAGACTTTGTAGTTTTACTCTTAACCACCAATAGTAGACCAGCTTTTTATCATTGCAGTAGTGTTTCATAAAAAAAATGTATATGATTCTATGGCTGCAACTAATTATTGTTTATTTTACTGACATTACAAATCAGCCAATTCTCACATATCTGCTCCCAAAACCATTAAATGTTGACATTTTTGCTTGAAAAATAACGAACAATTATTCTATCAAATCAGAAGTGTCTGCAGCTTCTTTTTTTTCAGTTGACTGTGTTGATCAGTTATTGTAGCTCCCCGTGATTGAGTGAATTTCTGCTATTCTGTAGATGAACTGTCACCGACACATGCTGAGCAGCAGAAGAGGGAGCAGATCCTCGGTAGTCTGGAGAGGTTCATAAGGAAGGAGTACAACGGTGAGTACAAACTACTGCCAGTAACACATTCTTAAGTTCTTCTTTGACCAGAATCTTTGTGTATGTTTCTCCAAGGAAGAGAATATCAAGCTTTTTTAAAAATGTCTGCTATTAATTTGTTTGTTGTTGAGTTTTTTTCCTCACATATTTTATAAGCAAGCCTTACTGTTTTGCCCCTTTTTGCTGTGTTAATTTGTTTTTGTTGCTGTTTACTGTCAGTGCAAACTAGATGCTTCCTCCTTATATTTAAAATTAAAATGCTCTCCAGGTCGTCATTAGACTAAACCCTCTTTCACTCATAGATCTTAGCAAATTACTAAAATAATCTGTCAGGTACCGATAGTGATCTTCGGTATTCACACATGCACTGCATTCAGAAACACGTCCGTCTTTTCACACATGCCATGGCGATTCCGGAAAAGATTACGTAAGGCCCAGTCCAGTCTCCTGGTAAGATCATGCTGAGCTCAACATTCTGTCTGGCTCAGTGGTGTCAGTCTGGATTCTCTGCCACCCCAGACACGTTTAGTGAGCCCTAACCCTAACCCTTGACAGACAAACATCTTCAGCCAATCCTGACGTCAGCACAAGCCTCTACTACACAAATTTGTGGTCAGATGGACATTAAGAATTGATCAAAAAATATATTTACCATTTTTATTTATTCCTTCATTTTGGAATTTCACTAGGGTACACGGTATATGACAGTATCAGTTATTATGTGTTTACTCAGTCTTCTCTGTTTCTGTTTCAAAATATAAGCCCTCTGACAATGTTAATGTCCACAGAATCCTTTCAGTTGTTTACACGAGGCATTTTACTCTGCCGCCTCAAATTTCTGGGGGTGGCAGACAGTCCAGACTGAATGTGGAGCTTGTGTCATCAGGATGGTCTTACCAGGCTCACAGTCCAGCAGATGGCACAACCACACTTATAGATACCAATCATAAAACTCCACAGAGGAAGATTGGGCAAAGCCGGACAGGATTTCTCTTATTACAGGAACATGACGGCGAGGGGCTGATTTTGTCTGATGCCAATGTTATTGTGATGTATTTAATATTAAAAAAAAAGTTTGTTTGACAAGGTCATGGATTCATGTATATGATCAGCAGGCTCTTGTCATCGCTTTGCTCGCTCCATCTGAAAGCATATTTTGTAGCTGCAGTGTTACTACTGTCATTACCCACACAGCCGTACCAGCATTTCACCGCTCCAACACACACATGACCCCTGCAGGAAATGTTCCTGAACATTTTAGGCATATAGTGCAGGTGAAAAAAAGGGCCTCAATTGTTAAACATTTGTGGGAATTGTGAGTTTCATTCACAGCAGCTTATGACACAACACACACAACAAATAAGACAGTGAGAACTGTATTTTTGTCAGAGTTTGAACAAACATGTCTGTATTTGAGAATATCTGACACTGCTATAAAATGTGTGTTTTACATTTGGATAGAAAGCACATCTCTTCCTATTTGTGAATCCACAGATAAAGCTCAGCTCTGCTTGTTTGGCTCCTCCAAAAATGGCTTCGGCTTCCGTGACAGTGACCTTGACATCTGCATGACTCTGGAGGGCCATGAGACTGCAGAGGTAGGCGACACACACACAGAAAGAGACTTTTCATGCAATTCATGTTTCCTCAGTGGGATTAGAGACGTGATCCTGATATTGTCTCACTGTTACATTTAAATTTTGATCTGTCTGAGCAGAGGCTGAACTGCAAGGAGATCATTGAAGGCCTTGCAAAGGTGCTAAAGAAGCATACAGGTGAACATTTTCCTGATTATCTTTTTATATTCGTATTTGTCAATACTGAATCTGACTGACCTCCCATTTTCCTGACGTGACAGGTTTGAGGAACATCCTGCCTATCACAACAGCTAAAGTGCCTATTGTGAAGTTTGAACACAGACAGAGTGGTCTGGAAGGAGATATTAGCCTTTATAACACCCTGGTGAGTGGAGCAGAGCCTTCCTTCACTGTTATAGAAAGTGCTTACACATAATTTTAATTATTGCAAATGCTGTATGGATTAATTTGGACTGCTCCTCCCTGTAGGCTCAACACAACACCAGGATGCTGGCGACATATGCAGCCCTGGATCCACGCGTGCAGTTCCTGGGATACACCATGAAGGTCTTTGCAAAGGTTTGTAAATGTTAAGCTGATGCATTAACCCTTAACCACAAAGTTTTCATTTTTCTAATTTTTTATCCCTTCCAAAATAATCGGGATTTACAATTTTTTCCCGATAATAATGAAAACATACTTAAAACATATTGTTTTATTGCATCACAGATGGGACACATGCCTGTTTTTTTTCTTTTTTTCTTTTTTTTTTACAAGTAAGATCTTTTGCATTTTTTAAATAGCTGCATATGTACTGTATTTTTTGCAGTTTTATTGTTGGTTGCACAGCAGTCTCTTAACGTGCTGTTTAACATGATGTTCATGATTACTCTAATAGTGGAATAATTGAAATTCACCATGATCTTTCACTACTCTTTGGAGCAGAGAGCAGCAGGTATTGAAGATATTGAATGGGCTGAAGTTTTACTGTGTTGTCTCTTTATGAGTGACTAACGTCTGTCTATGCTCACAGCGCTGTGACATTGGGGATGCGTCCAGAGGAAGCCTCTCATCTTATGCATACATCTTGATGGTGCTTTACTTCCTGCAGCAGAGGCAGCCGCCAGTCATTCCTGTCCTGCAGGAGGTACCAGTCACTGATTAATGACTTTAAGCTCAGAAGAAACAAGCTATATCTGAAACATAAGGGGCTTAGCTATGAATGAAATATGATAAATATCTCTGTGTGATGTCTTTTTAGATCTTTAATGGGAAGACTGTTCCTCAGCGGATGGTAGATGGCTGGAATGCTTTCTTTTGTGATGACCTTGAGGACCTGGTGAGTTAAATTCCTTTAAGTTGGGATGGTATTGAATTATTTGACATTATCTAAATGTAGTCTGCTTTTGCTCCTGTCACATCTCCTGTATTTTATCTTCCCGCGCAGCGTCGGCTTCTCTCTGAGCTGCAGCCGAACACAGAGTCAGTCGGAGAGCTGTGGCTGGGACTCCTGCGCTTTTACACTGAAGAATTTGACTTCAAAGAGCACGTCATCAGCATCCGCCAAAGGAAACGCCTCACCACCTTTGAAAAACAGTGGACCAGTAAATGCATTGCTATTGAAGGTGCTCCCACTGATCTGTGTATCCCTCCGTCTGTACCTGCTTCTTACCAGTACAGCAGAACTTCTTGTCTACTCACTCTTCTCTTCTTCTCCTCAGATCCCTTTGATTTAAATCATAATCTTGGTGCTGGAGTTTCTCGCAAAAGTAAGTAATGATTCAGATATTTCTGGTATTGTGTACTCTAAAACAAAAGAACATAAAAAGGGTTGGGATTGTTGATATGATTTCTTGTCAAAGGTGTTTTCTCCCTTTACGAAAGAGATCAGATCTCTGTCAGTCCAACCTTTCTACAAGTTTATCACTGTTTAATGTTTGAATGAAGAAGCAGGTGTTCATGTCATGTTGTCTTTTAAAAGATAAAAATTTGGGGGTGTCCAGTGGCTGAGTGGATAAAGCAGGCGCCCCATAAATGAGGGCAGTGTCCTTGCTGCAGCGGCCTCGTGTTTGACTCCCGCTCGTGGCTCTTGGCTGCATGTAATTCCCCCTGTCACGCTATTGTTCTGTTACGATACTGGTACTCTGGTATTGGGGGTGTGATCTCAGCAGCCTCTAAACCTGTAAAAATGTTCTTTCTTTGCTTCCTCTAGTGACAAACTTCATCATGAAAGCCTTTATCAATGGGAGAAAGTTGTTTGGGACTCCGTTCTACCCCGTCCCCGGCTCTGAAGTGGTATGTCACTCATGATCACGAAAGCTGTCTGCTGTTTGTCCTGAAGAAAAACGGTCTAAAATGTCAGCTTTGACTATTGTGATCTTTTGCAGGACTACTTCTTTGACTCTAAAGTGCTGACTGATGGCGAGCTGGCGCCCAATGACAGGTGCTGCAGGATCTGCGGGAAGATTGGACATTACATGAAGGACTGTCCAAAGAGACGCAGGTTTGCTTCATGGAAATATTTTTCTCATTCCAGTAGAGTTCCAAGACAAATTAAAAGAAACTGATGTGAAGTAATAAATATGTTATGAATTAATTTAACTCTTGTTTTCTCACAGTGTAAAAAATACACTTAACATTTCTATGAATATGTTTTAAAGCTCCACTGTCCACAGTTCTGCTCTTTAATTCATCTAAAAATATAAAGAGAACGACAGAGTTGCAATGTAGCCACAGAAATGGCTAAATATAAATGTGTGGTTGCTATGGCAACTTTGACATTTGATCACATAACACATAATAAATGTGACACAAAAATCACATTTAGAGCAACTGAGCAAAGAGGAGGTTAATAAGTTGTTATAACCAAATGAGTTACATAAAAAATAGTCAGTGTTACTTTATATATCTGTATTTAAAGTATACGGCACCATTGCAGCTTTCCAATTTCATTTTAAGGTCTAAAGGCCCAGACACACCAAACTGACATCAAAAACTAGCTGCATTGGAAGCAGCCTACCACGTCACCTCACATCGCCTGTGTCTCAGCCAGAAAGTTGCACATGCACACGACGCAAAGACTACAGCCAACACGCATTTATGTTTGTTCCCTGCGTGAGGGGAACTAACTCTTCATACCAGCAGATGGCGGTATCCATGACCATCTGTAATCATCATTCAAAATGGGGAAACAGGAGTGTCATGGCGCTAGTTAGCCAGTTAGCACAATAACCCTTTGAAACCTGGAGTGACATCACTTTTCTTGTGCTTTGTTCTGATACCTGCACAAGTATTTTTAACTTTCAAATTGGTTTGCTTTCTTTTGAAAAACATGGGGGGGTATCAATGACCATTTTGTCAAGAAATGTTCCAAAAACTGCAGAAAATTAGTAGATTTGGAAAATGTACAAAAAAAAAAAAAAGCTAGAGAAAAATGTCCAAAAACCATATTTATAATTATCATCATTATGTGGTTAAAATGATTTTAAATGATTTTTTTTTTACATTTTTATTGTCTAATTATCAGGCAATTCTCCTGTATTTTTTTTTTTTTTTTTTGAGATTTTTTCTTTTTTTTTAAGTTTTGGGTCATTTCCCATACATTTCTAATTGCCTTTTCCCCATTTAAAAAAATAGGCTATTTTACTCAGGTTTCGGAAGGTTAACAACACAGTCTAATGTTAAAAGAACAAAACCTATCTGCCGTGCAACTACACAAACAATCAGGAAACATCTCTGCTAAAGAGCGCAGTGGCTAAAGAAAATCCAATCTGACCTTTTATAAAAAGTTTGTTTTGACCTCCCTCCCTCTTGACTTCAGTTCTTTGTTTACGTTCCTCACTTCTGTTTCTCCTCTCGTTCGCTGACTTGAACTGCCAGTCGGAGTGATTTTATTCACTCGCTGTAGCTCTGTAACTAAACATTAACAGACAGCTGACCGTCAGCTTAGTGTGTCAGGGCCTTAAGAGAAAACTTTCTAACAAGTGAGTTTTGTCATATTCATCATGCATTAGTTGTGCAGTGATACCCATATAACTGATGGTGAAAACAACTCTTTAGTTGTCTTCTTTTAAATAATAATGTGTTTTTATGTTTAGGTGTAATAGAGAGTGTGCTGTTTTGAATAAGTTTTGCTTTTTCCCACACTAACATCCTCAAAGATCAGCTAGAATGAACTTGAAGTTATCAAACAAACATCCACACAACAACCCAAAGATAGAGACACAAAAAATGGATCTAGTCAATATCAGCAACACCTCGAGGAAGATACAAGATGGTTACAGGAATAGAAACACACACATTTCATAATCATCTCCCATCTATCAAAAGTGGGAACAAAGAGCAGGTGACAGTGGAAAGTTAATCCAAGAGACAAAAGAACATTTGAGAAGAAAAGACTTCAGAAACGAGTAGAGCAGCAACAGCAAGAGACTGACTTTTTCCTGACGCTGCAACTGAGTAACACACTGGTACGTTAAGTTAGGATAACACGGTGAGGTCTGTTGTTTGTAAAGGTAAAGCTTAATGGTAAGGATCATTTTGACTGAGTTTAGTTTGAATACATTACTGTTTCAAGCTTAAAGAAAAGCCTTTTTCGCAAGAATTTTGTGGTTATTTAGCATTGGACATTAAAGATGGACGGAAGTCTTTTTGATATTTAGGAGAGCCTTTACTATTATTCTTCCTTTGTGTATGTCTGCACATGTATGTGTGTTTGCACTGAATGTGTCAGAGTTAATCATCCCCTCTTGTTGTGCCCTGGACATGTTTTCCTCTGCCAGGATGAAGAAGAAAGAAAACGACAAAGACGAGGACATAAAAGAGGAGGAGCGGGAGCCGAAGGACAGACGTTGTTTCCAGTGTGGGGACATGGGTCACGTAAGGAGGGACTGTCCTGAGTACCGCCACCTCAAACAGAGGACCGCCGGAGCACCAGGTATCCACAAAATCTAAACGTCAAGAGTGACAACAACCTCATAAAACTACTTCAATGATATTCACGTTTTAATCTAGAGTGGTTTTGAAAGCTTAACTGATATGATAAATAAAACAGGATACAGCGAATATTCAGACAGTAAGAGGGCAAAATAAACCTGCTCATGTGGCTTCTTCGTCTTGTTCTGCAGCTCCTCACATGGTACGAAATGTAGTGAGCTCCCAGTCCATCCCCATTCCTCAGACAGCTGCAGACGGTCCTGGAAGGACCAGACAGCCCTCTGAATGTGTGAGTATAACAGTCAGACATTACAATGGGGTCAGTTCCCCCAAAATACAGAAAAATAAATGATATTATTTTTTAACCTTTGAGATTTTAGGCTACATCCAATTCAGGTTCCCACAGTCATGGAAAATCTGGAAAAGTCATGGAATTTCGGGCCTGAGAAAATTATGGAATTTGCAAAAATCATTGAAATTTTTGGAATAGTCATGAAATTTTGTGGTGCGTAATAAAATTGTAACCGTAATCTTCCATGGAGGACCTTCTGAGTTATGTAATATAATGGCAAATTTATTCTCTGTAGCTTGCAGTACTCTAGCTTTAATATGTGCCGATGTGTGACATTTTGTTTACTATAATATACATTTTTTTATTTTCATGTATGCCTGTTAGCTGGAATGATATTTAGATAGAGTTTGAATCCGATATGTTTGAAAAACACCAGGCAAGTGGAGAAAAAATAGTTCAGTGATATCTTAAAATGTGGGCAGATAGAATCATAGCTAATTTGGGTGAACTGGTCCTATAAACCTCTTTTGACGCCATTAAAATCAAAAACTTTAATAATGTTTTTCCCATTTGAAGGATACATTTGTCAAAATATAGATAAAATTCATAAAAAATTCAATTCATTTTCATTTTCTGTATTTCTTTCTTTCTTTTTTCCTTCCTGTCCACAGTCGGACAGTCGGCAGACTCCGCCCTACTCCCCGCAGCCCACTGTGGTCCCTCAGAGTTCCTCCCAGTCCTCCAGTTCCCCTCAGCCCTCCCACATTAAGACCAGTTCCGCTGGTCCCCAGAAGCAGCCTGTCCACCCGCAGGTCCCCCTTTCTCTCTTCAGCTTTCCTACCTCCCATCCAGGCCAGTACCACCCGGGGGCGCTCACCGCACTGGGGCTTCTTCCCTCTCACCAGCACCAGTCCCAGGGGCAGCCTCATCACCCAGTACACATCCCTTCCACCTCCTGGCCCATACACGGACCGGTCCTCACCACGTCCTCTGCCAACGCGCCATCCCCGCCTGGCCTGAAATTCGCCCTGCGCTCGGCGTCGGGGAACGGGAGTCCCACAGGCTCAGGTGGCAATCCCAGCCCCATGAACCTGAACGACCCCAGCATCATCTTTGCCCAGCCGGCGGGGAGACAGCTGGGCATTGGCGGGCCAGGACGGGAAGGACACTGGCACAACCACATGGCACAACCGGGGTCACTCATGGGCAATGGCACTGTGGTGAAGTCAGGTATTCACTGGGTGAACTTTGGTGGCACCGTCTGTGTGGGATTCTGTCTTTTTCCTCTCTCTGTAGCTGTAAATACAGATTAAACTTAAACAGTAAATTATTAGAGATGCACTGATTATGAAATTCTGGGCCAATATAGATTTTGAAATTTGATCAAATGTAATGAAATTGGTACAGGATACAAATTCTCCTCGCCAGACTGTCCAAATACAATAAACAAACCACACGACAAAACAGTACCACAATATAAATAGTTGAAATAACAATAATACCAAGATAGATATCAAAGTTTTGAGTAGCTATTTGGCCAATAGCTGAAACCAGTGGAGGTTTTTTTTGTAGTTGTGGTTTATTTTGTTTTTGATGTTATTTATTTCCCCTTTTGTGCTTGAACAAACTGTTAAACTTTTTTAAGTCATTCAGCACTTCATTACGCTACATTTGAATCAGCAAAAATTATATCACACAGATTTGTGAAACAACCTTTAATATTATCTTCATCATATGAAAAACTTTTTACCTTCTATATCGCTGCTGTCGGGCCAAAACTTCCTATCTCCAAAATCGCTGTTTGCTGCCTCGTACTCCCCCAAATCCTCCAAAGTTTGCTCTGGGTTCTGCAACCCAATAATTCATACACAATTTATGGCAAATTTTCACACAAATGTCATATAATATACTGTGATGACGTCTTATATTCTAAAGGTCAAAGGTCAACTTCACTGTGACATCATAATGCTCTGTAAGTACCCTTTTCTGGCCATGACTCAGCATGAAATCTCAGGAATAAAATTGGAGAAATCTGATCAGATACTGAATGGGCAACACTAATCTTGTGTGTCCACCTTAAAACTGTATTGATTATAGATTTTAACTGTAACTGCAACTGAACTGTTTTGAAGTGGCAGATGCCACAAAGGGGTCATTTTATTTGGAATATATGAAGGGTGTGTTATCAAAAAAAGTGTGGAAATATATCTGTTTAATGATAAAAGGTAACATGACATATTAAAAGGTAACTTAATGGTTGTCGGTCAGCCAGCTGCCTGTCACATCACCATTTATATGTTAAGTCCAGCTCCCGTACATGTTTGAAAAAGAGGTTACTTGACTTAAATTATTGGATTTCATTGATCTTTTTGCGAGTTATTTAGTGTGTTGTGATCTTGTCTTCGCAGAGTCAGGCCACCCAGCCCAGTTTGTAAACGCCAGCCAAGGCTCCCGGTTATGGGAGCACAATAAAACTCCACAGTACACCCTGTCTCCATCCTGGCCCTACAGGATGCCCCAGAACTTCATCCAGCAGGGTAATGGAGGCTTTCAGCCCGGCAAACCCTTTGTGGCCCAAGGTCAGACATTATGAACATTTCTTATATTGCTGCTGACAAAAACAGAAGAGCACAAGTTCATAATTTGATTTCTTTTGCTTCTTTCTTCAGGGTCTGTGGTGCATCCAAACCCAAACTTCCCCCTGGTCCCCCACGTCCGACATCAAGTCAATCTGAACTTCATCCAACAGAAGAAGTGAACTAGCATCTCCTTTTAATTAGATCTATGGTCAGTAACATAACAAGCAGAATTATGTACTCTTTGCATCATTTGATCACAAGACTTTTTAAAACAAAATGAATTTTTTCTCATTTTTGTACAGTTTTTATGTTTTATTTCCTGTCTCATTACATTGATTTGTGATACAAATGTCAAATATTTTAATACCCCCATTTTTGAGGGGGTCCAAAAAAGTGTTTTTATTTTATGTGTAAAGTAAGGAGGAAAAATATAAACCTTTATTTTTATTAGCTGTATTCATACTTTGCTTGCCACAAGATGAAGGCTTTGAATAGGCGTTTGTTTTAAAAACAATCTAACATGTCACCCTAAGTATGTAGTGCCAAAAGCAGGGATAGCAAGAAAAAAGGGAAAAAATCTTAAATATATAAAAAAAAAAGCTACAAAAAAATAAAGAAAAAAGCAAACAACTTTAAGGTGTTGTGTGGGTTCATGTCTTCAGTTTCATGTGTATGTGTGCAGGACTGAATGATTTTATATTCCATGTGGTTTTATACACAAAGAGGAACAAACTTCATAAAAGTTATCTTTGTAAATATCTTCATATTCGTGGTGTCAGCTTAATGCAAAGTCCAGCAGTGTTCATTCGGGTGAGTGGATGCCATTATCCACATTATTTACAATGGCTGAAGAAATGTACAGATTTCAGTTATTTCTGTCAGCCTGCTCACCACAACCTGGCCATCTTTAACCCTTTCAAACCTTGAGCAACATCACTTTTCTTGTGCTGCTTGCAGATGCATTTCTTAAGTATTTAAACCTTTGAGCAATGAGCAAATTGGTTTTATTCCTTTTAAAAAACATTGAGAAAAGGAAACAAGAAACTTCGTAAAAAATGTTGTACAAATTGCAATAAATTTGTAGAGCTAGTATTTCATTAAAAAGCTAGGGAAAACGATTTATATATTTATAATTGCATTTTTAAACGTATGTTACAGAATTATTAAAAATGTTCAACACTATTTGAAGATAATTGGTCGTTTATTTTTTAATTTTCTGGTCATTCTCATTTTTTACTTTTCTAAAAATCTTATTTTCAGGGTCATTTTCTTGTACTTCTTGTCTAATTTTTTGCAAATTTTTGGATTTTTTTTTCAATTTAATTGCTTAACGCTATCTTACCATGCTTTTGAGGCCTTTTTTTAACATGTGTATTACCTCCATACAGTTATACATTTAAACATGCGATACAATGCACTAACATCAGAACTTTCCCTGAAAGGAAATGTATGGCAGTGTCAAAACAAGTAATAATGATGATAATAATATAACCAAAAAAGGAAGTTAAACATAAATTTCATGTGCAAAGGACCATAGAAAATAAACTGCAGTAAATGAAATGGAAAAAGTATATAAATACAGCATCACTCAGAGTACATTCTGCATTCCTCACAGTAAATTTTCAGCATTACCTCAATCCTTTAATGCCTCTTTAACATCACTGTTTTTGACAAATTCCTAAAACCTCTTCCAAATTGTATTAAACTCAGAAGCTTTCTTTATAACCATGTAAGTAAGTTTCCCAAGAGCCAAACTTGTTAAGTTCATTTTTTTAACCAGTGGCCAAGATAGAGACATCTTATATTTTTCCAGCACAGTGAGATAGAGAGTCTGGTAGGAGACAGAGGTAAACTATTGATCTAAGTTTTTACTGTTTAAATAACTGAAAGGCATCTGAACGCAGCACTAGAAAAGTGATGTTGATCCAGTTTGCAAAGGGTTAATGTACACAAAAGCATGGTGTGTCATTGGTTACAAAAGTGTGAATGAGGTGATCTGAGACTCTTGACACAGTCCTGTCCAGATATTAAAGTGTCCTTCAGTGTCTCCATAAGCAGGCCAGCACATGCAAAAACAACAGCAAGTCACTTGATACAAAATGCATTCCAGTGAATTTAATGTAGCAATCTTAAAAATTAAAAAGGGAGACTAATATTCTCGCAGTCATTTTTATCTCAACAGTACGTTATGAGTTTTAATTGTTTGAGGTGCTGAACAGCTCTGGCTCTTTTACTGAAGGTTGCCTCAGATTTGTCATTGTTGTGAATAGTTTTGTCGTGTTCATCCACACTGAAGCTGCACAGGTAAAAAGAAACAATGTGGCTTATTTTCAGTTCATTTGCAAAGAACAGACACAGAATCTGATGTGTTTATTGAGTAGTTATAGACAATAGTTATAGATTTTGAAGTTTATTTTGCACCTGAAAATCACCTCTAACCTCGCTGTCGTGGAGTTCCTCAGGGAATGCACAACTTGCTATGAACTGCAGGAGATCTCTGTAGTGAATCTGTAACAACACCAGTCCACACAAAGCAACTGACATTAATGCCATATACATCAGTTAAAAACAACGTGGTAAGATATTGCTTGGTGTCATATTTTGTTAAGTTTTTCACACATTCCATGAGGTGATGCATTGATTTAAACCATTTAAAATAGTTACTTTGGAATTGGATTACATAAGCAAGGCTGTTAACATCCAAGTTAAGTACAAGATGTAAACACGCTGGAGCTTAACTTTACAACCCTCTGTAATCATATGATTAACGTTACATAGGTCATAGGCAAATTCAGTCCACTGAGGCAGATCTCGAGACGTGGTCAATAGCTCCACATTTTAATACTCAAGGTTAGCATGTTCACTTCACAAGACAGCATGCTTATAAAATGCCAATGTCATTAAGAATTTCCTTTAAAAAAAAAAGATATAAGTATTTATTTTGAACATGTTAAATACAACAAAACAAGTCCTTTAAAAGATATCTACAAAAAGAAAGAAACAAAAGACATATCCATCCACAGATTGCATAAATGTACATGTACATGAGAGGAAGAATAAAATTTATTTAATCCTAACCCTTTATTATATAATCTAACTCTTCTATATAAATCCAAGGCTTGTCATATATGTAGCAACATGCACATGCTAAATTAATATTTACAATTCTGACCATAATATATACTACTTATTACACACCTGTATAAATGGACTCTCAGTTATCTTATACAAAAAAATTTGAATTTTTACACACACACACACACACACACACACACACACACACACACACACACACGACTTTATAAATTGATATAAATTGAGTATTGATCAACTATCTTAATACATCTGATATGCAAATATATATATATATATACATATGTATATATATATGTGTGTGTATATATATATATATATATATATATATATATATATATATATATATATATATCTAGAAAACACAGTTTTATTATCTCAAGATCTCATGAAAATCATCTCATTATCTCTGAAAAACAGGGAAAAAATGTTTTTTTTTATGCTTAGGGCATCCATACTTTTTCACCTTATAAATTGCAAATAGGATTTCCTCCTATCCAGTAAGTTCACATTTCCTATCATTTCCTCTGTCAGTACTAAAAATGACAATAAATCAGAAAAATCATAACAAATATTTTGTGTGTGTGTGTGTGAAGTCTAACCATTACCTGGGCCGGATCCTTTTCATCAGAGAACATCTGCAGAAGCAGAGAAAACGTTGGTAACATCAGTGGAACCTCATTTTTCAGAAACAGTTGAGTGATCTCAGATCGATTGAGCGTCCCACTGAAGGTGAGATCCAGGGCTGCCATTTCATCCCCTGTTGATCTCAGAGAGGAGAGCCGCCAATCAGACAGCTCCTCTCTGACAGCCGAGGACAGCGGGGCCTTATCTCCAGCCTCAGACACAGCTTTCTAGGAGAGAATTATGGGAGTTAATCTTCAAACATGGTGCCAATGCTCCAGTTTAACAGCAGAGCTACACTTGTAAATCTGTGATGTGGATCACACAGCTGGAACATGTTCAGTAGACCTGGAGAAGTATTCATTAAGAAGCAACTGCTTTATTTTTGTTTTTCATTCAAGTTATCACTAAGATAGGATGAGCTTAACACTGGAAACTTCAACTGAAAGGAATTCTTAACAGACCAAAGAGGAGCTGTAATGTTACCTGTGTTCCTAAATCAGGTTCTTTTAAAAGACCCCTTAACTGGGGTTTAATTAACCTTTTTAAGCCTGAGCAAATTGGCTTGAATTATTTCAAAAGCATGGGAGGAAGGCAATACAAAATTAGAAATTACAAAAGTAATTTGTAAAAAAAAAAAAAAAAAAGAAAACAGTACAAGAAAATTACAAAAACAAAATTACATAAAACAAACAAGGAAATGACCAGAACAAGTGCTTTTAAAATATATTATAATTCTGCAACTTCTGTAATTGTGTAAATAAAATTAATAATCATAATTCTCTAACATAAATGAATTAATAAATTATATTATATTTTTATATATATTCTTTTAATTATAAATATAGTGGACATTTTTCCATAGGGTTTTAAGTAAAACTTTTTAAATGTAATTTTAATTGTTTTATATATTTTCTACCTTTTTGCCATATTGTTTGCCTCTTTTCCTTATATGCTCTAAGGAAATCATACAGATTTGCTATACTTGTGAGAGGAACTGGAGCATGATGTCAAACTACATTTCACAGGGTTGAGTAGCCTGGCCCCCAAAGTGTAAAAGCAATCCGAGAGATTAAATTCAACATTCATGGTAACCAGAGTTTATGACGAAGGAGGAAATGTATTTTGTATTTTTAAATGAAAATTGGTCTGCTGGTCAAAAATAACCTTCTCTTTTAATAACTTCATGTTAATTTTTATTTTTTTAAGTCATTTTGGTTGGAGTTTTGTATCAGTTTTCACTAAATATGTCATTACATTTTGCTTTCTTTTTTTTCGTAAAATATTGTTTGTCATAAATCATAACAGCTCTGCTTCTCCTTTTTGTGTGGCATTCAAAAGGCCAAAATCTTAATCTTAATTTCAAATATTAATGTACAGTTTTAACTGCTTATTTCTACGTGTTCTGAGCAATGAGTCATTCATGTCCATTTTACTGTGATAGAGTGTTATTGAAAGCTAAGTTTTCAAGGTCATAATTTACAGAAGAACCTGTTGTGGTGTCTGCAGGCCTTCGGCTGCTCCGGGATCAGAGCTGTGCTGAGTCTTTGGGTGAATGTAGGACCTGGAGCGATCACCAGAGGGCGCTGTCACACACACTCTGTCAGGAACCTGAAGAGGAGCACAAATACCACCAGTGAGTAAAGCCTCCAATGACATGTCAGCTGTGATTATGGTCTCCTGGATGTGACCCAAATAAACAACTCAAGTAAGATAAAGTACAGTTACTTCATTTGTACAGCTTACAACGTCTGGTTCAGGGACTTTACTTTTGCTCCTCTACACATCAGAAGCTAATATTCTGTTTTTATCTTGACTACATCTAACAGCGTTAAGTTACTGCTCACTCTACAGATTCCATATTTACCCAATTTACATGTAAACTGCGTCTTTATCTTTTCTATAGTTCTGCTACTTTAGTGAAGTATTTCAGTTTGTGACCTTTTCTACTTTTTTCTTTGGGGGCGTAGCACCAAATTCTAGGCCCAATGTTTAACTATCATACATATACCTGATTGATCACAGTCCAAAGTGCAGAGTCCACTCTGTGCAGCACCTGTCGGTGAGACCTGGACACCATGACATCTTGTTTTTCAGGGAGTTCTTTCTCTGACATCTCTCCACAAAATCTGTTTGGGACAAACGAAAAAAACATTGACGAACTTCAAAAAACGAAACTGAAGTTCAAATATATGGAAGTGTATTGCTGCCACACCAGAAAAAAACAAACAAATAATCAAGAAAACAGATACTTTTCTTGTTCAACAAGATATTTTTGGTTTGCATAAATGGAGTTGACTTGATTTAATAAGGTTTGTACAGAGGTGTGTTGCTTCTGCTTCTGTGGCCTACAAACCTCATTAAATCGGGTCAAATCCGTTTGTGCAAACCACAATCACAGTCAAAGCATCAAAAAATACACAACAAATAATAATGATTCCACATCTTTATGGTATCAATTTCAGTCTTTGTCACCAAAAGACTGTGCAGGGGCCAGACAACAGCTGAAATGAACATTTTTGAATAGATCACAAACAAGTATACTGGCCTCTACTTTATAATAAACACATCTATTTTCTGAATGACATGTTGGATATCAAAGGATATTTTCTTACTCACAACTCTTTAATTTCAAAATATGGGGATATATGTAGACTTCAAGGCATTGTTATGCACAGCTTGTCTGCAATGCCTTTATTGTGGAGAAACATACTTTAGAGGTTTGTCGTCCTTGCAATAAAAATGATAAATAGCTGGTGAATATTAAAATGAACTCAGCCGTGTGTAACATTATTTTATGTCCTCTGAGAATAAAACTTCTCATCCAAATTAATTTAAAACATTGCAAAGTTGTGTTTGACACTTCTCTTCCTTGGTTAAAAAATATTTCAGTTTATTTCAGTTTATTTATGAATCATCTTGTTCTACTTATGTACAGGCTTTCCAGTTGGAATTATTTTACAAAATACTTCCAACAAGAAAAATGCTTCAAATATGGGGAATAACTCATGACAATAGTTTAGATTTTGTGCTGATGAGGGAGAGGACATCATGCATTTATTTTGGAATTGTCCTCTTGTTGCATTGTTCTGGCAGCAGGTGGCAGATTGGCTAAGTGAACAGGCTATCCCCTTCCCATTATCCCCTTTCAGTATTATTTGGGGTTTTTGAAACAGAAATGTGTTACTGAACATTATTGTTTTACTTGGGAAAATTTGTATAATAATTTCTCCAAAAAAAGCAGCTGGCATTAAGAACATTTATTTTTTGTTTATTTTATTTTATTATTTTGTATATTTTTATTATTATCTTGAAGAGAAGTTTATTATGAAAGGTAAAGAATAAAGTTTAAATAAAAATAAATAGGGGATAAATAGGGGATCATCAAAAACCTGTGATACAGAAATATGATTTTATATTATTACTATTATATTTTTTATATCAGTGATATATACTCACCATGTATGTAGATGTATTTAGACATGTTTGTATGTATTAATGTTTTTGTGTAAATAAATAAATAGAAAAAAAGATTTTGTGGTAACAAGGAAAAACTCCAGGATAAACCTTTCAGGGATGTCATCTGTAATACTCACTAAGAAAGTGATTGATTCTAAATATATGACCATAAAACAGAAAATCTTTAATTAGTGATGACACTGAACAAGAAAAAATAAAAAACATAAAACTCAACAATTTCCTGCAAGCATCATAAAGATCATAACAGGGTAATCTGCAGCATAGGACATTTTCAGAGACACTAAAATAATCACAGCCAGCCTTTTCATTATACTCACTCTTTGGGCTCCTCAATAAACTGCTTGACATGTTTGCTGCCTATAATCTTGACAACAAGCTTGGGGGCCGAATTTGCTCCAGACGTGTTTTTGTGAGCCATGATGCGGGTGATGTGATGGGGATTCCCCTGGAGAACAAGAGGCAGGAGACGCATCAATCACACGGCTGATGGAGGGCTGATGGCCTTCTTTTCTTTTTTAACATGGAGCCATTACAGAGATGCACAGCACCAACAGCATGGAAACCAGATTGTCTTTAGTTTGCTACAACGGTCCTTTACTTACATGCACAATTATTCCATTTCCATTTGGCAGATTTCACTCATTTCCAGCTGACTTTTCCATGACAGAGTGGATCTTGTTTTTTTCGTGCTGTGTGTCTGAAAAGGAGTTTCCTGTGTGCCAGGCTTCCTGTTTGTGCTTTCTGCACCATGGTTACCTCTCTGTTCCCACCTGAGCTGCAACGCCCGACACCCTCCAGCTCCCTGCAGAGGACTGGGAGACACTCCTGCACACGCACACACTTGTGATTTATGAGTGTGTGTTTTGCTTTTGAGTCAGCTGGCATTATTAAAATGTGTGAAACGGGGGAGGAGAGAAGTGACCAGCAGGTGAAGGTGAAACAAAATGCCAGATGAAGAAATATGACATTCAGTTTATGACCATTTGATGTTTATTTTATACTTTCCATCTCTGTTGTACACGTGTGTTTGTGTCTGGTGTGTATCAGAATGCAGTGATAGAAGAGGGATTCAAGCCCACCATCCAAGGTTATGGTATTTCTTGCTCTATCACAACACAAAAGCAGAGTCCAGCATTAAAATGTATGTATTTATTTATTTATTTTTTAACCCTTTGAAACATGGCTTGATTTCTTCCATAAACATGAAAAGAAAGCATGAGCAATGAAAGAAGAAATGACCCAAAAATTAGCAAGAAATTAGTAAAAAGGAGGGAAAATTTCATGAAAATTTGTTGTTTTTTATGAAAAGAAAGAAAAAACAAAACAAAAAAAAACAACAACATGGAAATGACGTGGAAAAAGTGCTAAAAAGATCATTTCTCAACATAATTATAAATAAGTAGTTATGATAATTAAAAATTTATATATTTTCCCCTAGACATTTTCCATTGCTTTTTCAAAAATAATTTTCTAATTCTACTCATTTTTGAATTTTTTTTTTTTTACCAAGTTGCTCACTGCCTTGTCCACATTTTTGAAAGAGATCCCACCAATTTTTCAAAGGTTCAAAGGTTTAAATACCCGTGAGAGGTGTTTGAAAGCAACACATGGAATTTGATGTCCCTCCAGTTTTCAAAGGGTTAGAGTCAGTAGTATAATGTAAGCCTACTCAAGTACTAAAAGTAAAAGTACTCATTTTAAAGTGAAAATAAGAAAAAAACATACTAAAACCTCAAAATCTTAAAAAACAAACAAAAAATATATTAATATATGATTTATTAATAATAATGATAATAATGTTTAACAATGTATAATTTAATGTGTTTAATGATTTAATAACATTTTCTTATTTTCTTTAGTATTCATTTCATACACAGATCATAGACTGAGTGATATACAGTGTGTAATACAGATGCAAGGATCACCGCCTTCTAGAGCTAGTATTTCTAAGGCACTAGCAACTATGAATGCTGGGTTCACCTGTGTATGTTGTTGTCCAATTTAAAGTCTCAATTTGATCACGTGACAACACCACGAGACTCCGGCTAGGTGAAGCCCAAAGCTGTCAACACTGACCAGCTGAGGACACCTTGGCAAGCCAGGCGAGCCGTCAGGCCATTAAAAAACACAACAGCAGTTCAAAGAAAAGACAGGAGGGAAAAAACAGGAGGAGAAGGTCACAAAGCTCCCCAAATAAGATCCTTTTTTTTTCACGGACAAGCCCCGCGCGCTACCCTCAGTGTGTGTTGAAAACCATTTGCAGGTAAGCTAACATTGGCAGCAAGCTAGGTAGCGCTGGTTTAATTAATCGTAACGTTTGGCTGCTATGTTAGAGGTAAATTTGAAGTCAAGTTATACATGTATCATGTCGGCTAAGTTGTAGCCTGCTAGTAAATTAATGTCTTTACCAGGTGGATAAACAGCCTTTAAATTATTATGATAAGCTAACTAATAGCCTAGAGGAGATTAGCACAAAGCAACCGTTATCTTTACATATGTTCTATTGCAAGCCTAACCAGACAGAGACAGCAGCGTTCAATTAGGTGAGTACAAGCGCCTTTTTTAAGGGGATTTGGGGTGTGTGTTAGGGTATGTGCTGGGCCGCCGTGCCCCTGTTTCAAGGTTGTTACTGGGGGGTCAGGTCACTGCCGAGCACCTGTTTCACTGTGCATTTGTACTTTTGTGGGTAAACTGTGTGCGTGCTGCTGTAGCTGGACAGTTTTCGGCACATGGTGTTGTTTGTTGATAACTGTTGCAGCTCTCCGCTGTCTTATTTAGTATAATCTCTCGCCTTTATATTGAGAAATGCAGTTGTCCTGAGGTTGTTGTACTAACAAAAACTCCAAAAAGACAGTGAAATGTTCAGCTGATCTGCTCTCAGCTGCTTGTTTTCACATTTAAGAACTTTGGCTGTCACAGCACAGCACTACCCATGCCCCTGATCACTTTCTCCGCGATCTCTGTACTCTACAAATACAATAACTGAGGTAGCATATTGCCAATGTAAAATCCAACACATGGTTGGTACTGTATATGTGTGCCTAAGTATTTGTGCGTATATCTACATGTGTGTATATGTGTGTGCATATGTGCTTTGTAACTAACAACCCCTAGGGCCCACCATAATAGCCTACACTGGGGCCCGTTGTTATTAACTTAAGCCACTGAAGAAACTGTTAATATCCTGTGAAAATTGAAGTGTATTTTGAAAAGACACAATGTATGTAACAGGAATAAATTGATATGGTGTCCCAGAACGTCAACAACAGACAAAAGGGGATACCTAGCACGACATATATAGGTGTGAAAGTCCACTGACCAAGCAGTGATATTGGAGTTTGTATGAAAATGTGTAGTTTTGCTATTGTTTATAGTCATAAAGTGCTGGACAAATTAAAACTTTGAGCTGCTGGTAGCGTAAGAGGAAAAGTCATCAAAGTTGTAATAGTTTATTCTCAAAGGGCCTTGAATATCCAGTGTTTCCTCTAGGATTTTTTTCAGCAGCGGGGGCAGGCTCTCCGGGGAGCCGTGGCGGCGTAAACAAATGACGCTTTTTAAAGGCTGAATGTAAAAATAAAAAATAATAACAAAAATTCAGCAATAAAATAATAAAAACAATAAATAATAATTTCTTGATGGGGCTGTAATCAGTGGCAAAGTTTGCACCCGGGCTCAGAACAATGGATTTTTCTTGGTTTTTTGTAGAACAGCTCTAAGGCTCTGTTGTACGGAAATTCCCCAAGAGGTGGCCCGTTGATGCTCAGCAGCATACATGCTGCAAGGTGATCCCCCTGCAGCCTGTTTCTCAAGTCAGTCTTCACCTACAAATAGAAACAATAATTTTTTTTTTTTTTAATTTATTTTTTTCAACCCATTTAGGGTCCCAGCCTGATAGCCTGTGTTTCCCTTTATGTTTTTCTCCTCTACTCTCATCTCTCTCTCCTGCACCATCACTTTGCTCTCCTGCTCCTTCACTCGGCACTCCCCCTCCTGTACTCTGCTCTCCTTCACTTTGTTCCACTGCTCCTCCCTGTCTGTTACTTGTCTTATACGATTACATAAAACATTAACGTTAGATAATTTACACTCACGTCACATTTGATTACAAGTGTGAACATCATTTTTTACCTAACCATCATAATTTGAGTCAGTAAAAAGGCTAATGATACCTGACTAGCGCCATCCTCATCAGGTGTCTTTCTCTTCTTTGAAAAATATTTGAACAAGCTCATCTGAAAATGCAGTCAGCAGTTACATCATGGCGTGTATATCGCTTAATGCTATCAATTAGTTTACTCACGTTAGCGACACTGAGTTGAGTTGGCACCGGGCCCAATTAACTTAAGCTACGTAACCTTAGCTGGCCATCAATATTTTGCGAATGTTTATTTAACTAATAAAATCTATTATAAGTTTTCTTAAGCTAATAAGTCTACCTTTTCTCCGGTAAGTTGCACGCTGTTTTCAAGCCGACACTCCTCTGACTCTCCGACCTGATGCCTGGATGCGAGTAGCTAATTAACGTCGGCACCAGTTAGTTGTGTTGGGGGGTGGGAGGGGGCGGTGGTATCTACCCCAAAGAGTAGATACGGAGCAAGATAGTTATCTGCCTCAGCACTCGCGACACCCAACGCAGTGCAGGACTGTGCTGTGATGCGGCGGTGGTGTATTTGCAATTTAAAAAAAAAAAACAACCAAAAGAAAAAACGACATTTGAAGGAGCGGCGGGTAGGATTTAGGAGTGGCGGGCTGCCACTCCTAAATGAGTGTAGAGGAAACACTGATATCTGTAGCAAAATTCATGACAATTCATCCAGTAGTTTTTGATGAATTTTAAAGGACCAGAATGGTACACTGACAGATGTGGTGGCCGTCCCCATGGCCATGCTGCAGATAATGGCTCAAAGTATAGATTTTTACAAGGTGCAGAAAATCTCAGAATCTCTCATAACGTAAGACAGTAAATACATATAGTAAACAGCTGAGGTCTTTATGGTTCGCTCAGTTCTTGGTAACTAACCAAGTAGACTCGGATTTATATTGGGTTCCTAAAAAACTAATGTACACAGTTTCAGATTAGTATAACATGGGTCTCCATGAACCTGGGTCCAAATTGTGAGCCGTAAACACCTTTAAACATAAAATATTTCCCTCTCAATACTGAAGGTCTCGAGTAAAAGTACTATAAATGTAATCCTTTATGTGACGCTGCATTAATACAGACATGGTCCCCACAGGGAAGAATATATCGAATAATGAAACTTATCCCTTTGGGACTGTTTGGCGCATTTTACAAACTTTTCATTCTTCATTTTTTTGGATAATTTTGGCTGTGTTCATACACATGGCATACATTTTGGCATTTTTTTTTATTTTAGTTTAATCTTGGAATCTCCAGCTCAGCTCCTACAATAATTCTAAAATACACTGTGTACACAAAATTGTTACATTCATACTGTTAAGTGCAAAAAAATGTGACATTGAAACCAATTCAAATTGGAATTTTTGACAATTTTTGAAGCATAAAATAATAATACATGTATTGTATTATTTCTAGGTTCTTTTGGAATTTTTCATTTTTACTTTTTTCCATCTAATGATGTCTTTTTTATTTTTTATTTTTTACCATATTAGGCATGTGGAGAAAATACACACTATTGCAAGTTGCACTGTCACAATTGGCTGCAAATTGCTGCAAATCATTGGCATATGCTAAGCTGTGATAATAAAAAAACAATAATCTACTTTGAATGTAGTGTATTGAAAATAATTCTTTTTTTTTCATCTAAAAAAACAAAGCGGCATCATGGCAAAAACCTGGCATTTAAAGGTTTAAAATTTTAAAAATTTATGAATATTTCATATTCATGATTAGGACTGATGTTGGCTGAAAAAAATAACTCACTGAAAGTAGAAAGCCATATTAATGTATGATATTTTTTACAGCCTGATTTTGAAAAGCAAATGTTTTGTGCAGAGCGGTATATGGTCAGTATTTGACACTGCACAAAAAATAATTTTGTATAAAAATCAATTTTGCTGCTAATTATTGAAATATTCTAGGCTGTGATAATCAAAATGATAATAATGTACTTATAATGTATATATTGAAAAAATGTTTTGTGTGTGTTTTTTCCATCTAAAAACATAGTGGCATCATGACACAAAACTGGCATTTAATGAGTTAAAATTCTGAAAATTAATGAATATTTGATTGGGGTAATGTTGGTTAAAAAATTAACTCAGTGAGAGCAAAAAAAAAAACAATATAAATGTGTAATATTTTCAAGCTTGATGTTGAAAGGCACACCTGATATTTATGAATAGGATTGATGTTAATTAAAACAATTATAACGCATAGAAATAAATAAATAAAATGAATGTATTTTTTAAAGCTTGATTTTGAAAGGTGCATCTTGTTCACACAGCGATAAGGGTGTGTGTAATATAAAAGCAGGCCCTAAAGGTTAAAGTACTGCACTTAAGTAACGTACATACTGTTGTTCCTTTCTCTCCTCTTTATATATGCCTCTGGCCAACAATTAACAAGGGAATCAACTGGTTGAAGTTAACTTTAATTTTGCAAAATCATTAATTGGAAAGATTTTTCTAATTAAATTTCCAGAGGCGATAAGGAAATAGCTTTGATAAGAGGCCTGAGCAGAGATAGAGGGCCTAATTACATTAATTACTCTATACCTGGAGGAGAAATCTGAGTCAATAAGTTCTGCAGCCCTCTAATCTTTTCATAGAATAAAGCAGGAGGTGGACTGCTGTTCGGCTTTAGCCTGAGGCTGGCACGCTGCCAGGCACAGCCACCGGAGCTCGGCCTCTCTCTGTTTGATTTGCGAGAGTTAGGTTATTAAACGGTCTTAATAACTGTGAAAATGGCTGCTCATTCTTCATGGCATTGTCAGTCCCTCCACATCACAGACCTGTTTAAATGTCCTGCTGTGGCTCAAGTGTGAAAGTCAAACACAGAGTCTAGATCTTAATGATCAAAGGAGCAGCAACAAAACAGCTGTGGGATGTTTGCTGCTGTGAGGAGAGAGGCCGTTTACCGACAGAAACATCCTCAAAGGTCCATCTGCTGCTTCTGTGAAATTACGTTCACTGCGTGAGTTCACATGCTGTGCACTCATATAGGCTGCAGTCCAGGGAAGCCGGAGCACCAAGAATTACAATGACAGAATTTTATTTTAATGTACACTGTTAGACGGTCGTCCTGCATGTCAGACGCATTAAGCTAGAGATAGACTTACCTTTTACTCTTTTTTCAAATTTGATTTTATTTTTTTAGCATTTGTAAGTTAAGTAAAAAAACACATACAAACATATGCAGTACTGTGCAAAAATCTTATATTTTTGTTTTAGAAAATGTGTAATGAGGACATAATATATATATGTGTATTGCTTAGTCTCTTTATGAAGATACAAAGAATACAGATAACATGTACAATGTTTTAAAACAGCAAAAAAGTCAAAACACTGACTTGTATATTCTGACTGAAGTCAATATTTAGTGGAAACATGGAATTATACAACCATAACAAAAGGTAGCTCAAACAGTCAACATTGAGCTTTGGACATGTCTTGAATGCTTCCTGGTGTAAATACACCAGAAGACTATTATTGTAAATCTCATATGTCTGTCTAAGAGAGTCTGAGACATGCTAGGTGAAAATGGAGGTCACAGTAAATATTTGCAACTTAAGCCTGATGAGGTTGTTTTATTCTGAAATATTTGCATTTTTAATAGTGAGACTACTGAGAAATAAATATGTATGGTCATTATAACCTTGCTAAAATAAAGTTCAATGTGGCCTAAGAGTTTTGCACAGTACTAAATAAATATTCATAAGAATTAGCCATTTGGGAGATTTCACAAATAATTCAATTCATAGGTTCATAATAATAATGATAGTAAATGTATGTTTCAGGATAACTTAATGTTATGTACTACTCCACATTTGATATCATGAGTTAGCAGATGAGACAAATAGGGCAGAAAAAATAAAAAAAGTGTTCTTTATGTTTTATATTACATCCATTTCTCCTATCTTGCTTCAAATATATGTATTTGGTTTCTAATTTTCACATTTATATTTTCCATTTCATATATTTAATTCACAAGATCTATCCATTTATGATTATTTAAGTTTATTAAATTAACAGGCTGAGTTTATCATTAAAAACAAATAGGACTTTGTCTTCTCAATTTTCTTCTAGTATTTTTCCCTAGAAGCCTTTTACTCTATTACTACGCGTTTACCTGTACATGATGGCTGCCTCTCATATCCCTTGCTAATTTGGGATGTCCTCAAAAATTAATGCTACACATCTGCAATATGGGGGCATTATGGTAATGTAACAGGGTCAGGGGTCAAGAGGCACGTCAGCAGTGACAACAGTGGCAAAAGTTTTGAAGACAAGCTTATAGCAAGTATAAACACGGGATCCATATAGGGTCATTCACAAGTACATACAGTGTGTCATTGCTGCTTCACAGTGACAAATATGCTTGTATACCATCTACAATGACGTTACTGTCAGTTTTTCTGCCGTGATCTCAGCACTAACAATACCTCCTCAAGTATGGCCATGTCTATGGTTTACATCAGTTGGTTCTCAAACTTTGAAATAAGTACCCCATCTAAAATGTTTTCTTCACGGAAGTGCTTCATGACCAGTGCAAAAAATATTTTTGGTAGAAACTCACATTGAACAAATGTAAACCCAAAGTTGATTGTGTTTGTTCTGGCAGTTGACAGTTTACAGAAGTTGATGATTGCATTAAAAATAGTAATATTAAATAGAAAATGTGCATTTTCTAACCTACACTTAACTTTTTTAAATTTTTTAATTTTTTTTATTATAGTTTCATTACTTTAGGAATTGTGCATGACTGATTTTTAGTTTTATTTTTACAATTTTAAAAATCTGAAGGACTTTGTGCAGTACTCCAAAGTTTCCATACCCCCAGTTTGAGAAACACTGGTTTACGTCATGCAAATTTGTTCATCCATACAGTCTGAGTTCTCTGGTGTGTCCTCTAGTGGAATCACAGGTATGTGAACATTGCTTTTTATGACGCAGACAGTTATATTGCAAACATGTGACCCTTCCACTGCCCCTCCCACCCACCGTTTTGGCAACCTTGCGCTTCTTATATTACATTGGCAGTGTTTGAACCTGATACGATCCTACAGCGTTTCTGGTCATGTTCTCAACTGACAGGTGCTGTCCGTCTCACCTGACAACATCCTGCCATGTTTTATATGTTTTATACGCAAAAGATGGCTTTTGGCGTTGCAATCTTATGCCGAAATTGATGTCAAGTAAGCTCCGTCCATTATTTTTACAGTCTGTTTCCAACATGCTTGGATACGAGACATGCTGCACGAAGTAGTTAGTTTAAAGCATACCCAAATGTTTATGCTTCATTTTATGTCTACAATGCCTCATCTCAGCTGATTTTAACAAAGTTGAGAAGTTTGGGAAGGTGGTGTGTAACTTCAGAAGAATCGCTGAAATAAGAAGGCTTAGTCTGGTGAGGTTACTAAAGACCTCTTTTAACACTTCATTTTCCACATCACATTAGCGTCAGTGTCTAGACCCAGTGGTGATCTTAAAATCATTAACCTGGACCTAAATGAATAAACCTCTGAGGTCTCCAGATAAATGTCTGTGTTCATTTAGAAAAGAGTCATTTCTGTGCATGTGTTTGTTTAGTTCTGACGGGCAGGATGATATAAAACACTGAGGTAAAGTGTGTTCTGTTTAGTCACCTCTGTGTGTCTCACAGCTCCGACCGTCAGCCTCATTTATGCACTTGGCTGAGACGATCTTTTCGCACACAGGCCTTAATTGATTAGCAGCCCAATTAAAGAGCAGCGACGGGGGCCGAGGCTGCAGGAGAAGGTGACAGAATCACGGCGCTCTCCTCTCCTCCTGAGTAATTCTTTTACCGAGGTTCTAAATCGGGTTTGCCTCGGACTGATAATGGATGTCCGGGCTATCTAAACATGCACCCAAAAGCCAGCTCAATCCCTCAGCTGAGATAAAGCAGACAAATTACACAAGGAGGAAAGTACAAGGAATGAAAAAACAGAACAACTCCAGGAGGGTTTTATCAGAAGTTTAGTGTTTGTGGATGTGCCTGTAAGTGACTGAACCTCCATTTTTGTCTGTGTAGGGGTGTATGTGAAAAAGCACACAATTGTAGATAAAAT
This sequence comes from Plectropomus leopardus, assembly GCF_026936395.1. NCBI lineage: Eukaryota > Metazoa > Chordata > Actinopteri > Perciformes > Serranidae > Plectropomus > Plectropomus leopardus. Next base: position 5,767,250 of record NC_142180.1, read on the forward strand.
TGAGGATGATAAATGGATCATTTAATGGGTTATCTTTGTCTCGTTAACCTTCGCCTGCGTGCAAATGATGTGTTGGATTAAACAATGGGGTCTGAACATGGCAGGCACTACATCTCCTGCCTGGCTGTGTGGAGAGACACATTGATCAAAGCGTCACGTCCAGGATCTCCAACACTCCTGCCACGCAGAGCCATCCATCACAAGTCCCTCCTCTGGCTCAGATGGCAGTGTCGTTTAACATTTTTACAAATGCCCTCCGCTCGACATACCTGCGCAAGATATATGTGACATTATAATGTCCTTCAACAGTCCAATGGTCACATGTTTGAGATGCCAAAGGAGAGAAAACACTGAAAGTCTGTGGCTACGCTTGCAAAAAACTTGTGAGGTTGCAATGCTTGTTACACTTCAGAAAACACATTTATTGGATGGTTTAAAAAAAGACAAGAAAACGTTGTTATTTTTACATCATGACCACCAGTGGGGTGGGGGGGATAAAGTTTGTCTTGAAGGTTACAAAGTAAAGGTCTTTATTTATTTATTTTTTTTCAGTGTGTCGTTTTTAAAGAAATGCGGAACTGCTTTTTGCAATGTTTTGACTGATTAAAATCACTGGGTCCAGTTATTTTTGAGAAGAAGAGACCTGTGTGGATAATTCGGCTTGCGCTAAAAACCTCCTGAACATCTGGATCTTAAGTTATCAGAGAAAAAGGTGAGAACACATTACCAGGTGCTAGCAGCCTGTCTCCAACATGCCAAACAGCATTGGAGAAACATTTATTTGTAACATGAAACTTCTTTATTCAGTGTTTTTACCACTCTTAATCACCTGGTCCATCTATTTGGAGTGGAAGAGACCTCTAAGGATAATTCAGTTCCTGGTAAAAGCCTCCTAAATGTCTAGATTTTAAATTATCAGAGAAAAAAGGTGCTAGGCTTGCGGCCTGTCTCCTATGTTCCAAACAGCATTGGAAAAACACTGATTTGTGACATTAGTGACAGTCCTTACCAATGGATGCCACCAATCCCCGAAATGTTACACACTGGTTCTTTTATGTTGCCTTTTTAATATACTCCTCATTTTAACTATTAAATGTTAGCATGATATTTGGTATTTTAACTCATTAATTTTTTGACACTTTCCGAAAAAGGCATGTTTTGTAATTTTTTTTCATTTTATAACAAACATTTCAAAACGTATGTATGAACACTGAGCACCGAATAGGAACCATTAACGAACCATTACAGTCCTTCATATTCAACTCAGGTTATTTTCAACATAATGTGTCAAATCAATGCTGAGCATGTGATATGACGTCGTGAAAACACTTTTGCAAATCAGCTGAGAAAAATTGACATTACCTTATTCAACAAGATGGTGCAGACTGAGGACGACATGCTATGAACCTCTATCTCCCTTTTAGTTTTAGCTCTTCTTTATTTATTATATTATTTATACATTTTAAGGGCTGAGCGTGAACCAGGGCATAATGCATTTCATTGTACTTTTTACTGTATATGACGATAAACTTGAACTTGAACTTTTGTCTTTTTTTAAAACAGCAACTTTTGCAATAACTGTAGTTTCACAACATCACGTTTAGGAATGAAAAATAGTTTTTAAAAAAAGTGAACCTACTTGGGCACTGCTGACACAGATAATTGACCTCTGTGAGGTTTTTGAAATGTTCCATATCAGGTTGTGAATATTACATCAGTGGCCTTAAAAGCATGAAGTGTAAAGATTGCATATTAACATGTAATATTCAACATGTTAAATCAGTGCCTTCACTTTTTCTGTCACGTCGCCCTATGGAAGCCAGATGAAAAATGTTATACTGTAAGACACAAACGAAACAAAACTTGGCGTTACAATAAACCTGAGACCAAGATAAGCTTCCTTATTTCTGATATGATTGATGAGAATGACCTGTTTTGCTTTAAGTCCCTATAATACAGTATATATCCTTCCAGGTCTGACAAAAACGTGCTAACCTGAAATCATGAAAGCCATGTAAGCAAACACTATGAGAGCATTTTGGGTTCGTTGGCCCAAAGTTGGTGGTGTTAGATGAAAGGTGAGGGTATTGCCAAAGTCATAAGGATAAGGAAAGTCCACAGCAATCCATTCAAAGAATTGTCAAGATATTTCATTTTAAAGAAAACTATTTAGCGTATATTGCAATACATAGATACAGCTAACATCAGAGAATCGTAATCAGTCCACTATAAAGCAACAACATGTGACAACTTAGGCCTGGAGCTCCTGCTTGAGCAGAGATGAGCGTTGCCAAACCTGTTGGTTTTTTTATTGTTCGGTGTAAAAAATAGTGTTTTGATAATTATATTGACTTTATACCACCCTTTATCACACTTTCAGTGTCTTTATCTGTCACAGATGAGGAAATACAAATCTGAATCAGTTTATTCAAACTTTCACGCTTCTGTTTGAAAGTAAAAGTCCTCTGACAACGTTTCTGTCGACAAAATCCCATCAGTTGTTGACACAAGGCATTTTATTGTGAAACATTTGCATGACAGTGTTGTTGACAATATAGAAGAAGAAGACGGTAGAAGGAAGACATTTTAAAAAAGTTTAAAAAATAAAATTACATTTGTCCTTGATCCTACTACATCTTTGGAGTTGAGGGGTGAGCTGATTAAAATCAGCAGCTGCTATGAAGATTCCATCTGGCGGTTTGGCATGTTGCTGCTGATGGCATCATTCAATTCCTGCAGTGCATTTTTTGAATTTGCATCAGAGTCTTGTGTCCTTATGGCTCCCAACAAGATCTGTTTATCCAGTGCAAGAGCTTGATCAAGGATGTTAGGATGTTCACCATGTCTCTCAGGTGTGTGCAGAGCAGTCTCTGATTTTCCGTTGCTGGGTGAGCCTCAATCACATCTCATCCACTTTATTCTCCTGCGACCAGACATTAGCCAGTAGAGGAACAGCTCTCGGTCCAAGTCGGGTCAGGCTCACCCTGATGTCCGGCGCTTTAGGTTTTGTTTCTCCCCTCTGGTCTGACCGGCAGCTGGCTGATCCTCTCACAGTTTTAGTCCCCCACAAACCCCACACAACTTTTCCTGATGTTGATAAGTGCTTCTCTAGCGTAGAAAAGTCGTGCTTGCATGACTTCATAAATGAGTGGAATATGTGCTTCTAAATGTTGAAAAACAGTACTCATAGCAGCACACAGCCCTGCAGAAGCATCACAGCAACAATGCTGCCAGTGTGAACACCGCAAGCGTGCAACACGCTGTAGTTCAGCAAGGTTGCCATCACACGCTACTCATGCATGCAGTGTGTTCCAGACATTAGGATGAGAAAGTGTTGCAGAGGTTGTATAACTCAAGGCATTTTGGGCACCCTTCATAAGTGGCAGCTATCATCAATTTACATTCTCAATCCTGATCTGGGCAGAAATCCTCGGATGCCGCAGGAACTGAGCCATCAGTGGAGCAGCAGAGGGCTGTGGCTGGAGGTCAATGCAGAATATATCCCTGTTATGTTTCGGTCAAATTTAAGTTAAACTTTTTCAACCTGTCAGAAACTAGATTCTGAACTATCACTGAGTAGAATGAATGGACCCCATGTTCAGGCAAATAAACCAAAAAATAAACAAAGAAATGTAATAAATCAAAAGCATGTATCAGTGCAGGATTATAAATCTAGTTTTTTGGTGGCAGGCTGCAGCTCGGCAATGCCTCTCTATTAAGGAGGTGTCAAACGTGATAGGAGGGCTCTGCTCCGCCCTTCAGGGAGCTCAAGCAGCAGCAACACTCCACTCACACTGTTCCCAGTGTTAAAATGCAAATTGCTTTTTCCTGACCCCTCTGCGGTGGACAGGGAGGGCCTGTAGCTTTCAAAGTGACCTGCTTTTTGCTTCAAAAGGCCACACTCTATGATGCAGCAGGCAGGCAGGCAGGCAGGCACTGACAGGGCAAGACAGCTTAGCAGATAATATCATCCATGGCAACAGAGCAGCCAGCAAACCAGACAAAAACCATAAAATATAGTAGCGCACAGCATATCTTAAACCCCGTGCAGCCTGAGGTCTTGTTTGCAGTTGAAGGTGTAAATAATGGTAATGGGATGGGAACAGAATTCAGTCAGTAACATGAAGGGGTCAAATTATTGAATCTGATCCTTAAAAGACTAAAGTGAAGCTGTAAATGTTACTGTACTTAAATTTATGAATCTTGGATTTTAATATCTTATGGCTCACTCAGGATGTTTTGACATGTCAAAGACAGGTGCAACGGATTTCATTAGTCATGGCTGCATTTCATTCAGGTCAGGCCAGCTGCAGGGCTCTACCACTGACTGATGGCTTACTGGGGCTTTAAAATGAGCAAATCAGTCTAAATGTTATGAATGTTAGACTGCATGGTCTCTGTTAAAATAGAAGTGTCTTTTTATGTGTAAGATTCAATTACCTGCTATGAAGAGCTGCTCCGTCACAGTTTGTGCAGGTTAGGTTAACGGGGAGGTGTGGATATGAGCATGAATGGCTGGCTGTGTCAGCCTTGTGATAGACTGGTGACCTGTCCAGGTTGTACTCCACTTCTCTCCCAATGTCAGCCAGCCCCAGCTCCCCAAAAACCTCACTGATGATATCTCATTGGGACACAATGGAGTCCAGCATGGGATCTCTCTCTCCCTTGCCTTGCCTGACCCTTTTTTCATCTTAACACATTTCTAAGGACATGTAGGAAAACTATATCTTCTTGGCAAACAATTTTGATTCTAAGCAGCACCACAATTTAAAAGGTATTTTTTATGTGTCTATAAAATAAAACAGAAAAATGGCACACAAAAAATCTTCAAAAAAAGGTTAAAGGGGAACACCACCTAAAATACAAATTCCAATAAGTTAATCCCATGGCCTATGAATGTGCAATCTGCTCCATAGACAATGGATGGGAGCCTGATTGTGCACCCTCAGAATGTTTGCTTTCGGTTTTTTTTTTATACCCAAATGAGTTTCATGCTTTTGTTGTATTCTCAGTTCTCATACAAAAATTGTACCCATATACTCGGAACATTCCTCTGGTTGCTCTCAGTCTGATTTTCAACATCTTTCTAAATTCATTGTTTAAGGCGAAGCTCCAGACTGTTGTGACATCACAAATTTGAGTTTTAGCACTTTAGCTTTTGGATTTGCTGATCATGTTTAATAATAACTTTGGACTGTCTTAGGATATAAGAATAACGTGAATTTTAAAAAAGGTTATAGCTTCCCTATAATATGGATGGGTGTTCAAAGGTTGCTTTGTTTGTATCTTTTATCTTTACTTATTCTTTATCTCTTTTATAGAGTTAGAATCAAAGGGCTAGAAACAAGCTGGTTATTCTAGGAGCCATTCACAAACAGGAGATGAAAGCAGTCAATTAAAGCTTTGTATATGGAGGAGTTGTAGTCTCATTGACCTGCTGAGAGGCCCTGTAGCGCTCTGCTGGCCTCACAACAGTCAATTATTAGCGATAAAGACATCTCAAAAAGATAAACAAATGTGAACTCCATGGATAGCAGACAAAACACCAGGGGTTCCTTAAAGGAAAAGTTCAAGTTGTGTCTCTCTCACTAATAGTCAGATGTTCACATACCGTTCCAGTGTCTGTGGTAAATATGAAGCTATACAGCCAGCAGCCCAGCTAGCCAGGCTCTGTCCATCTATCAGCACCACTAAAGCTCACTAATGTACATGTCATATCTTCATACAAAAACTGACATGCCAGAACTTGTCAATTTTTGCATTAGCAGTTTTTCGAAGGTTATGTGCGGTTTTTGCCTGAAAGCTGCTCAGAGCCAAAAAATACTGTTGTTGTGTTGCACACAGTCTTTCATAAAGTGGAAAATTGTTTTTACTCTTTGGTTTTAGTACAAATTAAACAAACAAGACATTAGGGGTGGGCAATATGGCAAAAATATCATATCATCATTTAAGGTAGGATCACGATCACGTTTTTATCATGATTCTTTTTCATTTGGGATTTTAAGACTATTGTGCATGTTACTGAACAGTACAACCAAGCTAATTTCCCAATTTAAAAAATATAGCCCTAAAATAAAAAAGAATGAGAGAACATTTAGGCCAAAGTACCTTTTTTTTTTACAGATTTTAATCTGTGTGTGCAATTTTGTTTTCCACTTTTTTGATGGGAGGGAACCAAATCATTTTTCAGGTAAAATATTACGGATGGTGAATTTTTTGGGGGGACAAAGTCTTCTGTGTTTTCATTTTCATCCATGACTTTCCACTTGTGAAATAAAGGAGGAGGTGAAAGAAAGAAAAGACTCAATGGTTTGCTATGATTGGTTTATCTGTGTATCAGCAAATAGTGCTTCAACTGAGAAAAAACTAGACTAGGTTAAAACCTAGTATATGGCTGCACCATGTACAGTGGTTCCCAACCGTTTACCTTCAGGGACTTATTTACTATCACTGAGTACACTGAAGACATATTTTAGGAATTTTTCATATTAAATTAAGATAAAGGCTGAAAATAAGGCAATGTGCCTGTGGCCCCAGGCCCCCAAACCACTACGTCTGCCCCTGGTAATAATAATGAGAGCTCAGTGTTAGCGGCTGGACTCAGAGCGATGTGCTCTTAATACTTCCATCCAAAGTCTGACTAAACCTGAAACTAACACGAAATAGTCTTTACAAGTCTAAAGAGGTCACTTTCCACCTCTAAATATTTGTCTGTTGGTTCATTCAGACACTTTGGTGCTGTGAGGAGAAGCTCTGCCCTGTTCGCTGTATCGCAGTGTTTTGGAGTGAGATTAGCTTCGGTGTCATGAGAGCGTCAGACTGACGGTGAAAACGTGTGTCACACGCCAGGAGCGTGAGAGTTTGCAACCCTGAAATATGTTAAAATGCAGAACAGTACACTTAGACGCAGTAAAGTTAGACGCAGTCACACAGTGGAGGGTAGCTGCTTTCTCTAGAGCTGTACCCGCTTATCATTAACACATCCTCCCTCTGCAGCTCTGCTCGGACCCGGGGATGAACGTCCCAATTGACCAGCGGAGACTGCGCCAGAGCCAACTGCATTCTGCGGTCTGGCCAGAAAGTTTGGATGTGTCGCGTGTATGAGCATAGAACTACAACAGATAGAATGTGCACTGTAGTGCGATACAACAATCTCTGGCAGATGCTGGCATGCAGATTTTTTATCTTTAAACTTAGCAAAGCTAGCTGTTTCCCAGCTTCTAGTCTTTATTCTAAGCCAAGCAGATAGCCATAGCTTTATATTTATCATAAAACCATGAGAGTGTTATTAGTCTTCTCATCTAACAGTTTGCGAGAAAGTGAATAAGTCTGTATCCCAAAAATGGTGAACTATTCTTCTAAATCTATGACTGTTATGCCTAAACTCTCCCTTAATTTACAAGATAGGGCTGCATGCTATGTAAATTAACTTTAAATTAAGTCATTAAACTTGCTAATGCACAGCTTTTGTGCAGAAGCCCTAAGCAGTAATGAATTCATACATTTTTTCCCCCTCCATTTTACCCTGATGATGGGATAATTTTCTCGAGATCTCGAGATAACAAAATTGTTTTCCCGAGATAACGACATGATTAATTTGAGATCTTGAGATAACGCTGTAATAGTAGGCTAGTCATTGACAGAATTTATTTAAAACACCATACAGTGTAGCAGTGTCTGTGGAAGCCCTAAGGACCCATACCCCCGCCCCCCCACACCCCTTTTCCTGACATAATAGGATCATTTCTCAAAATATTGAGATAATGAAACTGTGTTTTTCCGAGATAAGGGCATAATTAATTTGAGTTCTCAGGATAACAAATTAAATGCGATAGGCCTGAGATTTCATGTTATGACTGATTGATGCCCTGGACACGAAAGCCTCCTGCAGACTGTGAGATTTTTGCAATCTTATAAGTTTAGTGCAAGCTACACTCTGCAACATGGATGTTAATAAACTTAGGTACAACAGCAGGATGATGTGCGCAGACTGTGCGATAATATCACCTACTGAATCGCAGGCTACAACCTACGTCCATCGGCGTCAACACGGATGAACAAAAGGTCATCGCGTGTGTCATTCATCTATGCCACTGTAGTGGAAAAGAAAAATGAACAAACGAACAAAAATAAACAAAACGAGCCTTCGCTGTAGTGGCATTTATGTGTGTCAGGAAAAATCTAGGGAGGAGGAGGTGAATGTGGACTTGGTCATGGCTGGGGAAAAAAGGCCAACTTGGCATGACAGTTTTGCAACGAGAGCCTGAAGTAAATATTAGCATCTATTTAGCAATGTCTCGCTGGTCAGTGCGTCATTTCATGCTGCATTTCTTTTGGCTGGTTCATGGACAGATCATAACAGCTGTCACACAGTGAGATTCCCATCCCAAATTTCTGACACCATCTTATATTTATCCTAGGTTGTCTTTGATCGCACAATGGCAGTCCTGTCATCTCTCTCAGTGCGAGACGTAGGACCATCGTTTTAGAGCCACGACCAAAGATATTGCCACATTTTTGCTATGATGGTTATCTTTTGTCTGAGATGGCCCAAAATCGCTCAGTGTATATCAGGCTTAATGTAGGTAAGCCGTTTGTTTTGTGTTTTTATGCTTTCTATTCTAAAATATTTTTTAAATAAATGAGTGAATGGATGTTACAACATGAATGTAACATTACAACAGCTGTCTGTCGAGCTAACGTGATGGTGCAGAACCTCACGATGCGCATCAGTCTGCTCTTGATCAAGGTATGTCAAAACTGGCCACCACACTGTCCCCCTCATGTGATCCTCATGTGAGGCTAAATTCTTTCAATAAATAGCCTGCTATTACAGTATTGTTTTGTTAACTCGCGATCTCAAATTAATTATGTCTTTATCTGGTTAAAACACAGGTTCATCAGCTCTCTGGTTCCATCCTAGTATATCTGCAGACTGATTCCTCCACCAGTTGCTGACTAATAAAGTCACCTTCCTCAGATGGATACGGTGCAGTTTGCACAATCAGATATTACACACATGTTAGTGGGGTGAGCCCAGCGCAGACTGATGTAAACCTGCTCTAAATTTCCGGAGCTGACAATCATCTACAGCAGAGGGCCTTTCTGGGCTTCTTCTGCTGCCTCTTATCTGTCTGCAGGAGGATACCCAGGAGACAGACACATATAATAAATGTGAGAGTGGTGAGTGTGTGTGTGTGTGTGTGTGTGTGTGTGTGTGTGTGTGTGTGTGTGTCTCCACAGACTTTTTCTATATTCTTTTGTCAGATGTTGAAGAGAAAAGTTGTTAAAGGGGAATAATGACAGGAAAACCTGAATTCAAAAACACGTGCCACTGTCCTCTGGATGCTGTCATGGGGGTCTTCTGCTCATGTATTGATAATTGTTTCTTGTCATCATTCAGTTCCGGATGCACACAATGGATGCTTTGCCAATGTTCCTGTCTCTTATATATTTTATTTAAAGAAAAGTAGGCAAACAACTAGGATGTTCATGTTTAATTTCACCTCCAAATACTTTTCAACACTTAACCTGGTTAAATTATTGTCCTGTTTTTTCTAAGTCTGAATCTTAACAGTAAAGTTGCATTTTGCTATTTATAAGGGTGCTAGCTCTATGTTAGAGTCAGTGAACAATGTTCTGTTCTTTAAAGGGCAAAGCATCCTTTGTGTGCCTCCGGCCGACACTGAAAGTGGCTCGACTCTGTTGTTAGACCTAAAGTAATTTACAAAAAAGAAAAAAACCAAAAGCTTTTCTGGTCTTCCTTAAAATAACAAACCAACAGTTTATCATATCAGCACAACAAAATATCTACATTGCCACTCCTATATTAACTATAATGTTGGTTAACACTTTGATACCTTAGCAAATAGGCTTGATTTTGAAACACTGGCAGAAGGCAAAGGGCAACAAAAGAAGGAATGACCCAAAATTTGGTAAGAAATTAGTAAAAATAAATGTTCTTTTAAAAGTTTAGCAAGAAATCTGTTTAAAATAACAGAAACATTTTTTTAAGAAACTATAAACAAACAAGGAAATGACCCAGAAAAAATGCTTAAATAAAATTAATTCTAATTATTCTGTTACATAATTTTAAATATGTAATTATGATAATTATACATATTGTTTTTCCTTTGCTTTTTTCTTTTTCCCAAAACTTTTTTCCCTGGCCTCTACTAATCTACTAATTTCTTGCAGTTTGTAGAACATTTTTTACCAAATTGCTCATTGCTGTTTCCCCATGTCTTTGAAAGAAACTGAACAAATTTGCTCAAGGTTCAAAGATTTGTGAAGGCATATGCAAGTAGCACATGTTATCTGGATGCAGCACAAAACGTCACTCCAAGTTTCAAAAGGTTAAAGTTTAGGATAGAGGGACATCATGGATAGAAGAGAAAGGGCAGAAACCACAGTCTCCAATTTTGAAGTCGCTTTGTGTGCCCAACCTCCACTTTGAATTTAATGCTGCTTCCATTTTGACGCTAAACACAAACGCATGACAAAACTTGGCCTCTTCATTGTGGTCGACAGCATTTCCTCTGACCTTGATCTGAAACAGCAAATCTTCACCTGCAGATCCAGGCTGTAAGAAAATTAATTTTCGCTTAGCTGTGGAACAACACCTCACCACTCTGGACTTTAATTCATCTTCAAATCAATCAGTTAGCTCCCTCTGGCTCAAAGAAGAAAAGGCTCCAGAGGAGATTATGTATCTGCTGTCAGGATGGTTGTCAGGCAACAGGACAACAAACGACGGCCGCGTATACTCGGAGCATCCAGCAGAGCCTGCAGGTTTGTCGGAGGCACAGCTCAGAGAGAAAGGTTAATAAGGTCACCTCCTCTTTGCTGGAGAGACAGCGCCGTCACTTTGCCTGCGAGGGAGCTTCGAACAGGTCTGCGCCACATGCAGTGCTGGAATATTTTACAATATTAATTGCACACTTAGTATGCTGTTGTCATATGGCTTTTATTAGTATTCCATCAACTCAATGAGGCGTGAAAGGGCCAGATGCTGTGTCCTCATCTATCCCACATATATTCTTGTCTTTTGTCAGTTATCAGTGCAGTAAGTGTCAGTCCACTCATCACTTCAACGATCTCATGTCATGTATTTATTAATTGGACCAGTGAGTTTAAAAATGGATTAATAACACTCAGGTCTGATTTACATCATCAAAACAGGGACTGCATCATGTGTAGAGTAAAAACAGGGACAGTTTATACCCTGCACCTCTCACTGTTGTCAACACACATACATTAGTATTACTGTACTTGTAAGGATGCTGTTGACCTATATTGCAGCTAACCACAGATCTTACTCTAACCCTCCTAGCCTAACCTTTACTTGGTGAAAACTTACATTTCTTAGGTAAAAAGAAAACCTATCAGGGGAATCCACCCTCCCCCAACCTCAAATAAGACTATACCCAAGAATCCTAAGAAAAAAAGAAGATATATGGTGCAACCTTTGGAAGCCCTAAGCAGCCATGCATTCATATTATTTTTCCTCCATTTTCCAGAGATAAAGGGATAGTTTTCTCAAGATCTCAAGATAACAAAACTGTTTTCCTGAGATAAAGAAGGGACCTCAAAGCAGCCCCATAGCGAGATCTCTTTGACAAAAGGGTTGTCAGTGATCCCACTGTCAAAAGAAACCTCTTGTATTTTAAAACCCAGATGTTGGCAGGTATGGCGCGTGTAGTTGAAGCTTGTGTCAGCGTTAGCAGAGAGTTACTGTAACTGTAATCACAGTATGAGGATTCATCCACTGTGAGCTGGAAACAAGCTATCAGCTCTCCAGGTCATAGATTAATAGTATTTGCAAGTTGCACTGGTGCTCTGTGGTCGCAAAATGTGACGATTGGAGCTTTGAAGATAGAAAAACACAACCTGCTCACACTACCGCCACTACCACTCATTAAGGTAGTCTGTTACCGTAGACCTGTTAAATGTTATGATTTCGTTTCTGTAAGCTGCAAACAAACTAATAGCTCTGTAGTTCACATATTAAGAGTATTTTCAAGGCGTAGTAGTGCTCCATGGTCGCAAAACTAAAGAGTCACAGTCTGGAGCTCTGCAAAAGCCCTGCTTTTTTGTGTGTGTGTGTGAGAGAGGCAGAGGAGAGAGAGAGAGGTTAAAAAAAGAAAATGCTGAAGCGAGTCTTACCGTGCGTACCCACCAAACGCAATGAAAATTATTTCATCGCGCCTCAAATGAAATCGCGTCGCGCCGGACGCTCCAGTTTTGACGCTCGTACAAAAACCCCAAAATGGGACTCGACGCGCGACGAAATCGCGCCGCGCGTTGAGCCCGCCCAAACAACAACATTTCTTCCGCCATTTCATTCTCTCGTTGACGATCGCTGCACCGCACCTGCTCTGGAGAAGTTCCCAGCGTCGTCTGCGGGCTAGGCGCCGACGTCGGTTCTGGGTGCATGCTACCCTACGGAGGCGGCGTGAGCTCGGCGAGTTCCACCGTCTCCTGCAACAAGGGACAGGAACTGTCGTACAGCTCTGGGTGAGCGGTGACGGCGACGATAAGCTGCTCCTCCATTGTTTCTGGCGGTTTGATTAGATTTTGCGAGGGAACACCAGGATGTCCATACGTCAGCACGTCGATGACGATCTCAACGCTGATAGGCTGTCACGGCGCGTCTTCACGTGACGCCGCCGCAAAAGTTCAATTATTTCAACTCGAGCGTTGGACGCGAGGCGTTGGACACGACGCGAATTTCGCGTCCAACGCGATCAATTCGCGTCAACGCAGCCGCAATCGCGTCCATCGCGTCGCCCGGCAAAATGAGGCGTCAAATCGCGTCTTTGCATTGACTTTGTATGTAATCTTGAGGCGCGATCATTTTTAATCGCGTTTGGTGGGTACGCACCGTCATACCAGCGGCCAAAGGCGACAGTGTGTCATGCTGAATCCCCATCTTCAGTATCGCTTTCTAGCTCCTCCATGTTTGTTTGCCTTGGTGCCATGCATTGTGTAGATGCCCCCTTGGAAACACAATGGACACAAAGCATTATGAGATGATGTTCACAAAATAAACAATATAGCATAATATGTAGCAGCAGATGTTTTTTTACCCATAGACAATATATTTGGTCATATCACACAGCCTCAGTTTCCAGTATTAACAGATGTCAAGATCTTAAATTTATATTCTATTCTCATGGGATTACCAAACTATTTGGGACTTTGGGGGTTCCCCTTCCTGTTTACAGATGACTGATGTTGGTTTATAGCTCATTTTTATGTGATGGCCTGTGTGAGGATGCTTGTTTGTGTTTTGACATCTTGTTTAATGGCTGTATCCAAAGCAATTTCCTGAAGTAGATGCACTGATGTTCTCTGGCTGTGCAATCACCTAAAGGAGACATTAATTTACAACGTTTTGTTCACTTCTGCACCTCGGCACGTAGTGATTTACCTCAGCAGAACCCACTTTTACGACTGCGTTGGAGGTAAGAGTCAATGAAGCACACGAGTAGAGGTCCTCAATAACATTATAACTCTCCTTTACTGCACTCCAGTGAGGTGAGCCAGGCAGGAACAGCTGTGTCTCTGTTTCTGTCAGTATCACAAGACTACTCGCCTACCTCGGAAAAACTGATAGCCATCAGGAGCACATTTTTATCTGGTACTTCCCCTCTGATATACACACTTTCACCATTTTTCTAAATAAATAAAAGCAAAAGTGGTTTTTGGCCAACCTGAAAGTGTTGGATTGTGGCACTCTCTCTAGTGAAAACAATGGGGATGTGACAGAAGTATGATTCTTAGATTTTGGCACTATCTTTTTACCTATCTTTTTTAAAGTCATGTATCTAACACTGAGTACATTTTGTGGATGGTTGTTAGTCACACTGGCAGCTTGGCTGCAGTTATGGCTGTGTCCAGTCTCTATACCCATGGGATGGATTAGCATCAACTTTTGGTCAGATTTTCAAGTTCTCCTCAGCATGATTCGTAGCAACTCTGGTGATAACAAACTTTTCATTTAGTGCCATCATCATGTCAACATTTTCCATTATTCTTGTTCGTAACCAGATACATGCAAAACTAATGCTATTACTGTCAGGCTCAGCTGTACTTTGTGTTTAAACCTAATTAAGCGACATCCTCTGGGGCTGAAAAAATGGCACATACTGTGCCAAAACGGGAGTCCACATACCAGCGTGCAATGTCATGGCATTTACACGGATTACTCTTACAGTCTACAGTGCTAAAAAGCTAATCTTAGCATTCTAAAATACAAAGCTAAGAGCAAAACCATAGTCATTTTTAAACCTTCCAAACATCACCATGTTGGAATGGTGACATTAGCATTTAGCTTAAAGCTGTGCTTAAGTGCAGCCTCACAGAGCTGCTAGTACAGCTGGAGACTCATAGTTTGATCATTTTCTAATGGCATCTTAGTGACGGTGGCATGGTGCTGTAGTGTCACCTCATAGTAGAAAGGTCCTTGTTATAACCCAAGGTGGGGCGGGGGGCCCTTCTGTGCAGAGTTTGCATATGCCAGTGTAGGTTTTCCTCAGGGTTCTTTTTAAATCTGTGTTTTATTTGTAGTTAGTACTGAAATGATTAGTCATTTTAACTGACACCCAAGTATGGTATTAAAAGTACAGTGTCTTGGATTTAGTGGCATCTAGCAGTGAAGTAGAACTGAAACTTCTCCATTGTGCCAAGCATAAAAGAGAAGTTAGGTGGTCGACATAAAAACACAAAAATGAGAATGGCCCTCTCTAGAGCCAGTGTTTGGTTTGATCGTTCTGGGCTACTGTAGAACAACATGGCAGACTCTTAGGAAGAGAACGCTCCCCATGTAGATAGAAACAACTTACTGAAAGGACACCATAACACAACAATTCTTATTTTCAGGTGATTGTAAAGTAATCAAAACATATTGAATATTATATTGCATTTCTGCTGATAGATACTCCGCAGTCCTTTGCACTGAACCTTTATATGTAAACAGTCATATTTGTCATGACGACAGTCAGCTTTTCTGCACCTTTGACTTCTGTTTACCCTGCTGTCATCCACAGTCTGCTATTCCCCACCTGTCCTGCTGTTGTCCTCGGTGTTTCCTGCCATTCACCTGTACCTGCTCCTGACCCTCGGTATATTTTCCTGCTCCTTCCTTAAGTGCCAACCTTGCTTCACATTTCTGCCTTTTTATGACCTAATATTTTTTGGGCTTATTTTTTGCCTGTCTTGACCTTTTGCTTTGGTACGCCTTGATGTGACCAAACTGCATGTTAAAATACCTTGAGTTTGGGTATAAGGAGGAAAGTTAGATCAGTAATTAATTAATTTAGGACATTTTATAGAGTTTTATAGTTTTAAAGTTGTTCATAAAAACACATAATGGCTTCAAAAAGAAAAAGGAATCTTAAAAAAAAAGAACGAGACAGAGCAAACTGTCTTTACTTGACTGAACTTTTTCCAGCTGTTTTTTTATTTATTGTTCTATTTACAAATTTATAGCCCACTTCTATCCAGGACACACACACACACATGCACACAGAGTGATGTTGAGAGTCCCTCAGTTCATTAGAGCTTAGATTGAAATCTGTGGCGGCTGTACTTTGTCCCCTGTATGATTCGAGAGGACGAAAATTGAAACCACAACCTTTGGACAAGCAGACATTTAAGGCCTTGTCAGAGTGAGATAGGGCTCCCCGGCCCTGCCAAACCCTGACGGCTAACTCCATCACTCTCAATATCCTCCCCCTTACTTCCAGCAGCCTTTCTTTTAAAACAAAATAAGGAGATGTGGAGAACAGATATCTCTACAGACTTCACCCTTTTTCTCAGGGTAGGTTCAAAACGAATGCAAAGTACTTTTTTTTAAAGGACATTTCATTCAAAGTCAAAGGACAACAAACATGGGTGATAAAGGAAAAATGGGGCAAAATTTGAACATGTTTCAACTTCAGCGATTAATACGTATATAAAAAAAAATCTGCAAATGAAATGAGGCAAAATAGCTTTGAAATGCACAGTAAAACTCAGAATCTTTACATTAGAGGAAATCTGCCCATAATCTGCATTTGACATCCTTGTGATCTATTGTGTAGACATTGTTGATATTTGCAATTTTTTGGTCGCATCTTTGTGCTCGACAGATTAAAATAAAACTGAATGGTGATACAGTTGTTGTGATGTGCAGCCAAGAGGTAATAAAGGGTCTTGTTTTTCATGGTTTATCAAAAGTCTGGTTCCTCATGAAGTTAGAGAAGAACCAAATAACCAGAATAAATGTTGGCATCGCACAATTTAGCAAACCATGTTTATGTGACATTAGGAAAACCTCATGTTAGGGCTTAAAATACCACTGCAGGACATGTCTCGAACCGTGTTGAAAAACATCTGCTTTGGTTGCCCTTGAACAGTGGTCTGCTACTAACCAATATCACCTCCTCCTCCACCTCCTGATTGGAAACTCTGTTCATATACTGTATATGTAAATGTCAGACCAGCCCGCTCGCATTCAGATCAGATTCAGATACATACGTACATGTATGGATCTGCCTAACTGTGACTGCAGTTTTGATTTGCTCTAAGCCATTGTTAGAGATGGGTTTTGAATGTGGTATATGTAAGACATTTTCATACTGCAGGTGGTATGTATTTAAGAGCTATGTTGCTGATGCTAATGTGGTGATGTGGATATTTTAGGTACAGTATCCACTGATGTTTAGTTATGGCCTTATGGGAATTACATTGAAAATGTTTTATATTCGTCTGAGTAATGGTTATTTGCAAAGTGTGTGAGTCTAGAATAATTGCAGATTAGATGCTGCATGTGTTGAGTACAGTGGAGTATTGCTGGAATTTTGCACTGTTATATCATGGTGGCCCTGATTCACTCATACAGTGGTGATAATGAGCATTAGGATGTTTGTTGAAGTAGAATACTATAAGTATACAAGATGTGATGTTGTGGAACAGTTGGATTACAGTATGGACATTATGGACTGTTTTATGCACTTAAGATATGGAGTGAAGCAGAGACTCAGGAAAATGTTGTATATTGAATATTTTTGTAAATTTTGAGTCAATGCAGTCTTGATGAGGAAGTGAGCACTCCGTGTCTTCATTGCAGCTGCATTCTGTCTGAATTTTACAGAATGCTTTCATTGTTTCTGTGCTTCAGATTCTGAGACCTGTAACATGAAGTCTAGGGTTTGTTGGACCCATCCAATGCCCGTCCCGCCCGCCCTATAGGCGCCCTTGCTTACCTTACTTCTCAATTTCACTGGCAGCATTTCAAGTGCATCACGTCTGCGGCGCTGTTTTCCTTTGTCCTCCATGCAGCTCTATATCTCACTGGGAGCGTCTGTGAAGCATTATAGAAGCGTCCTGACTTGCTGAGATTGTGCTTATTTCGTCATTTTCCCTGGATTTTGTGGTCATTTTTTCCTGATTTAAGTGATTCTACTATGGCACTTTGTTGTGCTGCAGCCTGCAGACCAGCCAGGAATGAAGTAGATCAAAGAATTTTGGCCATGTTTCAGTCAAAAAACATACTCATCTTGACAACTATACAGATCATTAAAAATAAATAAACATGCAAAAGATTTGTGGCTGTGCTTTAGTTCAAAGCATATCTTATTAATTATACAGATGAATAATTAATAATTTAATTATAAATACATAATAAATAGATATGTAGAAATTTAATCATATTCTTGTTCAAAAAATACAGTGCTGTTGTTAATTATGATCTATTTTCTGTCTACTGTTAGCAGGAGCATCAATTCTCCTGCTGGGCAGAATACAGAGGGCTGGTGGAAGGACAAGATAAGGCTGATTTAATGTTTTGGTGAAGTTAAATGTGACCCTCCTGCAAGGGGTTTTATGTTAAAATTTTACCAGATGCAATGCTGCTTGACTTCCTGCCTGGTACAATTTGCTCTGTGTGGCTTGACACGGTTACTGTCCATGTCTGGCAGAAATAGCCTTGGCGTGTATTTCACGCGAGCTACTTCTGGGACGCTGCTGAGAAGCTCTGAGGCAAGTCCTGTGGAATAATGAGCAATGACTAGAATGTCCACAATCCGCTCCGGAGGCCATGCCGTGGCCGAAACATGCCGCTTTCGGAACCGGTGGAATTCAGGGGTTACACACTATGTCGTTACCAGCAGCGTTTCTACCTGATGCCATCTTCCTGCGTTTCATGCCGACGTGACAGGTTCCATCCAGCTGCTTTCTCATGTGACATGGCAAGTGCTGTCTGGCCATCCGCTGGATATGATAACACCGCGACAGATTCTGTCTGGCTGCACTCTCACCTGAGGCAGTACTGCTGTGTTTCATGCAGATGCGAAAGTTGGCTTTTGGCGAAGCAATCTTACACCAGAAGCATTTTCAAAGCAGCAGTATTTCCACAAGTTCAAGATTAAGAACAGGCTGGATTTGATGAATTGGGAGTTAGACCAGATTGAATCTGTAGTTTGCAGAAATGTACAATGCCAACAGATTTGAAAATTGTAAACATGTTACATAAACAACAATGGCATTTCCTACGCCTGCTGAGAACATGTTTTTCCTACTTAAAAGTAGCCAGTATATAATTTAAAAAATGATTAACTACTGCTGCAGAGTTTCATCTTGTGGCATCATTTCACACAGCGATAACACACAGAGATAATTAAAATCTTCCATTGGGGTCATCTACTCATTTTTGAGCATAACTCTGCAAAACACTGATGTACACAATAACACACACTGCACCAACTCAACGCCAAATACTTCATTTTAAGATGCTAATTAGTGTTGGATAGATTGTTGCATTCATGGCTTTGGTTCCAACACAGAGGCAAAGATCCAATTTTAGTTAAACTCCTGGTTGTGAAGCCAGTGACTTTTTCATGCAGACTGCCAGCTATTTCCATCAGTGTCACTGTAATAACATTAGACCAATGTGATTGCTGTGAGTAAATCCACATTACTGAACCTAATTCTGAACTGTCCTGCAGCATCCTGTTCTGTGGACTCGCTGTCTCAGTGCCTCCCAACGTTATCCTGCATCGCTCTGCAGATATGTGACGGTAAATGGCAGGAGACGAAGTGGAGCTCAGTGCTCACCTCGAGGGAACCCGGTCTGAATGACACGTGACATCGATGTCAACCACGGGAAGGTTAGATGTTCATTCACATAAATCTAAACCACTGAGATTGAACTGCCATGGTTACGTAACAGCTACACAAACAAGATCAGCAGGCCTTTTCCTGCAGACAGTGATGAATGGCATCATCATGTAGAATGAGTTGGGGCAACAAAAAATCCTTATATTGTGATTAATTGTATTGCCTGCCTGTTTTGAATTAGTGCCTTTCACAGGGAGCTATTTGAGTGATTTGCAGTCAGGGAGATAAAACTACATGGCTAAGGATTGAAAAGTTTTCATCTTTAAGACCTGCATTAAATCAAACACCATTATGATAAAGTCATGCTGGCGCCTCAGTGAGACTGCACCTAGACTGATGCTGCATTTATGTGAAGTCAGAAGGTTTGAGTTTCCAAGTTGGGAAGTCATTCTTCAGACTTTGTTGTGATCATGTGCTTTGAGATGGCACAGTGGGAAAAACGTGGCAGCTACAAAGACGATGGGTTGCATTTTAATGCTAAGAGCATTTAAACAAGAGGTTGCTATCTGTGTCTAGTTTGTTTATATTTTTAAATATATTTTTTTTACATTTTTCATATATTTTATATATCTTTTATATATGTTTATATTTAATCTATGTCACTCTACATGGACAGCAGTTAACATTAATACCACATTACACTTTGCATGTGATCAAAAATTGATATTTAATATGTGAATTAATAAAATAGTTCCTCACCATTGACCAAACATTGCCTGCCATGTTGATGCATTTATGATGTCACGTTGGCAACTCGTGATAATAAAAATAATGTTACTATCAGTGTGAGTGTACTCACCTGTTAAAAGTTTGCTTGCTTGCTACAACTAATAGATTAATAGACTACTGAAAGTAAATGATAGCAACTAGGAAGAAAATAGCAAAATGTATAGTTTTTTTTACCATCAATTGTTGACACTGTTACCATGCTTTTCTGCCATTTCTGCTGCCAGTTTTATTTTTTTAGACAGTTTTATTTTGGCTTCATTAGGCATGAATCCCATAATAACCTTTAAGCATATTGTGGTCAGAGAGAACACTAAACTGCACCTCCTCTTGGCTGTGTTTTTAGGATTTAGAAAATCTAGTGTGTGAAGGGAGACTTTGACCAATCACAGGTCATTTCAAAGAGAGGGGTTTCCTACTGACTGTTCCTCAAATACAGATGTTGGACATCCCTGATGCTGGAAGTTTGATTCAATTGCTGAGGGTCCTACAAAGAAAGTTGCTATTCCAGCAGTGGCAATAACTGCCTAAACTGCAAAGCATCCCAAAAAAGGAAGATAGACTTAAAGTCAAAAAGAGGGTCTAAAGAGAGTCTGACAATATACAAAGCAAAATATGTCATATCAAAAGTGTTTGAGAGGTAGATAGGAAAGGTGGCTAATAGTTTATCTGTTTACCTGCTAGCTGTATCTAAAAGCTCACATCTGCGCTTAATTCAAGTTCAGTATTCATGTAGCCAATGTTAACTAGAGCCTCGAATCATGTCTGGCAGAGTGGGCAGCAACTCTGGAGAGGGACCATCAGTCAGTGAGCTGTAGAAACTCAAATTCATCCAGCACAAACCCCAGTGCCATGCGACTAGACAGCCCTTACTCCCCACCCAATCAGCAAACTCTGCTACTGCCATTACACAGGTTAGACCTGCCACTGTAGCTGGCCACCAGCCTGCTGGTTACACATTGGCACTGGGGTTTGCCGTGGCTGATTTTAAGTTGCTACAGCTGCCGACTGAGGGTCCATCTCTGGAGCTGCTGTCTGCTCTCCTACTGGCGAGGTTGTCTCCAAGTGGCGGGGAGTAAAGTGAAGACACCATGTGGTGGTGAGCCAGCTAATTCTGTCTCATTTGTAGTCTGATAAACAGCAGGTAAAGGAGGGGCTGAGCGAATGTGCTGTGTGCAGCTCTACAATTAAATAGGAATGAATGAATCAATACATGGGAAACACGGGGTTACTGGCTGAAGCACCCGCATGCCATGCTTGTCTAATGGGGGGGGCTGAGCTGCAGGAGGAAGATGACCATTTTTTGCCTTTTCCTGAAAACTCTCCAGCTTTAAGTAGGTACAAAGTTTGTCATGAACGCCATGTTAGTTTAGCTTGTTAGCTTTCTAATACTTGTAAATTAGTACTAAACACATTGCAGCTTATGCTGATGGGGATATTATTAGTTTTTCTAGGTATTTGGTCTTGAAGCAAAGTATTGGACAAATTCAAATTCAGACCTCATGGCGTGGAGCACATCATCTGACAACCATGAGTGTCTGTACCAAATTTTATGCCAATCCATTGAGTAGATGTTGACATATTTACGGCTTAAGTGAAAACTTTGATCTGTTGGTGATGCAATAGGCACATTTACGTGGAGCCTCCTAACCTGATCAGAGTAGGTTTAAAAGCCCAAACAGATTAAACAAAATCCATATAAAGACCTTAGTCAGCTCCAACAGGCCCAAACCGATTAAAATTTCAAGGAGTAGTTCAGGAGTAGTTTCCATAAACCTTTCCATAAATCGATCACAAGAAATTTTGTATTGTGGGTTGCTCAGTAGTGCAGTTGGTAGAGCAAGCGCCCCATGTACAGAGGCTAAGTCTTCACTGCAGCGGCCGTGGGTTCAATTCTGGCCTTAATGATATCCCCTTTCTCTCCCCCTTTCATGCTTAAGCTGTTCTAACTTCAATAAAGGCAAAAGCCAAAGAGAAGATGAGAAAAAAAAAGAAAGAAAATTTATATCACGTAAACGATGACACTGATTCATCTCCGGCTGCATTTTTTTTGCACATGCTCTGTGTGCTGGCTGCCTTCTCCTCTGCATTGCCTCCAGAAGAACATTGGTATCAAGCTGTTGCTTCAGTAAGAGCATCAAAACATCAGCAAATGCTGTGCTCAACTGACGATAAATGTCAATTTTAGCTGTTAGTTTGCCTTAAGCTTCCAGGGGGGCAGAGAAGACGCTCAAGAAGTTTGAGCTGTCCCGTAACCATAGTAACTCACCCACTCCTGCCCGGGTGCACGAGAGGAGAGGGAGCGAGTGCTGTGCTGCTGTCAGAAGTTATCCGTTATTTATTTGTCACTGCGAGAAAGTGAACTTGTGGGGTAAGAGTGTGTGAAAAGTGTCAGTTGCGTGAGTCTCATATTCATTGTGAGAGTTGGCAGCCCTGTCAAGTAACTATATTCATAATTTTTGCGAATGTCATACAGCTGCTCTGTTTACATGCGTCAGTTTTGTAAACACCAGGTCATATAAGAGGACATCCCATGTAGACAGTTGACCCAAAATCTTCAATCAGATTGAGAAAAAGTGTGCATGTAAACACAGCTATTGTCAGTTGTATTTAGCTTAAGCCCATTGAGTAATTGTTGAACTATTTCCTTGATGGCTGTAGTATAGTATCTTGAAACAAGAAACAGAACAAACTGATGAGCATCAGAAAAGTGAATCTAGAAACAAGTTGATATGTTTTTGGACTTGGTAGGTTTTAGGACTTAATAATGGTTACAATAGCTTGCTAATATGCAGATTTTTTTTTCTGTGTAAAATCCTGGGTCAGTAAAGGAGGTCTCTAATTTAGACCTCGTTCAAAATTGAATTAATTGCATTTCTTGAAGCATGTGATTATTATTATGTCCTGTGGGACAGTGGGAACAAGAGTCCAAGCCTCCAGTTGGATCCACTGTAGACCTGCCTGTGTTCATGATCCACTCTGATACACTACGCTCTGCTGGTAAGAAAAACCTCAGCCTAAGTGCACTGAGGTGGTAAGAATGCTTACCGCGGAATCTCCCTCTGTAAGTGAACAGGGCGGCCCTGTCTGTGCAAGCCCCAGCTCCTCCGCCTCACCATTTGTGATAATTAAATTTTCAGCAGAGCAGATTTTATCTTTCTGACACATCCAGGGGAAGCTGTGAAAAGACCATTTTCCCTGTGAGGACGTCTTAGGAGGGAAAGCAGCAGAAACAAATGTGTTTCATCAGGGAAAAGACAGCCGGGGAAGGCTATTCAAAACAATTCCATTTGCCAGAGCTTTCCATTATCACATCTGAGATGGAGGACTCCAGGAGGGGAGGGACCATTGCAAAATAAATATCTTCTAAAGCAGGACTGCATTAAGCAAAAAAAGATATTCTGCAAGAAACATTGACTTTTTTAAAAGGGCAACATTTTTTCTTGCTCAGCTGTGTTTAGTTTTGTACAATTAATTGATTATAATTTCAATTTTTATGCTTTATTGTGAGTCTTTGATATTTCTAAGCATTGCGTTGCATTTACTTTAATTCTCAGAAAGTAAACTCTAAATTTGATTTCATACCTGTACTTGACATTGAGCAGAACATTGCTAAGTCTCTATTAACACCAAGACGAATTAGGTTATCATGTCAAACCGATTAAATGTACTAACATTTTTAACTGAATTGATTCAACCTCTAGTGATTGTGGGGGAAATCCCCTAAACATGTTTGGGAAGCAGCAGCAGATGAGAGATCGACTGTTTAATGATTCGTGACTGAGGCGACTATAGGACCAGAGTGACTTTGCTGAACGAGCTGAGACGGGTACCCTTGGAGTCCACTGGAAGGAGAGAGCGCATGAGGGGAATGCATTAATGTAGTATTGATCACAGTGACATTACTATCAGTGAGACGAACAGAAAGGTCGCAGTCACTCACTCTGACTTTACCTTGTGTGTCCACCTCTCTGACACTGAGAGAGAAGTGAATGGTCGTTGAAACATCCACATAACAACAGTCTGTGAGCAGTTTGCATTACAGTCCTAATTTAGAGTCATGCCATCAGACGTGATTTAACATTAGGCGAGTTTCCATTACAGATTAAAACTTAAGCGACATTTTTGATAAAACACAATTGCAAGATGACTGTGTTTCCACTGAATGATAGTATGTGACTTCTCCGCTGGCGATAACATCCCAAGAAACATGGCGAAGGATCAAAACATTAGCAGGTTTATTTCTATTGCAGGTACCGCACTAGCCGTCATTTTTTACAATTCAAGGTGACGTAGGCGTGTTATGCAAGCGATAATGGAAAGGAAAGCTCCTTATACGTGGGAGCGGTCACATATTAGGGATTTCTGGGAGGTGATAGTCCACGATTTCACAGAGGAATTGTGGATTCAAAACTTCTGGATGATGATGAGTTATGTGATGCAATAACAGCTCTTGTAGCTCCCGCTGCATCATGAGGAAGCCAGTTCCTACTAACAAGCACATAGCCATGGTATCATGTGACCTATAAAAGTAAAAGAAAAAGTGTTTCCATCACATTATTAAGGCAGTTACCATAGTTACAATTTACAGATTGAGCTGTGTTTGAGTTTTGAAGAATCATTCGATACGGCAGGGATGGATAAAGACTGCATGCTTCTCTTGTTCTGTTGGCGTTGTTTTGTCTGAAAGACCTTGGTGGCTACATCTTGACCTTGTGTTGGATTTTTTGATAAACCATCGTTTTTTACAGAGTCTATAGAGTCTTGTGCTTCCTTTGATTCCTGCTGTCAGGCTGGAAACACATAAAGGCTGTCTGCTCTGCTCCTGTGAGCCTTATGAAAGTACAATCCCTCATCCACTGGAGGAAACACAAACTGTTGGTGCTACAGATCAGTTATTAAACAGAAGTGGTTGGGATCATTAGGCGTGCTGAGGGGGACTCCCTGTGCCAGATGTGCTGTGCCTCTGGTTCAGCTGTGGGACAGACACATCCCAACATTAACTCACACACTGACAGCATCTCTTTATTGCTCATCACTGAGAGTAATTAGCTCTGCCGTCCTGGAAAATCCTCTGGGAACTCATTTAGGAAGAATGGGAGAATCCCCGTTAATGTTGAGGCAAAAAACAGTTTTTTGTCTGATGTCACGTCTGAGCTGAAGGCATTACCAGAATACATCATTAGTTCCTACACTATCGGTAACCAGTGACAAAAATGGATAATAGTCCCCTGCTATGTACTGGTTCAATATATTGATGTTTAATTCTAAGGGCTAGTGAAATATTCAACAAAGTTCTTGCACAGCAGAAAGTCTAATTTCAGTCTTCAAACCTTCATCAGGTAGATTTTAAATTATCATTCTGTTTATTGTTTCTTTTTGCTCCAACTTTAACTTTTAGAGCCCCAGCTAATAAAATAAAACAATACAGCTACAGGCAGGGCTAACAGTGTAATGTTTCAAGGGTTCCGACCTTTAAATCTACCCAGTCCTCTGAGTTGACTGATTTGTCCTGCATCATGATATAAAACAGCAGTTCCTCGGTTAGAATGAAAACAACCAATGAACACCATGGGGACTAACAATTAGCCACTCTGCGCCGTTAGTGCCATTGTCAGGCGGTGCGCCAGAGCCATTGAGGAGTAATAATAACAATGGCGAGGACTATAGATAAGACAGACTCTGCTGTCATGGCTGTTCTAAATCAACATGTCATCTCAATATCGATATCATAGTTTGTTTTTACTTTGCTCTGCTTCACTCTTAAACAGTAACTAAACTCCCAAACCACATTTTTCAGTATAAAAGTTATACAAATGGGTATTTAGTACTCTCCGCACTCTCCTCATAGACTGTACGTTACATTAACGTGTTCATTAATGCACATCACCGGCACTGCTGCTGGTCATGCGGCACATCCACACCATAAAATTGCACTCAAACCTGTATAAATGTGAACTACAATGTAAATATCAATATATATCTTGCACTCCAACCATTCTTGTATATACTTTAATTCCATGGTTCTGTTTCTTGCACTGTTACACTGTTACTTGTGTTACTTGTTTTGTTTTGCACTGTAAGACTCATACTTTTTATATTTTATATTTTATATTTGTATCTTCTATCTTATCTGTTTTCTTTTTCTATATTTATGTTGCACCAACCCACCAGAACAAATTCCTCGTATTGTGTTAACTATACCTGGCAATAAATCTTTTTCTGATTCTGATTCTGATTCTGATTAGTAGGACTAGGCAATATGGACTAAACATAAAATCTTAGATTTTTTCACAACAAACTTGATCAACAATTCTAATCGATTTTTCTCCCTCTTAAAAACAAACTACACATTACAAAGAAATTACAGGTAAACCGAAAAATGTGGAGGGCCTCAAGCCAGTATTGCATATTGCAAAGTTTTGCATATTGTACAATTTTGCAGTTGTAACAGTAGAGTATTAAAAATGACCAATTCTGAAATCATACAACCACCATTCAACATTAGTTCCATGCTAAAAAAATAATGCCATTTGTTGTGTTTAAATTGTGTGTGTGTATCTATAGGAGGCAAGCACAGGGGGAGGCTGTAGCCCACTATGAACTAAGGAAGCCCGAAGACAGCGGCGGTGGAAGTTGAATAGAAAATCTAGATTTTCAATTTAAATATTGTCCTAAATCACAAATTTGCAGGAATTGATAAAATCAATTTATCACCCAGCCTTAGTATTTAGTAGTCTTGTTGGTTGATTCAGGTCCAGCTTGTGACATTTAAGTGCAAAGTATTAAAATTCTATCTACTGTGTATAATTATGCATAGTAACTGCCCTCTAAAGGTTGAAATCTGCTATTGCAATTGAATTTTGCTATTGGCTGATCCTCGTAGCAGGAGCCTGTTTTCATCATCAACCAAGCCCCCAGTCACCGCTCCGTCTCTGCCCTCTCACCAACCGACTACTCTGTATGTGTGCTGGGGGAAGGGAGGAGTGGTGGACTGAGAGGTGGCACGATTGTGTGACTGGGCCAGTCCAAGTAAGTCCAAGTGGATGCTGTATTTAGAGTATTTTCTTCACTTCACCTAACCATCATTCAGCCTTTTCCTTTGGCACAACAGTTATCATCCACCGCAGGTCAGCTGTTTGGGTCAGAAAGTGCTGTTAGCGGCAGTTACTTGATCCGACTGATACAAAACTTCACTTTGAAAACACTCTCAATACGGCGTCCACTTGGACTGATATTGTATTTTTTAGGTAAGCCTTTTTGAAAGTGGCTAAAATACATTTGGATATCAACCCCTCCATACACCAGGGTGATGCTGAGCTATGGGGTGTGCGCTCCATCTGTTTCTGCAAACTGGGAGTGCACCAACCACCAGCTACTGTATGTTACATGCTGACTATGCGTAAATATCTCATATAGCCTCACTTCAAAAACAATTTCTGGACTGAGATATACAAGTGGCTTTCAAAAGCCTATTTGCGTGCCATCTTTGGTTGCTCCATCAGCACTCTTGAGTTATATTATGGCTTACAGGCTGCTCTGCATCTAATGCTGGCCGCTAACAAGCTCATTCTCCCGTTTTGGAAGTCTACCCATCCACCCTGTTTTAAGCAATGGCTTAAGGAAATGACTACACCTGTATAAGGCTTATATGAAGAGCAAACTCTTTTGGAGAATTTTGGGCCCTTTATCAGTTCAGTGCCATATTACTCCACCTCCATAGAGACTTATACCTGCCTGAATGTGCGAAATAAGTCTAATGTCTATGTACTCGTTTACCTCACTGTTTTATATTGTCACATAATGTCTGAGAGACTAGTGTTATTTTGAAACTGGCAGCCATGAAATATTGCATTGTATGGTGACTTGTTCTGTCCTGTTATTGTTTTAAAATTGAAAAATGAAAATAAAATATTGGGGGACAGAAATGGCTAAAATATTAATAATTACAAGGCTTAAATAGACATGAAATGCTAAATATATTTTAAAGCTCAGCATTCCAAGTGAATTATCAAAATTAAATAG
Organism: Plectropomus leopardus; assembly: GCF_026936395.1. Classification (NCBI taxonomy): domain Eukaryota; kingdom Metazoa; phylum Chordata; class Actinopteri; order Perciformes; family Serranidae; genus Plectropomus; species Plectropomus leopardus. Next base: position 5,795,162 of record NC_142180.1, read on the forward strand.
AATTTAATCAATGTTTAATGCATCACATATCAAATTATTGATAGGAATGTTTAATATCAAAAAATATGAAGTAGTGTCAGGCTCAGTTATGGCCATTCTGTCAGTGCTTTTCTTCTGACCTCACTGTGCAGCTGCTGCAGCTGGCATGAGGGCGAAGGTGTTCGCAGCCATACAAAAGTTCAAAGGTGGTCAGCTGGTTCTTCACATAAAAAGACCACCTGGCAGTGAAGTAAAAGCAGGACACTCAACACTGAAATACCAATATGAACAAATACTGCAGTCAGGCTGCAAACTGAATGAAAACACCAGAGGCAGCGTGACCTTGCTCTGACAGATAAAAACAATCCATTAAACAGTTTTCATCTAAAAAAAAATAAATTCACCTCCTAAATTCATACTCACTTTTCTTCTTCCATTTGAAATATTGAGATTATAATACACACCCTGATGTCCATTTTTGAAATTAATCTCCTGTTGAAAGGGGATCTCTTCTGTGTGATTAACGCGATGGAAACGGTCGCTGCTCGTCATGTCAGAGGATAATGATCAGGAGGTAAATCCAGATTTTGTGTCACCTGTAGCTGTTCAGAGCCAACACGTGCTGTCACAGAGACACAAATATACACTGTCATTATGGACACGCTTACAGAACGTAAATCAGAATATAGGTCTGGATATAAACTGTTTGTTTTTTTTAGGTTATTTTTTGGGGATTTTTTCCCTTTATTGATATGACAGTTGTGGATTGACAGAAAATGTGGGAGAGAGAGGGAGAATGACACGCAGCAAAGGGCCACAGGCTGGACAGGCTGAGCTGCAGAGCTCATTTCACTAACAATACATGTTTGTTAACCCTCTGAAGCCTGGATTGTCATCATTTTTCTTGTGCTGCATCCAGACACCTTTTGAATGTACTTAAACTTTTGATCCCTTCAGATTGGTTTGATTTCTTTTTCGGAAACATGGGAAAAAGGCAATGAGCATATTGACAAAAACTGTCTCGCATATTGCAAGATTTTGTAGATTTGTTCTGAAGCACTTTTCTAGATAATTTTCTTGTTTGTTTGTTGTTGTTTTTTCTCTTTTTGTGCTAATTTTCAAGGGGATTTCCTCCCCAAGTTTTCACCAATTTCTTGCAATTTGGTAGGTCTTTTCTTTCTTGATACCCCTTTCCCACCAAAATTAGCGCATGCATGCAGGTTTTTCAATGACAGGTAAACCTGCTAAATATAGGTGACCGACTGCATTCCCACCGCCAACTTTCTGTTTCTTATTTATTCAGTCTCTCTTTCAAACTCGGTGCAGATGTATTTGGATCTGTGTTTAAGTGCTACTTAGGAGGAGATGGAGGGTAATGAGAGACGACGCTTCATAGCATCTTGCTAGTTAAGGAACTGAAATTACCGTGTTCACCTGGATGTTGTGTTCCAATAATTGCTGATCAGAGTCGCAGGTGATGAAACCCTGTCTACTGCAGGGTCATTTGACCTGTGTGTGAATGCTGACTGTACACATTCTTATTGCATTAAAGAGCCATATGTTAGCAGGTGTTAGTGGGATTTTTGTGCTGTGTGGAATGAGACTTTAGTGGCTCATTACCTGTTTCTCATGTTGTCTTGTTTTAAAGAAATCAAGGTTTCAAAGGGTTAAATGTGAGAGGCAGATCGTTTTTGTGCTTTATTTACTAGTATTTAATCAACATACAGTTTATTTTCTGGACAGGCTGTCAGAATGTTCTATCAGAATCTATCAGAATGTTTTGGTCTGTCCGACCACCATCAAGTTTACGTAATGAATGAAATATACTTGATTTCAATACAAATTATCAAATTACCTATACAATATTTTCTCATAGCGATGACAGCATTATTATTACACTGCACAGGCAATAGCTGTGGCTGGAGGCATTATGTTCTCAGGTTGTCCGACTGTCCGTCTGTCTACATCCTATTCTTGCGAATGCGAAATCTGAAGAAAATCTTCAGTTAATTCAAATCAAATTAACCCAAACATCCACTTGGACTCAGTGATGAACCAATTACATTTTTGTGGTGAAAGGACAGGGTCACTATGAGCTCACAAAACATGTTTTTTGCTCATAACTCAAAAATTCATATGCTAATTCTAACAGATGTCTATTGGATGTACTATATAAACTGTAACTATAACTTACATGCATACAACAGTGGGCTGGTAATTCTAGTTATGGTGATGTTTAAGTTAAGTTGTGCAGAATTAGCACAGGCAGTCTACCCCGTTTTAGCACCCTATCCACAAAAGAATTTGTGCTAATTTTATGCTGGCGCTAAAATGTCCACAAAGTTTGGCAGCCGAGCGCAGTTTGCTCTTCTTTTGCATTGAAATGAATAAGCGGATCTTCTCTCAGTGTTTCAGACTTTTCTCTGTATTTCAGAACACAGAGAGCAGAGAACAACATTTTGCAGAAAGCGTCATTTTAGTTTGTTGGCCACAGTTGGATATGTGTTGCAGCTGGCTCCTGCATTTCACAGCAGCTGACACTGACATGTGTCTCCAAAATTAGACATAGGTCGTGTACTTTTACGCACAATGCTGTGGTTGCTTCTTTAAGATGATTGGCCAGGATTTGATGGTAATTAATGTTCTGTATTCTGCTTCACATCCATGCAGGTCAGCTGTAACACACAGATTTATGCGGTGACATTGTTTGTAATAAAGCAGCCCTTAGGGATGAATATTGAGCTCCATCCCAATTGATTCATTTTAAAATCCAATATAATCTCACAACCCAATTGCCTCTCCTCTTTGACTGTAGTTTTGACCATAATATCACTCCAAATCAATTCAAGAGAGAAACTGTGGCTATTTAATACACAGGTTTCAAAGGTGTTAAATAGTACCACTCTAACTGCCTGTGGCAATTAGTGCTGGTCTTTTTGAACTAGATGGTGTTTGCAGAAAGGCTTATTTATGCATGGGAAGTTGGCAATTTTGCACGGAATTTTTGAATATTCCCCAATTTACATACCTGCAAATGGGACAGGCGCACCAAGGACACTGTCTGCTTGGCAGTGCAGCTGACGTGTATTTCACCCTTTGTGTATGCTTTGTTGATCGAACGCTGTCTTTTTCTGTCATTTGCGCAGGTTTAGAAGCCACAAAAGCAGAGCAATCCTGTGGATATGGCCCAATGTGTTTATTATAGTCACCATTATTGGATCTTTCCATAACCTTAGCCAAAGTGCTTTAGTTACATAAACCAGGATAGACTTTGATGTGAACCAGTTAAAGTCTGGTGCAGTAGATGAATGTAGCATCTCGTTCACTTAGAACCATTGCCCTTGAACTTAGTCCAGCCACACATAATGTTAGGAAAACCAATAGGAAAACAGTTTAATCATATTTAATTTCTGGTGACAGTGGCGTACGTATGCATTGAAGGGTGTTTCTAGACATTTAATTATTTTTTTAATCTCTGTTTGCTGCCACTGCCCAACAGGAATTGTATGATGTGTTGTTGAGATGTTGAAGGTGTGATATTTGGCTCCTATGAAAGCCTCTGTTGTCTACAGAAATCACGTTTGTCACTGAAACTGAATGTTTCCGCAAGAGGTTCATGGACAGCGCATCTAATTTGTTTTCCTGCAAAACCCACTGACAAAAGCTTGATTGTCATTTTTCGCATGTATGTTTAGGCAACTCAAAGCACCCTGCAGAGGTTCAGGAAAGTTTGCAGTATTGGTGAAATACTGAAAAAGTAGGTTTTTTATATGGATTTACGGATAATCAAGCAGATAAACAGTTCAAACCAGGGTGAGAGAAGATTGAGGAAAAGTACAGACTGTACGCACTCTGTTTTGTTTCTTTCTAGCAGTAGACAGTGCAGACAGACAGCCAGTGGGGACATGGACTCCTTTGACTGAAACCTGTGATGCTGAACTACAAACACCAAAAGCTACACAAAACCCAACACATAAAAATTTATAGAAATGTCATCCTGCCTCTGCTTTATTTAAGTGTTATTTCGTTGTGCTCAAATTACAGAGCAGGCTTTGATGTAAACAGGAGTAAGGAGACGAATGTCCCTTTGACCTACAGTTTGAAGAGGATGCTGTGGATTTGATCGAGGGCCTCAAAATACATCAAGCCAATTTCATTTCATTGGTGGAAAATCAATATATCCCAGTGTCATATTTACCTGCAGAATATCACAAGAAGAATGGAGGAGCAGATGAAGGTTGACCTGCTCCTGACACGATTACATATCCTCAACATGACTTAGGAAGCCTCGAGCTACAGGGCTGCTTTCTAGAATAGAAACTGTGACAAGACGCAAGGATATTTTTAAAGTTTAAATGTTTTAAAACAGATTTATTACCAAGTCTGGTGAGGCTGAACAACTGTATTTGATTGAGATTATATTCCGTATACTATGAAAGACAGTATAAATTAACTTGATTCTGACTTGACGTATTAATATCTACGCAGCCTCTATTCTTGTTGAAAGTATAGAAGAAATCAACATGCTCTACCAGGCCACTGTTAATTTAGGCTAAAATCAGTTAGTCTCACTTCTCCAGACCTACCTCCAAAGCACTGTAGCAGCGCTAGAGAAAGGTCTGGAAGCACATGTTATCATTCTGCTTTAAGGAAAAAAAAACCTTGTTGTTTGTATTTCTTTAATGCTTAGGGACTGTTTGGCACATTATACACACTTTTTTCCTTCTTTTATTTTGATCATTTTGGCTTTATTCCTGCATATGGCATAAACTTTGTTAAGATTGTGTATTTTTAATTAACCTTGGAATTTCCAGCTCAGCTCCTACAATAAGTCTAAAGTACACTGTGTAAACAACATTGTTACATAAATACTGTTTAGTGCAAAAACAAATGTGCCATTAAAAAACAATTTAAATTGCAGTTTTTTATCCCACAGCCATCAAAGCATTAAAAGATTTATTGTATTATTTCTGAATGTCATTCTGGGCTTTTGCCTTGGAATTTGTAATTTTTACTATTTTCCACCTGCTGACATCATTTTTACCATATTTGGCATATGGAGATAACACATGCAATTTCCACTAGGTGCATTGTTGTAATCAATGTTGCTGCAAATCACTGACATATCCCAGGCTTTGATAAAAAAAATGTTCTCATCTAAAAACATGGTGGCATCATGACAAAAACCTGGCATTTAAAGGGTTACAATTCTGAACATTAATGAATATTTGATATTTGTGATTAGGACTGATGTTGGTTGAAATTAATTAAATGAAAGTAGAAAATAAAATTAATATGTCATATTTTTTAAAGCTTGAGTGTTGTGTTGAAGATTTGTGTGTGGGGAGGTGTGCACTGTCATTAAAATGGAGAGAAAAGAAAAATGCCATAAAAATCAGAAACAGACGTATGTGGACTGTGTGATGCAACTTCAAGTGATTAAAAAAACACATGATTTGATAATTGGTGCCCTAAAAGTGAGGCCTGAATGTGTTTTAGCTCTGGAGAAGTTCACTGGACCCTTAAAACCACAGGTAATTTACTGGCTGTATGTGGCTTTTGTGGCTTGTGTGAAGTGGTGGCATGACTTGCTGCTGTCAGAGTTAACAGATGTGGTAAATCAACTCGGATTGTCTGTGTCCTGCTAGACTGAGTCTGGGCTTTTGCGTTAATTATATAATAATTAATTAGATAATTTGTTGTAGAGGTTTACAAATGGTAAATGGACCTGCACTTGTATAGTGCCTTTCTAGTCGTTTGATCAGTCAAAGCACTTCACACATTCACATACACATTCATACACTGGTGGCTGAGGCTACCGTACAAAGTACTACTCACTTTTTGAAACACTCACACACTAATAGAACAGCCATCGGAAGCTATTTGGTATCTGTTGTCCAAGCCACATCCGCCCCAACGACTCACCGAAAGAACAAGGCAGACATGCCTTATTGTTGCTCGCTCCGAAATCTTCTCCAAAAGTTGCTCAGAGGCTTTTGATGGTATTTCCCGTAGCACAGATAGCAGAGGTGGAGGAGAAAGCCAGCTTAGATATCTGGCCATTGGTTCATAAAGTAGTTCATAAAGCCTGCCCCTCAATGTTAGTGAATAGGACATAGACCAAACTAAAAACTCAAAGTACACGCCAAATAAAATATTCCCAAGGTTTCTGTCATTTCAGGTAGTTCTTATCACCCCGATGTTTCTTCAAGTGATCATTTTCCTGATTTGGTTTAATGAGTCATTAAATTCTACTAAAAGGGGATTTTCTACCACGATTGACGGCTGTGTGTCCCAATCAGTGCACTCACATTCAATGGCTCTGTGCGATTGAGTCAAACTTGTGTTTTGGTAAGAACTCCTCTTGCACTACTGTGTAGACTTTCGCTCTGAATGATGTCACCGTCGCAAGATAGCAGCGGCCATATTTTGGATATTTTGACTTCACTTAAGCATGGTGGGGGCAAGTGGGGACACATTGTCTATCTTTATATAGAATTTATGGTTCCAACCTTTAACTTTGATTGTTCATTTAGTCATGAATATTATGTAATTAATCATACAAAATATCTCTCCGCTCATTGTTTCTGGTTTTTTCTCGTGGGAATAGACCAAATTATGAGCTTTTTATGATCTGATCCATCCTCTGTGAGCAGCCTCAGGCTACTGCCACATGCTCATATTCTCATTATAACTATGATGAACAAAGGTCATTGAAATTAATTACCTTTGTTAGTGGAAGACTTCATAGTCAAGAAGGAAATTGAAAAAAAGTGAAAAAAATTATTTCATAAAGCCACTATTTAATAATTGATTAATCTGCAATAAGGCGTGCCCAGTCCTGGTGTAAATCAAATGTGTGGCCTGTTTTCGTGAAATCAGTGTCACGTGGTGAAACAGCAGATCGGCTGAGCCCTGAGATGTTCATTTCTTGGAAAATGTCATGGAAAAGGGCGAAGAGTCGAGCATGAGGATCAAGGAGAGTGTGTACTGAAAGTGAATCCACTTCCTGAGACTCAGTTCACCTAAGGGTTCCTGAGGATCGGGGACTGACATAAGAGAGGGAGAGAGTGACCTTGACGCTTTTAGGGAGAGAAAATGACTTTTCCATCCACGCCGGCTGTGAGGATGAGGGGCGACGAGTGACACAAGAGAGCTTAATTCTGCCGGGCAGGATGGAGGGAGGGGTTGGAGGATGCACAGAATGGATGAGCGAAGAGGCAGAATCCAGCATTTGTCTGGCAAGGGTCATATCTGATTAAAGTATATGAGTCCAGTATGAGGGGTAATTTTCATCAGGCAGCCAGATAAGCCCGAGCCACACAGACAGAGATTCTTTGTTATTCAGCAGGACTCGATCACAGGCGTGTGTCCTCCGCTGCCGTCACAATCCCTGCTGATTAACACAGAAATCGAGAGGATGCTCTGTTCCACTTTCTCTTTCTATAGCCCCCCTTTTCTCTTTTTTCCCCCTGTCAGTCTCCCCTGTGTGTCTTTTTATCATACAGAGCCTGGTAGGCATCAGGCATCAGGAAAAAAACCAGGATTAATTCCCTTAAATTGATTTGTGTGCTCAATGTAGGTATTTTTCCTCTCTCAATTTAGATATTTGGACTTTTGAATTACTCAATTCTTCATCCAAAGTTAATTATTTGTAAACTACTCTTAAAATACCAAGTAAATCCCAGACCTCTGAATCTCTTTCAACATTGTGTTTGGTGGGATTAAAGGTTCTGTATGTAACTCTGGAGAAAGACTGAATTGTTAAATCTCATTTCCAGGTCCTCAACAGAGGAACCGTTCTGTATATAATGGCCGACTGTGGAAAGGTGGGGCTGAGTTGTCTTGCCTTTGAGCTGGGACTGGAGGTAGTAACAGCCCCAAAACAAGTTCTGTGTAAAACAGATGTGACCATGGTGTGACATTTTGACGACGTGGTTATGCGTGCAGTCCATCACGGGGGATGTGAAAAGCAGCTGTTAGCAAATTCAAAGAAGAATAACAGCGGCCATAAATGTCGTCACACTAGGAAAACAAAGAGATTTGGTAGCTCATTACCTTTCGAGGAGAGGACGACATCGGCTGCCATATAATGGAAACAGTAAATGGTTGTTATTGATATGTTATGTCATTGTTATTGTTTATAAAGTGCTGCAGATGCATGTACTAAATGTCATGCTAGAGTCAGATGCTCATGTGTGACATGTCACGCCTGTCACACCTCTTTTGATTGCAGGATGCCACGATGCGGTGTATAATCACACACTGGTATAGACGGGGGACTTCATTGCAGCCCTATAGCGCCATCTCTGTATAAAAGCGGCTACCAAGACTTTGGGATTGTAGTTGGACTGAACCACAGGCCCAAAGTGTTGGTATTTGACAACCAGGGAATGAGACTCAGCTGGCAGTAGGAGAGTTTGATGATACATCAATTAATATTGATTAATATTTCTGGGATCATACTATACCAATAGAGTAGATGAAGGGCAAGTTGTCCTTCTAGTGTGACTTTTATCAATCTAAAATCATTTAAGGCAGAAACTGATTTTATTAATGCAAAGAATTTGCCTTGTATTAAGCACATCAAACTTCTTTATGTGAATGTATTTTTCACACTTAGAATGGTAAATATTTGTGAATGTCACTCCAGTTCACTCCAACCATGTGTCATAACATGCATCATCTCATTGTTAAAATGTATCATTACACCCCTAACTGGCAGTGATATGTAGATGATGCTATTCTGTGTGTATTAACAGTTATTACTGGTAGTGGCCAAATAAGGACAGAGCATGCTGCAAGCTTTAAACATGAATGTAAACAAATGAATGTAAAATTTTAAAAAAATATTCAGAAAATCTGCTTTGCAAATGTTTTATGAGGAAGGAAATAGGCACGCTTAGGCCGCAGACAAACACAAAAGGTGTTTGGTGGTTCACATGGCATCTTTAAGTAGTTGCAAGACAGGTAACAGATATCTGTGCCAAGATTTCCTTTTCCATATGCAGATCTTTGTTTACTGTACGATTAGAAAGATGCATGGATATAGTTGGAGTTGAGAGATGATGTCTACAAGTAGATTGGTTTATGAGGCTAATAAAGCTAAAAATAATAATTAGATGATGGCTGATGGGCTCTGAAACATACTCTGCCACTTTTGCTCTCCATTCCTATTGTTTATTTGTTTGTAACCAAAGCCTGCTCAAATGTGATTGGTCAATCATGCTCAGACTACAAATTGAAAATGCTCCTGATACTAAAATCTTGATTCATTTCGGGGTCGTGCTCATGACTACAGCTCTGGTTTGAGTGAATGATGGCATTAGTGTCATAATCCGTTACAACCTTGTTGTGGATTATCCCTTAAATATCCTGTATGCACATTTGAACATACATAGTACTGTGTTAGCTCTGTTAGAACCAGGCTCCTCTTCCCTCTGTTAATATAATACCTGCAGAGTGTTTTTGACTTTTCCAGGGCAGACAGCAGCCAGACATACACAAAGCCCCAGGGACAAATTAACAAACTTTTTGGGGGACTTAGGTTTTTGCATAAACTGCTTTCTAATTCCCAGTGGATAATCAGACTAAAATACCTTCAGCAGTTAATATCTTGTAAGTAAATGCTCTGATAAGAAATGAGAGTCCATTTTTACTGTTTGAAGGACAAAGGAGTCAAAGCATGAGCAGCTGCTTTTGATTATGATGCTGTTGACAGAACAGTGTGTAAAACGCATCTTCAAATCCAGCATTGGTCTTCCCCTCAAAAAATTGTGATCAGCAGGCTGGAAATGATTAATATGACCTAAAGAAGTGCTTGGTTCCAGTGAGTCGGACTCTTTCTATTGATTCTACATTGATATTTTTATCTAGCACCTACTCTGCTGGGGTTGCTAATCATGAAATACCAATGCCTGGTCAATGACTGTGCATCAGACACGGACACATGGAGGCGCCCTTTGGTGAGACACACCAGGGTTGTCATTTTTTTGATGCTCCAGGCAACTATGGTGGTATCCCATTAGGGACAATAGTAGGTCAGAAATACATTGGACTCTTACATTTTGCTGGGAATTTAAATGGGGCTAAATTTTACCATTCTATGTTAAGGTGACATGGGCAGTTTGAAAAATGTTGGTCACTTAGTAACACGACTTAAAGCCATCAAAATATCAACATAATCTGTTAGAGTTCTAAACTTAAGCTGGCATTAGATGTCCTGACATTGATGTTACCTTGATTTGAAAGCAACAAGTTACTTTACAGTACTATAGTCTGTGCAGAGTAATGTGTCACTGTTCAAACTACTTTTGCGTTACTTTACCAAAATAACCGCAGAAATACCACAAGGCATATAAAATGAAAGAGGCGTAGTCGTAGTAGTTTAACCTTACTTTTGTAATGCATTACTCCCCAACACTGGCTTTGCTTTTAACACAGAGGTCAGACGACTCAATATCACCCTAACTTTGTCATTGTAACACATGCACAGTAATGTTTCAGTGGCAGATGGATTTAATTCTGGCCCCAAAAGATAAACAAGCATTTCCAATTATTTTGGACTCTTTTGCCTAAAGTTTCACATCATCGATGAAATGGTCTATGTCATTTTGGACACTATACTTGTTTTGTCTCTACCCACTCCACCCTGATACCTTTTCTATGACAGATCACAAGCTATGGTCAGTTAGCAGTTTAACATGTAGTCTGACATGTCTCACCCAATTACAGCACAGATTTATGGCGCCATGATCACCTAATCTCACATAGTGACAGACAACATACTGTACATTTAATGAAGCTTGATCCTGGTTCATGGTGAATAGAAACATTATTTAGAGTTAACCATTGTTTTAATTGAATCCAATTGGCACCTTCATCACATTTATTATCTGACTTTTAATGGACAAAGCTAAAAATATTTCTGAATGTCCTCGTCAGTTGTGACAGCTGAATATCTGAAGGCCATGGTCAGCGTCCGCAGTGACTCACTGGATGCCATGATTGATTTAAGGGTCAGCGAGTCCAATACATTTCCTCTGAGCCGATCTTTGAACGGCTGATGTGATCTTAATTGAGTCTAGTCCGTCTTCGCGGGTAAGGAGAAGGAAGAGAGAAACACACAGTGTTCAGATCCACAGAGGTGCAGGGAAACTCACAAAGATAACTGATGGCACTCACATCAAAACACAAGTGTGTTCACATAGTTTTTCAGTGGTTCTCTGTACAAAGTGTATTTCTTTTTTCCCTTTTTTGGTTCTCTTGTTCTCTTGTTAGATGACAAAAGAAGCATCAAGTCCCTGTTTCACACTCGTGCACTTGCCTCACAAGAGTCAAAAGGACATTGTGCGTTACACTTGTAGTGTGTGATTGCTAAATCAAAGGCAAATTACTTTAAAAAAAAAACTAACCACCACTAATGATATTACATAATAATATTAATATTATTATAATTATTTATTTATTTGAATATTTAAGTATTCATATATGTATTTATGGCCCTTAAACCCTCCATACAATTCAACTGAGATTTGTCTTGTTAAAATTGAGCAAGTCAATTTGCTGCAGAGTGAGACCTTGCTTGAACTGCATACACAAGTTATAGCTGTGTCAAGTAAGAAACACCCCCCATTAACCAGGTACAATGACTGACACCTCAATTAACTGATATAATAGGCTTTTTATGTTCATTTAGTGGCTACAGATAGAGTAAGCTAAGTGGTTTGATCCACTCATGGTGGTTTGTAACTTTCACTTGTATGTAGACTTAATGAGTTTGATACTGGTTGGAGTGAAACCTGCTACTTTCTGTTCAGCTGTTATCTGTGGAATCTGTGTGATCCAGTATCACTGAGTCAGAAGTTCATTACACACATAAGGGGCTGTACTTTATCCTTGGAGCTTTTGAAATTTTTCATTGAGCCTTCTTGAGTGACTAGGGGAAAATGCATGATCCTCCCGCACCATAAATAACCATATTTTACAGTTTCTGGCTATAATAAATGTAGCGATTTTAGAGATTTTTAAAAAAGAAAACATGTCTTTATACCCATTCGAGGGTTTGCGGTTCTGGGTTTTTTTAAATAAATATATCACAACAATTTAAAGTTGAATATCCCTCCCGTAAATCAAAAGCCACAGCTCTCTCCTCAGTGTTTAAAAATATATTGGAGGTGCCTCTCCCGTTTTGCGCCAGCCTCTTCCCTCTCATAAATAACAAACAGTCCCTTACAGCGCCTGCCTTATATGAAACTTTTCATAGCAGCATTCTGGAAACTACACATGAACTCTTTACTTCATAGATTAATATGTAAGTTATAAAACTGTGAAAAACATGGATTAGTGTGGTGTGTTTTTGCTTTCAGAGAGGAGAAACGTCTTTCTCACCGATGCATTTGCGGACATCATTAGGTTGTTACAGGGCATACAAGTGGCATCCAAGAGCCAAGTTTCTCTATGTGTATGCGCAGGTCAGTTAATGCTGCGGTATATGTTCACTGCATGAAAATATAACCTTAGGGAAATCTGTTAAAGGTCTGTTTTCCTCTCTCAGCAAGCTGTGTGCTCCCAGTCCAATATCCATGTTAACTAGTCGGAGACCAGACACAACCAGGCTCTCTGACTTCAGTTCCCATTGGAGAGTCCATTCTGAGAACTGCACAACCCTGCTACAGTAGTTTAAGTCTAGATGATACTGCACCATGTCTGTGGGCAAGGTAATATTAATATTGTACATTAAAAAAAAAAAAAAAAAAAAAAAAAAATATATTTATATATATATATATATATATATATTAGGCATATATATTATATTATATATATATATATATATATATATATATATATATATATATATATATATATATATATATATATATATATATATATATATATATATATATATATATTATATATAGGCATATATTTAAAGATATATAAAGGTTGATGTATTAAACACAAGTACTATGGCAGAGCAGCATATTTAGGAAGTGACTCAGAAACCCCTGCTGAATAGTTTAATACTGAAACTGCAGTAAGGAGCACAGATTTACCACAAGATTATGATGTTAGCTGCATTTTTGTAACCCAATCTGCAGGGATGAATTGTTTACCTCCAAAAAGTCTTGACATTTTTAGTCTATCCAGTTGTGTAGTAGTGACAATGGTTGTGTTGTATTTTCTTTTTACAGGTAATGGTGTAATGTAACAAAGTAACTTTGTTACAGTATTCAAGTACTTTGTAGGAGTATCTGTACTACTGATTTCTAATATTTATGCCAACCAGCTGGTCCATCCCTCCAGCATCCAGTTTCATTTAGATATGAGAAAGAAAAGGTCTGAATGGGGAAAAGTATGTCTTACACACATACAATGTTTACATGTTCGTACACACATAAAGGCTAATGTTGCTTGGAGTAATGTTTGACTCCTCTCCCCTCTGCTATACAAAATAGCGATCATTGAATATAATGCAATGTGCCATATAAACACATACAAAAATGCTTAATATTTTAAGATCAACAAAGTAAAAGAGATAATCATTTTCCTTAAGACCAGACTTAGATTTTGCTCATTAGGATGTAGCTGAGCTGTATGAGGCATCTGAAAATCAACTGAAAGTTCTTCTTTTCAATGATCACACTAAAGCCAGAGCACTACCTTCAGGCTTCAGCCATTATTTTCCTGTGGAGAACAATGACGTTGGACCTTGCTGAAGTGCTTTGGGTAATGTACATGTCTGTACTCAAGTTACAAATATTATCAACATTACTCCTGTTTGCAGTAGAGCTTCAGAAGCAAATAAATCCACTTTTATGTTTTATAAAGACTTTGCAGGCATTCTTAGTTTCTTCTAAATTCTCAATAAATAAAAAATATTAAAATATATTTTTATATTTTATTTGATTTATTTAACAAAACAAAGGTATATTGGAATCACAAATTAACCTAAAGTGCATGTTTTTGGATAGTGGGAGGAAACCGGAGCACCCGGAGTAAACCCATGAAGGCACGGGGAGAAAATGCAAACTCCATTCAGAAAGAGGCCCAGAACCATCTTGCTGTCAGGTGACAGTGCTAACCACCGCACCACTGTGCCCCCAAAATCAGTGTGTTTACATGGACATAAAAAACCTTGGAAGAAACTGGGATGAATACGCAAAATGTGAATAACCCAGTTTCTCTGTGCTCATGCAAACACATATCCCCAAATATGATCATAACCAGGATGAGCCTTATAAACGTTTTTTCATGTCCATGTACCCACAGTGATTGTAGAGAGAATTTTTTTTTGTCTGGGCTGAAATCTTGGCGTCAATGTAGATTAATCATTTCAATGTGTTAAGAAGGAAATGTCTTTGTCTTATCACTCAGCAATCCCTGGGAATTCTGCTGGCTCTCTAAACGTCAATGTTGACAGTAAAGAAGGAAAAATCGCTTCCTCTTTCACTTGGCAATCCTTGGGAATTCTGCTGGCTCTCTAAACGTCAATGTTGACATTGAAGAAGGAAATCTCTTCCTCTTTCACTCAGAGATCCTTGGGAACTGTGCCTGCCGATGTTGACAGTGTCCAAATCAGGTGTTACAGGTTTAATGGCAGCTACAGGACCAGCATTTAAAACTGTGGTGGCTGCAGCTCTGTTTGCTGCACCATTGCCAGCTAAGCTCCAACACTAAAGCTCAGCAGCAAATGGCTCCACAGGGTGTTGATTTGTAGAAAGTTCGAAGTTGGAGGCAAACTGGAATGTATGACGCTCCATCATAGAAGTAGGTGGTGTATGCCTCCATGTCATTGCTGAAAGAGCAAATCCATGGCCACTAAATCTTCAGCATTGGAACTCCCAGATGGCTCTCTTTGTAGATGAGCGCCATTTGACGATTGAGGATCATACCAGTTCTGTTGTTGGTTCTCGTCCTTGTAAATGAAGTCCATAACTACTGAATCTTTAACACTGGAAGCTCCAATTGGCTCTCTCTGTGAGTGAGACCTGTGAGCTGATGGATTAGAATAGTGTAGTCGCAGGTCCTCGAACTTACGGATGACAACCATAGCCAATGAATCATCAAAAGCATTGGAAGTCCCAGATGACTCTTTCTGTAGGTGAGTGTCTTTTGGAGTTGCAGTATTATACTGGTATTCTTTTTGGTCCTCTTCTTTGTAAGGGAAGTTAATGGATACTGAATCTTCACTGTTGAAAGCCATGGATGGCTCTCTGTGTACGCGAGCACCATTGGGGATCTGAGGAGCATAGTTTGCTACTCCATCAGTCGAGTCAGTAGAATCATCAAATCCATATGAATCATCTGACTCTTCTTTGGGGCAGACGGTCATCAACTCAAAGGCAGTTTCTACATAAGAGCTGGTGTCCATGTCCCCATCTAGGTACTCCATTGTGATGAAACAATGTTGCAGAGCTTCCCCAGTCGTGATTCTATTAGCAGCATCAACACTGAGCAACTGTTCTAGGAGGTTTACAAATGCTAGCCTGTCTCTTAACTCAATATTGTTCCCTATCACTGACTGGCTTTCTACTGCTTCTGCCAAATTACTGACAGTATCAAAAATCCATGTGCTCTTCGGGGGCTTTCGACCATGGTCTCTAATGCACTCCTCTGGTGTCTTCAGTCTCCATCGTGGTTTGGTTGAACCCTTTTCCCTAGTGAAAAACTGCTTGGTGTACTTACCAGCATTCAACAGGTGGTCCCTTGGCTGACCAAGGAGATTGCAAATGGCTTGCATCATGCTGAATGGAGAGCTAATACTAAAGAGGTGGAAGACAAAATACAGGTATGCGAGGACACATCCCAGTCCCCACATGTCAATCGCCTCAGTAATTGGGAGACCCAAGTCAAACCAAAGTCAATGAGTTTCACCCTGAGGGGCTGATCCTGATGGTTGACAAGCATAACATTGTCAGGTTTCAGGTCAGAGTGAATTATACCAGCATCCTTCAGGGCTTCAAATGATACAAGTAGCTGCTGTGTAATTGGACAGATTTCATTTTATATCAGTAGTGCCCTTCTCTGCTCTACCAAGTCCATGAGACTCCTGTCTAGCATCTCGAAGGCAAAGCAAGACCGGCCTTGATATGTGAAATAGTCTTTGAATTCCACTATGTTGTATTTCTCTGGATCAAGGAAGCTAAGTTCTTGAAGCATTTCCACTTCTCTGTAAATGGCATCTTCTTCACTCTTGTGGTGGATCTTGATGGCCGTTGTCTCAAGAGTTTCGAGGCTGATGCACTTGGCAACTTTCCCAAAACATCCCTCTCCATTAAAGTCCACTATAAGGTAGCGAGCACACTTGCTAGAGAGTATGTCCTGCTTTTCTACCTCAAATGGTTCACACATTGACTCCATTCTACAATCGTTGTAATTTACATAAGCCATTTCTATTGACAAATGTTTCTAAATACTTATCGAAGTGCAGTTGATGTAGCTAAATTCTATGACCCTGTAACTTGTTTGCTATCTGAGTGCACTGGTGTCATAGACGGAGCACTCAAACACCAAGTGCAGTGAAAGTGACACTTAACCGTCCATTGTGCTGGATCTACAAGTTTGCTTTCATTCACTCTGCGCTCTGTGTCTCATCTTATCCATTAATGTGATCAGCTCTGACCAGATCTATTGATCAGTTATTTACACCGCGAGTCAAACTGCTGCTGAGGGATAAAAAAAATAACTTATGATGCATTTCACGTCTGCTGCGTTTACAGACCGGCAAAAACTTTTGAACTAAGAGAATTATCAGAACAGTGGAAATACATTAGACACTGATTTCTGAAACTGCTTCAATACTGAGACCATTCCAGCCACAGCTACGAAACAGGCTGCAGTGTAATCCTGACGGGCAATTGCACACCCTCAATTCACCAACTAAACATGCTTTTTTTATTGCCACTGACAGGCTCGCATAGATTTCAAAATAGTCTGTTCATGTGTGTAACCAAGTCTCACTTTTCCTTTAGGTGCAAGAATAAATAACTATTTTCCATCACATAGCTTTGTTTCTGCATGCTTTGTTAGTGAATAAACTAGACAAAGACCACTTACTTTGACGGTATTCTTCCTCTAAAATTTGTATTGAAATTTATCTGATATCACTCTAAAGTTTTCAGTAGATGAAGATGAAGGTGAAGACAGTTTTAACAGTGGCATCAGTTTACCAGATCAAGTAAAAGAAACTGCTGATAGAAACTAACTGACGTGATACATGACATATTACCACTTAACAATGCAGCTCTACAGAAGTATTCAGCTATGTCTGTGACAGACGATTACATTTAGCTGCATACATCTGAGTTTTTAGCAGTTCTAGCTTTGGAGCATAGGTCTGTTTTCTTCTGGGATTCACTGAACTCAGCTATTGGCTTGATTGTCATGACATTTGTACACACACTCACAGTTCTATGACAATGAATCCTACTGACTTTGGTGATCCTCTTGACTGTTCTCTAGGACCACTATGACAGAGACATTTGTGATTTTTAGTAAAGGTGGGACTAAGTCATGGTTTGCAATTAGTTTCAAATGTTTGCACCCAAGTCCTAAATTCTGAGTTTTGAGTCCTAAACAAGTCATAACGCACTCTTCACTGCTCTTCTGTAGTTGAACTAGCATCATTTTAGGCATACTTGTATCTTGAGGGCTCACCAGCAGATGGAGACATAAAATACAATGGTTTTCTATGTTTTTAATACTCATTTATTGTGCAAAAAAAGGAAAAATACTTCATCTTAGCACTGATGTTTTGTACATATTGACTTTGTCAATAAAAATAAATATCGCTTCGTCATATCAGCAAAATTGGTGTGTTAGCCATTTCTAATAGTTCATTTTAAAGCAATATCTGTTGATAGCGATATTGTGCAGATATTGTCATTCATCCCTAAAAAAAGAATTGCTGACATCGCACTTTCATAGTATAAAACAGGATTAATCAGTTCCACCACAGAATTAATTATATGTTTTTCTGGCCTGTTTTGTTGCATTTAATTAATCTTTATTTGAAAATTGTCAATAACTTTCCCTTCCCAAATTTGTAAGATACCTTTGTAAGGCCATTCCTCCTTTAAAGTGATGTTGTGGCATGCTTAATGCTTTGTTAAAATTAGATAAAAAGATTAATGTTAACAATAGTTGATTCGGTCAAAAAGGGAAATGAACTTATTCACTTCATTCACTTTTTAAACAACATACATCTTAATCTTCAGGCTTTGAAGAAATATTTTCAAGTTTAAAGGTTCAAGTCTGAGTGGAAGTCATTGGTGTTAAGTCCAAGTTTCAAGTCCTTTTTGATTTTGTCAAGTCTAAAGTCATCATTGCATGAATGAATAAATTTATGAAATGAAACCTCAAAGGGAATTTGCTTTCTACAAATGAGCATAAAAGAGAAAAATCAACAACATATAACATTTTTTTAAAAGCATAATTACCAGAAATTTCAAATTTGTGACTTGAGTTGACTCAATCCAAGTCATGAGACTCAAGTTCACACCTCTGTGTTTGAGAAAATGTCTCCATAACTATGGGTTGGATTGTGATAAAATTGGGTTGCACACATTTATGTCCACCCCGGGTTGAATTGTATTGTATTTGTTGATCCTGTGACTTTTCATCTGGCACCGACAACAGGTCAATAATTCAGTATGATTGTTTTGTGTTTTTTAATTTTTTGAAGACATGGCCATTAATCTTAGAGAGCATTCCCTCCAGTGTAATACAACCTCAACTCATTTCACAAAGTTCAACTAAACTTGACCCAAACAAAGATGACAGACAGGAAATTAAGCTGGGTTTGTTTGCAGTTGCCATCTTTGCTTGGCTCAAGGATTGCAGACCTGAGAAACAGGTAAAATATGTAGGGTAATTTAGAGTCCGCCATATAGTTCTGGTTTTTCTTGTTTTTAAAAAAATAACTACATTAATCTACACACTTTACATTGTAAATCAACATAATAAATCAAGTAGACACTAGGCTACTCCTCTGCTTTGATATTTTTTTTATTTGGGGTTAACTAATCATTCATTTATTTACTTATTTTTTAATTTATTACGTTTTATTATTATAGTGGTTCTGTTTTAGTTTTGCCATGTGACTGTTTTAAGGACTTCATATACTTTGCACTATTATCTGTAATTATTATACACAATTATCTTTTTTGTATTCAAGAGTTTAAAAAATATATTGGCATACTACCAGATTTATATGACATTATTTCTTTTATTAACATTTTATCTGCCTATACATGTGGTCATTCTTTTAATCTTAATTTCCATTCGGTTCGACATGTGTGCAAATTAACTAATAAGACTGACGGTATCCCGTCCGACCACAGAGCGCTATCTCTCTCATCTTACTCCACTTTGGCTCATTTTAAATCACATCAACAGTCATTGTTGGTTTATATCTGAGCGCACAAACAACCCGGTGAGGTCTGAACCACCAATCTGTGGCAGAAAAGACACGAACTCACCTCAGGCTGCAGAATCTGAGGACCATCGTCCCACGTGAGGTCGACAAGGAAGGGCGAACTAGGGGCTCCGGGTGTCCCTGCTCTCCCACCAGCCGCACATTTCAGTCCCGGACACCTCAGGGAGGAGCAGAGGAGGCGTCGTGACTCCTGCAGTTTTTATGTGTTATTATCATCATCACTGCCTGTGACAGCCGCGGGACGCCGGGTCTACACTCACAAATTCTTTGCTCCTTCATCCAACAATTACGCGTTTTGAAGGTCGGGAAGAGAATGGTGACACCTTTTCTGGTACGTTTCTTTCCTTGGATGACGTTGTAGGCAGTTGTACTCTGCCAGTGTATTGTTTTTATTTCACTTTTGGAAATAAATCAAAAAGTGGGCGCACAATGTCCTGTTTTTATCCGTGCGTAAAAGCTGCGCCGGCCGTTAACGAATGACGCGTTTTGCTTTTAGTCAGTGAAAGCTGGGGGAAGTTTTCAGAGGCACAGATGAGCACCTGTCAGACGGAGATTTTGGCATCTGAGGGAACCTATTGGATTATAAAAATATCCGTTACTTTGAAGGACAATAATTTTGGAGCGTTTGGTTTTTGTCATTTTGCGGATTTTGTGCGCCTTGGTGACAATTCAATCCCTCCTGCGGTGATTACATGGTAAAAACAATGTTTTTATGCAACACGAGCGCAATAAAGGACTGGAGCTATTTTCTGTCCCAGATATTGCCTCTGATGAATAAAACTACCGGCTTGGTAAACATCGACAAAGCGGAGGAGGTGACGACCACCATGGTTACAGCTCTGCAGCCGGACAGCGCCATGAGCGCAAGTAACCCGCCTCTCAACTCCAACCATACCTCGGGCATGGAGCACGTCTTTCAGTACTCTTACTCCGAGAGTGACCTGCTGTACACGGACTACCGGACACCGGCGCGAGACTCCATCCCGCTGCCCAAAGCGGTTCTTTACCTGGTCATGGCTGCGCTGGTGGTGGTGGCGGTGGCGTATGCGATAGTTGGACACCTGGTCAAAGATGTGGTGAATGAGTTCGTTGGTATGTGACCTCGTATGTATGTGTGTGTGTGTGTGTGTGTGTGTGTGTGTGTGTGTACACATTACTACTGGGATTATTGAAAAGAACATGGAAAAAAATCATGTGAAGAAATGAAGTAAAGGTGCAGAAGTAAAATGAAATGAGCAATTTATAAAGAAATGACACCAAGATTAGAAAGAAAAAAGAGTAAAATTACAAGAAATGCACCAAAAAAAAGCCCCCAAACAAATAAAAACATAACAGTCGGAGCCCAAACAAACACTTAAAAATTAGAATAATTCTGTAAAAAATATTTTAAATATATAATTATGATAATCAGACATTTAGTTTTCTGGACATTTTCCCCTTTCTTTTAAAATAATAATTTTCTAAAAATGAATTAATTCTATTAATTTCTTGCAATTTGCGGGACATTTCTTGCAAAGTTGCTCATTGCCTTTTTTGAAAGAAAATCAAACTAATTAGCTCAATTAGTTCAAAGGTTTAAACACTTGTGAGAGGCGTCTGAATGCAGCATGAGACAAATGTTGTTAGTCCAGGTATGAAGGTTAATATACAAATACCATAGTAAAATAGTAGTGAAAATGACCTTTTTTCTAATTTTGCATTTAGACCCTCAGACCTACTGAACAGCCCCATGGGCCCCGAGAGCCCACTTTGAGAATCACTGTTTCAGAGAAAAATGCTCTAATTAAAGACTTCGAACAAGGCTGCCTAATACTAACAACACCGAATGCAAACATCTTAATTAATTGATGAGTGAAGAGATCTGGGGAGATACAGGTTCTTTACTAATTGAATATGTACAATGACAGTAACCAGTACACAGTGGAGAGTATTTTGACATCCTTCCACCCAAAAAATCCCAAGTAGTAAAATCACTGTAGCCGTGCTCTCAAATCAGCCAATGACCTTGTGCAGAAGACGTCCAGACAAACTACACGATCAGCAAGTATCTGTGTGAGAAATGGAGACGAGGTCTGCTGTTGATCCATTTTTGAAGAGCGTCCTGTGAGCGATACATAATGAATGAATGAAGGAAACAATGAGTCTATTTTTAGGACACTGTCATCTCATAGTGCTGACTAGACCTGATAGTCAGCTCATTACATCCGGTGATTTAAACCAATGTGGAGAATTTTGCTCGTTTCACCAGGGGCAGATCAGGACATGGACACATTTTTTAAGTAGCTTCACTGCAACAGATTTTGAGGTTTTGTACATTTTTGGGTGCTACTGCTAATTTAAGAATTGTTAAATATTGGATTTTTGTTATTATTAACAATTGAGGTCAATAATGGAAAAATTGGTGACGTACCTTTTTAAATATTTGGATGTAATACAATAAATTGTGTGACTGTGTCAAAAAGATATTTTTTCTAATAAATTTTAGATTTGGGGGTACTACAACAAATTCTTAGGTTGTTTTAAGGTTGTAAATTTGTAGACCTAGGATTGCAACAAATTATGGGATTATGATGACACATTTTTAAATTTGTGGGTGCTACAACAAATTTTGAGGTTGCAACTACAGATTTTGTGGACTAAATATTTTGACCTTGAGGAACCAAAACAAATTTTGGGATCATGAAAGCAAATTTTGTGTGACATCATAGCAGATTTGTAAATCTGAGATGGCCTGCACTACAGAATGTAAATAACTTCTGTTGATGCTCTCTGTGTCATGTCATAAAGACACGTACATATATAGTCTGTTCAGAGTCTCTAACAAGCCTGTTGTCTTGCTTGCTGCATATAGGTGGGGGCAGGTCGATGGTTTCTGAAGGCGAAGGTGGTGAAACCAGGGAACCGGGTAAGAACCACAGCTCACACGGATCACAGTCTGCAGCACTTAGCTTTGCCACAGAGACATGCACAGACATGCACCCCCCTTCAACTGGTCGGCAGAAAGAGCTTATCCGTCGGTCTACCTGCACCTCGCCTGACCTTCCCACCTTCATATGAGAACTCACACATACACATTCACACAAACACACAGGCACCACAGTGTTTGGACTCCTGGGCATTTTGCTGAAGTGTAAATGTGGAGGATGTGTGTTTTATGACTGCTTTCCTTCTCACCAGAGAAAGGTTGAGAATATACCATTAAATATCCTGCTCTCAACATAACGCTTTATTCTTCTGACATAGTGCAGTGTCAGAAGAGCCAAACAGCCTGTTGTAGACATGTTACAGTTTGCATATAAAAAACCCAATATATACAGTAGAATGAATGTAGAGAAGACACATTTATCTATAGTTTTTAAAGGATAACTCAGGTTTATTACAACTTGGGTCATATTTTCAAGCTTTTGGACTTAATTTCTATCAGTAGCAATAACACTGTACATGTCCAGCATTGCTATATTGTATTGCATTGCTTATGGAATATTGTTTGGATTTTCTTAACTGTCCACTTGGACTCAGCAATGAACTGATTAAATCTTGGAGGTCAACGGTCAAGGTTTACCTTGCATCTGTCTCATAGTCGTGAACACAATATCTCAAGAGCACCTTAAGGAAATGTCTTCAGATTTAGCACAAACATCCACTTGGACTCAATGAAGAACTGAATAGATTTTGGTGTTGAAAGGTCAAAAGTCAAGATCACTGTGACCTTGCATATGTCCCATTCTTGTAAGCACAATATCTCAAGAACAATTTAAGGGATTTTTTTCAAATTTTGCGCAAATTAGTGATGATAACAATTAATCAGCAGTCATAATTAACTTGTCATTAAGAATATAATCCAACATGTGAAATTCAATCTATTGGCCGAACTGATTAAAATTTGGCAATCAAAGGTCCATATCTCACAAAGACATTGAGGGAGTTTTCTCAAATTTGGCAAAACGTCTACATGGTCTCAAGAATGAACTGACCAGAATTTTTCACCATAACAGAAGAATTCACACATTAAAACAACATTTTTACACAAATGTCTAATTGGATAAAATGATGAAGTGATGGCATTTTACAACCAAAAGGTCAAAAGTCAACTTAACTGTGACATAATGTTCTACAAAAACACTTTTCGGACAGTAATCATCTTCATGAATCAGAAACACAAGGGGAGACTTCTGGTCAGATACTGAATTGGTGACTCTAATCTTGGATGCTGATGTTGAAAATTTGCTGATTGTATAGATCTTCTGTGCTGCCGGGTATGCAAAGTGTCCACGTTTTCACAACCATGGTTATAAACTTTATCTGCTACTTGGCTGGTGTGCAGGGGCATACAGCTATGAGGTTGGAATTCTTGTTTTATGTATTTGTATTGTAGTATTTGAGTCAGTAAACCAACTTATGAGGATTTTCACCATTGCAATCTCTGCAATGGGTTTAACTAGCGCAATAATACCGTATCTGATAAAAATGCAAAAATCTATGAAAATAATATCCAAGATGTAACAAATCAGAATGATTGGTTTAAAAAATGTTTTTCTGATATAATTATTAGTAGTTCCTTACAAATAATTACATTGACACAAGAGTCATAGAGACAACAAGCATTAAAGAACAAAAATGGAAAAAAGAAAGAAAATCCGATTTCAACCTGAAACTATCAAAGTGACAGGGACAAAAATAGGAAAGTGAGGTGGTCTCTTGTGGTCATGTATCAGTTCTGCGGGTCTGAGGATTCCCGTTCTGCCTTCCATCTGTTCTTCAGACTCGCGACTGTCAGCCTTAATCTCAGCTCCTCATCTGACACAAGAATGATTGATGTGTCCCAATTCAAACAGGCTCCACCGCTCTTGATGGGGCTGCTGTGCGGCAGACATCTTCCCCCAGAAACAATTTTATGGTGCTTTGCCTCTAATGGAATTACAGAAGCTGAACCCATCATAACTTTCTGTCAGATGAAGTTTGCAGCCTTGTTTTGTGCATGTTCTAAATACTCAGCTTGTTTGTGCCACTGTATGAATGTTCCAGCTTTGTACCTCCGTTCCTCTGACGCTGCATCTGGGAAGGCTTGTCATAAACTAGGTGGAAACACCTCTCAATCACCGTATTCAAAGAAAGTAGTAATATCACAGTCCTGCCTGATTCTTGTGATATTAGATCAGAAAGACAGAAAAAAGAAGGATAACATCATAAACAGCAAGAAAATAAAGATAAATTACTGTGAGAAAAGGACGGAGACCAGAACAGAAGAAAAGAAACAAGGATAGAGTTGTAATTTTTTTTTTAAGTTTATCTTATGTTGAATGTAAAATCTCAAAATGTAATAAAAGGCAAGAAAGAATTCTCCAAAATCATAAATATGAGTAAAGTGCCAGCTTCAAATGTTAAAGCTACATTAATTGATTTTTTTTGCCATCCTGAGTCAGAAGAACCACACAACAAAAAAAACGCTGATTCTAAGATACCACTTTGGAATGCTTCTGTGGATAATTTGTTTGCAAAGACTGGCTCTGTTTGTACATTCAGCAAATGCAGAGCAACATTATCATCCCATTGCATCTGTGTCCACCTGTACAATGCATTCTCATACACTGAATCATATGATATCTTACAAATTAGCGCGCCACAAATGACGTTATGTACGTAACGTATCATTGGAAATGTTGCTTGAAATAGTAAGAATGCACATATTTTATCAAAGTTTAGTGTCTCATTATCTCTGAAAATCTAAGTGAAAATAAATGTTCCCAATTATTAGAAAACCGAATTCAAAACAGCTCATTTTGAGGATAACAGCATTTCTCTATTTATTTATCCGATTATCCCTGTGTCTCTCTTCAGACTGGGTGCTTGGCTCTCGTCGAGTTACCAGCCGCAACAAGACTGAGATAAACTGCATCACCAGCAACATGAGCGAGATGAGTGAGCTGGGCGAGAGGCCCCGGCTGGTGGAAATGAGCTACATATCTCTGAACCACACCAACTGCCTGAGCTCCAACAGATCAGAGGAGACGGTGATCACCATAGACGAGACATTACAGCAGCGACCTCCGGACACTCACTCTGGGACTTAACCTGTGACCTTCTGACCTTCCTCTGGGAGAAATAAAGCAGCGAAGTGGCTTGCTTTTCTTGTTCAAGTGGATTTATAAGTCTGCCATGAATTGAAGCTCTATCCACTGTTTTGTCACCTGCAGGTTGGCTGTAATACCTGTGTAACGTTGGGCCAGAAGGGACTTTGAATTTTCAGCCTGCGCTGGAACATTGGAGGTATCAGATACTGATGTTTGGATCTAATTGGACTCCTGTCTGCGGAGATGATTTTAGAGGTCGTCTGTGGCTTTATTTGGACAAGTAGGCAGAGAGTAAAATAGTAATGACTTTGTTATATTTGTCTTCATCATACTGCCCCTTTTTTTCACATGACCCCTTGTGAAAACACAACTCTGTAAACATGACACATGCTGTTCACCACAGTCTGTAATCACTCTAACATACAATACATGCTGGGCAGTGCTTATTGTAATATTGCTGCTAGCACGGTTAAACACTTCTCTTTCATGAAACCAATCACATCAGCATTTTATTTCCCTGGATGCCGTGAGACACTACGTTTTTTGTAATAACTGTAAAATGTGTAACTAGCCCCTCATATGACACAGGGAGGCTACACATGTTAACAACCACTCCTTTTTTTATGTTAAGGTTGTAGTTACTGGGGGCAAAAAACTCACTACACAATAAAATAACAGTATTTTGTAGTTTCATGTTATTAGCTTGACGTAAACAAGTGCTAAATCACCTCGATTGCAAAAAAAAAAAACAAAACATAAAAGTATAAAAGCCATTGTTGAAGAAAAAAACAAAACTGAGTAATTTCTGTCGTCAAAGTTTTATGATTTTATGAACCATTTTGGTTCAATGTCCAAACGTGGCATCACATTTGAAGCAAAAACTCTGCTAGGTCATCTTTCTAATGTTTAATATTTCATGTCAAATGGCTTCATGGCAAAGCCTATGTTTACCTTTCTTACCTCACTGTTAAGGGCTATATGTACTGCAGCAGGTGAGTCTGTGACATCACTCAAAGCTACGAGTGATGGGGCTTATTTCTTTGTGCATGCTGTGATTATGATCCCTCCTACACACAGCTGCGTGTGTTTGGGGGAACAGTGGACAGGGTGGATTGCATTCTCGAGGGAAACTGATAATTAAATAAAATCACAGCTTAGACAAACTTTGCTGGCCAGTCTACCTGATGTCTCTGATTTATGAACTGCCTTTCTGTCTGAGATTTACACATTGCAAATATTTGGGGTGATACAGAGGGCAATATGTGAAACGGTGTGTAAGTCTGCAGCAGTGTTAATTAACCAGTTGTTAAGTGTAGGCTCAGAATCTCAACCTGCAAAAAAAGGTGTTTTTTTCACTACCCTGATGCCGTCAATTACTTTCAAGTCATCTAATAAATACTACTATCAAAAGTGCTATTGTTAAATACTTGTTAATTGTTATGTCCATTTACAACTTTGACCTCTAAGGATGTGCATGTCTGGTGTCTAATAAGAAGAGACTGTGAATGTTTATTTCTATTTTGTCGCCATCTTGTTTTTTGTTTGTTTTTTTCTGAGCCCGAAATGGCCATTTTTGGACAAGAGGGTGGAAATAACCATAATGTTAGCTTCTAGCTTGGTTAGCATGATGCATTTACAGCCATATTTAACTGTGATAAACTAATTCAAATTCTATTTTTTGCTGTGAAAACAGGCTTAAAACTATTAAAACAAAAAATACTCACCTGAATAACTTAACATTTGACTCAGTAGGGCCACTCACAGTTTCTGCGTCTGTAAGGTCCGCTTTGGTCTGTGACATGTAAATGTCGTCATCCACCCACGTGCAGCCGTTTTTTTGTGACCCCACAGAGCGTAGGCACAGCAAGTGTGCCAACTGTGCAGACAGTCTCTCATTCCAAACTCCAGTCCAGTCCAAAGTACTTCTGTCAGGCTAGTTGGATATTGGATATTCAATCTAGACTCAGCAGCATTGTTAGTTTCAACTTGTGTACTATAAAATAGAACTGCGTCCACATCCACGTGTCTGCGTCTGCATCTGTGTCTGTGTCTGTCTGCGTCTGCATCTGTGTCCGTGTGACTGCAGCTGTCCATTGATGTTCGGTGCCTGAAATATGTCTAAGCCTTTAGAGAGCCTATTATCCAAACCAAACTCTGAACAAGAGGTTTTTAGGCTACCAAAATGTTCATGTGAAACGTGAAAAATGTGATACAGTGAAACAGCGACATCAGTACTCTGAGAATCTTTGATTACATCCTGGTTACACTACCTAACCGACATTGTTGCACTGGTAGCGATATGTCTGTGCTGCAGCTTTAGAAATTCTATCAATGCAAAAACACATACAAGAGTGAAATTGTTTTTTTAAGCACAAAAAATGTTGTTAATAATTGTATTTTTTGACTTTCTGCAGTTTTTCATTTGCCTGTAAGTATTTTGGATTTTCCTATGTGTTTTTTTAAGTGCATCATTTGTGAAGCTGCAGTATGATTTTCCCATTAGGCATCAGGTCTCCAGAAGCAAAGAGACTGGTTAATAAACATCAAGAAAAGGTAAGTAGATCTTGATCTTTTTTTACAAAACCAATAATCAGACTCACTTATTGATTATGATAAATCTAATTTGAATACTTTTGTATTTCATTTATTTCCCATTTAAAATCCACTTAATTAGGTAAAATTGTGACATATTGTGTATGAATCTTATGTAATACCTATAAAGGTTTCCAAATTAGTAGGCTGTTGATCAATAACATTGATACAAGTACTCATGTGCAGCACAGGATGAAACACTTTGTTTCTGCTTTTTCTGCTTAATTAAAATTCACAGTGTCAGTGAAGGACAGTCTAACGCATCTATGTAAGGTCACAGGGATAACAGAATAAAAATGTTACCTCAGTGGTCGCCTCCTGAAGCCCTAAAGCATTTAAATAACAATTCTTAGAACTGAGAAAATTACAGATGCAAAGACTGAAAGTTTTATTATAAAAAAAAAAATCAATAGATGAAACCTGTGTGAGATCACCTTGAGGAGGCATGCTGCAGTATGTTTTTCCTATATCCATCCCTCCCTTAACAACTTGCAGTCTCAGAGGTTCTTCAATGCAGGGACCAACTGCTGTGAGGATGCAGAGGAAATACTAATGAGCACGGCACATGGCTCACACGTGTAACACGATATTTAGTGATCCAAAAGCATCTTGGGCTATCCCTGCTGGGAGACCACTACATATTCCGTCCATGCATATTCCACCAACTTTACTAGATACTGCACAACACTTAAATACCTCTAACAAAACCCTTCTGGAAAATCAGCATCTCAGTTTTTTTTTTTTAACAAAATCATTTATCTTTCAAAAAGGAGAACATTGAGATTAAGATGGATTTAATTTCACATCATAACCAACACTGGTCGCATTTTGTGCAAGAAATAAGTAGATCTGGATTTTTTTTAAAGCAAGCAAACACCCCCCCAAAGAATTGTATTTCTAATTTTCAAAATTATACATTTAAAATAATTTCATATAATATTTTAAATTTTTAAGCAGCTGTTTTTTCCAGATTATTTCCGGGTTTTTTTATTTTGTTTTTTTACTTTCCTTTTTATTTGGCTTTTCCTTCTTTTTCATATTATTATTACTATTATTATTATTAGTATTATTTGTATACATATATCTTCAGGTAATTTTCTTGTACATTTTAAAAACTGATTTCTTGCCAATTTCTGGGTAATTTTGTCTTAAGTTGCTCATTACCTTCTTCCCATGTTTTGAAAGCAATCTAACCAATTTGCCCTGGTTTCAAAGGGTTAAGCACTTGCACAGTCTGAAGTTATTCTGCCTTCCTCTATTGTGAGGACAAACTCCAGTGTGTTGTTGGCTGTCAGCTGGCTTTCCGTTAAAGAGGTGCATGACACAGGAGCTAATGAAAGAGCAGCTAGGATTGCCAGCGACCCTGCCCACCCAGGGAACCATCTGTTCCAAAAAGCTTCCCCTCGCTTGCACAGTGAGACCTCCTGTCACCTCAGCAGCTTCATCCCAAGAGCTGTCACCTTGCTTGACTAGTCCTGCTACTCATCGAGTGCCTCCAGCTCCTGCAATCACCAGACAGGACCTCAGCATCCAGCAGGCTCAGTCTGTACATGCTTACTGTGAGTATGTTTCATCATCCTGTCAGTTTATCATTCCCAACAGGAGTGGTTTCAGTGCTTCTTTGTCTTTTAAACAGTATATCAGATATTTTGTTATTGACACCAAAATCACCAAAGTCTTGCTTAGAAATTTGTATTTGATTCATTCTTGAAACTCTGAAACTGTGATGGTCAGTGGTGGAAGTTCAGATCTGTTACTTACATAAAGGTAGCTATACCACACTGCAGAAATATTGTCTTAAAAGTTATAGTTGTGCATTAAAAAATTGAAAAGTAAAAGTACTTAGATTACCCAAATTAAAATAACTCACCATACAAAATGGCCAAATTCAGAATATTGTTATTTGATTCAATATGTCCCCCTCTCGCTCTCCCTCCCTCTCTTTCCCTCTCTCTCTCTCTTTCACTCTGTCTTTCCTATGTATTTTTATTTATTTATTTATTATTATATGTAGTAGAAGCAGTAGTAATATTAATTCATATTTTTTTCTATTTTTAAAAATGTATTGTTCTCTTACACATCTATTGCATCTCTGTCCAGCCTGGAAGAGGGATCCCTTCTCAGTCGCTCTTCCTGAGGCTCTTCCTGGGAGACAGCCTGTCACTCAGAGGCCCTACTCTCGAATATGTATATCTTTAAGCCTTGATAAAACATAAAACAAGAGTTTAAAACAAATCCCCACCTGTACAGTTGTCATGAATGTTGAAATTAGCAAGACAAAAAAGTTTTTTGTACCAGGCTGTCAACATGTATTTCTGCTGTAAGGCTGAGCATTACAATATGGGGGTCTATGGGGACTGACTCACGTCTGGAGCCAAGTGTCAAGTGGCTGTTAGAGGAACTGCAGTTTTTGGCACTTCATCATTGGCTTCAGTTGTCAGTATGTAGGTAAACATTTGATTATCACTGCGTGCTCGAGTAGTATTTTGGGTTTTTTTTCTCAAAGCACACTATAAACTTAGTAATACATTTTTATTGCTGGATAATTAAACCGGAAAAAAAGTCAAGTGTATTATTGTGAAATGACTCTATTTCAACTAGTGTATAAGAAAGTCACAACATTTACTTTCACTGGAAAAGTTAATCTTATTAGACAATGTGTTAGACATGTTCAATATTTTTGGGATGAACATGTCTATTCATTTCAATAATATGTTTGTGTGTAAAGTACAAAGCTAGAATCAAAATGTGGTTAGCATTAAGACTGGAAACAGGGGGACACACTCAGCCTGGCTCTGTCTAAAGTGAAAAAAAAAATAAACTAGAGACACGTCTAAAGCTCACTAATGAACATTTTATGCCCTGTTTGTTAAATCTGGACACTAACAGAAATGTTAAACAGTTTTTGGTTTTGGGGGTGGACCTGTTATGTATTTCATCATGAGGGATAAGGATCAAAGCCCCCAGTTAATGACACATTTAGCAGAAAATGAGTTTTAAAAGCCATTTTACTGTAGTTTGTGATTAAAATAAATATCCAGTGATGCAGAAGATATAGTCTCTGCTGATCCTTTTTAGCCTCATAAAATGTTTATTGTTCTCACTTGACTTTGAGCAGAGCTTTAACTAAACCGAGACATTTTTCACTGTGACAGGCCGTTCTCCTCATTGTTTGTGCCGAAAGAGAGCAAAGCACACTAAATGATTGATTGTTTGGAAATGTCACACAGGCTTGGAGCACAGAAATGTGTTAGTGTGAGCAGCCAAAAGTTTGATTCTGAGGTAAATGTCTTAACTTTGTTTGATATCAGTTTTCGTTGCAGGATAAAGTTTTACATGAGTGAGCTTCACTGCAACAGTCATTTTAAGCATAAAGCATTTTGATATTTAGCCAATAATTCTGGCTTCACTCTATGACCTCCAGAGCAAACATGTTGAAAAAATAATAATTCAGCCGAGGACAATGTGTTGCTTAGCTTTAGAAAAGGAGGCATAATCATGGGTTAATAGGGATAGTTCACCCAAAAATGTAAATTCAGTCATCATCTACTCACCCTCATGCTGATGGAAAGTTGGGTGAAGTTTTACAGTCCACAAAACACTGCTGGAGGTTCATAGGGAAAAGGAGTTGCACTCATCTCCCAAACAATTGAAGCAAACGGTGACCAAGATTCAAACAATAAAAAAATACTGCTTGCCTGAAGAAATACAAGTGTCCTGAAGCCCCAACATGCCAAGTTGTTTTGAAAAACCTCAATGATGCCATGTGTTAAGTCTTGTTGTAGCCCGTAGCTCCTTGTGTGGGAGCGTTCATGTATGTGTGCTCGTGTAAGACCAATGAGAGCTTGAAGTATATGTATGCCAGTGTTTATAGTAGGTAGGTTTCCTTTAGAGATTTGCGCAAAAAGTATGTGATATTTTCAAAATGTCTATAGAACACTATCGCTAGATGACTGCCTGAGTGATGTTATGCAACTTTTCTCGCGATGTTTTGCAACTTCTCTGGCGATAACATCCCAAGAAGCATGGTGATGGATGTACAAAACATTTGCTGGTTAATTTCTATTGCAGCCACTGCACACTTCATTATTTACAACCGAAAGCGATGTAATTGTGTTATGCGAGCAATAATGGAAAGGCAAGCCCCTTATACATGGAAGCAGCCACATATGAGGGATTTCTGGGAGGTGATAGTCCACAATTTCACAGAGGATTTGTGGATTCAAAACTTCCAGATGATCCGCTCAACTTTCCAAGAGTTATGTGATGCAATAACAGCTCTTTTAGCACCTGCTGCATCATACCTGAGGGAGCACATAGCCATAGCTTCATGTGACCTATAAAAGACAAAAAGGTGCAGTGTTGCAAAATTTAGCTTTTTCGAATCGCCGGAAATACCACTTTATGTGAGTTTAAAAACTTTTTTGTGATAAATGGGAGTTTTTTCAAAATTGATGTGTTCCCATTAGGCGTATTTTATATTCACAGTTTCAGTTCGCACAATTTGAGCATTAATGGAAACTCGCCTAAAGTGAGTAGACAATGATTATGTTTTCATTTTTGGGTGAACTATCCCTTTAAGATATCTCTATTCAGAATCATACGGTAGATGCAGTAAACTGTACTTTACCAACTAATGTTAATGAATTTTTTATTTTTCAGTGTCTTTGATTTCCAACTTTCCTCAATCAGCCATTGGATATTTGAAATATGTCAGAACATTATTAATGCACTCAAACTGACTATCAAATGATGAATGTAATTAGACATATGAAAACACAATGTGATGTTTACAGGCTTATTGAAAGGGTGAAAGCGCCCTCAAGTGGTCAAACAGAATAATACCTGCAGAAATCAACTGAGAATATTTATGTGCTTTGATTAGAAAATTGATTCTGGACTTTTCGCAAGTTATCTGTAACCAGTCAGCCTCTGTGCATATATCTCTATCCAAAACATACTTTGGAACCAGTTCATTTCAATCTGCACATTTTTTTTGACACTTGTGAGTCATTTTCAGTGGCAGATGTCAACTCATAAAGTAACTGAAGTGAGTAAGTACATTTACTCAATTGCTGTGCTTGAAGAGGTAGCCTGCTTTTTTCCCCATGTTGTCATTTTTCTCCCATTTCATTCGAAACAAATATTGTACTTCAATCAAATTCTTCTCTCAGTGGCAGATAAAGGCTTTACCTACAAATAATGATCAATTTTCATTATTATAGAAATGATGAGTGTGAGGCAAAAGAAGTACCTCACACTCATCTACAGCACTAAAATTTGCGCTCTCGTTATCTATATTTCCATATTATATATTCTTTCTTATATTATATCTCAATTGATAAATGACTCTGAAAGAAACTGTTAGTCTTAGTAGGTGTCTAATAATATAAATAATAAAGTTTTGCTTGCAGGACTGTAATTTTCAATGAAGTAATTTCTTACATTTTTATTATTATTTAGTTATTCTATTTTTTTAAATTTCATATTATGATATATTTTTAAATTTTAATTTAATATTTGTAATTTTATTTTTAATCTATTTTAAGATTTTTTCATTAATTCTTTTCTCTTTTTTTTTGCATTTTTGCCTTCATTTGACAAGACAGGGTGTAAGCGTAAAAGGGGGAGAGAGGGGATGATGCCCACACTATTCACTGAGCTACCAGGTGCCATGTTATTTCTACTTTTACTTAAGTAAAACATTTCAGTATTTTCTTATATGAACATAGTAGGCTAGAGGAAGAAATACATAGACATAATGATATAATCGGCAATAAATCAGATAGATATTGTCATAATATTCAGTAGATTTAATATTAAAGATCCACTACTGTATACAAACAGACGTTTGGAATTGTAATGAGTTTGAATTCGAGATACTTGATGAATTCTATCTCATCAGACAATGCATGCAAGGTAAAGTAGAGCTTGATTTAACAAAAAAAAATAAAAAATACATTAAACACCCTGAAGCTCATCAACTTTAAATTTGTCTTCGTCTTCAGCTGAAATCTGGGTACGGACTCATCCACGACCAATTGCTAATAAATCTCCTACACAGGACCTCTGTCCCCCCAGAATCCTAGCAGGTAGGTGGTCTATAGTTCAAGGTTACAGCCAAAGATTTTAATAATAAAACGTTTTCACCTTAGAGCTGACCAGCTGCCCATGTGGACAAAGTGACCTGACCTGGGACAGGGCCCCAATTAACTGGTTGGCCAGGGACCAGGACAGGAGAAGCTACCATATGGAGATGTGACCACACAAACTGAGAAACACTGTAGCAGCAAAGTGTCAGACAACAACGACATACAGAAAGACTGAATAAGGTCAGGTCATGTCATCATGTCCACACCACCCTGAAACAATCTAGTTTTGTCTAAATGCATGGAGCTATAATGAATTGGATCAGGATGGATTAGTAGACAATAATGCTGCGTTAGTTTGGTAACTGGGTGAGACAGTTAGAAACCAAGGCCAAGTCTTGCTGAGCAAAGTGACAATGGTGACATTACAGAAAGTAAAAAAAAAAAAAAGCAAGAATGATGATAATTATCAAGATACAGAGAGCTAATATTAAAAAGGTTTGTGAGACTTTGGGTTGTCCAGACATCAGATTCAAAATTTATGGAGATTATTTTTTCTTTTTCCAATAGCCTTAAGAGGCCAGATCACATTTATGTAAAGGAGCACTCCTTATATGGTTGATTGTGAAGTTGTTGGGTTTTTTTTAAATAAAAAATATTTACCAAGCACAAAACAATTTCCAGCAAATTATCTGAGAATGTGTGTGGTGTATAGACAGATTTAATAGCAGATCACAAAAATGTAATGGCAGTTGTAGATAGTAGAGTAAGGGATGCTACTTATCAGAGGTGTGGACTCCAGACACATGACTTGGACTTGAATCAGACTCAAGCCAACAAATGTAATGACTGTAGATGTAACTTGACAAAATAAAAAAAAAAACCCATTGACTTCAGTTTCAATGATTTCTCTTAGATTGGAGCCTTTTGACTTACTTGATACCTTCCCCCAAATCCAAAAAATTAAAAGTAGCCTATATTATAAAAAATTGTGCCACAAATTCAATCAAGCTACAGGACAGAACCATGAAGAAAGTTATTTAGTGCCAGTTGGAAAAAATTATATCAAAGATAATTTTGTTTACATTAAAAATGATTACACGTGGTCAACAAAAAAAACAAAAAACAAATTGAAGTATGCAAAATGTGTGGGTTCATACAGACAGAGAAGGAAAAAAACTTCCCAGAAATGTGTTTTAAAGGGAAGGGAGGCATACAGACTACATTATTATTGTATTTTATTTTATTTTATACACTGTAAATTGACTGTTGTGTTTGATTGTTTGCAGAGTTTTACACTGGTCTGCTGTGGCAGCTTCACCAGGTGGGGACTTGGGAATTGTCGGATTTGACTCAAGACTTGCCTGTCTTGACTTGAGACTTGTGTACAAAGACTTGAGAATTACTTATGATTTGCAAAACAATGACTTGGTCACACTTCTTGAGCAGGGCCTATATTACACAAAACCAATACTGGCTTGGGCTGGATTATACTTTGCAAATCCATACACCATTTTGGAACTATACATTAAAATCTAAGAAATAGATCCCTGTAACCTTATTTTGGAAATAACTTGAGCTGCTTTTTATAGATTACCTCATAGTGTATGCCTGTTATACTTTGATGCAGGTGCAGTATCAGAACCAACTTTGGTGGGATGTAACAGGTTGCTTTATACATAAGAATAAGTGTATATGACAGTAGTGTGCTTAGATTAATATTTGACAGCAATAATATGTCAAAAAGACTGTTTATTAAACTACAAAATTGTGCAATGTACAGGTAGGCTAGAGTCA
Organism: Plectropomus leopardus; assembly: GCF_026936395.1. Taxonomy (NCBI): domain Eukaryota; kingdom Metazoa; phylum Chordata; class Actinopteri; order Perciformes; family Serranidae; genus Plectropomus; species Plectropomus leopardus. The sequence goes on from NC_142180.1 coordinate 5,831,128, forward strand.
GTTAGAGTAATGTTACAGGTTTATTGCATGGAGTTTTTTTACAACCCTGCAACAAATGTTAACACTTACAGTTAACACTGTTATGTGCATTTTACATGACTTTCATTCTTCATTTTTTGATAATTTCAGATGTATCCATGAATATATTTTGGATAGATTGTGTATTTTTGTTTAATCATGAAAGTTCCAGCTCAGCTACCACAAAAAGTCTTAAATACACTGTGTAAACAAAACTGTTACATTCATACTGTTGAGTGCAAACAAAAAATTGCGATTGAAACCCATTCAAACTGCAATGTTTGATCCCACAGCCAACAAAGCATAAAAACATGTATTGTATTATTTCTGAGTGCCATTCTGGGCTTTTGCCTTTACCACCTGATGATGTCTTTTTTTTTAAAAACCATATTTAGCATACAGAGAAAAACATACTATGTCCACCAGATGCACTGTCACAATCAATGTTGATGCAAATCATTGAACATCAACAATAATAATAGCAATCATATAAATAAATAAATAAAAATCTTTACTTTGCATGCAATAAATTGACAATAATTCTTTTTTTAAAAATCCCAAAACATAGTGACACCATGACAAAAAACAAGAAAGTTAATGAATATTTGATCTGATGTTGGCTGAAAAATTAAACATATCAAAAATAAAAAATCATATAATTTTTTAATATTTTTATAGACTAATTTTTATAGCGTTTTTTTGTGCGCAGAGTGATATGAGTGTGAGTAATTGACACTGCACAAAAAAATAATAATGTATAAAAATCAATGTTGCTGCTAATCATTGACATATGCTAGGCTCTGGCATAGTTTTAGATGGGACCCACACAGTAACTAATCCAATGGGTCAGGTGAAATGAAAAACTAATTCAGAATACAAAATCACCACCACAACAAAGTCAAAATGAACTTCTAATCATTTACATTCATGTTTTCGGTCTCGCGGAAGAGGAGCTTTCACAATCTTTTGGGAGCCCACACACAAGCCACAGCCCCGACGTTGCCGTGGCAACGGCCCGCGCCTGAAGGGACTTGTGATTTGTCAAATCAGACTGTAGTTAGGTTCTAATCCGCCCTCTGATTGGTTGTATCTACTGTCGCTCTTAGAACTACAACATGATTGGCTACCTGTAACACTTGTGACCCGCCTCGGTGAATAATCACTTGCAGCTGCACACAAGTCAGAAAAAAGCAAGCGGAGGAGGTACTAGCATAATGTAATGAGCCGAAGCTGGGCTGTTTTGAGGAGTTAAAAGTTGTTTATTTCACTCAACTGTCGGCCGACACTTGGACCTTTGAATTAACTTTGAATTATACAAACTTGTAAGAAATGTAGAGACTTTTTGGCCGCGTTTGTCGTTGCACGATGGAGGAACCTGCGACAAGGCAAGTGGTAAAACCGCAACTCATTAGCTAACTTCACGCACTGTTTGTAGTTCAATATTTTCGGCCTGACAGCTTTTTCTTCTATTATCTTTCAACGCGGAGAGTTGTGTTCAACATACACGGTGCTAAAGTGGAACTATGTCCAAATAGTGCCACTTTAAAATAAAAAATAATATTAATATAACGCTTCACAGAGAGTTGGAGATGTCTCTGTCAGACGGTACCTCGGACGACGATATGCCCTTAACGTTACCCACAGAGGGCAGCCACAGTGGGAGCATCCGAAAGGTGAGAAACCTGGACAAACACACACTCATACACGCTGTATGAAGTTATACACACAGAAAAGATAGGGGAACGGAGATCTCCCAAAGGTCCTGGGCGGCTCCGTATAACCAAGAGTAGGTGACTGCAGGCTACATTATCCCAAAGTACATTCAAGAATAACTCCTGTTAAGGTCCTGTAATTAGATGAAATTAAAGCCACAATAAGAAATCTAAGAGATTTCATCTATGGATACTTGGGGTCAGTTAAATAAAAAACATGAAAGAACCCCTGACTCTCAAGCATGTCCTCTGTAATGTATCACAAGTATCACTATTTTTGTGACAATATCTCATGGATACACAGATGCCAAGTATTGTTTTTTGGTAATGTGAATTCTTAATATTACAAATACAAATCAAACCTTTGGTAACCTAATACAATCTTCAAATCAATTATTTTCTCAGTCCATTCGATATAATTTGCAGCAGTAAAAACAACCAAAGTGAAACAGCCTGAAAGCTTTATCTTAACAAAGATAAAACGTTTATTTTTTTTTTAGTTTTCTTTTGGCGACATAATTTGCAGTTGAAAAAAGGTAATGAATTACAATGTTATTACAATACTCAGTATATTGCAACAGGTTTAGCCTGAACAAATTGGCTTGATTTCTTTAAAAAACATGGGAGGAAGACTGGGTTTATTTTGGACATTTTTCCCCACCTTTTAAATTATTTTTCTTCCCCAAGTCTACTAATTTCTTGCAATTTAATCTGTGATGTTTTCCCTGTGTTTTCACAAGAAAGAAAACCAGTTAACTCTGTGTTCAAAATATTTAATACTTTGATGAAAGCAGATGAAAGATGAAAGCAGCACAGAAAAAGTGATTTTGCCCCAGGTTTCAAAGGGTTAAAAACCAAATAGTATTGTATTCTGACTGAAGTTTTGTGATACTATAGTATCACAGGGCCTCTGGGGATTGCCATGCCTAGCAAATTGAGTGCTTTGAGAGTCCCAGTTCTATATGATTCTTGCTGATGGTTTTTGGTCGATTTTATAAGCTTCAGTGTCATTGTACAAACAAAGCAAATTTACAACACAAATAATCAAATCAAGTAATGAAAAAGAACATTCACAAAAGTATAGCAGCAAAGTGTCTTTCAGCAGTTGGCTGTTTTCTCTGGATAATCCACAAACTTTGCCGTTAATTGTTTTACATTCAGGAAATTGTTATATATATATATATATATATATATATATATATATATATATATATATATATATATATATATATATATATATATATATATATATATATATATATATATATATATATATATATATATATATATATTTTTTCAATGTATATACTTAGATATACTATCTAAGTATTGAAAATTCATACAGTGTATACCAGTGGGAAAACCAGGATGGAGAAATGAATGAATAATAGTGGCCTTAGGCAAAGCACTTGTCATTGCATGGGTGGGTAGAAGACTGTGATAATAGCAGAAATTTATAAGATTACATGTTTGTATCTGTGCTGCTGAAAAACAGCGTTTGTCCTCAGAGAAAGTCACCTGGACAGGGACACTTTTTGACACGGGCTTTATCTGCCTGATGTCAGGCAGCCTCCATCCTCCTGCCCTCCTGATGGTTGAGCAGAGGTGGGAGCTCGGCCAGAATCTTAATCCACACAGGCACTCTGAGGATTACTTGACGTGCGCATGCTAAACAAACACCTTAACTGGGTGAGAGGGAACAAGAAAATATATAAAGTAAAAGAGTGTGAGAAAAGGAGAAACATCCATTTGCTGTACAAGTTGGCTGCGAGAGGGATCGAGAAGGTGATGGAAAGAGCCACAAGGATAAGGATAGGGAGTATTCAGCGTGTTTACAGTACAGCTGCTCCATCTGTCATGTTACTGTACATCTGCTCACCCTTTAAGTGTGAAACAGAGGAGCATTATATGATAGATTGGTGATTTTAGTGAGCAACAATCAGCTGTGCTAGTGTTGTTGGCAAAATGCCGGTTGAAGCAAGATTTAAGACACCTTTAAATCTTGAGACAGATATACAGCTCTGACATATCATAAGTTCCTTTTTCTATTAAATTATATTATCCCTCTTGGGAGACAGTTTCCTCCTGCTGTACCATGCCAGGTTATTACCATGTTTAGCATTCACGAGGCTCTCCCTCCCGAGCACCCACGTCTCTGACACGCTCTTTGACACGCCCATCATTTCTAGCATGCTGTGCTTTCCATCATGGACTTTTTGCTCTGAAGTAAGCCTCTCAGGCAGCTGTCTGTCCAGGTTGCACTGTCCTGCCACTGTTAAAGGTTAACAAACAATATTCTATAGTTTGCTAATGGTTAAAGTTATCGTTAAGGCCATGTGAAAATCTATCAAGAAGGCTGAAGTTTGGACAAAAAGTCCGTAAAGGTTTACTGTTATTTATCCTTGTTTATGTAGAATATGTTTGCTGACAGTGTGGACAAATAGGCTTAAGCAAACAATTCTCACATTACCTAGTAAGAAGATAAACAGGGAGGTTTAGAAAAAGACTAACTGGTTATGTAAAACTTTGAATTTGTAGTGAATGTAGCCCAGTGTGAGAGTCTTTTTGGATGTCTTAAGCCTCTTGCAGACTGTGGGATTTTTGCAGTCTAAGTTTAGTGCAGCTACACTCTGTGACATGGATATTAATAAACTTGGGTACAACATCAAGTTTGTTGTATGCAGGCTGTACAATGACATCACCTGCTGAATCGCAGGCTACAACCTACGTCCCTTGACGTCAATTTACTAGAACAAAACATTGTCGGCGGGTATCATCCAGCTATGCTGTAAAATGTAAACAAACAAATCGAGCCCTTGCTATAGTGGCATTTATGTGTGTCGAAAAAAGTCTGAAGAAGATGAGAAGGAAGAGAATGTGGACGCAGTCGTGGCAGGGAAAAAAGGCCAACTCAGCATGCTAGTTTTGCATTTATTAGCATCTACTAGCATTTAGCATTCACTAGCATTGTGGCGCTGATCAGTGCGTCATTTCATGCTGCTGTTGGTTGGGTAGCAGATGGAGGACAGCTGTCACACAGTGAGATTCTTATCACAAATTTCTGACACTGAACAACCTTCACATCTTCATTATTTATAATAGTCAGATTTGCTGCTGTATTTCATCCCTTCATCAATTCATCAATCCATCACGTGTTTTGACTCCTTAATTTTCTTTATTTTCTCTGCAGGGATGTGATCCGTTCGCCCAGACTCAGCGCAGTAAACTACAGCACCGGCGAGCTCGCATCAACCAGCAGATCAACAAGGAGATGCGCATGAGAGCCGGAGCAGAGAACCTGTTCAGGTGAGGTGCTGGGATGGGGCAGAAGGCTGTCTTTTTTTCTGAATTAAATTAAGTTTCATTGTAGAATCAAAAGAAAACTCCAGGGCACTCTCTTTAAAATGTTAATATGCCTTTACTCTTACAGCATGGTCATTGTTGTTTAATCTGTGGAGGGAATTTCTTGCATTGAACATTTTGAAAATAAGGTGCAACACTACTAGACTGAGCTGGTGACAACACAGTGTCAACTGATTAACTAAAGTTTGTACAAATATGTTACAAATAAGTGGACATTTGTGATGGTGTTGGTATGTCTTTCTTACCTGTATGAAAATGGATATCAAGACTCAATACAAGGGTAAAACATTGTTTAAAGGGGAACTATAACCATTTTCAAAATTCATACATGTTATTCCTGTGGTGTAATACGGTCCAAAATCCAAAAAGTGGAGTGCTAAAATGCAGATTTGTGATGTAATTGGGAGTAACGTCTTGAACTACTCCACAGACGGTGAATGGTGAAAAATGTTGTAGATGACACTGAGAGCAGCCAGGGGAATGTTCTGAGTATATGGGTACTTTTTCTGTTTCAGAGCTTAAAAACACATTGGAATAAAGATCGTGGGGGCTAAAAAACCCCCGAAACAAACCTTTCGGAGCTCCTCAAAATCAGAGTACCACCGATTATCTATGGAGCAGCTCCAGACTTTAAACCCTATGACACAAGTTTGATATTTACTTCCCTGGTTTTTGGATTTCAAAGAGAGAAGCTCATGTTGAACTTTCAGAAACAATGAAAATAAGATAATGGAATTCTTTTTTTAGGTGGTATTCTCCTTTAAGGTATGTGTTTTTTTACACAGTAAGCTATCTAAAGTTGTCAAACGGACACATTGTTCATGACATTTATTTAGATATGAAAGGGCAAACTAAGATCTGATGATAAATGCTTTCTGGTCTCCTCTGTGTTTGGGGGCTTGTGGCTTGTTGGCTTGCTTACATTGGTGGTAGTGTCCTTTGATGGGTAAAGGTCAGAGGTCACTCTAAAACACACACAGACACACACACACAGACACACACACACACACACACACACACACACAGACACACACACCAGCGCAGTGCCACACAGTTTTATAGCTCTGGTTGTCTTCACTGTGTGTGAAAACTAACTTTTGTGTTGTGTTTGTGTCACCTCTGGGTTATTCCATGCCAACTCACCCAGAATCCAGAACTTTTCCCAGTTCATGTCTCAGAATTTCTTGAAAAAAATCATGTTAAAACTTTTATGAAATTCATGGGACGTTCATGGTCCAAATAATGGTGTGCAAAATTTGCTATTTGTAAAATAAATAAATAAACAAATGATGTAGGAGTAATAATACATATTTGATTTTTCTATATATCTGCAAAGGTTAGTACTTCTTTCCCATAAACAAGTTTCAAGGAAACTGGAATAATTCTTCCTGTGAAAACCTACACATAAATTATCAGAAAAAGTGGGGGTTTTGGCTCTCTGGCAAGATCAGTAGCACACTGTTTTTTGTTATGAAGGATGAAATAACCTCTAGATGTGATGGAAGTATATTTATACTACACATAGAAAATTGTTTGCAAGAAATTGGAAACTAGTGGAAATATTAATTTTTGAGAATGACAGCTTCTTCGTCTTGGTAAAAAATGACTTCCAATTCCTGTAACCATTCAGCAACAGCTATTTAAGCTCGACAGATTGACAAATTCCTAACCTTAAGAAGTGTTAAGAGTACAGCTATAGGATTTTGCAGTTTCAACATGTATTTTTTTGAAGTAGTCTATTGCCTATTTTTAGCAGTTTTTCCTGCATTTAAAAACCCATGTACACAAGCTGATTTTGGTGGAAAAATATATTTTAAAAAATCCAAATTCAACACCAGCGAGGATGATCACCCAGCTGAACTGTGCTGGCTTTAGGTTTTAAATCAGTTAGCTGTCATCCACACAGCACACAAGAGTTTTATTGGTGAAGAAATGAGGGAAATGAAAAAAGAAACGGTGGCAGAACATCAAAGTATTCTCTCTGAGAACATTAGCGTCATCTTTATCCCCTCCAGCTTCTCTCCTTGTCTCGGTGCCTTTGCTTTCTCCCTCTGACTGTTTCTCAGGCTTTGCATGCTTCGTATCCACTTGGAGGTCAATCACTACAGAGGCTGAACGTAAACATTTAATACATGTGCATACATTTGTTGGACACTTTTGTTGTGGTAGTTTTGAGAACATATACAGCATGAATAGTCCACTATGGAAAAACTCTGAAAACACACTCCTTTATTCATTAAGATCCAACGTGGGAGTAGAAAGCGGAGGAGCCACTTAATTAAGGCAAAGAGCTACTTTCATCCTCTTTACTTGTATCGAGTCAGAATCTAATAAGAACAACACAGAAAACAACAGTCTCTGTAGTTACAAGACAACCAAGGGCATCCCTCGTTATTATCTCAGGACGTTTGGCTAAAACTTTATAAGCTTCACAAAGATCTTTTTCAGAGATAAATAAATGATAGAGAGCAGGCCTTGAATTACTGTCACTGTTGATTACTCTTTCTCATTTAATCTATAAATTTGAAGGAGTGGTGAAAAATGCCCCTATACATTACCAGATTTCAAGGTGACGTCTTTAAATTGGATCTTTTGTCTAAATAATGGTCCAAAATCCAAAATGAGCTGAGTTGATAGGTTGATCCACTGATTAGTCAATCAATAAAAAATTAATTTACAACTTTTCCTTGCAACCAGTTTACTGCCATCTGTCAAGTACAACACTTACACTTTACCATGCTCTAGCTTTTTAAATGTGATTATTTACTGCTTTTCTATGTCTCTTTTGATATTGAGTAATAGGACTGTGTGATATGACAAAATACTTAATATGAACAAAAGTATTGGGCCACACCTCTTAATCACTGAATTCAGATGTTTCATTCAGTCCCATTGCCACAGGTGTACAAAATCTGGATGAATGGGCAAAAATTCCAACAGACACAATCCAAAATCTTGTAGAAAGCCTTCCCAGAAGAGTGGAAGCTGTTACAGCTGCAAAGGGGGACCAACTCCATATTAATGCATATGGATTTAGAATGGGATGTCATGTCGTCTGACTGATTTGTCTGATTTATTCAATCATAATAAAACTTTATTTAACTTTACTTTAGCAGTACTTTGTTTAACTTCATACTTTACTTTGTTTAATATTATAACAGTATTTTATTAAACTTTATTATAACATCAGTTTATGTAACATTATTTTTTTGCAGTAGCCACTTAATTTGTAACTGTTGTTCATTTAATAATTTTGTATTTTAGTAGTTTACAGTAGTTTAGAGGAGATTCAAGAAAATGAGATTTATTTTGTATCGCGATATACCTATACTAATGATGTCGCAATGTTTTTTTAAAGACATATCGCCCAGCCCTAGTGACTGACAGCAAATTTTTTTACCGATTGATGACATATTACAGACTAAGAAATTAATTGGGAATATCAAGTCATCAAATGAAAATAAGGGTTATTTGCAGCTCTATGTGAAACAGAGAAAAGTGGAAAATCCTTGCATTTATGAGGCTGGAACTTGTTACATGATTGGTGCTTTTTTGTTTGAAAAATGACTTAAAAGATCACTAATTTTTCAAAGTTGTCAGTTACTTTATGTTGATTGATTAATCAACTAATCAGCACTAATGGGCAGACTGGAAAAATTCTGTAAGGGGTACAAATCTCCTTTTATTTTGGATCTTTCTCCCCAACTCCACTTTTGACTGGATTTAGGCTGTTATTCTAAAAGGTGATGACTCAGTTTAGGGGAAATAAAACAAGCGCTCCTGCCCTTTATATTGGGACGATGGGTCACAGAGACAAAGAGGACCCCCCTGCATGCACGCAGGCACGCACGCATGCACGTGCGCGCACACACACACACACACACACACACACACACACAAAGCCTGCCAGCCTGTAATCAGCAGGCTTTGTGTCCGCCTCCCGTCCTGTTCTCATGCAGAGATTCCCAACGGAGCCCCGGCAAGCTCATCCCCCACTTATTTGTCTGGCACTGTCAGACCTTTTTTTTTTTTGTCCTCCCCCTTTCCGGTGAACTGGAATAGTCCACCCACACACACACACACACACACACACACACACACACACACACACACACACACACACACACACACACACACACACACACACACACACACGTCACCAATGTCTCGCTTTCACTTAACTCACTCAACACAAAGTGTTGTGGAATTGGGTCGTGGTATGACTGCTGTTGGGTGGGACATGACGGTGAGGGGGGATGCTAATTGCAGATGAAAGAGGGGTTGTAACTCATCAGGGCTTGTGATTGGCTGATGAAGACGTCATGTTGTGTGCTGCAGAATGGGACACTACCTAGCTTAAACCTGGTTTTCATGTCAGCTATTACAAGAATATCTTATACTTCTAAAAAAAACTTGTTTCCAGTTTCTCCAATACTTCATGTCTTTCAGCCAGTTCATACAGTCAGAGTAAGAGATTTATTTTTGTCCCTTAAAAGCTCCAGTATGTTGTGCGTGCAAGTGGTTGTGTGAGAAGGGGATATTTGGCAGCCCATTTAAAGCTGACTAATCAGATTGCCCTTGGCTTGATCCTAGATATAGGTGTGTGTGTGTGTGTGTGTGTGTGCGTGTGTGTGTGTGTGTGTGTGTGTGTGACTGACTGTGGGACAGCTGAATAGAATGGTGAAGGTAAAGTGGTCTAATTGGACAGATCAACATTATTTACAGAAGCTCAAAGGTGAGCTTTAGTTGTGTGTTTGAGCTGAGTTTGATCATGTGTTAAAGAATAAGCAACTTTCAGTTTCTCCCCCAGTCACTAATTGTAACAACAAATGCCAACAATAGCAAACATGTTTTCCAAAAAAAATCTAAAAAGTTGTTTTAGGAACATGTGGCTCGTAAGATAAGATAAGAAAGCTTACTTTATCCTGAGGGAAATTGTAAAGCAGTTGCAGTACAAGGTAGGAAAGAATGCAAACATATAAAGAGAGAGAAATAGAAGATATCAATAAAGGTGCAAGTATAAAATTATCAATAAGATATCCAAAGACTTTTTCCTTATAGAAACCAGTCATGTTAAAAAATGCACTCGCCCCACATTTTGTCTTACTTTGACTGCCAGCATTTTGTAAAATGATTGAAAAATTGACTGTGTTGATGTTTATCAACATTAGACACTGACAAATGGGAATCTACTCAAAGACAACACTGTGGCAAGGAGCAGATTTAAAGTCAAAATAGTTTAAAAAATGTAAGCAGTGAAGTGAGCTAACAGCACGTGAGAATATCAGGGTTTTCCACACGTTCATTTATTTGTGGCGACATGCTACCATTACAACATCTGCTGCTGTTAGGGGTGGGCGATATGGCAAAAATATCATATTTTTTCAAGGTAGGATCACGATCATGATTTTATCATGATTCTTTTTCATTTTGGATTTTAAGACTATTGTGCATGGTAGTAAACAGTACAATCAAGATAATTTCCCAATTTAAAAAATTGTGTATATAAATAGTGCTTGAAATAGTTAAAACGTAGTATATGTCTGCACCATGTACAGGGTTCCCAACCTTTTTCCCTCAGGGACTTTTATCATCACTGAAGACATATTTTAGGGATGCTTCATATTAAAATAAGATAAAGGTTGAAAATAAGGCAATGTGCCTGTGGCCCCAGGCTGCTAAATCACTACATCTGCCCCTGGTAATAATAATGAGAGCTCAGTGTTAGCGGCTGGACACAGAGCGATGTGCTCTAAATACTTCCATCCAAAGTCTGACTAAACCTGAAACTAACACAAAATAGTATTTAGAAGTCTAAAGAGGTCACTTTCCACCTCTTAATATCTGAATATCTGCTTGGATCTGGGGATGAACATCCCATGTAACCAGTGGAGACTGCGCCGGAGCCGACAGCATTCTGAGCATAGAACTACATCAGATAGAGTGTGTGTGCAGTGTAGCATGACACAACGATCTCTCTGTGAGAGCGGATCGTGGACACATTCTAATTCTTCACGATCTAATATTGCACACCCCTAGCTGCCATGTATAGATTTAACATTTTTGGAGCTAGACTGTTCATGAGGAGATGGAATCTAAACTCTCTTTCAGTGTTTTCATATACACATTTTATTTAGACTGCCTGACCAAAAACATTGATTTGTATCTCTTTATCTGTATTTAGTTTTTCTTCTCCTCCTGGAAGTATATTTATTGAAAAGTCTTCAGTTATTTTGTGAATTCGGTGCTGTTTTGCAAGACTGTACAAATGCTACTAGTCATCCAGTCCTCTTTGTGCTTTAGATACTCACACTCTTGTCATATCATTGAGCTGGTGAAATTTAATTATTGCATAATTAGGGGGTTTCCTGGGCAAGTGTAGATTTTATGTTACCAGGGAAACTCAGTGATGCCTCAGACTTCCAGAAACATTGTGTGCTATTGACCTCAGACCCCCCCCATCAGTGTGAGCTGGCTTTACTCAACACTAAGACACTCCCTGTGTGATTGGAGGAGGAGTAGAGAGACTTGAAGTGAATGAACAGAGGATGATGGAGGAGAGGGTGGAGAAATAGTTGCATAAATTAAAGACCGGCTTTTTTTGTCAGACAAAAGTCTGCTGCTCATTGTGTGTTCAGTGCTGTGCTTACATTTATGACTGCAGATTTACACCTGCAAATGAGTTTTTAAGGTGCATTGTGTTATTTGTCATGCTGAGCTGTGTGAATAATGATGCACAGTGACACAGCATACCTTGATGCAATGTAATACAGCCCTGTGCCAAAGTTTTTTTGTTTTTTTTTGTGCATGGGAATGTTAAGAAAAAGGCCCATTACATAAATGTCAAAGTTTGTTTTTTGTAAATTTGAGATCTTGGGAATTTTTTCATTCTCAATTGAGGGCTCAGTAATGTGAGCAACAGGTGTCATAGAAGAAGAGAGAAGAAGGGAAATGCATATCAGAATCAAAAATCAGGTTTATTGCTAAGTAGGTTTACACGGTGTTTGGTGCATAACAATTTGCAGAAAAGGTCAACATGAAAATAATAAAAATCAACTACTGCAACATTTAAGAAACATAGATCATAACTTCACAATACAATCTGAAAGCAACATTTTAAAAATATGTAGAATATCTGTACATAAAATGAATGAGCTGCTGTGCAGTTTTTTATTTATTTATTTATTTATTTTTTTAGCCCGACCTGACCCGAACCCGCGCTGTAATTTCCCTAAGCTTAAATCAGGTCAGGTGCATGCTTATTTCCTGATTTTCTATTTAAATTAATGAACACTGAGTTCTTACTTTTATTGCATGTGGCATTCAGCTGCCTTGTCTGCTCAGACAAAGTGCTCAGAGCCTTTGCTGCTGGTGCTTTGAATTACCAAACGATACAGTCCAATAGTGTTTCAAGCGCACTCTGGCACTCATAGGGCCTCATTCACTAAAAATATGCATAGAAATGTTCTTAGTCTGCACATAAAATAAGTGAGTCTGCAAAATTACAGTGGGATTCATGACACGTGTGTACCAGCTGATTTTGTTCTTACCTCTGTGCACATGTTGGTGAATCAGAATCATCCTAAACTGGCAGGCTCGTGCCCGCTGTCTGCAATTAGCATACTGCCTCGCCCCAATTTCTCTATACAAGGAAATCTGTTTACCCAGAGTTGTATCATGGAGCAAGCGGTGAAGTTGTGTCTGCGCACACATTAAGGCCACACACACCAGTGTCAGACCATCAGTGAGTTTCTGTAAATGTAATGGCCGTCAGAAACAGCTCATCAGCTGTTTGTCACTCCCAAACACGTTGAAACATGTCAGTCTCTGATGCGCCCTTTGCTGAACTTTCATTGCACTAATATTGGTGGGAGTGGCCATCATTACAGCCAGATTCAAGTCCCATATACTTCACTGTAAACTAGACTAGGCTGTTTTTATTTTAGGAATATTTTCATTATGACAATAATTGATGAGGGTGAAAGGCAGAGGATGAAATAAGTGCCTTTATTGGTAAATTAGTAAATTGGTTTTAGATGTTGTTGTCTATTAAAGCCTTTGTTTAATGAATGTGGTTTGTTGTTCTGCATTCAGTTAAAAGGTGTTTGTCTACATTTTCTAAGACAGCCAGACGGTCATCATTTGTGCGTACGCATGGTCTGAGGCAGTTCTAAACTTATGTGCAAAATATGAACAAATTCAAGTAAGAAAATATTGATGAATCACAGATTTGATCAAGGTCTTTTTTAATTTCCAAATATGTCAACAAACAAAACACAAAAAACACACCATTTGAATAATACCTAACAAACATTGAGAAATAACTAAATACCACAATTAATAATAATAATATTAATTATAATAATAATATATAATAATCACTCAGTGAAACTGGTAGCTGAATCACAGATTTGTGCGTAAAACTTGAGTACGCATGGTTTAAGCACAGATTTGTGTACGCACTGTTTGTGAATGAGGCCCAAAGCGACTATTTAGGAGCACACCCCTTGTCACAAATGATTGTCACTATGCTGAGAAAACTTCAGTTGATCTATCTACCTATGCAAGTTTTGGTGTGAAAGTATTTTAAAAAAATCAATTCACATTTTTAAGCACAAATTCGACTCATTAACGAAATCTTACAAGCCACTGTTTGTCTAGACATGCCGCAGCTGACAGGCAGCTGTGATGCGCCTGACATGCGCTGCTCATGCAAGCAGTGAAGATGTTCTAACCTGGTAACATGGATGCCGCTGCTAAATGCTTTGTGTTGAGGTGATATTTCAGGCTTGGAGTACTGAAGTGGTACGAAAACTCATGTAACAAAGCCACTGTGGTCTTCAGTGACGCACCGGATCAAAGTGCACCATAGAATTTTTTATTTTTTTAATCTATCTATCTATCTATATATCTATCTATCTGTATATATGTATATATGAATTGATTTTAATGTATTATTATTGTTCTTCTCAATAAATCGATTAATAATAAGTCTATGGTCACAGATTCCCAAGGCACAAGTTTTGACATCCTCAAATGTTGTTTTGACTGACCAACATACCAAAACCCAGAGATATTTAATTTCTAATGATAGAGAAGAAAGCAGCAAACCTCCAGGTTCTGCTAAGAGCTGTTAAACAGAATGGCCTAATTTAAGGATATTTGATTCATGGAATGTGTGTAGTTTGGGAGGACACGTCTCTTGCTTAATAGCGAGGACTAAGATTTGCATGTTGTCTTGGAGTGAACTCATGATAACTCCTTTCTTCCTCCCTGATATCCAGAATGGAAGACTGTCTTAATTGTTGATAATCTGATCTGTGTGTTAATTTCTGCAGGGCGACGACCAACAACAAGGTGAAGGAGACGGTGGCTCTGGAGCTCAGCTTCGTCAACTCCAACCTGCAGCTGCTTAAAGAGGAGCTGGAGGAGCTCAACAGCAACATGGAGGTCTACCAAACAGACAGGTAGGCAGCTCACACACACACACACACACACACACTCACACTCAGAGCCATGGCCCATTTATTATTTGCTCCATGAATTCCAGTTCACTCTCATTAGTGTAATGAGAATTATAATTGGAGAAAACAAGCATCCATTACATTTTTGTGTTGGCACTGCACTGTGTGTGTCTGCTCCTGTACTTCTGTATTTGTGGGGACCAATTTATGTTGTAGACCTGGAAAAGTAGGGCAATTTAATAAGCAAGGACATTTTCTGTGTTCTTCTAAGGGCCAGGATTTTGTTTCGGTTAGGATTAGGTATCAGTCAATTTTATGGGAGAGGGAATTGCGTCAGTGAGGGTCCTCATAAGTGTAGAAGCACAGATGTGTGTGTGTGTGTGCAGTCCTTCACAGCCAGGAGATTTTTCCCTCTGCAGCCCGGGGTCATGGAAAGGATAAATCCCCTGATTAGAGTGTCATTAATGGCCCTGTGGCGTGTGTGCGTGTTGTGGTTCATTGTGAATGGTAGGGGGGGACTGTGGTGGGTGTCAGGGGCGTAAGGGTTAATACGCGGCTTTAGCTCTGCTTATTAGCAGGATGAAGCACTGAGCTAGGTTTGAAGACTAGCAGATGGCAATGCTGACTTGACCGTGACTGTAACCTGCTGCACTGTGTGATTGCATGTTGGTGTTTACATGGGGGTATTTACATGTGGGTGGTTATATATAACGTGTGAAAGTATACACACACACACATGCTGTGTTCATGTCTTTTCACAGTGAGGCTATCAACGTTCCCATGATCCCACTTGGATTAAAAGAAACCAAAGAGGTGGACTTCACAGTTTCCATCCAGGTACAGACAACATCTCATACTCATATTATATAAAACATATAAATGATGAAACCTAGAAGTCTGAGTGACACAGTGAATATTGTATTTAAAATGTTAAAAGAAGGTTAGAGGAGGAACAGTATTATCCTTTTTTTAAAAAAAAATTTTTTGCAAGCATTGTTTCAGCTTTGACAGTTAGAACAACTAATGTCAAATTAATTAATTGAATTAAATTATGACAAATATAGAATTAGCCCCACTTCCAAAATAATTACATTAGCATATAGTCACTAAGGACGCGCTTAATGGCGTCCTCCCTGCCATGCAGCCCACGCCTGCCCCAGGCCCAGCCTGTGCCTGCACAGTGGTGTCAGGAGAAAGAAAGAAAGGCTCTAAGTTGGCAACACTGATTTAAACTAGTGTGAAAAATGTTTGTCCTATATGTTTGTTGAAAAGCAGTGTCAAGTTCTCTGCAATAAGTTGAAATATGAGAGAATAGCTCATTTAATTCAATTTTATTTTTAAATCCCACCCTCACAGTGACTAAGCAAAAACTACAGTACAGTATATGACAAAATTATAAATAGGAAAGAGAGAGTGAGAGAGGGCTAGAGGTGCACAGAAACAATAATAGTAATAATAACATTACATATAATAATAGTAATAGACATAAAAATTACTAAAAATAATTTATAATAGCATGTTATATTACATGCAAATATTGTAGTTCATATATATGACAATAACAATCATATGTGTATAATAATAGTGTAGATATGTCGTCATGTAACTGTCTGTGTCCCCTCACAGGACTTCATCTGTGAGCACTATGGAGAGGACAGCTCACTCTATGGCAAGGAGATCAAAGAGCTTATGGAGCTCAGACAGGTTAATAAATACACTTATACAACTTCATACAAAACAAATCTTGATGTAGTTTAATATTGAATCTGTTTTTTATTAAGGGGGTTGTTGAAAGCCAGTCTGGACCTTTTGTCAAAGATAGGAAAACTGGGGAAAGAATAATAAATGGTCTGACTTATTCATGTCATAAACTTGCAGTCTCTGTGAAGTCTTGTCTGACATTAGATGTATATTTATGTGCGTTGTTGTTTGGGCCAGGCCATGCGTACACCCAGCCGTAACCAGGCGGGTCTGGAGCTGCTGATGGAGTATTACAACCAGCTGTACTACCTGGATCAGCGCTTCTTTCCTCTTCACAGGAACCTGGGTGTGCACTTCCACTGGTAGGACAGGAGCACATTCCTCTATCTATCTATCTATCTATCTATCTATCTATCTATCTATCTATCTATCTATCTATCTATCTATCTATCTATCTATCTATCTATCTATCTATCTATCTATCTATCTATCTATCTGTCTGTCACTCTGTCAGTCAGATAGAAACTGATGCCTTTACAATATAGGGGTCAACAGATAATCAGCTTGGCTGATTATTGGGCCGATATTTGGCATTTTGCAGATTATCTGTATCAGCATTTTATTTTAATGATCACTGATTAAATTAATTAAAACGTGCAAAGAAAGTGTCAGCATGGGAGGAACTTTTACTTTATAAAATCTCAGCCAGTTATTTTTATTTATTCTTTTTTTTTTTTTAATTTTGACTTTATTAAAAAAATACTCTATATGATGTTGAAAGTTTCAGTTTTCGTAAAGGCATTTAAACAAATTTTTGTGTTGGAGTTTGTTATCTTCCAAATTCCAAATATTGAAAGACAGATTTCTGTTTTTATTGTAAATGCATATTGGTTCCAAATATCGGTGATCGGTGTTATTAATTACTAATCATTAGTATCAGTATTAGCCCTAAAAAAAACATTTTCGGTCGACCCCTAATATTTATGGCTACTTTTGCAAAGCTTTTTTGTTCATCTTCTCTCATCAGAATGTTGCACTTGCTTTTGGACCAGTCCGTAAATTTTGTGTCAGTTGAACACGAATGTCTTAAAGTACTGATGCTGCTTCCCAGACTGCAATGTGCCATGACGTCATTGCCTGTTCTCTGTAACTTTTGTGACATGCTATCATATGCCATACTATACTTTGACTTCTTAAATGCGATACTACACTATGCATCCTTCATGCATTCATACATTTAACAGTATGACATTGTGGCATTTTTATGACTTTTTTGAATGATATATAGTAATTTTTATATGCATACTATACTATGATATTGTATTTCATATCAGATGTAAGAGATTGCAGAGATGATCGATACTATGCACCTTTCCAATTACTGTATATATGGACTGATTGAGAGGACAATTATGACACACAAACATAATGCATAAAGTAATTTTATTCCTCCTTTTCTGTCCCTCAGGTACGACTCTCTGACAGGCGTCCCGTCATGTCAGCGCACGCTGGCCTTTGAGAAAGGAAGTGTGCTGTTCAACATCGGTGCACTGTACACACAGATTGGAGCACGGCAGGACCGCTCTGCAACAGCTGGCATAGACCTAGCTATAGATGCCTTTCAGAGAGCTGCAGGTAAAGAAACCGCACATACTTGTAACCATATTCCCTTGTTGGGACTCCACAATTGGATCAGGATGTCATAAAAGAACATTGTTGTGCACAAAAACAGCTAAATAAATGATAAATCAATAAATTGATTGATTAACAATAATAAAATTATTTAGTTTTCCATATTTGTTTCTTAATTTTCATTTTTGTTGTGTTTTTCCGCTTTTAGGTGCATTTAATTACCTTAAAGAGAATTTCTCCAATGCACCTAGTCTGGATATGAGTGGTCCGTCGCTCTGCATGCTGGTACGTCTGATGGTTGCCCAGGTGCAGGAGTGTGTGTTTGAGCGTGTCACACTCACCACACAAGACACACACTTTACTTCTCAACTCCGCCTGGCACAAGAGGCTGCAAGGGTGAGTTAACATGTCTCTGGTTGTGCTGTGTCATTACTGTTGATATCTTTTAATTCTCACTCTGTATGTGTGTGTTTCTTGTAGGTGTCAGACGTTTACTTGTTAGTGCAGCAGACCATGACGCAGCCTCTGATGAAGGACTACGTGCCATTTTCATGGGCGTCCATGGTTCAGGTCAAATCTGAACACTTCCGCGCCCTCTCACACTACTACGCTGCTGTTGCACTCTGCGATCACACATGTAAGTTGCACCAAAGCACACTTTAATTTGAATTAAATTTCAGTTAATTTCAGATAGAAGAGTGCAATAAAGTAAGAGATAAATTGTCATAGTCAAGTCATAGTATGGTATGTTGTAAAATGTCATACTATAGTAAATTGTCTAAACTTGAATGAAAAAGTCATGTTATGGTATGTTGTCAAAAATAGTTTAACATATTCCTTTCTAAGACCGCAGTCACGCTTTAAGATTATTAAGACCTTTCATGAGAGAGAAATTTAAAAACTACGTAGTATAGTATGTCCTCCGAAATAGCAAAAAAAGTCATAGTATTGTTTGTCATTCAAATTAGCATGAAAGTATCATATTATAGTGTGCCCTCAAGAATAGCATAAAAAGTCATTGTAATACGTCATAGCATAGAATGTTGCAAAAACGGCCGAAAACACCATAATATAGCTTGTCGAAAGAAAAGACTTGAAATGCCACACGATTGTATGGAGAAAATTGTCAAAATATGACAGTCCAAACAACACCTGAAAACCACATGAAATAGTGTGCAGAGACAGGTCATAGCATAGAATGTTGTAAAAATGGCCAAAACCACCATTTTTTCCTCCTAACAACAGCTGAAAACCGCCTAAAATAGCGTGCCGAGACACACAATAGCATAGAATGTTGCAAAAACACCATGATATAGCATGTCAAAAAAAGGATTAAAAATGCCATGCTATAGTATGGCGAAAAATGTCAAAAAATGACACCTCCCAAACACACCTGAAAACCGCCTAACATAGCATGCCGGGACATATAATATAGCATATCAAAAAAAACAAATGAAAAGTGCCATACTAAAGTATGGCAAAAAATGGCAAAGAACAACATGTCCTAAAAACAGATGAAAACAGCTGAAAACCAGCTAAAATAGCGTGCGGACACACACCATATTATAGTTGTTGCAAAAACTCATTAATATAGCATGTTGAAAAAATGAACGAAAATGCCATACTATAGTATGGCAAAAAATGTCAAAATTTAATACGTCCCAAATACGGCTGAAAAAAGCTGAAAAACGCCTAAAATCGAGACACGTCATAGCATTGAATGTTGTAAAAACGATCAAAAACACCATAATATAGCGTGTCGAAAAAATTACAGAACATGCCATATTATAGTATAATGAAAAATGTCATAATATGACATGTCCAAAAAACAGCTGAAAACGGCTTAAAATAGCATGCAGAGACACACAATAGCATAGAATGTTGCAGAAACGCCATGATATAGCATATCGAAAAAACAATCGAAAATGCCATGCTATAGTATGGAGCAAAATGTCAAAAAATGACACCTCCCACAAACAGCTGAAAAAAACGCCTAACATTGCATGCCAGAACATACCATTGCATTGAATGTTGCAAAAACGGCTCATAACACTGTAATATTGCATTTAAAAAACAAAACAAAACAAAAAATGCCATACTTTAGTATGGCAAAAATGGCAAGGAATGACATGTCTCAAAAAAAGATGAAAACAGCTGAAAACAGCTGAGAACCAGCTAAAATAGTGTGCGGAGACACACCATATTATAAAATGTTGCAAAAACACCATAATATAACATGTTGAAAAAACAACCAAAAATGCCATATTATAGTATGGCAAAAAATGTCAAAATATGATATGTCCTAAAAACAGAGACATGTCATAGCATAGAATGTTGCAAAAATGGCCAAAAACGCCATAATATATCATGTAAAAAAAAAAAGACGGAAAATTCCATACTATAGTATGGCGAAAAATGTCAAATATGACACCTCCCAAAAACAGCTGAAAACAGCCTAAAATCTGAGACACACAATAGCATAAAATGGCCAAAAACACCATAATATATCATGTCAAAAAAAGATCGAAAATGCCATGCTATAGTATGGTGAAAATTTTGATAATATAATAACAGCTGAAAACCTCCTAAAATAGCGTGCTGAGACACACTATATGATACAATGTTGCAAAAACACCATAATACAGCATGTCCAAAAAACAGCTGAAAATGCCATACTTTGTATGGCAAAAAATGTCAAAATATGATATGTCCCAAAAACAGAGACACGTCGGCATAGAATGTTGCAAAAATGGCCAAAAACCATAATATGGCATTTTAAAAAAACAAACAAAAAATGCTATAATATATATGGCAAAAAATGGCAAAGAATGACGTCCCAAAAACAGATGAAAACAGCTGAAATCCGGCTAAAATAGCGTGCAGAGACACACCATGTTATAGAATGTTGAAAAAACACCATAATATAGGATGTTGAAAAAAACGACTGAAATCCCATACTATGTATGATAAAAGTGTCAAAATATGACATGTCCCAAAACCAGCTGAAAAGCGCTTAAATAGCATGCCGGAACACACCATAGCACAGAATGATGCGAAAATGGCCAAAAACACCATAATATATCATGTCAAAAAAATGATGGAAAATCCCATACTATAGTATGACGAAAAATGTCAAAATATGCGATGTCCAAAAAACAGCAGAAAACCCAGTAAAATAGCGTGTCGAGACACGTCATGTCATAGAATGTTGCAAAAACGGCCAAAAACACCATAATATAGCATGTTGAAAAAATGACAGGATACATCATAGTATGGTACGTCTTTTTTTGTTTCCAAGTTTTATTGCTATTTACAAGAACAACTGAAAATCAGACAATGCCACAACAGTTCGCACCTTATGCAACCCAAAATGCTCTTTCAAAAAGCTAGTTAGAGAACTAACAAGGAATACATACATAACACATATAAATACAATACATATAAACATAGAAGCAAACAAAACAAAACAAAACAAAAAAGATACATACAAATTAAAGTCACCAAAGGCGGTCTTACAGATTGTGAACTTTCATCTAAAAAATGAACATATGTACGTGGGTCTAACTGCATGCATTATCAAGGTAGAGCACTCTAATGTGGTTTCTATTTCATCTGTTCTCTTTAGGACATGGTTGCTAAGAGGGAAGACCATATTGAATTATACTCATCTACTGAATCTATATTCACATAACTTATTTTTTCGAGTTTAGCTATTTTCAACATCGCATCTGTCCAATCTTGAATATGTAGAGCACTGCTGTCTCTCTACTTACAAAAAAATCCACCTTTTGGTAACAACAAAAGCTACCAACATCCACTTATTATGTTGTGGGTTAGACAATCATGACAGGGTCAGGCTGCATAGAAACTTTGATCACAGCACCAATTGTCTTAATAACGTCAGACCAAAACTTTGGACGGTAGTACATTCCCATAACATATATAGATGGGACCCTTTGCTAGACAGGCATTTCCAAAAAGTGCTATCAGATCTTATCCCAACCCTCCACATCTTATTGGGAGTCCAGTGATACCTATGTAAGACATTTTTGGAGACAGAGTGAACTCCTCTCCAAACCTCAATCCCTTTCTTCATTTTTTATATCCTATTTAAAAGTCTGAGGCCCAAACCCTTTACACAGCTGGAAAGTTCTATGATATTTTAAATATAACTTCTTTATAAAGGATTTTTGTTTTTAGTTGAAAAATATCTCTAGCAAGTAAACATTTATCCCAGTAGGAGACTTAAGGTGGTTCTTTTGCCTGATCCTTGAAGCAGTAACTGTCATAGTATATTATGTTGAAAAACATCAAAATATGATGTATTCAAAAAGACAGCTTAAAACCACATAGTATGGCAGGTCAAGACACTTCAAAGCATAGAATGTTGCAAAAATGGCCAAGCACACCATACTATATAGTATGGCGAAAAAATGTAAAAATATGACATGTCCCAAAAACAGCTGAAAACCGCCTAAAATAGCGTGCCGAGACACACCATAACGTAGAATGTTGCAAAAATGGACAAAAACACCAAAATATGGCATGTTGAAGAAATGGTCAAAAATGCCATACTTCAGTATGGCCAAAAATATCAAAATAAGACACGTCCCAAAAGCAGCTGGAAACCGCCTAAAATAATGTGCTGAGACAAGTCATAGCATAAGATGTTGCAAAAATGGCCAAAAACACCATAATATAGCATGTCAAAAAAACTGAAAATGCCATACTATAGCATGATGAAAAATGTCAAAATATGACACCTCCCAAAAACAGCTGAAATCAGCTAAAAACGGCCCCAAATAGTGTGCCAAGACTCAACATAGCATAGAATGTTGCAAAAACACCATGATATAGCATGTTGAAAAGACGATCGAAAATGCCATGCTCTAGTATGGCGAAAAATGTCAAAAAATGACACCTCCCAAAAACAGCTGAAAACCGCCTAACATAGCATGCCGGGACATACCATAGCATAGAATGTTGCAAAAATGGCTCAGAACACCATAATATAGCATATCAAAAAAACAAACCAAAAATGTCATACTACAGTATGGCCAAAGATGGCAAAGAACGACATATCTCAAAAACAGATGAAAACAGCTGAAAACTGGCTAAAAAAGCATACAGAGACACACCATATTATAGAATTTTGCAAAAACACCATAATATAGCATGTTAATAAAACAACCAAAAAGGCCATACTTTAGTATGGCCAAAAATGTCAAAAAATAGCATGCAGAGACAGGTCATAGCATAGAGTGTTGCAAAAACGGCCAAAAACACCATAATATAGCATGTTGAAGAAATGTTAAAAAATGCCATACTTTAGTATGGCCAAAAATGTCAAAATATGATGTGTCTCAAAAACAGCTGAAAACCGCCTAAAATAGCATGCCGAGACAGGTCATAAAATAGAATATTGTAAAACTGGGCAAAAACACCATTATATAGCATGTCGAAAAGAAAGACTGAAAATGCCATACTATAGAATGACAAAAAATGTCAATATATGACTTCCAAAAAACAGCTGAAACTGCTTAAAGCAGCGTGCAGAGACTCACCATAGCACAGAATGTTGCATAAACGGCTCAGAACACCATAATATAGCATATCAAAAAAACACACCAAAAATGCCATACTATAGTATGGAAAAAAAATGGCAAAGAACGACATATCCCAAAAACAGATGAAAACAGCTGAAAACCAGCTAAAATAGCGTGCTGACACACAACATAGCATAGAATGTTGTAAAAATGGCTCAAAAGACCATAATATTGCATAACAAAAAAACGACCGAAAATGCCATACTATAGTATGGTGAAAAATGTCAAAATATGATATGTTCCAAAAACGGCTGAAAACAGCTGAAAACTGCCTAAAATAGTATGCAGAGACAGGTCATAGCATAGAGTGTTGCAAAAACGGCCAAAAACACCATAATATAGCATGTCTAAAAAACGACAGAAAATGCCATACTATAGTATGCCGAAAAATGTTAAAATATGACGTGTCTCAAAAACAGCTGAAACTGCTTAAAATAGCGTGCAGAGACACACCATAGGACAGAATGTTGCAAAAATGGACAAAAAAACACCATAATATAGCATGTTGAAGAAATGTTAAAAAATGCCATACTTTAGTATGGCCAAAAATGTCAAAATATGATGTGTCTCAAAAACAGCTGAAAACCGCCTAAAATAGCATGCCGAGACAGGTCATAATATAGAATATTGTAAAACTGGGCAAAAACACCATTATATAGCATGTCGAAAAGAAAGACTGAAAATGCCATACTATAGTATGACAAAAAATGTCAATATATGACGTCCAAAAAACAGCTGAAACTGCTTAAAGTAGCGTGCAGAGACTCACCATAGCACAGAATGTTGCATAAACGGCTCAGAACACCATAATATAGCATATCAAAAAAACACACCAAAAATGCCATACTATAGTATGGAAAAAAAATGGCAAAGAACGACATATCCTAAAAACAGATGAAAACAGCTGAAAACCAGCTAAAATAGCGTGCGGACACACACCATATTATAGAATGTTGCAAAAACACCATAATATAGCATGTTAAAAAACAACCGAAAATGCTTACTTTAGCATGGCCATAAATGTCAAAATATGACACGTCCCAAAAAATGCTGAAAACAGCTGAAAACCGCCTAAAATAGTGTGCAGAGTCATGTTATAGCATAGAATGTAGCAAAAACGGCCAAAAACACCTCAATATAGCATGTCAAAAAAACAATCGAAAATGTCATACTATGGTATGACGAAAAATGTCAAAATATGACATGTCCCAAAAACAGCTGAAACCACATAAAATAGCATGCCAGGACACGCCATAGCATAGAATGTTGAAAACTGTCCAAAAACAACATAATATAGCATGTCTAAAAAACAACCGAGAACGCCATACATTCGCATGCCGAATAATGTCCAAATATGACATGTCCAAAAAACAGCTGAAAACCGCATAAAATAGCATGTCGAGGCACGTCATAGTATAGGATGTCGAAAAAACATCCAGAAATGCCAGAAATGTCGTCTAAAATGGCATGAAAAGGCTTAAAAATGTCATAGTGTAGTATGTCGTCCAAAAAAGTCATAGTACAAAATAGCAATAAAATAGCAATAAAAATCATAGAATGTAGTCGAAACTGCATAAAGAATTCATAGTATAGAATGTAATCCAAAATAGTACCAAAACACCATAGGGTATGTCGTCTAAAATAGCTCAAATTCATTTGAAAAAGGATTTAAAAAAATCATAGTGTAGTATATTTCTAGAATAGCAAAAAAAAATAATGTAGGAAGTCATTCAAAATAGTATAAAAAAGTTGTAGTTCAGTATGACCTCCAAAACAGCAAAGTCATAGTATATTAAGTCATGTAAAATAGGATGAAGAAGTCATGGTATAGTAGTAAATGTTAACCTGGAATATCTTGTTCTTCAGTATCTGCTGAGGAGGGCGAGGGTGATGAAGAAGCAGAGACGGCTTTCCTCCAGTTCTATGTCAACGTTCCTGCAGGGCCTACACTCAGCCAGGTTTTGCAAGATCCTGAAAAAAGAAGAAAGCTTGGTGAGTGCATGGAACATGTTTATATTTCGTCTAGATATACAGTTCAGCAGCGTCAAGTCAGTGTGTGAGAGGGACAGAGACGCAGAGACAGCTGTGGTTGTGGGACACAGGGTTAGCGAGATGCATCGGCTACGACAAAGTTTGCAGTAGCGGAGGCCCTCTGTCATCATAAAGAAAAGAGGTAGTTGCAGTGAGTAGCAATGACATTTCTATAAAGGTCAACCGCAGTAATGTTTAAAGTACTTTCAGTAATTTCAAACAGTTTTTTGAGATTCGGTTCATTTCATCTGCCACATGTGCCACTCTGAGTTAAAGTCATATTCACACACATCATGTCTGTACACATTTCTTCAGGGAAAGCTCACCTGCGGCGTGCAGTTATCAGACACGAGGAGGCCATGCGGGTCCACAGTCTGTGTAAGATACTGAGGAAGATGGACATCCTGCAGGACGTGCTGTCTCTCACACACAAACGCTCTCTGGACAAGTACTCTGAGCTGGACAGAGAGGACGACTTTGATGAAACCGCAGAAGCTCCAGAGATACAGTGTAAGTGTTTTATGTCATATCAATAAAAATAATTGTATGGTTTAATAACAGTGAGTGACTGTTGTTTGTTCTGTTGACAGCTCAAACTCATCAGAAACCAGAAATCATTCCAACCAACTTCGCTACAGTCCAAGTCACTGATATCTTCCAAAGACTAGTAAGACATATTTAATATACCCACAGTCTGTTATTTAGTGAAATACAGATTTGCGTGGGACTGGTATTACCTGAGGACCATGGTCATGTGTTACAGTTGCGTGGTTGTCTGCGATCTTAATACTGTGTAAATCTGCCATGTCTTTAATTTTTCAGGTAAAAATGAAACCACATCTTTTGCCAAACAGACACGGTGTGATAATATAAATCCATGCCAATCAGCATCTCCATCATTTGGGGTCACATGTAGGTTTTGTGTTTTTCTGTGCATATTTTTCTGCCTCTTCACTAGTTGACATTTACAGAGGCTACCTTGGTAGTCATTAAGTTTTGACAGCATTTTGGGTTCGGGGGCTCATATGGATGCAGCAGGGACACCTGTTCCCAGAAAATGCAAGCTCAAATTAATCAAAACAGCGAAATCTTGAATGATCATTAGACGGATATCATGTTGCAATGTGTGGCAGAATCAGTTTGTTTAACACACATTAAAAAAGATTTTGCTCTTCTGGTGTATTTGAGCTTTCTCTCTCTGTGAATGGGACTGTGGGTCTCTCATAGTGGGTCTCTATGTTGTGCGGTGAGATGAGCCCCCCTAAATTTGCATCCAGAGTGCTGTAAAAACATTAATTTATAATTTTCACTGCAGCCTTTATATTTATTGACTGGATTAAAGGCAGAAAATGGACGAAAAAAAAAACCAACAACCCCAAATCACCAGCAAATCACAAAGATGCCAATCGGCACAGGACTAAGTCACCCATGACTTGTGTTTGCCGAAATATTGTTGGTGATTTTCCCTGGAATTTTTACTTTACAAGTTACGGCCATGATTGATTCACACAGGATTAAATCACAGACGTTGTCCAAATTTTTACAGATGACCGGAGGTACCCACGTAAGATAAGTCCCGTGCAATTAGGGCTTAATCTAATGAAAAAACTGCATCACCTCCTGGTACCTGAGTTGAAGATGACTCTTTCCCTGTGCTGCAGGGGCCTCTGTCTGTGTTTTGTGCTCGGGCTCGCTGGGGTCCAGTTCGTCTGATCTGCCTGCAGAGGGGAGAGGGGGGACTGGGCCTCACGCTCAGAGGAGACTCCCCCGTCCTGGTGGCAGGAGTGGTGCCTGGAGGCTGTGCAGCGGTAAGACAAACTCCACTGCCCTTTGTGAGCTTCAGTTACAGCACAGCTGCTCATGTCCTCCACATCCTGTACAGCAGGCATGTCAAACTGGTCCACAGGGGGGCCGGTGTGGCTGCAGGTTTTTGTGCCAACCAACCAAGAGCACACAGTTTGACCAATCAACTGTCTGAAGACGGAGATCAGTTGATTAAATGAGTCAAGTCTGGTGTGCTGCTACTTGGTTGGAAACAAAACCTGCAGCCACACCGGCCCCCCTGTGGACCAGTTTGACATGCCTGCTGTACAGCTTGTTTTAGTTGTCTCTCTATTATTTTCTCTTTGTATTGCTTAAGAAGTGTCTCAGCTTTATTTGTTGCAGAAGAACTTTTTCTGTAAACAACAGTGGAAAGTATTTTGTGCCAGCAGGAAACTCAGTAATCTTTGGTTCATGCAGACATAAAATCCATCTGAAAATCTGTTTAAGGAGAATTAAATTAAATCTGCTTCTGGGTATTTTTCTGTAAAATCTGGATGCAATGAGCCTAAATGTTGAATCGACTTTATAACCATCATCACCATCATAACAATTTCATTCACTAATTTATATTAAAGCTAAAATAATTCACTTTTGACCACGAGAGGGCATACAGGAGACCGAAAAACGAATGTATAAAGAAACTCGTGAGCTTTTTAAAAGTGCACCCTGAGTGAAGGGAGGAACATTCTAGCTGGAGTTTCAGACAACAAAGCAGCAGTTTGACATGTCGTTGTTGACCTGCATGTGTTGATGACTGTTGGTTGCAGAGTTTGCATTTGAAAATGTACAGTTCCAAACACCTGTAGAACATAAAAAACACCTTACTATGTTATCATAAAAAAATGACACTCGTTTTCACTCATTTTCTATAGGGCTGTGTGATATTACAAAACAATGATATTACATTATACTATATTGTTTATTTAGTTTATGTCAACTGATAATGCTTTGCGTCCATCTGCGTGGCCGAGGGGGCGTCTACAAAATTCATGGCAACAAAACAAATACTATGAATATATGAACTGAAGAGCGGTTAGTTTGTTTCCTGCTCACAGAGAATAAATCATCATGTTTAACCATGCTGTGGTAACACTAACTTAATGAATGGTAGTGTGAGCAGGTGAGGCTTTGGGTTTTGATGGCGATTACCTGGAAATACAGTTTAAATTTCTGCTAACACGAATACCCAAATGTTGAGTGGAAGCTTCAAGTACTTCAAGTGAAAACATCAACACTTCTGGCCTGAGATGAGCCTGGTCCTTCAAAATAAAAGCACCATGGGTTATGTTTTGATTTATGTAATTATAACAATACTTTTTTTAACTTTACCATAACTGTGCTAAATTTAACTACTACTAACATTGTAACATTATTTTAATAAACTATTATACCAGTAGTTGATGTAACTTTATTTTATGGCAGTAGCTACTTACTTACTACTAACTTCATTTAATAATTTTGTATTTTAGTGGATTACAGTATCTTAGAGGAGATTTCAAAATAAATAATACTGTATATTGCCATATGGCCTAAAAATATCCTGTTAAATTAAAGCCGTATCACCCAGCCCTACTTTCCTGTTGTGTGTGTGCTGCGCAGGAGGCGGGACTAAGAGAAGGAGACTACATAGTAGCAGTGGACGGACAGGACTGTAAATGGGCCAAACATAGCGAGGTGGTCCACATGTTAAAGAGCTGCAGTGACAGAGGAGTGGAGCTCAGTGTGGTCACGTTACACTCGCATGATACACAGGTAAGTGTGTGTGTGTGTGTGTGATGTAAGTGGTGCTGTTTATCAATGTGTGTGCAATGACCAAGACACATTACCTGTGTGTTAGCAGGTGGAAAGGAGGGCCATCATGTTGTCCCATGGCAGCGATAAGGAAAACACTAGGCAGCGTCTGCTGGGTGGAGCTAAGGGCCAGAGCTCCGCCTCCTTGTTGAACTGGAACAGGAAGAAGAAGAGGGAAGGAGGCGGGGTCACTAAGAGACTGGGAAGCACTTTCAGTTTGTCGTTCGGAAGCATAAGAGACACTGAGGCCATGTACTGAGACACGACTGCAGAGGAACCACTCAGGGAACCACGGCAGTGGAGCACAAGCGAGCATGAGGAGCACACTCAGAATGCTGCACCAGCAAACACCAGCACGAGCTGCTGCTGCACAGAGCTCGGACAAAAAGAAAAACACAAGAAAAAACTGTTCCTGGCTTCTATCTTGCTACAGCACAGTCCATCTGGCAACTGTGTTTGCTAATCATATGTGGAGCACACACAGCAGTTTTTACTTTCCACGTCCTTGAGACAATGAAAGGAAAAGTTTAGATGCAGGATGCTATCAAATCATTTTGAGACTTGCTCCTGCTTTGTTCTGTGCTAAAAAAATACAGTGACGACAAAATGTGTGATGCACATGTGATTTTATCTATCACCAGCTGGACTTCACTGTGAGACAGAAAGACACAGACAGAATTATTTTGATTACTAAACTTCATTCCAATGTTTTTAACAGACTGTCTGTGAAAAACCATTCCAAACAACTGGTCAATCAGTAAAGCTTCACTTGTTAAATTTATAAATACAATCTAAAAAAAGAATATTTGCTGAAACTGTTACTATATACACAGCACTAAATGAGACAAAAAAAGCCCCAACATTTTTCTGCCTTGTAGCACTTCTAATGGTCTCACTGCAGGGAACAAAAACGACCAATCAGAGCTGAAGAGTCTCTAAAGGGCCATTTACACAGCAATGTTGCTGCAAGATTTAAGATTTGTTGCAGTTTGGCTTTTTGTTCACGACAACAGGTTTTTGGGGGCCTGAAAACACCACCCTTTCTGTCGCCGTTTAAACTGGCGATGTGTGGATCCTGTGAGAATGATGATGTCACGGCCGCACTTTGTGCATGGTCTTCTTCTATGGTGTGTCATTACAAAGTTACACTGCCGACTACTGGCCTGATATGCATACTGCAGCATTTTCGGTTGTTTTTGCAGATGTGTGTACACAAGAATTGTTCTTAGTTAGTAGTTTGTTAACATATGACATATTTTTAATGTAAAGGAAATTGTTTTCACTAGGGTAGTTCTTGTCTAAACGTGGCCTAAAGCAGGTGTCAATCAAAATGTTATCAGAAACATATTGTAGTGAACTGTTTCGCTGTAAAGCGAGAAAGTTTGTGACCTGGCCGCCATGTTGGAAACAGTCGACTGCAGTATAGGCAATGCAGTAACAGATTTTGATTCATTTTTGATCAGCGCAGCCTAGTTTGACAGTCTGACTGCAGTTGACCACATGATTGACTGCTGCGTTAGAGTCTCGTGGGCTCTGACTGGTTGGTGCTGATTGCCTGCGGTCTGATTCTAACGAATGCCATTAGAGGCAGCAGCAGGAGGAGGAAATGGATATTATTTTTTCACAGACTCTCATGCGCCTCTTTCAAATATGAGGCTGGATAAACGACAAGACGCGCCTCTTTCAAATATGTTTCAAACAGTTTCAGCAAATATAAAACAAAGTTATCAGCTGTAGCTTGAAAAAACAAACGCAGCTTTTAAGTCTTAGTGATACTCACGGTTTGTGAATGTTGAGGTCTGATGGGGCTGACTCAGATTCAGACAAGCAGTCTGAACAGCGTCTGAGGAGATAAGTCATCTGGAATTAGCTTTGTCAAAATAAGTTTAACTTGAGTGGTCACATGACTCAAACAAGCATCTATTCTCTGTAACAGCACACCCCAAAAACATTAAATATACTGCTGTTTTATTTCCCAATGTTGATTATATAGAAAAGCTGACATTTGTGTCAGTTCGGCTCCCTGTATCAGCACGTCTCGGCTAACGATCCTGGACCGCCTCTGTCTGTATGTGTCCAGTGTGTTCTTTAGATGACTCAGCGCTATGCGACACAGCTGTAGTGAAAATTAAAGAAACTTCAGTTACTGCTTAACTTCACATAAAGCACATTTTTTGTAACATTATTAGAGAATTGAGAGGGCAAATCAGCACCATACTTCCTGTGTCTTACATTATCCTTAAGTGGTCTGTGAGCTTCCAGAACACTAACGGTCAGCTGTTCAACCACTGAAGTGCTCCAGATTTGGATCAGTTCATCCACTGATACTTTACTAATAGCTATGATGTTGATATTCTTGGAGAAATATTTTTGTGTTTAGTTTTGTCATTTTTAGATGATTAAAAGCACTTCAGAGGTTTTGATCCAATGTTTTGTAGTTTTGGTATTTTTATTGCACTGTGAATATTGAAGAGGATAAATCTCTTTTTAATAATGTAGTTCTCACTTGATGTTTTAATAATTAACATGGAAACACACACAGACACGTGTGTGTTTGAAATGTTGTGTCAGACAGTGTTAGGAACAGTAGAGAAGGATGTTAGTGGGAAAAAATGTTTCTTTTAATTAACATTGTTTGAACTTTTTGTAAGATTTTGATATAATTAGAAATTTAAGAATTGTAGCATATTTCTGTTTGATCCTGCTCAAAGGTGAGGCTTTGTTTTGTTTTGCCATGGCCTGTGTGTCTTTGTTTTCTCTGTGTAAAATGTGCCATGGTGGTCCGTAGTGATGAGTACAGAAAGCCAGAGAGGACAAACAACGATTTCTCCTCTTCTTCAAACATGATCACAACATAACTGCCCTGTAATGTGTTTCTTGTTTTATATCATTTAGCGATTACAAAAAATAACAATTGAAGCCAACACTGCAAAAAGTCTTTTTTTTCATAATCATGAAATTAATTTCAGATTTCAAGAAAACAAGTTAGTCATGCTGTGATCACAAAGTAACGTCCTGTTGTTGAAGAAAAACTTCAATCTTTCCTCTTCAGCTTTCTGCACTCTGTTTGTGTGAATGAGTAAATATTTGTCAAAACTGTTTTGAAAAAGATTTTTTTTTTTCTTTTTGTTTGTCTTTGACTCAGTATCTGACCATCCCTTATTGACTGCATTTGGGGATTTGCACAGTATTTTTTCATGTATAAATACAATTGAAAAAAATAATGAAATAATAATACACTATCAGCTGCATCTGTTTGAATGTCCCTGTTCACTCTGCTCTCTCACCAAGAATTACGTCAGAATTGTAGCGCAGTTATAGTATGAACAGTGAATGCAACAGCAGACTAGCAAACATGTCTGTTATGCAGGTAAATAGGAAATTTACAGGGAATAGAAATAGGATTTGTCTGATTTTGTGGAGAATCTAACTGAGATAAGGCATGAACAATAACTGGGCCATCTTCTCACTGATGCTCTTATTTGCTTATGTAGGCCATACAAAGGCATCAGTGTTAGACTGAGACTGTTTATTTACAAAGTTAAAAAAGCTGTAGCTGCTTTAATTAGATTATTACAGATTACTGTGTTTGCACATGACAAACATTTTTATCTTTAGGTTTTCATCAGAGCGGTCCTGTTCTGATATACTGTGAGAATTAAAATGACTCATTGCTTTTAGAGTCAGCACCACATGAGACGGGAGTTCCCACATTAATGTGGTGTCTAACAGGGAGCTGTTTGGTAAACGCAGTTTGGCGGCAGTGATTTCACAAAAGGACCAAAGACAACAGAGAAGAGTTCTCAACAGAACTACCAGATATTTGAGATTAAAAATTGAATCCAAATGTCTGGACTTCACTGCACTTGCATTCTTGCATACTATGAGTGCATATTCCAAAAAGGTCTGAGTACTATGGGCTGTCCAAATCCACAATTCATCCAGTCCACAAGGGGCCTCGAGCTGATTTTCTGCAGACTTCCAGAGAGTCTGCTCAGGCTGCAGACTTCACTGATTTAATTACCCATAATTCATTACAATCATGAATTGTAAGTTCATTATTGTGACAACTGAAAAAAAAGACATTACTGTGACAGTTTTTTCAATTACTAAAAAATAAAACTCACTTATGACTTAAAACGATCACTTTATTAAAAACTAGGGATGATAACTAATCGGAAATTGATTGAGGAAAAATAGCATTTAATATTATTTGAAATAGGCATTTTGCTATTTTTGTTGTTTTCAAATAGCAATTAATCAGTCTTTAATTTGACCAATAATCGATTGAAGTGATTACAATCTGCAACCTCAATGAAAACATTACTTGAACTTTGTGTGATTACGATGAACTCGTAACAGTACGCAGGACTGAAGTCTGCGCGGCGTCTTTAGAGTGGGAGAGGGCGGAAATGGGCGGAAGTGAATTGTCAGAGCGGTATAATTTAAGATCACAGCGGGGCAATAAAGCATGAACTAAACTACCTAAACCAGAAAAAAAACTACAGTTTATAGATTCGTCTAAGTAACTCAAATGCACTTCCTAAAAATCTGAGTACTTCTTAAGTAGTTGCATTCTTACATTGTGAAGGGTTTTGGTCCTAAAGAAATGCTGCTGGTTTCCTTGGACATCCTCTTGAGGAGATACAGACCCTCCTCCTGTCTCATCCACACTCTGCTGGACTGCCACCGCACCGATGATGGATTTCTCAGAGACAAAGTCCTCCTCCTCGTCCTTCTGGTGCTGAAACAAATTCCATGTAACCTACAGTAGGGAGTAAAAGGTCTCTGTTGGCCTATGATATACAACTGAAGTAAAATTTTATCCAGTGTACGAGGGCGGCGTAACCCGGGTTTGTTGTCATTTAAATCTGGAATGTGTACATACCTCCAGGGTGACGTCCTCATGTAGCACATACTCAATCAGCTGCAGAGGGCTGATTCTTCAGCAGCTGTGTTCTGTTCAGCCAAGTGACTCAGGAGTCAGTTTGCTGAACAAACCACTTCTCACTCGCATGTGTAGAGTTTGCAGACTTTGACTCTCTCCAGTGGCGACATCAGTACCACACAGTGGGTTACAGTTGCTACAAAGAAGTTCAATAAGGCTAGAAACATGAGCAGTCAGATGATTAAAAAAGTTCATCTCATCCATAAAATTAGTGAGTACAATAGTTATTACAGGTAAGAATGATGGCTAGTACTTTGAAAATATATCCAAAGCTGTAATAAACTGGAATAATCCTGTAAGGGGATAGCTGTTTGACTCTAAGGAGTCATCTGGCCAATCACAAATCTCTATCAGCCTCGCTCTGCTAACCCAAATCTGCTGTAGATTACAGCATAAACTCACAGGACACAGAGCAATACCAATCATGCACCGGAGATGTTTTACTTTAACAGTAAACGTTACTAACTTTGGCAAAATTTACCTCCAAATGATTGTTAATTGAACGTTCATGTAAATCTTAAATACAAACATAACACCTTGACAATAATGCACTTCATAACAAACCAAAGTTTAGTATTTAACATGTGTTAGTTTAAGAATCATTTAAAACCTGAGCAAATGGGTTTCTTTTGGAAACATGGGGAGAAGGGGGAAGAAAATGACCCTTAAAAGTTCTGATATTTTAGATGATTTTCTGTAACACAACTTTAAATATAAAAATCACGATAACTATAAATACATTTTTCTGAACCCCCCCCTCCACATTTTTGCATTTTGCAAAGTTGCTCATTGCCTTTTCCCCATGTTTTGAAAAAAAGAAAAGAAAGAAAGAAAGAATAACAACGATTAGCTGTTTTAACTTGTGAAAGACATCTAAACACAGCACAAGAACACTGATATCTATCCAGGTTTCAAAGAGTTAATGAACACCAAAGGCTTACTTTAAGCATAAAATGAAAAGTTTGTCAGAATGCCAAGAATGATCATGATAAACATAAAAATGGTCCGATTCAAAAATTGGAGGGTTTTGAATGATTTATTAAACATCAGATTGGTTTTCGGGGATAGCTACTGGGCTTACAAAGTCCTTCTGGTCCAGCCTTATATGGAGGGTATTAAACAGTGGGATTTATTGATCATAGAACTGATAAATATCACATTATGTCCAGCTTTACAAATGGGAGCAAAATGAAAAGATGTGTAGCAGCTGTCTGATGATTCCCTCCCCGACAGAGTCCACGAGAAGCTCTTGATGCTCCTTTAAATTCTTTAAATCACGGCCGCTGCTTCACACTTTGTATGTAGAATCCTGAAGGTGCTTTCCTGTGGAAAGTGCTGAGCGAAGATGCACGCGTCTCTGTGACGTTAAATAAACACCAACAGGTCCTGTGAGACCCGACAGCAGGAGTGGGTTAGTGATTTCATTCCGTCTGTGGTGTCTCTACGATCCTCCAGGGGCCACAGCTGACCCCAGGCCGCTCTGTTCCAGCTCCGCTATCACCGACATGTGTTTAAAGTCCGCGGGGTGGTGGTTAAACGTCTCGACCAATCGGTACGTCTCCTGCCTCTGCGTGCCGTAGAACAGCTGCACCTGATTGGCCAAACACTGAGCCTGGTGGACGGTCTGTAAAGAGGGGTGGCAGAAGGGTTAACATGTCGCTAAGCTTTGAATCTTTCAGTCTATCTTGATGGTCTCACGACTCAACCTGGTCAAAAGTATGCGGACACCTGAACAGTACGAGCATTAATCTGCTGCTATAACTGCCTTCAAAAGACTGCCCACAAGACCGCGAGACCTGGGAATATTATGCCGGCAGGTTTGATCATACAGTGTATGCCATCTGTAAAGAATGAAAAAAAACGTGCGCTGACAGCAGTAAGGGGGTCAGAACTCCAGGAACACTTGTCAGTTTTGGATCAGATTGTAAGGCCATTATAAGAATGAATTGTTTCGGCCTGTTGTTTGTTTCCTGCTGACCTCTCCTGGACTGTTAACGCCACAGCGGTCATCAAGAAGGCTCAGCAGTGACGACACTTCCTGAGACTGCTCAGGAGAAACAATCTGCATGAGAAGCTGCTGGTGATCTTCCATCGTTCTTCCACTGAGGGCGCGCTGTTGTTTTACGGTGTGATACACCAGCTGCACTGAAGCACAAAGGAAACGATACATTGATCTGCATCGATATATTGGTTAAATAAGCAAGCATCCCGTGTCATCGATGCAAAGTGAAAACATCAATGACTGATCGATCAATCATCATTCTGTGTCACCGTCACACAGCTTCATGCAGATGATGACGAGCAGCCACAAGAAAGACGATTAGGAGAA
Source organism: Plectropomus leopardus (assembly GCF_026936395.1). Taxonomy (NCBI): domain Eukaryota; kingdom Metazoa; phylum Chordata; class Actinopteri; order Perciformes; family Serranidae; genus Plectropomus; species Plectropomus leopardus. The sequence continues at coordinate 5,867,547 of NC_142180.1, forward strand.
CCTTACTTACTCGAGAATAAACCATCAGTGTGGAAAGGTTTTGTTTTCAGAGAAACTCTGGGTTAACAGACAGAGCACATGTCATATGTAAACAAAAGCTGTGCTCAGGTGCAACCTTATCTGCTCAGTTTAAAAATGCTCGGCTGAAAAGACGTGCATGCAGACTAAAATTCATCCGTGCTGTTCTGTCGGGAGATGCAGGGATTTAAATCAGGGGCAAGAAAGAGAAAGTAAAAAGGATAAATGTAAATTTGTTCAGTTGAGTGGAGGAAAAGTCTGCTAACCTCTAAGCTAATTTATGAAATGTAAAATGGCAAACAGGCTTATGCTGACAACATTAACATTGTTGTATATGTGGGGGCACGCCTTACAAAAGACCGTTGTTTTGTCTATGATCCTCAGCAATTATTATTGAGCCGAGTTTTTATAGTTTATATACTTTAGTGAAGAGGTCTTGTCGTTTATCCACGTTTTGAGGATGTTGGGGGAAGTTTGTCTTAAAGTCAGACAGCCCTGAAGTTGGAGGAAAAGGATCATGGTCCGAGTTAAAATGATAACTATTTTCTGACAGAAAGACAAACGTGTTGAATTATTTCCAAATATTTATACGTTGTTTTTTACCTTTTCTGGTCAAAAGCAAAGACAGAGATGGCAGCTTCTCCTATAACTGACTGTGTTAAATGATCAGATAATATCGCCTCATATCAATCACAGCCCTCTGAAATGAAACTGAATCGAAATCATATCATGGCAGACTTTGTGACATCGGGGAATATCATATTGTTATCCAACGAAATGATATATTATTGTTGCATGATAAAATCATTGATTTACACCCCTAACAATGAGATAAAGGTTTTTTATTCAATTCTATGAATAAAGATATGGCCTGCAGACAGATGGGTCCCTCCACACAGGTCAAGGACTTACTATGAACTTGGGGTCCAGCTCGGCGGTCATGAGGACCACGCCCTTCTCCTCCTTCAGGTCTGGGTAATGGTAGAGGATCAGCTGACTGGGAGCGTTCTCACCGAGCGTCTGGACAGCGGCAGAGAGAGAAAAACGGGAATGAACACCTCCAGGTAAAACATGTTTTCATAGAGAGCAGAAGAAAACTGTATATTTGGGACAGTAAGCCATGAAGGAGCTCTGTAATAATACATACTTATCATTTACAGTATAATGTATGGACCATTTAGGATATTAACATTATCAAAATATGTTTTACTTTTAAAGTGCGGTATATGAAAACATTTACCACCAACTTACCAGAAAATGTTAATGATTTTTTTAAGTCCTACAATTCTCAGGTTAACGGTTATCCTAATAGACAAGCAAAAAATCTTAATCTACCGATGTAAAGTGTATCTGGAGGACTGCACTGTTTGAAATATCGTGGAGTGAAATTATGGAACATGAACTTTTAACAGATTTTATGTCTGTCTCTATACAAAAAGTAGAGGTCAACAGATTATTGGCCTGGCTGATTTTTGGGGGCGTTATTTGGCATTTTGCTTATTATCTGCATCTGCGTTTTATTGTAGTGATCAGCAATAAAAATAATTAATTAAAAAGTGCAAAGAACGTGCCAGCATGGTAGGAATCTCAGGGAGTTCTTTTTATTTATTCATTTTTTTCATTTTAATTTTCACTTGACTTTATAAAAAAAGTTGCAGGGAACTTGCTGTTTATGATGTTGAAAGTTTCAGTTTTGAACGTGTGAAGGTCCCGTGAAAGCGGTTTACCTGGACATTGATGAGGGAGGTGAAGTGGAGCTCGTGTCCGGACCACTGACCCACGAAGAACTCGTAACCCTCCCTCTGAGGTAAAGCGTACAGGAACTGAGGAGAGGGAAACCACAGAGACAGAGGTCACCATGGTGATGAGAGAAAAATAAAGAGGACAAATGTGATGCACATTCTGGCTGACTGATGTAAGAAAAACATCAAAATCAAAGCTTCAGGATCACATTATACTAAAAATTCATTAGGGATGCACGATGATGGATTTTTTTCTGCTGTTATCCGAGTGTAGTGGAATTAACATCATTTTTGAGTCAACTCTTATCCTGATAGCCCACTAGCAAATGGAGACATAAAATACAGAATTTTTTTTAACCCTTTGAAAACTGGAGCTACGTCACTTTCCTTGTGCCGCTTTAAAATGCCTTACTCAAGTATTTAACCCTTAACCATGAGCAAATTGGTGTGATTTCTTTCAAAAACACTGAAGAAAGGGCAATGAGCACTTTGATAATAAATGTTTCTGAAATTGCAAGAAATTAGTAGATATAGGACATTATTTAGAAAAAGCTAGGGAAAAAATAAAGGAGAAATAAAGACAAAAGCCAGAGATAAATATATCATATATATATATATATATATATATATATATATATATATATATATCATAGAATTTTTAAGCACTTTTTTCAGGTCATTTTTTAAGTCTTTTTTCAGAAATTTCAGGCAATTTTCTTGTACTTTTTGCCATTTTTTTTGGTAATTTCTTCTTCCGTTGCTCACTGCCTTCTTCCTGGGTTTTTGGATGAAATCAAGCCAATTTACTCAGGTTTTAAATGGTAATATATGTAATATGCATTTATTGTGCAAAATAATAAAAGTACTTCAGTTTAGGGTTGATGATTGGTACATATTCACTTAATCGGAGAAAAAAAAAATCGGTTTATGATATTAGAAGAAATCAGCATGTTGGCTGATTCCGATATTTCATTTTAAAGCCAATATCAGCTGGTACCGATATTATGGTGCATACCTAGTTATCATCTGTTACATTGCAGCCATCTGGCCTAAACATGATTTTAAACACTTTGGTCTTGTGTAGCAGAATAAGTAATTGCTCACAAAATACTCCAGTTTTATTCTCTCTGTAGCTTTTTATCAACATGTTACAGTGTGAGCAGCTGTGATCTCACCATTGGGCACGACTTCGATCTGCCCAAAATCACCTCGTAGATCTGTGTCTGCAACATAAGAGAAGACAAGTTATAAGACCAGCACTGTTTATCTGAAATGTTTCATTTATAAGCTTCATTGCAAATACACAATACATTATAGAGTTACAGCAGTCTATATCAAACTGTATGGAATATCAAAAGCAAAACAGCACATCTGAAAATCCTGAATTGTGAAAAGTATCCCATCAAGGACTGAATGGACGGAATCAATTTGAAGCTTCAAAACCTCATGGCTCAGGATTTCCAAGCAACTGCGTAAAGAGAATTCTATTTAAAGGTGTGATTGGATCTGGATTTTCAATTAAAACTAATCACTAATTTCATAGGTTGTGGTAACTGTCATCCATGGATTTAAGGTATGTTTACCGAAAAGAAACAGAAACAAACACACGTGCAACATATATCTGAAACAAAAGTCACAATAATAACTATATACCAAAAAATAAGGCTTATTGTTCAAGGCAGGAACCTTATTTCTTTTAGTGACAAGGCATGGGAAAAAACATTTGAAGTTATAAAAGATGTAAGTATGTGCGTGCGTGCGTGCGTGTGTGTGCATGCGCTGTGTGTGTGTTGTATCGGCATGTTCTCTTGTGTTAAACTCACTGGGATGACAGCGCTGATTGTGTCCTTAGTTGAATAATATTTCATCCAAAGCTGAGGGAAGAACAGAAAAAGTCAAAACAAAGAACAAATTGTTTTCAGCCACCACAGGAAGCAGAGTGACTGTCAGTGTTTAGTGGAGCTACAGTTAGAGCTCAATTAGGCCACTGAACTGGACTACTGTCTTTGTCCCAGTATACAGGCACCAGGAGAGAATACATTTCTTATTTTTATTAATTATTCGATGTATTTTAAGGGCGTCTTTGCCTTTAACTGATGAGTGAGTGTGAGTGTGAAAAGGGGGCTAGAATTGAACCCGCAGCCACTGCGGCGAGGACACAGCTTCAAAAATGGGGCACCTACTCTATCCACTGAGCCACCAGGGGCCCCAGGAAAGAATACATTTATTGAGAGAAATGTCCAACTCTGCAACCACAGGTGGAGATATGTCCCCTTTCAGTTACTTGCTAAAAAAACCTAGATTATTTATACCCTCTATCATATAGACCTAATCACAATCACAACTATTTACAATAACTTCAGGATAGAAAACAGCCGTGTCACACACATATCATCAAACAGCGCCAAGCAAACTCTGCCTTCATTGATTAGTTTTAAGCTACTTAAAAAAATAAATACATTTTTGAAAAAATCAATATTGGTTCAATGGAATGCTAGATTTAGAGTATTTTCACCACTTTACCTCGCTGTAAGACATCCCTCACTGACTATCAAAAACATTTTTTTGATATAATCCTTTTAACTCCGCTGAACGGCAGAGTTGGTGCTCTACCGCTGCCTCCATCGGCTATAGTCAGATGAGCAAGAATTCAAATATAGTGTACGCTTAAACTGATTTTTTTTTTTTTTAGGTGGCTAAAGTGCTATATTGCGTCCCCGTCCACAGCAGTACATCAGTAAGCTTCTGTGCCGGTGTTGTGGGACTGTACTTTATTCATTAGAGGAGGAGGTTTTTATTTGAAATAAATACAGAATTCTACCTTTTTATATTGAATGTCCTTCACCTGAGCCAAAATTAATAACACAAGTCCCTCCTCTGTGCTTTTTTTTTTTAAATGCTTAACCCTTTTTGCAACACCCCTTTCCCCTCATAAATAAGGAACTGTCCCTATCCGTAAACACTACGGGAGGCCGGCGCGGCGACCATGAGCACACGCAGAACATCTACTCCAGTTAACGTCTGACTGAGGTGTCTACAAGAAGGAGCAGCTCCATTTCCAATTAAATTATCTGGGCGTATTTGTCCGATTTTAAGAAAGTTAATTTAGCCCAATTTCAGTCACACTAACGTGTTTTACGTGTATTTTAAAAGTCCAGATTTAGTCTAACAGAATAATTTGACTTTTTCTAACATCATGTAAGCGAGTGGTTAAACTGGAGTGAGTCTGACCACACCCCCACGCACTCACCTCCGCTATCTCCTCGCCCGTCTTGTCTCTGATCATCTCCAGGTTGAGGATGGAGCCCAGCGTCTGAGGAAAGCCCCGACACGGTTTGTTACCAGAACACTTCTTCATCATCATCATCATCATCATCACACGAAAACATGACATCTGACTTTATTTCACGCAGTAAAAGCCACTTAGAAAACAGTTAAAACACTGAACAAAATGAAAAGTTGGAAAGTTTGTGATTGAATTGAATTGATAACTTTTCAGAAAAAAAAGTCAGAAAAAATTGCAACCTAAAGACATGATTTTTCACTTCATGAGTTGTGTCGAGGCATTTATAATTACTTCCAGATTTATTAACAAATATGAAATAAAAAAGGCAGTAAGAAGCGATCAGGAACAGCCCTAAATATAACCATAAAAACATAATGAAGTGAATAAATGCAGCATTATGCATCTAACCAGCTTACCTTGTTCTTCGTGAAACCTCCTGATGCTCCATCGCCGGCAGTCATCTTGTCCCGTTTCTCCAACTGCAAAGATTCCCACAACAAAAGTGACGTCACGTTCATACCACTGTGGTTTGGAGGATGTCACAGACAGATGAAGACATCAAACCAGACAAACATACTCTCCAATCCGTCTCCATCATGAAAATGCACTGTTAGCAGTTTAAAGTACACCTGGTTTGGTTCAGTGGTCTCACAGTTTATGAAATGTTACCCAAAACACAACAGAATTGTTTGAATTTGGGTTTAAACGTTTGGTATTTCAGGATATAAATGTGTCTAAGTGTTTGGTATTTCAGGATATAAATGTGTCTAAGTGTTTGGTATTTCAGGATATAAATGTGTCTAAGTGTTTGGTATTTCAGGATATGTTTGTGGTGTTCTGCTCTGTGGGAAGCCCGGCTGTAATCCACCTCCTGCTCCATGAATCGCACGAACTCCGCCTGCTTTGAGTGTCCCAGCACTTCCTTCTTGGCCTCATGACGCTTCTCCACTCGGGCTTTGTACTCCTGTGGTTTGACGCTGAAAACAAGTCGGACATCAGATCAGTCAGTATGTTTACATGCACAGTTTCATTGAGCGACGGTCATAGCTCCATTAGGCCATTTAACTGGACTGCTGTCCTTGTCCCAGTATACAAGCACAGAGGGAGAACCCATTTCTTGGTGAAGTCCCACTCCACCACAGCAGGTGGAGATATGTCCTCTTTCAGCAAGTTGCAATAAACTTATATTACTGTATTTATACTAGCGGTTGACCAATATTGGTTTTTCAGGGTCAAAACCAATATCGATTATTAGTAGTTAATGAGACAGATAACCAATATGCATTCACAATAAAACTAAAAATCTTTTTGTCATTATTTAGAACTTGGATTATAACAAACTTATTATTATTATAACACAAAACTTTGTTTAAATACATCTGGAAAGCGTTTAATTAAAACCCAGACTTTCAACATCATATACAACAAGTTCCCAGTAACTTTTTAAAATAAAGTTTAGTGATAATTTAAATTAAAAAAAATAAAGCTCCCAGAGGTTTTACAAAGTAAAAGTTCCTTCCATGCTGAGACTGTCTTTGGCCTTTTAATTAATTTTATCGGCGATCATTAAAATAGAAAGCAGATACAGATAATCAGCAAAAAGCCAAATATCGGCCCAGATAATGGCCAGACTGATAATCTGTCGACCCCAAGCAGCACTACATGGCTTAGCTTCTGTGCCAGTGTTTTATCAGAGGAGGGGGGTGACTTTTTTCATTCAAAATAAACATTAAACACAACCTTTTCAAGTGGTATGTCTCTCACCTAAGCCAAAACTACAAACACAAGTCCCTCCTCAGTGCTTACATTTTTGTAATGCCTGTCCCGTTTCGTAGCATCCCTTACCTCCTCATAAATAAAGAACAGTCCCTATCTCTATTACCGAGGAAGGCTGGCGCAGCAACAAGGAGCACGCCCAAAACACCTACAACCCCTGGCAAAAATTATGGAATGACCAGACTTGGAGGATGTTCTTTCAGTTGTTTAATTTTGTAGAAAAAAAGCAGATCACAGACATGCCACAAAACTAAAGTCATTTAAAATGGCAACTTTCTGGCTTTAAGAAACACTAAAAGAAAGCAAGAAAAAAAATGTGGTAGTCAATAACAATTGCTTTTTTAGATCAAGCAGAGGGAAAAAATTATGGAATCACTCAATTCTGAGGAAAAAAGTATGAAATTACCCTGTAAATTTCAATTTCCAACACCTGCATCAGATTAAATCTGCTCATTAGTCTGCAGTTAAACAGGAGTACTCACACCTTGGAGAGCTGTTGCACCAAGTGGATTGACATGAATCATGGCTCCAACACGAGATGTCAGTTGAAACAAAGGAGAGGATTATCAAACTTCTTAAAGAAGGTAAATCATCAGGGAATGTTGCAAAAGATGTTGGTTGTTCACAGTCAGCTGTGACTAAAATCTGGACCAAGTACAAACAACATGGGAAGCTTATAAAAGGCAAGCATACTGGCAGACCAAGGAAGACATCAAAGCATCAAGACAGAAAACTTAAAGCAATATGTCTTGAAAACAGAAAATGGACAGCAAAACAAATGAGGAACAAATGGGCAGAAACTGGAGTCAACGTCTGTGACCGAACTGTAAGAAACCCCCTAAAGGAAATGGGATTTACATACAGAAAAGCTAAATGAAAGCCATCATTAACACCTAAACGGATAACTGTGGATGGCTGGATGAAAGTTATATTCAGTGATGAACGTGAATCTGCATTGGTAAAGGTGATGATGCTGGAACTTTTGTTTGGTGCTGTTCCAATGAGATTTATGAAGATACTTTCTGAAGAAAACATGCAAATTTCCACAGTCATTGATGATATGGGGCTGCATGTCAGCTAAAGGCACTGGGGAGATGGCTGTCATTACATCTTCACTAAATGCACAAGTTTACATTGACATTTTGGACACTTCTTATTCCATCAGTTGAAAGGATGTTTGGGGATGATGACATCATTTTTCCAGATGATAATGCATCTTGCCATAGAGCAAAAACTGTGAAAACTCTCCTTGAAGAAAGACACATTGGGTCAATGTCATGGCCTGCAAATAGTCCAGATCTCAATCCAACTGAAAATCTGTGGTGAAAATTGTAGAAAATGGTCCATGACAAGGCTCCAGCCTGCAAAGCTGATCTGGCAACAGGAATCAGACAAAGTTTGAGCCTCATTGATGAAGAGTACTGTTTGTCATTCGTTAAGTTCATGAGTCAGAGACTGCAAGCTGTTATAAAAGCCAGAGGAGGTGCAACAAAGTACTGGTGGTGTGTTTTTTTTTTTAGTTTTTTTTTCATGATTCCATTTCCATTCCATATTTTTTTCCTCTGCTTGATCTAAAAAAGTAATCGTTATTAACTACCACAGTTTTTGTTCTTGATTTCTTTTAGCGTTTCTTAAAGCCAGAAAGTTGCCTTTTTAAATGACGCTAGTTTTGCAGCATGTCTGTGATCAGCTGCGGGCTGTCAGCTCAGATGTCAAACATGGATACGCTGCTCGCGGCTTCACACGTGAACCGAATAAATCACCGTCTCATGACAATTTCAACACACTCTCGTGGTTCAGTCTAAAAAGCACCGACAAATTACTTTGAAAATGACTGTTTTTCTAAGGAGTTTCGTATTTTGCGGGTGTGCCGTCGCGCGGCTGCTAGCTAACTTTAGCCCACTGACCTGCGCAGTTTCTGGATCTTGTCCTGGTACTTGTTGTAGAACGGGTTCTCCTCCAGCTCTGGTTCCTTCCGCATCGAGAAGGCTCGGAACTGCGCCGGGACCAGCCCGGGAATCAGCGTCCTGATGCCGGTGGCCCTGACCGCTAACATGCCCCGGTACAAACATGACATCTGTACCACGGCGGCTGCCATCTTTCCATCGCTCCCTTCCAACATCTATAATACTCCGACGGGAAACAGCTCTCGAACATTGGTTCCGCCAAAAGAAAACACTACTGTAATTTTACTGTGTAAATTTAACTATTCAGTACAGCCAAAGACATCTTATTATTGTTTTGTTTAGTTTTTTTCTCTAATGAAAACAATACTTAAAATAACAACATAGAGAGTGCAGATAGAAAATGATAATTAAAAGGTACATACTATATATTAGACAAAATAATAGGCTTATTAACTTTACTCTAATAAAATAAATGTTTCTACAGTCTATTTTTGAAAATTCTGCTACATTTTTCTATCTCATGACAACAACAACACGTAAAATAACTGCATGCAGAGTGCAACTAAAACAACATAATAAAAAGGTACATAATATCAGATAATTCAAACAAAATAATAGGCTCATAAAGTTTACTCTAATAAAATAGATGTTTCTACTTTTGTTTTGTTTTCTGAATAATTAAGTCGCTCAATAATGATATGCCAATAACTACAATAGGCTAACAATAAGACATTTGAAAAAAAATTACATAAAGTGATAATTATACCTCACACTTTGTTACTCATTCTGTTAGTCTGTCACGGTAACAGTATAGATATTAAAGGGTTGTGAGGATTTCAGTGTGGGTGTTATGTGATGTAGATGACACTTTAGTTTTCCTGTAAACTCTTTCAGAAATGATGATAAAATATTGATACCCTGGTATTTTCTTTCACCCTGAGATCACAAAACATAATTTTATCATGTTATCATTCTCTCTACCACAAGGAAGCAGGCTTGTTTTGTTATGATCGCATGTGACTTTCTACATCACATCTCACTGCAAAACGGTAGTCATTAAAGTCCTGTTTTTGCAGCCTCCACTCTGCTGGTTTCAGGCCTTTGAGCAGATATATACCACATACTTTTAGTCGTTGCCTGTCACCTCTAATGACATCATTGGTTAATTTTTATATATATTCTTTTAGGTTTTTAACAAGGACATCATAACAAAACAGAAGTTTTAACAAATAAGAACAAGAAACATGCCCCCCCCCCAGGCTTTTATTTTCTTTTTACAAAAAGCATAAATAATAATAAAATAATAAGCATAAATCTAAATATACAGTTAAGAGAATTTTAAATATAGTTTTCTGGAAATGTTTGCCTTTTTTTCATTATGTCTAATTATCCCACCCAGCTAATTTTAAGATCATTTCCTTGACACCTTTAATTGCTTTGTTGAAAAAGTGCTGAATTCACACACACACACGCACGCCCACACGTATATAAAATCAAACCAATTTGCTCAGGTTTCAAAGAGTCAAAGTACTTGTGAAAGGAATCTAAATGCAACACAAGGAAATTAATGTCGATCCAAGTTTCAAAGGATTAAACAAAACAAAACTTGGGGGAATGTAGCCGATCAAAGTCATGAAGACAGCCATTCAATACAACCTTACGTGAGACACAGCCTAGACAACACAAAAACACTCCAGTAAAGACAAAACAAACAAACAAAAACAGAAGTACCTTCAAAATACCAATCACCTCAGAATCTACCAATTCATTACAAGTGCAAATTAGACAGACATTCCCTACATTCTGTCTATTAGGGCAAAAAAGGAGGCCCACACATGTCTGAAAATACTTTTTTTTAATAATATTTTAGAATGTCTTCATGAAATTAAAGTGAAAAACAAACAACTCCAAGTCGGTTACAGCTGATTAAATGTTGTCTTGACGTGTTGAGACCACATGAGGTCACTATATGACTGCACTGAGAGGAGCCTGAATCTCCTTCCATCCATAACAGCTGTTCCTCAGCGCTTATCAGAACTCTGTGAGTCACTGCAGAGATCTGCCTCCACAAACACCTATAAAAAACAAATAAATAAATGAGCAGATAAGTAGAGTAAACAATCTGCTCCAACTCTCCAGAGTCACTAACCGATACGCTCATCTTTTCCTCTGTGTGTGTGTGTGTGTGTGTGTGCGCTGGCTGTAAATTTAATGATGTGTGTTTCCCCGATGACCGTCTGAGTGCTTCTGTTTTTACTTTCCATGGCTGATCCTTTTTCAATAACTAATCAATAAACAGCAGCTGGAGGCTGTTTAGTGCACATCTGGGTCCCTGCAGATGATGATGTCGGCTGCTGTGTATTTGTTGATGTGTGCGTACGCAGCAGCTGCTCTGCATCTCATCACAATATCACTGAATGTGTTTCACAGAAATATATTTTCACATTTTGTTTAGTTTTCTTGCTTTGATGTTCTTTTCATCATGTGTGTTTTTTTAATGTAGGCTCAATTCCAGTTAATACAATGATGTATTTTTTTATTATTGTAGAACAGCAGAGTTGTGAACTCGTGTGATCGTTGGATCTGGATAAAAACATCTGAATGCAGACTTTAACTGGGATGCTTTATATAGCAACAGGGAAACATTAGTATATTGTGTAATGAGTGTTAATTATATTAATTTCATTTTATTTTAGACTTATTAGACTTTTTGGAGTTGTGTCTGTTCCCATGACCCGATGTGACCTCAGGGTATTTTTGAACTTCTAATTTATACAAAAACACATTTTAATTATATGTAGGTATTAACCCTTTGAAACCTGAACAAATTGGGTTGATTTTTTCAGAAACATGGAAAGAGGGCGAAGAGCATCTCAACAAGAGATGACCCAAAAATTAGTGAGACATTAGTAAAAAGTTATTTAATAAATTACCTGAAAATAAGGAAAACAGCAACAAAAAAAAAAAACAAAACCAGAAAAAAGGCATTAAAAAGGAATAAAAATATTTTATTCCTTTTTAATGCCTTTTTTCTGGTTTAGTAAAAAGGTATTGTATAAGTCTAAAATATACTCCATGCAAAGTCGTTTTTTGGGTTTTTTTTAGTATATTTTTTTTATAACAGCGTGGGATACATGTATATGATTTTGCAGAAACATTGATTGTGACAATACACTTAGTGGAAATAGCATGTATTTTCTCCATATGTCAAATATGTAAATAAATAAATAAATATAAAAAAACCCCACATCATTGTGTGAAAATAGTAAAAATGACAAATTCCAAGGCAAAAGCCCAGGCAGAAATAATACAATAAATGTTTTTATGCTTTGTTAGCTGTGGGATCAAACATTGCAGTTGGTACATTTTTTGCACTCTTTCCATAGTGTACTTTAGACTTATTGTAGGAGCTCAGCTGGAAATTCCAAGATTAAACAAAAATACACCATATACCAATACATAAATTTATGCCATATGCATGAACGCAGCCAAAATGATAAAAAAAAAAAGAAGGATGAAATGTGCGTAAAAAATGGGTTAATGTGGGCAAAATGAAGAAAAATTGATGTGTTTCAACTATAAATCCATCACCAGTGTGACACTGACGCTGATAGTGGCTTTGTTGCTGAAACGTGTCCATTTCTGGACATCTGGAAAATCTTTCTACGTAAGATTTTTGGACCTGTGCACACTGCTATTTTTCAACATATTTAGAGACCAACAAACACAAACGGAGTAACAAATGCAAAGTCTGCAGTTTGAGTTATATGTCACATAACTGACATAACTGAAATAAGAGGACTTACTCTGTTGTTACTGATGAATTTACTCACCTGTCTATCTGATCTATACCTGTTTGCCAGTATCTGGATTTGCACACAAATCATATCAGCCTGAAAATAAGAGGAAATATGTTAACTTTTTTTTAACTTTAAAATTAAAATTATAGAATTGTTTTGTAAGATCCGATCAAATTTCACTTTGACAAATTTGAAAACAAAGGAAAATCCATAAATTCATCCAGAAATAATAGTTAAAATAAACTACAGCTATGCAAGCACAAATAAAATCAAGAAATATATGAAATAAATGACTACGGTGTGAAAAGGTGAGACTGAATTCATGTTATTTTATGTCATGTGTTCTGCAGGTTTGCCTGTATCTCCAGACACTGACGGCTTTCTTTAATCTACTCTCTGCTTCTGTGTTTTCTTCTTCCTCTCCTCTCACTGACCTGCTGCCCTCCTCGTCCTCCTCCTCCTCCTCCTCCTCCTCCTCTCTCTCTCTCTCTCTCTCTTTCTCTCTCTGCGTTCTCTCGCTCTCTTTGTTATGGGGGTCCTGCATGGAGGATGTATATTTTATGTGCGGCTCTGGAGGCTTTTACCATTAATTATAGAGAAACACTAAGCTCTCCATTTGCCGGACAGATGTTATTTTTTACTTAAGGAGAGAAAGGGGACTGTTCCATAATTCAGAGGTAATCCCGCTCACCAGAGAACAAATAAATAAATGAATAAATAAATAAAGCAAAAGCAAAAACCACAAACATTTGGTACACTGCTCCTGCGCGCTCAGACATGTAACGCAGCAACTGACACACGCACAGATTTCCTCTCTGTTCTGCCTTTAAGTGCCTGCCATGTAATAAATATGGAACAGCTGCTTTATCATTTCATTTTTTATTCAATCTGCTTCTCCCAAAGTATTTCACAAAATCACACGCACACACAGGGCAACCTTTTTAAGCTTCAGAACAATAGATGTGTTAAAAATCAAGCTGAAATATTTGCTGCAAAAAAAAAAGAAAAGAAAAAGAAAATAAGCCAAATACAAAGCAGAAATTGTATTCAGCCTTTTAAAATCGGTCATTGCAGACTCAGAAAAATTAGCAATTTTTAGGATGATTAAGCGTTAGAAAATTCATTTATTAACCAAAAATAACAAACATTTTCTTTTTCCAGTTTCTTAAATGTGGGGTTGTTCTGCTTTTTCTCTGTTTTATATCAATGTAAACTGACTATCATAAACGTAACCTCAGACTCTGAAGTCAGATGGAATTGCAAAATGGGAGTAAATGACAAGAACTTTAGGCTTTTCTCAGAATAAGTGTTGGAATAAGCAGATACAGATTAACGTTTGATGTTATCGGTGTGGAAACGAGAAGATTTTTCTGAATTTAAAAGCAACCTAAAGGATGATTAATAGGAAAATCAAGAGTTTAGGAGGTGAAAATGAGTAAATCAATGTGAATAGCCGGGGTTAAATACCTGTATTCTACAGCTCAGAGTCCTGATATTCACATCAGTATGAAAAACCTGCTTTTTGACATATTTTATATATAATCAACCTCCTAAAATGATGATCCCTAAATGTGTTGTGCATCAAATTGAATCTGTTTACAAAAATATCAGACATATTTTATATTTTTGGAAAATTTGAATTTTATTCTCTAAAAGTTATTTCTTCTAATCTTCAAGGCTGGGAAAACCCCTTTACTCTGAAACTATCAGTATTTTCTGTATAAATTTGTGTATTTACATCCTGTTGAGTGAAACATTTATTATCTACGATCTATCTACAAAGCCAAACCAATTGCAACAACTCCATCTGACAATGAAGATCATGAGTTATGACAGACAGAGCTACAACAGTGCTGAATGAGTGTTATTATCCATTTCTTAACCATTTGAAACCTGAGCAAGTTGGCCTGTATTCTTCATAAAACACAGAAAGTTGAAAGTTACAAAAAAATACAAAAAAAGAAACCATAATAAGGTGATATTTGAGGGGGGAACAAGTCTTAAGGAGGATTAATAAATGTGAAAAATGCACACTTTCTTTCTCCAGAGATTAAGCCTTTGAAACCTGGATCGACATAATTTTTCTCGTGCTGCTTTCAGACAGTATATACATCTTTGGACCCTGACCAAATTGGTTCAGTTTCTTTAGAAAACACGGGAGAAAAAAAGCAGCGAACAACTTGGTAATAAATGTTCCACAAGTTGCAATAAAAATGGTAGATTGAGAGAAATATTTTTAAAAAATAAAAATAAATAAAACAGCTAGGGAAAAAATGTCTAGAGAATTAAGGAAAAAAGCTATGGAAAAGTATTATTACCATGACAATATGTATAATTACCATAGTGAAACATCAGAAAATTAGGCCTTTTTTTTCTTTTTTTATTTTCTTTTATTGTGCAAATTTTCAGATTTTTTCTCCTAATTTCTTGTTAATTTCTGGGTAATTTCTTCTTAAGTTTCTCTTTGCGTTCTGCCCATGTTTTCGAAAGAAATTAAGCCAGGTGTAAGTGGGTTAAAACAGTATTCTTCATCATGTTCTAGTGGCTATTTCCATGTGCGGTGTCAGTCTGCCATGTTTGCGCTGGTGTGAACGTGGAACACGTGCCATGAGATTTGATTTCAAGCCTTGGGGTTTTTCGGGGTCTTGGGACCACTCACTTACCCTCCCTCCGGCAAGCTGAAATCGCACCCCTGGGCCGGCGGATGACCCTTATCCACACCTCCTGCACACACACTTACACTCACACACACTGCTAAGCACTGAGTCACATACTCACTCGGTGAGAGAGGGTCGGGCTTGGCAGAGGAATCCCATCGTTTTAGAGAGGGATCCCATTAAAAGTGCATGAGTGTGTCTGTCTAGGAATCAAGACACCGGCTCTGCTGCTCAGCCGATAGCTCCACGTGTGTGTGTGTGTTATTTATTCATGCACAGAGTTATTAGGGCATCCTGTGGTGAGCATCACTCACTTTATGCTGGACACACCAGGTGGAAGGTTGAATGAAATCTTTGCCACTTTGTCTCCAGGTTTGTGTTTTCAGGTCTTCGTGTTGGTCATTAACGTGACCTCTGACCCCTGAATTACACACAGTAAGCATCCTGCAAACACACAATCTTAAAATCTTTAGGTCAAATCCCTCCAAAAACAAACAGAACACCCAGGACCTATGATGATGGACTTGAGGGGTTTACGCACTTGATTTTTTTGGGGCACTGATATCTTCTTTGCCTGGTTGGAATACAGGAGCTTTTTCTGTCTCACACCTGAAATTCAACATTTTGCATTTGCATTAGAAGAAGATTCAAACACTAAACCAACAGCACGTTCAAATGAGTGAAGAGCGTTATGGGATGCAGTGAGGAAAAGCAAAATTAAGACTGGAGAGATGAAGTCGGCACAATGAATACGGCAATATCCCATTTACTGTTTTAAGATGATAACATTCTCACCTTGAAGGTCAAAACACTTCCTCTGTCGTGTGCTTCTTTTGTCTTGCAATTGTTTTGAACTAAAGTTAGACGTGAACACTATCAACCTACTTAAATTAAAAGTGAGCTGAAACCTCATGTCTAATATCATCCCCCCATGAAAAATGCTGAAACTGATGATGTAAATTAAGTTTTGCTTCTGTATGATTTCACCACTGTAATCGAAAACATTTCTGATTTTTAAGTTTTAAAAATTTTATTAGATCTCCATATACATAGTACACTAAAAAAAAAAACCTTGAATGTCACGATTAAGAAAGAAATATACTAGTACACCCTATGTTTTACTTTTTTTTTTTTTTTAAAAAAAGGAAATATTTTTAAATGAAATCATTATTAAAAATCAAATTATTGGAGTTAATATTATTCAAAGATGACAAACATGTCATTTAAACAAATGTGCTGGATTCACAGGGTTTTTTTTTGGGCTCTAAACACACACACACACACACACAGACATTAAATACTGTTGCCTACAAATCATGTCAGGATCAGACAGAAAAATATTTTTTTCTGCTATTTTTCTTGCAAATATCACATTTCGTGCACGAGAACTTAATATTACATCAACTTCATAAACGGCACTCATTTTCTTGTGTTCATATTAACAAGAATAAAAAATTACAAACACCAAACAAGTTTAATTTATGTTCGCTTCGAATCATTTTTTCAAACTCTCGTCACATCTCATAAACTCATCGAGAAATAAAATGGAGAAATAAAAAGATTCAAACCAAAGAGAAAAATAAAGAACTGAGAAGAAACAGTCCCAGTTTGTTTGCCTCACCTGAAATCGTTTGTTTGCTCCTCCTGTTCCTCTGCTCGGAGCTCGCGGAGCGGTGTGACGCTGAGCGGAGCACCGGGCGGAGAGTGAAAGCACTGCGGCACACCGAGGCTGCTGCCGCCCGCTGCCGCCCGCTGCCGCAGCTCCTCCTCCGGACAGCAGGCGGCGCTGCTCGCGCACAAACCCGCCGGAGCTCTGCGGGCCACACAGGGGCCACAGCAGACCAAAAGAGAGGTCAGAGTCGTCCTGACAAACAAAACAAGCACATCTTCAGGTGAGTTTGATATCAAAGTAAGCTATATTTAGGCATATTACTAAGTTAGTTGGTCTCTATACCTTAATAATTTCCTAAAACATGGATTAAAAAGGCTCACTGTCACTTTGTTATAACTTTTTATTTCCAGTCTTGTTTCAGCACTTCCCCTGTCCATAACTTTTCTAGGATATCTAGATCTATGATTATAGCATTTGACACAACTTAAATGCACAGACTTTTTGATGGGACATTTATGAGCCAATCACAGTGTTCCACCTCATCTAAAGTGGACTGTATTGAAGCCACGCCCCCTTTCTTAACAAGCATGGCCGACCGTGAGGCAGGAGAGAGCACAAGATACGTTTGAGTCCATAAATCAGAGTTAAAGTACATTATTTGTGTTTAAACATATGTAAAGTAAACATGAGATGTTATATTACTTATACATGTCAAAATATCTTTAAAGATGTACCACTTTTATTAAGGAGTTTTTTCAAAAATCTTCATCTATTTGAACAGATAGTGGATTCGAAAGACACTGTAAAATTAATGGGAGAAATACAGTTTATATAGGGAAATACTGTTCAGATTAGATTTTCTAATGATGCAATAACTTTTTATTGTATCTTATGTTCACAAAATATTCATCTCTGTAGGTTTTCCATATACTTTTTTCAGGAGAAATTATTGAGTCTCATTGAGTAACAGTGACAAAAATGTATATCTATATATATGTGATGTGTTTTAAAGTATCACTTTATTCATTGATATGAGGAAAATAATCATGAAAAATAAACAATATCACAATTTTTTGTAAAACAAAAAGTGTTATGACCATCTATGGTCAATTTCACTTTTAGATGATCACTGTGTGGATTCTTTGACCATTAGAATGGACAATAAAAAAAATAAAAAATATTTTTGCTAATGATACTGTATATAATTGCATTTTCTCCTTGTTTTTCACTGTCATCCTCTCCTTCATGTCATCTACTCCTTCCTTTCCTCATCTTTGCTTTCTTTTTTCCTTTTCCCCTCTTCTTGTTGCCTCCACTTACAGTATCTGTCCTTGTCCTTTCCTTACCTCCTTCCTCATCCTCTCTTGCCTTTTACTTTGCTTTTCTCACCTTCTTCCATTAATTTTCTCTTCTCCTTTTCTTGCATATTCATACACTTCCATGTTCTCCTCTCTCCTCCTTTCATCCTCTCCCTATTTCTTTTCCTCACATCTCCTCGTTTGTCTCCTTTCCTAACTTTCCTTATCTGTATCCTTTCTTCTTTTTTTATTTCCGTTCCTTTCAACTAATTTTCTCTCCTGTTTTGTTTTGCTTCTCTTCGAACTCAACTCTCCATCCTCTTCTTCCCCTCTTTTTATCGATGTTTTCTCCTCTGTCACTTATCTCCTGTCCCTCTTTCCCGCACACTGTCCCGCTTACTGCTGACATATATATCGAGTGAAAAAATGTTTCAATTTCATTTTAGAAAAGTTTTCTAAAGAAAAAAATGAGAGAAAAATATATTTTTAGAAATATTAAGAGAAGTTTTTGAAAAAAAAAAATCAAAATTCAACAACTCCAAGAATCAAAACAATCCAATAGCTAACCTTTTTTGGAAACTTATCTTTACAAAATATTTTAAGAAGCTTTTTTGCAGAAAAGGGAAAATTGTTAAGTTTAATCATTTCCTCAGATTTCCCCTCTTCTAGCCCAAATTTCCTCTCCTTTCACTGCATCCTGCTTTCTCTTCTTTTGTCTTTCCCCTTCTCATATCCTCTCCTGCTTTCCTATCTTCTCATTATCATGTCTCCTAACATCTTTGTTTTTCCTCTCTTCCTCTCCTCCCCTCCTCTCCTTCGTCCTGGCCACGCTCCAAGGACGGATGGAGGGAGAGCATGTGGAGCGCGCTCAGTGGTGCTGACAGCTGTCACTTTGGCTGGTGCTAATGCAGACGGGCTAACCTGAAATGAGCAGGGACAGGCCTGAAGCTCAGCGTGTCACTGACCACCGCCTCCTCCTCCTCCTCCTCCTTCTCCTCCTTCTCCTCCTTGGGGAGAGGCAGCAGCAGAGTATGTGGTGAGGGCTGAGGTGCAGGGTGCTGTGGTGGGTTGGTGGAGATAAGGCAGCGGATATAAGAGGGGTCAGCGGGGTCACAGTGTGGTTAGCACTGACAGCAGGGCTCTGAAAGTGATCCAGCAGCAGCAGCAGCGCTAACACAGAGGCAGAACACAAGACGGGGCAAGAAGGATGAAAAGAACCAGGATGAGAAGCAATGATGAAATAGTTTATATGGAGGATGGTATTCATTAGAGCATGGGCTACAAACCTTTATGACTTACAAGCACTCATTTTAATAATATTTGAATCCAAAACAGGTAAAACTGTCCAAGTTTTTCAAGGTAAAAATATGACGGTATTAGTGCCACACTGTAATGTAAGTAATCTTGGAAATTTACAAATTTTATCATGTAATATCACAACTTTTTATTGTAAAATCATGACTTTCTTCTCAGAATACTGCAGCTTTTTTCTCAAAATAGTATAACTATTCTTATTAAATTGTGGCTTAATTCTAATAATATTTTGACATTTTTCTCAAAATTCTGACTTTATTCTCACAATACTAAGACTTTTTTTCCACTCAAAATTAGAACTTTTTCTTGTAATATTCTGACTTTATTCTATGTTTGGTTTTTTTTTTTTCAAATATATGGCACTAATCCCTCTTTGTTAAAAGTAAAGCCACAAAGTAAATTTTACCACCAGCACAATTTCAACAGTCAAGAGTGAAATTTTAGCTTCAACTTTTATTTCATGATGTTGACAAGAAGTCTTTGAAGTGCAGCTAAAAAGGGGGTACAGATAATTTGAGACAATTAAAAGTGATTATTCTGCTAAGACAAAGACACAAACAAAAAACATGAGGAACTCTAACAAGTTTGTTTTAGGAGAAAATTAACAAACAATCATGGATTTATATTGATGTGAAGCTTATGTTTAGTTTAATGTCACAATAGCCAATAAACTATCAGCAAGGATGGGCTGACTGCACAGGACACACAACCTGCCCATGGATTAATTATGGACTTATTTACTTAATTCGCCCATGCAACCTGCAACCTGAGGTAGTGGTAACACCTAAACAGCACCAGCTGACAATGGGAGTGTGTGAAAAAAATATTAGTTATCAAGCTTTCTGAGGAGGGAATACAGATGTTTATAAGCCTCAAGGATCCACACAATGCGTTTTAGTGAGAAATGCGAACATAACTTTTCAAGAAGACTCCACACAGCACATTCAATCATGTTGTGACCCCTCACATTTATCTCGTGACCTCGTGTGGGGTCTCCACCCATATGTTGGGAACCCAAGCATTACAAAGATGAGAGAGAGAGAGAGAGAGAGAGAGAGACTCAACAGAGGGGAGTAGAGCGTAGGATGAAACAATGGAGGGATGAGAGTGAAGTGACAGTTGTGTCTCTAAAAGGACTCCTGCTCATTATAACGCCTGGTGTCAGTCTTTGTCTTTCCTCCTGTATCTCTGTGAATGTCAGATGCATGCTCACTTAAACTCTGTGTGTGTGTGTGTGTGTGTGTGTGTGTGTGTGTGTGTGTGTGAGCATCCCACTCGGTGCACATCCACAGTGCATGCTGATTCAGCTCGTTATCTGATGGAGCCGTAGACAGAATGAGTTTAAATCTCAGCATCGCCGCGAGCTCTCACACTGCTTCATCTACTGTTTGCACTCTCTCTCACACACACATATACACACACACACACTCATACTGTACACTGCACATATTGTGCTTCACAGGTACACATACACTATAAGTAAGGGGTACAATAGACAACACAAAAGTGAGGAAGGAAAACATGGTATTTTATAGAAGTGTTTTAAAGCTTTAAAGTTCTTCTTCCTGAGAAAGGGAAGGATTTAGGCAACAAATACACCCACACGTGTTACCTGAACTCAACCTACCACCATGGGCTTTAATGTGCTGCTGTTACAGCCTCCACTCTTCTGCTCTCAGACTCTATTCACCATCTTTTAGACTCCAGCTGCAGGAATTTGCTCCCATTCAACATCAGAAGCGGTTGGCTGAGGTCAGGGCTCCTCAAAGATTCTTCAAGTTCTTCTGCCACTGTCATGTGGAAACAAAAAAGGGGCAAACATGAACTGTTGACACAAAGTTGGAAGCATGCTGTTATCTACAAAATAATTGTGTGCTGGAGCTTTAAGATTCCCCTTCACAAAGTATACTGAGGTATGTAGACTGGAATGTCTGCATACGTTTGGCCACAGAGTGCAACTGTAGCCGAAAGAACACCACAGAAACAGCAATGTATCCAGTGTGACGGAAAATGTATAACAGCCCAAAGGGACCTGCTTTGCAAGCCTGCTTAGGATAAGTTGAGATAATAGTGTTAATACTTTGGCATGCGGTATGTAATATTATAAGCATGGAAGCTTTAAATTAGCCCTACAAAAATAAGCATTACAAACCACATCTGGGATATAAAATTCCATCTTTTCATCAATATATCCTATTAGACGTTTGTGTAAAATTGTCAATAATAGCAAATTAATGTTTGAATTAAGGTCAAAAACATGTTTTTTTGGTGGTCTCAGTGACCTTGACCTTTGATAACCACATTCTGATGAGTCCATTCTTGAGCCCAAGTGGACATTTGTGCTAAATTTGAGGACTCCCTCAACACCTTCGTGAGATATTGCATTCACAACAATGAGATGGATGCAAGGTCACAGTTACCTTGACATTTGACCACCAAAAATGTATCAGTTTATCACTGATTCCAAGTACACATTTGTGCAAAATTTTTAAAAATTTCATCAAGATTTTCTTGAGATATCTAGCTTATAAGAATGAGACAGATGCGGCCACAGTGACCTTGACCTTTGACATATGACCACCAAAATGTTATAAGTTCTTTGTAAAGTTAAAGTGGACATTTGTGTTCAATTTGAGGAAACTGCCTAAAGGAGCTCTTGAGATATTGTATTCACAAGAATAAGACAGATGCAAGATCACTGTGACCTTGACCTTTGACCATCAAAAGTTAATCTGTTCTTTGTGAGGTCCAAGTGGATGTTGTGTCAAATTTGAAGAAAGTCCCTTTAGATGTTTTTAAGATATTGTGTTCACAAGAATGAGACGGATGCAAGATCACAGTGACCTTGACCTTTGAGCACCAAAAACTAATCACAAAGTCCCTCAAGTCGTTCTTAAGATACAGTGTTCAGAAGATTGGGACAAACCGACTATATATAGTCGGATAACCTTAAAACATCATGCCTCTGGCCGCAGCAATTGCAGAAAACCTACCACAAGCATCATTTCAGTTTCCAAACTTGACTTAACAGCAAAACATACAATAATGCGCAAAGCTAACTAACTAAAGTGACCACAAACATTCAACAACAGTCATAAGTAAATCATTATGGAAAGGCTGTGAAGGTTGCTGGGTGTCTTCAAGATTAGCATCAATGTTGGCAAAGACCCAGTACTCAGAATAAGAACTATGAACTGAAAAAATGTCAATCTCCCAGAGTCTAAAATGATATTGTGAAATTAATTAACTACTCATCTAAGGACTACAGTCAAATTACTTAGAATATAAGTGTAATACTACAGACCACATGTAAGTGAGCAGACAGTGAACACATCCAAAGCAGGTTTTACAGGGTAATGACTCGTTTAGGGATTATCCCAAAGTTAAAACTGACAAATTTTTTCAACTAGCCCCTCTTGGTAATTTGAGCTCAGGGCCTGGCGAGCCTGCACTCATGTAATAATCAGGATAATCTGCCTGTAATAGCTGGATTATGGCAGGTTAGGGACACTGTACTCTTTGGCAGAGCCCTCCTCAGGATCTAAACTCTAATTCATTAATCAACTAAAGCCCATTCAAGGCCTGCTTAGAGACACACAGGGACTCAGCAGAGCTCTGACAGAGGGAGCTTGAACTCACTGCCAGATCCGTCATCACTCAGACAAACAGAACTTCATTTTAATGGGTAAAGCCGTTTCTAATCTGCATATTCCTTATTGTCAACAAATCCCATGAAAAGACCAAAATTAACAATACAGTGGTCCGTGGACCAATACTTTCTGACTTCCTGTCTCTGACTTTCAGCTCCATGCCCATCGGTCCCTGAGGACATAATAAGTCTTTATAAAAGTTTTAAAGATTCACTTTTAGAAGGCTCAATAATTTCCTCAAACATTTTAGTTTAAATTAAACACACGTGCATTTGTTGGGGACTACTTTCATCAGCGGATTAATTCACATTTGGTGCTCTAGTGAATGTTTGTAGCAGCAGGACAGTGTGTGTGAGATTAAGTGAATTTAAACCACAGCGTGTGTGCTCATGGTAAAGAAGAAACATGGCACCCATTGCAACAGCAGGCGTGTTTCCATTAACCCCCAAATTGCGCAAACTAAAATTGCAAATATAAGATACACCTAATGGAAAACACTTCCATTTATCACAAAAACATTTTAATGCACACATGAGGTGGTATAGTTCAGGCAATTAAAAAAAAACATACTTTGCAAAACCGCAATAGAAACACTTTTGTAGGAACTGGTTCCCACGGGCATGATGCAGCAGGAGCTACAAGAGCTGTTACTGCATCGCAAAATTCTTCAAAAGCTGAGCTGATCATCGAAGAACTTTTGAATCCACAATTCCTATGTGAGATCGTGGACTATCACCTCCCAGAAATCCCTCATACGTGGCTGCTCCCATGTTTAAGGGGCTTGTCTTTCCATTATCGCCCACATAACAAGCCTATATTGCCTTTGAGTGGAAATAATGACGGCTAGTGTGGTGGCTGACATAGAAATAAACCTGCTAGGATATAGCAAAAACATCACATATGCTGCCTTCACATGCTCCTCAGAAATATTGTATTTGCCATATTTATGAATTACGAGCACATGAATGACCCTCCAAAGTTGTGATTACCAGTGGGAAATTGGGAAATTTTAATGATACTCGAGTTGCTGAGTTTTGCATGATGTTTCAGGGTAGCAGAAATGGCGAAAAAGCATGGAAACAGTGTCAACAATTCAAAATGAAATATTTCATTATTTTGTTCCTAGTAGCTATCATTTACTTTAACTGCCTTAAGTTAAATGTCCATTAAAGTTAAAACAGCGCACATCCTAACATTATAATGTAGCCTATCATTAGATACTCACAACTGCTAAACAGACTGGTGCATTATGGATCTTTATCACTTTCGTGTTAGCTTGGTTTTTAAACAGCGGAGGTCGCTACTTGTGTGAAACAAGTTCATACAGTAGATGTACATGTTGCAAAATGACGGGGAAAAATATTTGGCAACTCTGAAACTACAGGAGGAGAAACTGAAGAGGAAAACAATGATTTAAAAAGTTCAACAAACAACATTATCTATCTGTGTGTATCAGTATGAATGTTGTTGATCCTGATGATAAATCTCAGTCTCACAACACCAAACACTCAATCTGTGACTCTCCTCCTCCTCCCCCTCATGCTGCCGCTGGCCCCTCTGTGGGGCCACAGGTCCAGTGTGAAACGCACGCAAACATTTAAATATTTCAGACAGTACTCTTGCTCACCAACCAGCCACCAACCAGCCAACACACACACACACACACACTGAGAGAGAGAGAGAGAGACGGCGGCGACAGCTTCATAAATAGTCCATGAGGAACGAACGGCCCCTCCTCACCACAACCTGTCAAAGGCCCACAATGATTTATTGATTTCTTTATTTGTCACATAAAAAGGGAAACTCGCTCCTCATGCCTCTCTCCTTTTTTCTCACTTGTCTTCTTCCTGCCACCATCTCTAACAAAAAAAAGGAAGGACAAATCGCCACTTGACAGGTCGAACAAGAGGGAATTCCCTCTGTGTGTATGTGTGCGTGCGTGTGTGTGTTAGAAAGAAAGACCTGTGACTGCATCTGCTTAACTGTCTTTTTCATTTCATGTCTTTCTTTTGTAGTATTAACAGTAAGCCAAAGATAGAAAGTGTGTTCAAAATAACTATATAGCAGGGTTAAAAGATTTTTCTAACTTTCCCCTTTTCTTTATTTTCTGTTCTTTACTTTTTCATCTTTTCATTTGTGTTACTCTTTTCTTTCCTCTTTTCCTTGTGTCCTTTCCTTTCCCTTAATCTCCTCTGCCTTCTCCCTTGTCTTCTTTCCTTCATTTTTCCTTTCCTTTCATTTCTTTCCTCTTTTTTCCTTCAAACTCCATTTCCTTAATTTCTTTTCCTTTCCCTCCTACATTGTTTTAAAATATTTTTCATTTTATATGTTTTTCCCTTTCTCTCCTTTCATTCAGCTGTATCCCAAGTTTCTTTCCTCTTGTTCTTTCCATTTTCCCTATCTTTCCTTTCCTTTATCTCTTATTTCCTTTTCTTTATCTATTCTGTCTGATTTTGGTGTAAGATACTGACACCAAAAGCCACTTTCTGTGGTGGTATGATATGCTGCTGGGTGGTGCGAAGAGTTCGTAATGTTATGATATGCCGCTGATTGCTGGACAGCACCTTGCTTGGCCGTATGATATGCAGACAGGTGCCGTCAGTTGATAACGTGCCTGGACGGAATCTGTCATGGCCATATTATACGCCGCTGAAAGGTATCAGGTGGAACTGGTTTCCATGTATTTTTGCAGCAAAGTCAAAGTCAATGGCAGATGCAAGAGGATGTCTAGAGCGTGATATGTTGACTTGTAAGTTCACTGACAAAGCGGCGATTTGTGACGACTTGGGATAAGAACAAGTTGGTCTTCCCTACCCTTTACCTTCATCACTGTCGGTTTATTTTACTCCCTTTTGTTAAATATTTATTTCTTTCCTTCATCCCTTTCTTTTCTCTCATGCCTTTTCATTGCCTCCCTTGCTTGATTGTTTCCCCTTTTACTTTCTTTTTCCTTCTTCCAACCTTAACCTCTTCTATTGCTTCTCCTTTTCTTCCTCCATTCTTTTCATTTCTCTTCCATCTCCTGTCTTTTAATGCTCTTTCTTGTTTGCTTCCTTGCTTTGTAATTTGTGTTT
The DNA here is from genome assembly GCF_026936395.1 of Plectropomus leopardus. Taxonomy (NCBI): domain Eukaryota; kingdom Metazoa; phylum Chordata; class Actinopteri; order Perciformes; family Serranidae; genus Plectropomus; species Plectropomus leopardus. The sequence goes on from NC_142180.1 coordinate 5,893,681, forward strand.
TTTCTTTCCTTTCTTTCTGTCTATTTACTAAATTATTCTAGGGGGTTCCCTTCCCCCTTCTTTCATTCTTTGTCTTTACAAATCTTCTTAAACCAAATGTTCTCAAACATTAATCTCTTCCTGTCTTTTGCAAACTTTGTCAAATTTTCTAATTTTTTCTCGTCGTCTCTCGAAGGTATCCTGCCCTACTATCCTGCACCTAAAAACATTTATTTCAATGTTATATGAGGCTCTGCAGGGCGTCACTCAGTCCCACAACAGTAGAGGTTGACAGGGACAGTAGTGTGCTGCTAAGGACACGAGCTTGACAGAACAATGAGACGTCTTCAGGTTGTTTTATTCCCTCCAGACTCTCTCTTCTGTTTTAGTCACCTTCAGTCTGTCCTCCCACCCCAAAGTAAACCTCACTCTCATTCAAACATTTAAACTGCCTTATTTTAACTCACCCCTCACTCCGTTTCCTCTCCCTCTGTCCCTGTCCATCCATCCCTCCCTGTCCCCCCTCTGTCTATTTGTCCCCTGCTTTCAGAGCCTCGTGGAGCGCTGGCAGGCTGTCGATGAGAAGCATTGGTTGGCGGCCGGCGCAGTCGATGACCCTGACAGTGTGCAGTTATCGTTCTAATTAAGATGCCACACTTGAGTTAAACCGCAGCATTAGGATTTGATGGGGAATTGATCAGGGTGTCAGAGGCGGAGTGAGACAGAGAGAGTGAGATAGGGAGGGGGAGATATGGTGGGAGAGGAGAGGGTGGGAAGGGTTGACATAATGTAAGGGTATCCGGAGCGAGGGTGGAGTAATAAACCGACACAGAAAAAGACAAAGAAAAAAATCAAGTGGACCAACTCTTACCATGTTGTCTAGGTGTATACTGTATAACTTTACAGTAAGTATACGGTGAGTGAAAGAGTATGGTGGCCATGAGGTCCCCAAAACAACATTTCTAATTTCATTTCAAAACTCGAGATATTTTCAAAATGTTGATAGAACAGCATTGCGAGTTGACTGCGTTTCCACTGAGTGATGTTATGCAACTTCTCCTCTCGCCACAACATTCCAGGAAGGATGGTGATGGATGTTCAAAATATTAGCAAGCTGATCTGTATTGCAACCACGGCACTAGCCGTCATTATTTCCAATGCCAGACAACGTAGGCGTGTTATGTGAGCAACTATGGAAAGGCAAGCACCTTATATGATTCGATCAACTTTTGAAGAGTTATGTGATGCAATAACACTTCTTGTAGCTCCTGCTGCATCATGAGGGAGCCAGTTGCTACTGACAAGCATGAAGCCATAGCATCATGTGACCAACAAAAGTAAAAAAAGTGTTCACACTGCAGTTTTGCAATATATGGCTGTCTTGAATCGCCTGAAATACCACCTCATTGGAGTGTAAAAACTTTTTTTGCAATATATGAGACTTTTTTCAAAACAGACATGTGTCCATTAGGTGTGTATTATTATTATTATTATTATTATTATATTCGCAATTTCAATTTGCGCAGTTTGAGCGTTGATGGAGACCTCCCTTTTGACAGCTTGACTGGAGGCTTAGTCAATAAATTACGATGAAAAGTTAATTTACTTTTATCGTAACAACATAATGTTTTTTTTATTGACACTATTTCTTAACATTGAATCATACTTACTTACGCTTTGAAAACATGTACTGCAAACATTTTACAATTTGCACTCTCTCAATGAATCCCCCATAGAACAGTTTGTATGATAGCTGATGAAAGTGACTGACAAGCTCATAGCCATAGCATCATGTGACCTATAAAAGCAAAAAAAGTGTTTCCATTGCAGCTTTGCAAAATATGGCTTCTTCGAATCACCTGTTGTACCACCTCATTCAAGTGTAATACTTTTGCGTGATGAATGTGATTTCTTTTTTAAAATTGAAGTATCTCTATTCAGCAAATTTCATATTTGAAATTTTAATTCGCCAAATTTGAGGGTTAAATGAAACCAGCCTACTGTAATTGAGCCTCCTATATGTTTGTGGAGTGTGAGGAGCAGCAGGGCAAAGGTTAAGATAATCCTTGATTACATTTGATCACCATGTCAATATCCTCAATGACAGGAGCTGAGTGTGTGTGTGTGTGTGTGTGTGTGTGTGTGTGTGTGTGTGTGTGTGTGTGTGTGTGTGTCTGCATCCTCTGCACATTAGCTTGACACTGAAAGCTTTGACAGTTTCTTACTGCTTCTGTCTCTTGTGATTTCACTTGGAGCGCACACACACCTAAACACCGGAGCCGCTGCTCTATACAGAACAACAACAATGAGTACATTCACTTAAACTGTTTGCAAACACTCGAAACAACAGAACACACCGCTGCACATTAGAAACCTGTGACTGTGTGATTTACACGCACTACAACAGCTGTGTCCGGCTGCATGTATGTGCTGCAGATAAATATGAATGAGCAGCAGATAGGCTTCATGCATTAAAGTGGGTTCGGCGATGCATATTCACTCAGCTCACTGCACATATTCACATGCATTTTAGACACATTCTCACATAGGACTTTACTAACAACTCTGCACGCACGACACAGTTGCCTTTGCAGGAGGGACTGGTCTGGGGACGAATTAGATCTCACATGAGAAGTTTTGTTCATGCAACGAGTCTGTGAGTCATCAAAATTAGCAATGTAGGAATTGTTCAGGTCTTTAACTTATAGATATAATGTGCAGGATTTTCCTTAAAATACTGCATAAACTTAAACATGAAGTAATTCCTTTCAATCATCACTAACAAGGAACTTCTTGTTATAACAAGATACAATTTATCTTTGTTATAAAGCGAAACATTTCATGTTAAAACCAACGCGTTCTTATCCCAGGTCATCACATATTGCTGCTTTGCAGTGGACTTCCGCGTCTACATATTACGCTCTAGGTATCCTTTGGCGTTTGCTATTTGCATTCTGGGATGCCACTACCATGATGTCAGTACAAGCACAGGGTGGGACCAGCGCTAAGACATCAACAAATGCACATGCTGTTACAGATTAGAATTATGGAAAGGAGGGACACCGTAAGGTGAAGACAGGAAGCGAACACCAGCCTCCCACATGAATGTCTGGGATTTGTTGCACCCAACCACTGCCCCTTCTGCTCGCCCTATAGGTGCCCTTGCACTCCTTATATTTTGTCCTGACTGGCAGCTTTACAACCTGACCCCGTCTTGCTGCATTTCATGTGGACCCGAAAGGTTCAGTCTGGCTGTTTGTTACCAAAAGGGCGCATAACATGTGGATGCAACAGGTATACTAACACCGCAACAGGTTCTGTATGGCCATATTCTCATCTGATGACAGCCAGCGAACATTTCATGTAGATGCGAAAGCTGACTTTTGGTGTTGCGATCTTGTGCCAGAGGCACTGTCAAAGTGGCAATATTTTATGAATAAGGAATAAGAACAAGCTGGTTAAAACGTGTTTTTTTGTTTTTTGTTATAATGTAACAACTTAACTTATTGTTTCAATGAGAAGCTCTTGTTTAAATAAGAAAACTGTGTGGAGAAGGATGACATTGAGAAATATGGCTCATTTACATGATTTGATAAGTCCATGAAGAAACGTGAGTAGCTTGATAAGCCTTATTACCATCCCAATATTTCCGCTGCATTGAATTCTAAGCAGTGAGAGGGATAAATAGATCAAATATCCAGCAGCCAGTTGGATGGAGCTTTATAAAAAGGTAACAACCACGTGCCGGACTGTAGAAGGCTAAAAAAATCGTGGACAAAGAACAAAAAACAAAAAAATGCAAATATAGTGAGATGAAATGCTAAGAGGACAAAGCCGGTGCTGGATCTGGGTTTCACTTTGGCTGACAATACATTTTACAAATAGCAGCGATCAATTCCTGTATAGTATACCTTTAATTAAAAGAATACATATCACAATGTAAAGAAGAGCTTATTGAAAGAAAAAGTTCAAAAGTGTGATTAGTGAGACCTACTTAAAGCTAGCATCCTCTCCTAATTATTTACCACAATACAAATTTATTTAACATTTATTTTACCAATAGTTATTATGTTGTGTCTGTTGATGGCTATTTCCAGTTGTTGGAGTTAACCAAAAAGTGGATTACTGAAGGGGTCTACCGGGCACAGGCCCAGGGGCTCAAAGTTTCAGAGGGCCTTCTGGACTTACCTACCTACAAAATGATCACAAAATTAACAAATTACTGACCAGCAACCCTCAAAATGACTACAGGGACATAAAAAAACCCACAAAGAGACGCAAAGGAACTGCAAAAATGTCCAAAATAACAATAAAAGCTGGCAAAACAACCACAAAGACAAAAAATGACTACAAAGAGACAAATTAACCACAAAGATACACAAAAATACAAAAAGATGCAACGAAGAGGCAAAATGACCACAAAGTCTGTGTCTTGTTCCTATTAAAGAAAGGTGATGGTGCCTTGTGCATGTCTATGCCCAGGGGCCCATTATCTCATAAATATGCCCGTGGAGATACCATCAACCAATCAGAGCGTTGTGGACAGGATAGCAGGCATAATCTAGCTAGCTAGCTAGCTACATAGTGACAAAACAAATTGGCAACAAAAATGGCAACAGTCGTGGATGAAAATGATCGACGCAGCTGTGCAGTCATGTTATTGAGCCACATGTATCCTTCGCCCTTGGCTGTGTTATCATGCCTCTCTCTCTCTCTGTGTGTGTGTGTGTGTGTGTGTGTGTGTGTGTGTGTGTGTGTGTGTATGTGTGTGTGTTCACTTGTGTTTGTGTCAGGTCTGGTCAATCAGAGTCCTTTCAGGCAGCTGTTAGCAGCAGCCTGAGTTCAGCCGTGTGTCAGGTGTCATTCATGCTTCCTGTCAGTGTTGATGACAAGTGCGTCCCTCAGGTGTTTTATGTCACTATGTCCTTCTTCCTCTCAAACCACAGGCTTATCGGGACAGACATAAGGTAAAGCTCACAACATGACAGTGCAGTCCAGATGTGGACTGACAGCTCACGAGCATCTTTCATCACTTCAGCTGCAGCTGGAGCTTTTGAGAGGAAAACACTAATTTTTACAGACATAAGATATCTAGTTCAGAGGTTGGTTTATCAATACAGAGCGAAGCTAATGATGATAAATATCACAAATAAAGGCCAAATGTCATGATTGGCTGCAATGCAGCCTCCCTCCTCCCCTTCTGTATGTGTTCTTCCTGTCCGCATATCCTTCTGTGTCCTAACCAGTGTGTTTGTGAGTGTGGGCATGGTCTTTCCCTGCAGGCTGGGCCAGGTGCAGGCAATCTCCTGATGAGATGATGGAGTACTTCAGCTGCTGTCTCAGACCTAATCGTCGCCAGAGTATTATTCCTACTATGTGAGTCACTTCTGCTCCATGCTTTGTTGCTCCTGCCGCTCGTGTATCCGCCTACCTGCACTCCTGCCTGCCTGCCAGCTTGCTTTCCTGTCTTGCCTCCGTACGCTCACCTGAGCACTCAAAGCCTCACGGAGAAACCACCTCATCCTGGTATGAACTGTTTGCCTTTTTCTGAAAACACATGGTGACTGCACAGAAAATTCTCCCTAACGCCATGACCGGCTTCATTCACCTTCCCCCTCCTGCTCAATTCCACTGTAAATAATAAACACCCTTAATTGTTAAATATTGTGTCTTGTGTATTGCGTCAGCGCTTGGATTCTCAATATGTCTAACTCGTCACACCAAATAAATTTAAAATTTCTTTCCATTATTCTATATGTTTTGTTGTTATGATGATTGAGATTTTATGATTTTATGTTATTTAAAAGTCATTTATTACCCATTACACATTTCAGAAGTAATATTATTCCTTAACTTATTATGCCCCGCAAACGTTTTTCTTCAGGTAAGGTAAGGTAAGGTAGATTTATTGGTCATTTTTTACACAAAGTTTAAAAAATGAAATTTCATTGGTCCTTGATCTTTACTTGTTTAGAGATTTTTGTATTACAACCCACAAAACTGGTAACTGTGTCCTTTCTCCTCAAAATCCAGACTTTGCATAAGTGCCTCTGAGTGAACGTTCGGCTAAACTCCAAATGTCTGAGAGATGGAAAAGTAATTGTGGCAATAGGCGACCTTTTTATCCACTACATATCCTGCCCATAGACTGTGAATAAATATGGACGACATGATAGCTCCCTGACAGTGAAGCTTAAACATCTTGATCGCCCCCTGGTGGCTGGCTACAGCACAGGCCATAAACCCCGCCCAAGTATGCAAGTGAATGGAGCATGAATCAAACTAAAAACAAAAAGCACACATCAAATCTTATTTTTCTAAAGGCTGTCTCTGTCATTTTACGTAATTCTCATCACCCTTATGTATGTTTAAGTGTTTGTTTTTCTGATAAGTTTGGCTTTAATTAGTTATTTGATGCTATAAAAAGGGTATGTGACATCATGACTGTCACGTTCGTTGTGTCAAATCTTCTGACGGTGACTTTGTCTCTCAAAATCTCAGATGTTGCTTATAACATTTTTGCCTTTTATATGTCAAATATCTTCACAAAGCTTCTTCTTGTGCTATGCGAAGTATCTTCTATTGTTATCATTGCAGAATTGCAGGTGCTGAAAAAAAAAATAACAGCACAAAGGCTGCAGAACTGTTGTATTACAGAACAAAGTATTGTAAATCCAAACCGCTGCACAGTGATAGCTCCTTTCCAACAGCTCTGTGTTTGGTTGGTCTTGAGCCGTGACGGCAGACGGAGCAATTAGATTACACTCTAGTCTATGTGTTTACTTCCACTGGCTCAGCTGCGTTGCCAATCAACTCAGCTCAGGTAGTCCGCACCTTTGTGGATCAGATACACAGGGGCGTCGCCAGGAATTCTGGGCCCCATGAAAACATATCTCATTGGGCCCCATCACTATGGCCCAAGCCAGCCCTGTACAATTGTTATAACCACACCTGCATTACCCGATGACCCATTAAAAGCAATAAACAACTATAACTTTGTTTTACACTCCTGAAAAATGTGAGAGGGGCCTCTGAGAGAGACTCCACATTTTTTCTAGAAAGGAATTCTGAATGGTTGTTCATTAACTCAGACAATTTTAGTTAACTTATTGCAGTCACTACTTAAAGAGAAAAAAATGAAAATAAAAAAATAATTTTTATTTCAGGCCCAATAAGGGTCCCCTCCCCACTTGGGCCCTGGGTAGTCAGTCCCACTTTTCCCCCCACTATGACGCCCCTGCAGATACATAAGGCTTCTATTTTTGCCGGATGCCGGAGCACTTTGCATCAATTCAGCCGAATTAAGCAGAGAGCAGACAGTGACACAACATTAAAACATCCGGTTGATTTTCAGAATAAAACACTCTGTGTTGACGTCCAATCGTAATTCACTTAACTTCATCAACAAAAATGTCACAATGGGTGGATCCAGGCCTGGAGTCAACAGGTCAGAGGTTTTCAGGGGTCACTACCGACACCATGGACGAGGAGAAGCTGATTATGGAGGTGGAAAAATCATTTATGACACCACACATCCTTTTTATAAGGACAACTGCAGAAGGAAAATGGCATGGAACACCATATTGGGAGTTATGGGAATGGATGCTGAGTTATTACTTATTAGCTTCTGTACTGATTTAATGTGCGTGACTCTGTAATGAAAGTCCTCAGTCTGGAGTCTCCAGCTGATCCAGCAGTGCTGCGCTGTGCCAGACTCAAACTGCGACCGGTGGGAGTTGACAGATGAGGGAGCACGGAGCAAAACCGCACTTGAGCCATTCAGCAACGCACATGCAAGTGGTGGAAATCCAGGATAAGAACTGAGTCTGTGATGGGAAGAAATTTCCATCAATGGCCTGTGCCAATGTTCACAATGGAGTTGAGTGCAAAGTCCCATTGTTTAGTCTACTATAGTTATACTGACAGCTTTCACATTGGCCTTAATAAAACAAAGGGGCAAATGCAACACCAAAAAAAAAGTTGGGTGTGAAAGCACTCTGAAGATCTACAGCAAAGGGACAAAAAACCCATCTACTCTACAGTCCAGGATCAAACCGACTGACTGCAATAATAATGAGTAACAGGCTGAGTGCTCCAATATTACAGAAAGGAGACATATTCAACTGAACAAACCCTTTTTGAATGATTATCATGAAGGAAAAAAAAAAGCAATGTGACCCCTCGTCTTGTTTTACAAGGCCATTATAACCAACCTGACAACGAAATGTCGTTTAAATCGAAAACGTTCTCAGTAACATTTAAGACCCTCAAGGCTATTCCATCCATTGATTACCACTGATGGAGATCATTTACATAAGTATGGGAATGTTCAAGGTTAGTTCATGCTAAAATGATTTTCTGAGGCCGTTTCAGGTAATCTTCAAAAATAATGCATTTCCTATATAATATCAAGGCCCATGCATGCCCATCTCCATGCTCTCCTCCTCTCTCTCTGACGAAGGGGAAGAGCTATCGACTAACCATCAAATCTCCTATCTGCACGGCGGGCCATTTCTCCTTGTCTCAGCACTCCACACCTCCTCCATTATAGCTTACAATCTCATCTGAACAGGCAAATGACCCTATGAGACATGCAGAGAGAGGGAGAGACTGAAAGAAAGGAAGGAGGAGAAGGAGAGAGGGAGCAAAACGAGCATGGCATGGTTTTAATAACTTCCACCTGCCTGGCAGAGGAAATGTCTGCAGGTATTTGTCCCTCAAGATGACAATATCACAGTCTCGTACAAAAACAACACTCACTTATGACACATTGCTGATTCAGTTTGTGTCAGCTGTGATTTCAAGTAGGGGTTGACCGATATTGGGTTTTGAGGGTTGATACAATATGGATTACTAGTAGTTATATACATTTACAATAAAAATGAAAATCTTTCTGTCAGCATTTAGAATTTGTAATATAGCAAACGTTCAGCATAAAACTGTGTAAATGCCTTTAGCAAATGTTTAATCAAAACTGAAACATTCAACATCAGATACAACAAGTTCTCAGCAACTTTTTTTTATATGTCGTGAAAATTCAAACAAAAATGAATAAATAGAAATAGCTCCCTGAGGTCTTTCAAAGTAAAAGTTCCTTCCATGCTGACACTTTCTTTGCACTTTTAATTCATTAATTTTATCAGCGATCATTAAAATAAAACGCTGATACAGATAATCGTCAAAATGCCAAAAATCAGTCCCAATAATGGGTTGGGCCAATAATCTGTCGACCCCTAATTTAAAGTTTGCCTCGTGTGTTGACTATACTTGGTTTATTGTCAACAAATCCCATGCAAAGACCAAAAACAATAATGCGCTAGTCTGTCCCTCAGTACTTCCGGACTTCCTGTCTGTGGCTCTCAGCTCCAAATCCACTGATTCCTCCTAAGGACATACATCTTGAAATTAAAAAAAAAAAGCTTACAATCATATAGTGTCCATTTCCATTTCACTGTATAAAAAAATTGCAAGGAGCTGCATTGGTTGAGACGTGTTCTTTCAGGTACAGTAAGAGGATATATTACTATCTAAGGCCATGTTATAATGGGAATGGCCCTACTAAAAACTGAAAAGTCTTTCCTTTGCTTTTTAAACATCTGCGTTCATATGATAACATTGTGAGAACGATCCTTGTACACATGGATCTGCAAAAACAACCCAAAACGCTGTAGAATGCATGCCAGGCCAGTAGTTGGCGCTGTAACTTTGTAATGACACACCATAGAAGAACATTCAGACGATCCAAGAACCTTCATACTATGGAAATACAGCTTTTGTTGCTTCATGAGCAGCTCTCATAGGAATGAATGGTGCTGCGCCTCTGTGCTGTATCCACATCCTCTTAATACATCTATGATCTGAACACTGACAGTATCATGACTCATCTAAGAACAGCCCAAATTGGCCTAACTCCTGTCCTTTTTTTCCATCCAACCCCTTTTGTGTTTGCCATCATCACCCCCTCAGTAAAAAAGGATCTAGCTGTCACTCTCCCTGTCACTCTCTGTGGGTGTCTAACCACTGTTGCCCCACCTCCTCCTCTCATTGATCATCAGTGACAGTGATGTCTCTACTACGCTCTCAGACTGCACTTTGTTGTCCACCCAGGATCTCCCCTGACCCCGCCGGCATCTGTACCTGACGGTTACCGTGACAACTACATCCTGAGCAGTTATTGGTCCAGCCTGCCTGCCTGCCTGCTCCGACTCGCCTTCTGTTGGCAACCATAACTCCTGGCAAATGAGGCTTATGATCCCTCGCCTCCTACGCCCTTTATGGGTGCTTGGGGAGACAATGGGGCGATGCAGACCCTCCTCCCCCCGCCTCTGCCTCAGTGGTATTTCTCCTCACCCCCCTCTGTCTTTCCTCACACATATATATGGCTGAAAGTGGTCCATCACCCCCTTCACCCCTCAACCCCCCTACTCTCAGCTGCTCACTGATGGATGGAGAGGCAGAGGAATTAACCTTGGCTTTATGGGGACTCCTCTGCCACTCTCCACTGCTGTCTGAGATCCCTGTTTGCCTCTCTGACTCTCTTCTCTTGATTGTTTTGTGTGTGTGTGTGTGTGTGTGTGTGTGTGTGTGTGTGTGTGTGTGTTCCTCTTAGCGAATGCCCCATGAACAGGGCAAATGATGCATATTGAGGATTGCTTCCAAATGAGGAGTGATTTGTCTCTCCTCAACTGGAGGCTGTTAGTCAAAGACAGCGGGCAGTAGCCATGGCGACAAGTTTTAAATACATGTTTGACATGAGACGACATGTGATAGATATTATAAACATACAACTTTGATCATTTGTCCCAAGAATATTAAGACTGAGTCCAAAAACACGATCTTGTTCACTTGTTCACTGTCCTACAAACAGGTGACACATACAAGGAAAGCAATAAATTGGTGGAGGAACTTGCAAATGTCCCAGTGGGAAACTTTACAATAACATCATCCGATTTCTTACTTTCCTCCTGTCATAATTACCACTTACTAAACGCATGTTGTTTTGCAGTATTTGCTGATTTGACTGATTCTGTCTTTTTCTTGCACAGTCTGATTCTAACATTTAATGACAACAGGTCCAATTGCAGTCTTGAGTAAGAAATGTTTTAAAAATATCTTCAAATTCTTTGCAACATCAGAGAGGATATGTGAACACAAAATAGTACAGTGCAGTGCATGTCAACATGCTGATTGGTTGAGGCAAGGCAAGTTTAAAACATTAAATCCTCTCTTTTCAAAAATTTGTTTTTGTCATTCCCAATGTGGGTTCTTAATGAGGCAAAAACTTCCAGCTCTTTTCAGATTTTTTTTTTTTTAACTCTTTATGTCAAAACACGTTGAAACAAAAAAAGAGTATTTTAACATGGGCCTCTAGGGAACTTTTATATTAACATTTCAAGTTGGCCAACAAAGGCTGTGCAGACATTTCTAAATGACACCAGTGAATGTTAGTTTCTTACAGATGCAGAAGCAATAAATGGGGAATTTTGCGCAGTTATAGCTAGTTTTCATCCCAATTAAAATAAGAAATGTACTACCTTTTTATCAAACTATGAACTCTCCTATTGTGTATTGCATCAAACACCAGCGTAACTACATTGTTACATACTTAAGCTAATCATTGTGCACCAACAGGAAAGGATTTTGGATAAAGTAAAAACTCACAGTCCACATCTGTTGTTTTGCGTCTCATCCAATGATGCCCACATCTCCACCCAGTGACCCTCTGCCCTTCCTTCCATCATCATCATTTCTCACACACGATATACACATCTGAACCATATATTGTGAGCTTGTGGTGTTCATCACTGAGGGCGCTGCATATCACCAGCTACAACATGATTGCGCTCATGTTATCAGCGGCTGTATCAATCCAATAACTGAGTACTTTGAGGCAGAGCGATCATTACTGCTGTACATGCCTATAAAACCACCAGGGTGACATGTCACACAAAGCCACCGACCCTGCTCTTGACCCCTCTCTTTCGCCCACCCCGACCCTCCCGCCACCCCCCTCGACCCCAGCTAATTCCAGGTAGTGATGGTGAAGTGGAAGGTGGGGGGGGTGACAGGGGCGTGAAGGTGAGGGAGGAAGGGGTGATGGAGGTTAATAGTCCGTCTCTCTTTACTGGCCGTAAAGGGCCCAGACAGTCTGTTAGTGCTTTAGCGGCAGGTCAATCGTACATGTCCCTTTGTATTAAAGCTCAGAGGTGATGGACAGCAGGAGGGGCAAAACGGGGGGGGCTGAGGGGGCAGGAGGTAGTCTAGTTTCAGTCCCAGGCAGGTAGATCATGTTTTTTTTACTGTACTGCTGTCCATCAGCTGAGGTAACGAGATGACCAGGTAAGTCCATGGCTACATCTACATTACTCTGTTTGAAATTTAAGACGCATCAGTATGGCTATTAGCATTATATACCAAGAAGAAGAATACAAAAAAGTAAGCATCAGGGATGTATTAACTCGTGTTGTAGTCAAGACCATACTAACCATATGTATATATATATATACCTAAGGTATTTTTGTGCCTAAACCTTACCACACATTTACCATAATGTTTTTGATTAGTTTAAAGTTTTAACATCTGCTCCAAACGAATGTAAAATGTAACGTATCCATGGTTTGGTTTGCAAAAAGTACGACATAATCATTTTTCCTGGTGACTGGGTTTTTATTAAAGACAGACTTTGAGATTTCTTTTTGAAAGTGATTCTTTTAAACAATTCAGAAATAAAAATTGAAAAATCGAAAATGCTGTAGACTGCTGGATGTGTACCTTCCACTTTTTTGGCCCTGCGTTTCTTTATTTTATTGTAGTATAAAACTCATTTTACATGGAAACTTGGGTGAGTTGGGTCCATAAGGTGAATATGTCACTTTTTTCTAGTTTAGCCAAAGTAAACATATTGAAAAAATGATTGCAGCTGAAACTTTGAACTCACCGAAAGTCTTCTGCTGACTGCATTCATGTGCTGTCAAGAGGCTCCAAAATCCGAGATATCAGGGTGGGCTGCAGGATACTGTTGCATTCACAAGTTCTGTTGTGGGAAAATCAAATCCAGAAAACACATAATAAGTACCACTCTGGATGCTAAACCATTTTGTACTAAATATCGCTGATCAACAGCCAGTTGTTGTTGCATTATACTTCACCATTATAACCAGAATGTACAAAATACTTCAGTGCATCAATATCCAACAATTAGTGTCAGTGACAAATACACCCACTTTCATTACACATAACTCTGAGTATAAATATTTCATCTCACTCAACAACTACAAATAGATGTGTCTGTGAAGTCTACAATCGGTTAATGTTATATTTGCCGTCTTAATGCAATTTTTATCACACATGGAGGGGAAAAAAATTGGATTTTGCTCATGTTGCCCTCACTTGATAAAAAAAAAAAACAGACATGTCAGCGTTCAGGCTCTCCTTGTGATGGGAACTATACATACATAAGCTGGACGCACTCCAGACACGGAGGTAAAGCAGGACCAACTACTGCGCACACACTATATTAGAGAATGTGTAACAGCCTCTCTCAGGCTTCCATACAAACACAACACCAGACCTTAAGACACATGTTAATATGAACACAGCATTAGAACTGTCTGAAAAGAAATTCTGCCCTGATATCCTATATGCAGTACAGACACTTAAGCATTTCAATCTTTTCAGGTACTTTATCTTACAACATGGTGCATCTTTTTGCATTTCCATCGTGAAAAATTGTGGATGGTACCACTGCTATCTTTTGGATCCTTCCCATTTTTGGTCATCCCTCTGCTTGGGGTACCTGGCACACAGATCCGATACTAAGAGGTGGAGCTAGAATCACTGCAGTCTATTGATTGGTCAGTAGAAAATCAACACTTTGTGCTCAGGGCTGAATCGTGGCTGGTTTAACGGCTGTTTAGTTTTGCATATATTTTTTAAGAATAACTATAAATAAGAAAGGATGTTTGCAGCCTCTAGCTGTAGCTGTAGACTGACAAAAAAAGACATTCACTTTGCCAACTGCTGCAACTTTTAAGGTGGAATTTAATCCTCACTTGGAGAAAAACGTGTTTGAGCTTAGTTCAGTATGCTCGGGCAGAATAAACCCCCGCTCTTGCCTGACAGAGTTACTGTAAAACCTGCTATTTATAAATGTCCCATAGAGAGACTCTCACCGCAGCCTGCTCTTTTTGTGCAGCCCCGTTCTATGGATGATAAACAGGGTGCAGATATCACTCGGTATCATTGGTGAACAAGGAAATAAAGCAAGTGCTGCTAGACAGACCAGTGAGTGTTATGAACCCTACCCACATGTGAGAGTTCTTTCCAAACTGGTGAAAAGACCAACCAACATTGCCACCAAACCAAGACTCCCTATTACAGTGTTGTGATTGTTTTGTGGCCTTTTCACAACTGAATAAGATCACAAATATTTGGGATGTAAAAAACAGGTACACTGCAGCCCCCCACAGCGGCCATGAGTTCACTTCCAGTTCTTCTCTTCTTTAAAACCCCTCTCCCTCCCTACTTGCATTTATGTATTTGTGGGCTCTTCTGTGAGCCAGACTTCCTGACTATTGCAACATTTGATCCAACCTCAAAATTCGGCTGAATATGGCTGTCAGACATCACTGGAAACACACAAACAAAGCCACATGTTGGAATGTCCATGTTGGTCCATTCCACTGACGCCATTTGTGAGTGTGAGTATGACAGTGAAAGAAGGCGAATGCTCGGTACGCAGCCCCTGATTGTTTGAGAAAAACTCCGGTCCTGCTACATGATCAGGTGTGGCGGCTGGAGCTTGTCTGTCTCCCCATCAGCCTGTTACCGTGACGACAGGAGCTGAGGTCTGTCCCCTTTTAGTGTCAGCCCCAGCGACGTCCGTGTCATGTCAGTCCAAACGAATGGCATGAGTGTGTGTGTGTGTGTTTGTGTTTTGGGAGAGCAGCTGAGTGGCCCTGGCAGTCTGTCCCTTAAGATCAGTCTTTCCTGCATGACCTGCTGACCCCTACACACACACACACACATGCACACACACACACACACACACAGAAAGGAGGTTTTCCATTTTAAACGCAGGAAAATAATAGGTGATGTGAAAGAGAAAAAATCTTTCATCTCACACATAGTTTATAATTAGGACCATGAGAAAGAGGTAAAAAAAAAAAAAATTCAAGTATTCCTTCAACAACCAATAAAGACAATATCCTTCAAATTTATACAAGGATAATTTTCCTTAAAATAAGAGATTATAAAGCAGTTATTTTTTACTATTTCACCCTTTGAAACCTGAGCATATTGGCTGAATTTCTTTGAAAAATGGGAAGAATGGTTGTCATAGGTAGACGTGGGAGGTCCTGACTGAGCAGCACCATGTGACGAGTCCGGAGTGAGAAAGTTTTGGGAAAATCAGTAGCATTCCTGCAGTGACGATGGATTCATTTGATATGTAGAGATGTACATCGTCAGCATAGAAGTGAAGGAAATTACAATGGATGATATTACGGAGCTGGAAATTGTGGGGACGAAAAGAAAACCATTTTTAACCATGTGTGAGAGATGTCCGGAGACAAACCTCACTCTACTATACCGACCAACTAAGGACTGTCACACACACACACGCACACATTTACAAAAACACACACACACACACACACACACACACACGTAGCGAGCAGGCAGTGTGGCAGACAGGACGTAGAGACAGTTTCCAAGATGTGGGGGGAGGGAGGAGCTGCTCTGCTATTTCCTGCGTCTAAGGAGGAGCATTAGACCCAAGACAATGTCACAGCCAATCACCTTCAACACTGTCACATGACTCCTCGCAGTTGGCCCTCACATCGTCCTTCCTTGTTCCTAAGCCTTCCTGACAAGCCCCCATCTGAAGGACTCCACTTGTCCAAACACACCTTCCTCCCCTCTTCTCATCCTCCTCTCCTTTTTTTCATTTTTCCGCTCCTCCTAACTTGCCTCCTCCAGTCCTCCCTGCATCATCTCTCCTCTTCGTGTCCACGCCAGCTCATTGATCTCTGTCAGTATTGAATGTCAGAGACACGTTCAAAGATGCTTTTCGTTCCCCATTAATAATTCACACTGCCTGAATCATCAATAATAATTCTCACAGAGCAATCATTCAGCTTTACCACCTCTCTCTCTCTGTCCCTCATCCCTCTCTTCCTCTCTTTATCCACTTCCTGCCCTAGGCTATTCTTCCCTTCCACACCTTACTCCCTACTTAAACTCCTCTCGCTCTGTGATATCTCTTTTTGCTTATTCGGACCACTTTTCCAGCCCTTTTATTTGGATCATATCTTCGTCCTTTTTTCCCTTGGCAAGGCACTTTTCATGAGGTCGGCCGGTGCTTTTACAGTTATGGATTATCTAAACAAGACCTACTCCTGCCTTTATTCTAAAGGAACAACCAGTCATGTTGGTTTTCTACAATTTTCCTAATGTAATAAAACATTAACATTATTATTAGACAGGCAGGGAAATCCTGTTCTGCCATCCTCTTCTTTAACTGCGGCAATAACTCAAGTCCTGTCAATCAACTGCTCAAAAATGAATGAGGATGGACTATGTGTCACCGCCCAGCCAGTGTATATTTACTTTAATAGATATAGTGGAGTGGAGGAAGAGGTGGAGGAGGACAAATAGAGGCAGAAAGCCTCTCTTAATGTACATGTAAAACTCTCCAGTGGGCCCATGCCAAGTGTAAGTGGTTGAGTGATATTGGCAAAGGGAGAGAGGAGGGGATGGAGGGAGAGAAAGTGTCAGATTTAGGCATTTTCCTTAATGCTATAAGAGCTTATTGATATTTTGATTTTCACTAGGGGCCGGCAGGTGCTGAGGCAGCTGCTTTTCGCTCTGTCTCTTTACGGGTGAGAGATGTGGAGTTCATTCCGTCCTGCTCGTGGAAAACCGTCCGGAAAACGGTCTCTTGGGAATGCCGTCACAACCAGAAAGACAGAGAGACAGAGAGAAAGGGAGGGAGAGAGAGAGAAAGAGAGATGGAGACAGGGAGGAAGGAGGGAGGGGAGAGCTGTTGCATGCTGGGGAAACACAGAATGGGTCATCTAAGGTCCATCAGTTTGAGGACTTTTTTCACTTTATATTTAAGACATGAAGCCCCCGTCAAAGGAAGTGGTACAAATCTGTACCTTATACTGGAATTACTGTACTGTACTCAGGAGAGTGCAGTGGCACTCCTCCTCAAGATGGTTATGGCGATGGCCCCCAGCTCATTCAGCGGTTTGACCCGAAGTGAGATATCTCAACAGCGACTGCCCAGATTGCTACAAAGCTTAGTAATAATCATGGATGTAAACAGTGAAGTGGATACAGTGTTTGAGGCAGGCCTCCATTCATTCCTTTGAAGGTTGCACAGTGGTGCATTTACCCAAAAAAGCTAAATTTCCTTGGTATGAAATTACCTACAGTAGATATTCTGCACTGTGGGACCAATGCAGCAGGCGGACTAAAGACATCGGCGGGCCAAGCTGCTAATTTCAGGTTTAGCCTGCTGCTAACATGAATCAAGATGCAGCTCTTCTAGACTTTTGACATGTTATTGTACCAGATAGATCAAATCCAGAACATGAAAATTGTCATTCATGGGTGATGCGCAAACAAAAAAAAAATAATCTACTGATTTACAAGTGTCTCTTTCATGATGTAAGCCTATGGGGAATTTGTTTTTGGCCACATGGTATGACCTGACAGACTCAGAAGTTGTAATTCCAAGTTTGGCTATTATGTAAAATTGGCTTCAAAGCCTGGTGCTGTTCCTGGGGGCTTAGTGTGAATATCCATGGTTCCCAGACGATGCTAATATTTTTCCAACTCACTGACCTTTACTTTACTACTAGCCTGCTGGCCACACCTCAGGGTTTTTTATGTGATTCACATTGGTGCGGTGTTCAAGTCACAGGGCAGTGGTTCTAAATCTTTGTGCTTATGACCCCTTTAATATGAAGCAATGTCTTCTGTGCTTGTCAATGAGTTGTGAGCAGTTAAAAAGTGATCATCCGGCTCAAACCATTTCTTTAGATTTTTTTCTAAAGGCCTGAAGAGGTAAAAGCATAATATACATAATGTACATCACAAAAAGTAAAAAAGAAAAAAAGAAAGAAAAAAAAGTAAAATCAGAAAAATAAGCACAAAATTGTTTTACAGAAATGTGTCTATTCGTCACATTAACCCTAACAGCAAATTGGACTAGAAGATCAGGAAACAATCTTACATGGAAGGATGTTAGAAATGGAGGATATCTCATGTTTACATCTTGCATCCTGAATAATTTCAACAAAAAGAGAAAAAGTATGATGGTAGCTAAATTACTTCCAGACAAAGCTGCAGGTTTACCAATACCAGTATTAATGGCTGCATCCACTACATTTTTTATGTAAACTTGCTGGTGTGACATTCAGGGGCATCTAATTATAACAAGCCATCATTAGTGTTAGTTTAACCTACTGTTTGTTGGCATGACGATATACATTCAGGCTTTATTTAATCCAACCCTTTAATATTATAGGGATGTAATGGACATTGCAGCCTCTAGAGAACTCTAACAGGCCTTTAAACTTGATATTTCTCCCAAAGAACCAGGATTAAACTTTCTTACCTCAGAGAGTCATTTCACAGCCCAACTGCCATGCAAGCCCGCTCTTTCACACTCTGTTAAAAATAAAACATTGATCCTTTAGATCTAGTGGTACAGTATGTTTGGGTGCATCATGATACAATTATCTAATCTATAATAGACTGATTAATACAGCCTTTGGGTAACTTATTGAATTATATGTTTTTCAATTTAATGACCATATAAACTCGAAACTACAAGAGCAATTAAGATCTGCCACAAAATGAAATTGAATACAACAAAATGACATGAGCAATAAAATCAAGCTGCAAGTATTCCATATAGAGTATACACTCTCTGTCAGATAATAATCATCTGACACTGTACTTTTGTCTCTGAGTCTCACTGAGTGTCTGACCTTTACTGTAAATAAATAAAAGGACTCCTGCGTATCATAAGAAGAGGAAGCTTGTAATCACTTTGACTCCTCGCCTACTTCAAGTCTCTCCAGCACCACTTTTGTCTCTAATTGAAACAGCTCACTAACAACCCTCTCAGGGATCCGGCCCTGTTTTCACAGTCTCCTCTCTCTGAGGAGCAGCCGCAGCCACACAGGGATATGGCACAAAAAAAAATCCATCTTGTCTGATTTAAACATAACATGGATCGACTGTCTCTCTCTCACACACACACACACACACACACACACACACACACACACACACACAGGAACACACACATTTTCCCTGTCAGAGTGTTGAGGAGGTCAAGGAGAAACAGGGAGTCGGTGTCCAATCGACTGTTGAGAATGAAACCATCCTGCTCTGACTGCTGCAGGGTGACAGTCAAAGTCAAGACACTGTGTCTGAGCTCAGTGTTACTGTCAAGGAGCTGTGACTACTGCAGACTGCAAAACATCTCTTTCTTTTTACAATGACAGTCCTATAAAAAGAAATACTTTTAGTAAACACAACCCTTAAATCTAGTCACCTTAAAAAGACTTGAAAATTGGCCCTTGAAAAGTTTGTAGCAGCATTTTCATAGAAAAAAAAATGCAGGATGAACTTTTCAAACCATATGTCCTGCATCTAAATGCACCTCTTTTCTTTCAAGTCTGTGTGCTCAGTATCTTCCAAAAACTCTTATTTTCACCTGAAAATAGCTAAAAACACAGCTTTAATCTTGATTAAGCACAATCAGTGATTAAAGGTTGTGTGTGTGATTTGTGCCTGCCTCCTCTCTTTCATTGGTCAGACTTGCTCTGTCTCACTCAGTGACTGAACTCACACATTCCTCCCTCCAAACGAAGAAGAGCACGGCTGACTCTGACTTCATCTCTTTATCTATAGTTAGCAAAGGTGGAGAGATAAATGTATATTTCTGTATATTATAATTATGTATCACATGTAGATATTTAAATGATTTTTTCTTTCAGCTGAATGTAGGATCCTCTGATTTAGTCTTGGGTGTTTAGGTTGGGAAGGCTGTGCATTTTGTTTTGTTTTGATGTTGCTTTTCTGTTTGTTTCCCTTTTTCCTATTGTCTTTGTTTTAATTAAAAAAGTCCTGGAGAAGAGTGGTGTGTACACTAGTTAATTAAATGCACTGATTAGATTTATGCTGCATTTATATATTTATCTAAAATGTGTATGTTTGAGTTTATTTGCTAACAACTTGTGCAAACTGACCCCTCTAAATAAAATGCCTTAGATATTTTAATGACAAAAATAAATATATTATAAAATAAATTAAAATAATGCAGATATTTCATAAAATTAAAACAGCCAAGTGTGATTCCAAGGCCACCATGGTACACCCTTCCACCAAGTTTTATGAAAACCAGTCAGTAGTTTTTCCATAATCCTGCTGAAAAACAGACAAACAGAAGTTGTAATAACAGTTTTGGTGAAGTCTTTCTTTTTCATGTCTATACAATTTAATCACTTAAAGAAGTGAGGCCAATCACTAATATGAATTCAGTCCATATCATATTGGACCAAACAAAGAGCGAGCTTGGACAAAGTGCTTCTGACCAATGGTAAAGAAGGAGGCGGGTCCTCTTAACTACAACACACCTGTTGATAAGCTGGACAGAGCCATGGGTAAAGGTGGGTTGAAAAATATGATTTTGGTCAAATATACAAGGGCTTGGAAAATTCTAAACAAATTAATGCTGGATGGAGAAATAGATTTTGATACAGATAACATTAAAGATGTTTCAATGGATGTTTTTATTCAGCCATGTTCTCAAGTGATGCCTTTGCGTGTTGTATGTGGATGAGCGTGGTCGAGTCTAGCCGTCTGCCTG
Organism: Plectropomus leopardus; assembly: GCF_026936395.1. Classification (NCBI taxonomy): domain Eukaryota; kingdom Metazoa; phylum Chordata; class Actinopteri; order Perciformes; family Serranidae; genus Plectropomus; species Plectropomus leopardus. The sequence continues at coordinate 5,914,550 of NC_142180.1, forward strand.
AATATAATAACAAAGCCACCATATGCCACCGTATGCCACCGTATGCCAAAAGGACTAACAGAGTGGACCTATCTGACGAGTCTGGAATGTGAGCGGGCTGTGTGAGATTATTCACTTATTATCCACTACATTAAACTGATTTCTGGATAATTCCTGAGGACAGAGAAACTGCACAGGGTGGAATTATAAACCTGTTGCTTTAATGACAGAAACAAATTACTCAATTGACTGTTTAGGTGGATTTTTGTTTGTTTGTTTGTTTTTAAAGTAAAATAATCATTCACACTGTCAAACAAGGAGGGGGAAATATCAACCATGCAGTGTATTATTTGATCCGTGGCACACTGAGAGCTGAAACTAAACTGCATATCTGCACACTAAAGTCAGAATTATTGTAATATTTACAACCATCACAACTCATGTGTAAAACTGAGAATCTCAGATAAATTCCAGACAAGAGACTGAATATCAAAGCACTGTCTGACTAATTGTTTTGGGTTATTAAAATAAGCATGAAAGAGAAGCAGAACTATTAATACCAGCAGTGACAGTAAAAGGAGCTCTCCCTCTCTCTCTCTCTCTCTCTCTCTCTCTCTCTCTCTGTGTGTGTGTGTGTGTTTGTATGGGTGTGGGTGTGGTTTCTGTGGCTGTGGTCACTGAGTGCTGCTGTCTGAAGCTCTGCTGATTTGCACATTTACAAATCTGTTATATGATACCACTAAATGGAGGCAAATGGAACAGAGGTGACTTGTTTAATTACAGTGTCACTGTGTAAACTGTAACGTGATAAATCACATTCTTTATTCATATATGTGAGACTTTTGTTTCTCCTTTTCTCATCAAAACACACCCACTCAACAAAAGTGGGACGTAAATGTCTTCAACACAAATATTGACATTTATTAAACCCTCTGAAACCTCAGCAAACTGGTTTGATTTCTTTCAAAAGCATGGGGAGAAGGCAATGAGCAACTTAACAACTCAAAAATCAGCAAAAACATGTAAAATGTAAAAATAGGCAAATAAGTTAAATTAAAAAAAAAGAAAATGACCAAAAAAGCCTAAAAAAAACCCCCACCTAAGCTGTCCTATCAAATAAAGGCAAAATGCCAGAAAACTAATCTAAAAAAAAAAATAAAAATTACATCACCTGCTCTTTAGTCTCCTTCCTTCAGTTAGTCGGTGACACTCGGGGTTAACAGAGACTTCTCCACCTGTTAAAAGAAACAATTGATTAGTGTGCTGCAACGGCAGTGAAGCCCACAGGTAAGGGATATTTAACACCGAAGAGGACACTCTCACCTGTGTGTCACTGCAGGTCTCCTCTGCAGCCGCACCGTGTCTCTCTGAACACACACACCATGCCATTAGGCTTCCGCATGTACACACATTACATTCTTTCGTGTTGCATTTCCTAAATCTGCCCAGAACCCTGTTTAGTTGAAACATCTGTGAACAGGAAGTGGCCGCAATACAGTTTCCTGATGGTAAAACTAAGCAGTGCTGAGCAAATATAAACCAAAATTCTGTCTCTGTGTTGACAATTTCTCTATAACTTGCACAATGTCACTCACCAGGTGGAGCATTTACTGTATTTGCCAGGTGCGGTGCAGTGCATTCTGGTAAGTGTAGGATTTCTACCTCTTGATCAAAAGTGAGTACAAAGTTCCTTTTCCTCCGTTGTCTCTGGTCATGTAGCACCAATATCAAAAGTGTTTGCATACAGTTACTGCACAGACAGCCTAGTTTTATGAAAAGACCATCTTTCCAGCTGTAAAATACTTTTCTAAAAGGCACTAAAAACTTTAGACACCAAAACAAGACACAGTGAAGGTTGACATCTTAGTGAAGGGAAGACCAACATATAACATTTGCTCATTAGTTTGTGTGACTAAGTTCACAGCAGTTTAAGGATCCAGGGCTGTAGCTCTGCTGTTCCTCATGAACAGGGTTTCGCTTCTGTAGAAGCATCAGAAAACAGGAGAGCTACAACAAGAAACACCATGAAGGGTAACATTAGTGAAGAGAAGAACACATTCATAATCCTGGAGTGTAGCTCTGCTGCTCCTCACCAACAGTATGCCCTTGCCTCCGTAGAAGGATCAGTCACTGGAAAAACTAAAACAAGACACAACGTTAAGGGACACATAAGTGAAGAGAAAAAGCTTTTTTTTTCTCAAATCAGAGCATCTTAATACTCCTGGAGTGTAGCTCTGCTGCTCCTCTTAAACGTGGTTCTTTTGGCTCCTTGGTGAGGTTGAGCGTGATGTCCGGCAGCTCTCACTAGTCCGTCTGTTCCATTGTTGTTGAACAGTGACCTGTGTAATGAGAATTTATTTCACGTCACGTCATGTTAAAAAAGTCAGAAACTGGAACTTCCGGATAAAAAAAAGTCTTGATCAAAATTTCTTTGGTGTTAAAATCTCTTTAAGTCAACAGTATATGATGCCACCCAACTCCAAATATGTCCAGCATTGTCCACTTTCTGGAGAATTTCAAATAAATTGATTTTGTGTGTGTGTGCGTGTGAATTGTCATTAGAGGGGACGAACCAGTGTTTGTCTGCAAACCACTTTCTTTGTCCTCTCTTGGCTCTGCCTCTGTGTCTCTGTCGGCCTTGTGGGGCAGTTGGACCATGTGAGGTTCTGTGTGTCGTGTTCTCTGTTACAAGACACTCTCTCCTCTTCCTGTTACGTCTTTAGCGCAGAAGAAAAATGTGTTCAAATCTCTGAAATCTTAAATCTTCAGTGAAAATAATCAACGTTGAAGTAATGTTACACGTACCTTTGTCCATGCAGTGCAGCGTCATCGTCCATCTTTCTCTTACTTTGATGCTGCCTTTGGGCCTCTGGTGGACGTCCAGCTGAGTCACCATTAGTGACATTTGTGTCCATCTGCCTGTGGAGAGGACAAGTTTGTCCTCTGATGGACAGATTGGCCATAAGAGCTGTGAGCTCCTTCACAGCCTCATCATCCTCTCTGACTTTAAGATACTGAAACGCAAACTATTCGAATACTTGTCAGGATAATTTATTTCAACCACTAGCTTAGGATTTACCTTTAAGAAACACACAAATAAATCATCACATTGACTGATCTTACTCTGCGTTTTCTTTGTCTCTGTGACATATTCTTGCCTGTTGTAGACATTGTTGCTGACACTGAAATGATTTGACTCTTTTTCCTGCTGCACACACTGCGTGAGGATTAGAAATGATGAACACAGTTCAAGTTTTTACAGAGATTCTCTCTTGCAGACCTCTGTGATGTGAGATTCTAGAACTGCAGTTATGATATAATACCATATTAATAAAATTGTTGATCATTCATTCCACATTCCACCGATGCTAAGGGAAAACTGAGATGGAGGTTTTTTTTACAATTACAATAACAATAATTAGGGCTCAGTTGTACATGTATTTGAATCAAAATCAAAATCACACAGAGCACTATTGCAATATTTGGACTATAAATGCACAAAAAACACAACATTATTTAAGATATTTGTTTGTCTTATATGTAAATATATTATGCTATTAGTATATAGTATGTTATTAGTTATTACTATTATGTTATTATGATATTATGCTATTACTATTTGGCCCCTAGGTGTGAATGTGAGTGTGAATGGTTGTCTGTCTCTGCGTGTCAGCCCTGTGTCTAGCGACCTGTCCAGGATGTGCCCGCCTCTCGCCCAATGTAAGCTGAGATCAGCTCCAGCCAGTAAAGGATAAGCTGTTTCAGGTAATGGATGGATCAGTGGATTATATCATTATTATATCATGATCTCCCTTAACACCATGTTAAAGTGGTAAAGGAGAGGTGCATTTTAATTACTTACCTCTGGGTAAGTAATTAAAATGCATCTATAATAAATCTATAATAAAACATTATCATTTATTAGCTTACCCTTTGAAACCTGAGCTAATTACCTTAATTTCTTTCAAAAACATGGAAAGAAATCCACTTAAATAGAAATGACCCAAAAATGTACACAAAAAAATTTAAAAAGTATAACAAAATTACCTAAAAATTAGGAAAAAAGGAAACAACAATAAACAAACAAGAAAATGACAGCAAAATACTTTTAAATATATAATTCTAATTTTATATACATATACATATATATATATATATATATATATATATATATATTTCTTGCCACGTTGCTCATTGCCGTTTTTCCTCATCTATTCAAAAGAAAGCAAACCTTTTGCTCAGGGTTCAAAGGCTTAAATATTTGTGAAAGGCGTCTGAATACAGCACAACAAAAGTGATGTTGATCCAGGTTTCAAAGGGTTTATTTGATTTTTTTTTAAAATAATTTGAATCTACAAAGAAACTATTTTGAACCTTTTTGAATGAAAGAAAATTAATATATTGTAGTCAATTTTGTAAAGTGGTTGGCTGCAACAAAAAAAAGGAAAATATTGAATTATGAAATTTACTGTAAAAATGTGAAAGACAATAGGATCAATCAAAAAAAGAAAGAAAAATATAGACTGTTCACAAGTAATTTCATTCATCCCTGCAGGGTAACATGTGCAGCAGTGTTCATATACAGTGTGTGTGTGTGTGTGTGTGTGTGTCTCAGAGGGATAGGAGGTAAGGGATATCTAACACCTAAGAGGACAGACTCACCTGAGGCCGGTGCCAGTTTTCACTTCCTGTACTTATCGACACCTGCTTCCTGTTGCAGGAGGAAGTGGCCACGCAGCACGCAGCCCAAGTGAAACTGGAGAGAGTGTTTGCACTGCTACGCTGGGATTGTGTCGGCAAAAAATCAGCCTCCGGATAAATTATGAATGAGAGTGATGGAGGGGATAAGAGGAGGAGGGAGGTGGAGACGGAAGGGGGGAGAAGTATGACGTTATATTGTTATCTTCTGTTTTACTGAAACAGCTGGAGAGCTGAGAGGGAGATAAGTCTCACACACACACAAACACACAAACACACACACGCAGTGCAGTGTCCAGTTTCCCCACCTTCTTTTCATTGTAGTAAAGTACTCAATCACACAATAAAGTTCTGTATTCACAATTAGTGTTTAAAATGTAAAAGTAAACTTAAATCAACTGAAAAATGTTGTCACGTATCAAGTGTGAGAGCAGTCTAACTTAAAGTGAAGAGCAGAGTTCAGATGCATTGTGCACTTTTAAGTCATTTAAAGAAGGAACCGTAGGTAACTGACAGAGAGAAGAAGGAGAGAAATTACTGTATGAAACTGTGTACAGACAAGATAGAAGGATGAAAACAGGGAGAAAGAATGAAGCAAAATAGGAAAAATGTATGGACAGAAGGAAAAAGAGAAAAAGGGGAGATGGGGGTGAAGGGAGAAAATAGGAAAAATTAGGAGTTTTGGAAGAAAGAAAGGAGGGACACAGGAGGGGAAAAAGGGAAAAAAGAAAGGAAAATAGGAACAATATGTGTAAGAAAAAAGAAAAAAGAAAAAAGAAAGAATTTAAAGAAAAAGGGAAGTTGCATGGATACAAGGATGGTATTAGAGTAATGAAGAAAAGCTAGTGACAAAACAAATAAGGAATGTGTATAAACGCAAGAGAGAACAAGGAAGAAAGGAGGAAATTAAAGTAAGAAGAAAAAATGGAGGGAAGAAAGGAATGATTGATTAAATAAAATAAATATATAATATGTGAAGCAACAGAAGGATGGACAGATGAAAAGAAGAAAAGCTGTAAGAAGACAACAAGGATGGTGTTTATGAAGAAAAAAAGGCTGTTTTGGAAATAAAAAAGGAATGTGTAAGGGCAGGAGAAAAAAGAAAGAAAGGAAAAAGGAAACAAAATAAAGGAAGAAAACAAGAATAAGGGTACAAAAGAATGAATGACTAAATGAGATGAAGGAATATGAATAGGTACGGACAGATGGGAAGAAAAAGGAAAGGAGAATAGAAGGAGATAAGGATGAATAACAGAATCAAGAAAGAGAGCATCAAATGAAAGAAAGAAGGAAGTAAATGCTGTGTGGACTGAAGGGAAAAGGAAAAAAGGGAAAATGGACAGAAAGAGAAAAATTAGGAACAATATAAGCAAATAAAGATGGCTGTTTGAAGACAAAAAGATGATGATAATGATTGGATGAAATACAAAAAAATGCAGAATACAAATAGTAACAGAGGAGAGGAAAAATAGAAATAATAATAAATACATGAATAAAAAAAGAAAGACAGAAAGGAAGAAAGGAAAGATGCAAGAAAGAAAGTCAGACACTTACAAAAAATACATAGAGAAATGAAGACATAAAGAAAGAAAAAGAAGGAAGGCATAAAGACAGACAGAAAGAAAAAAGTTAGAAAGAAAGAAAGAAAGTCAGACAGACAAAAAACACAGAAATAAAAACATAAAGAAAGATAGACATAAAGACAGGAATACAGAAAGACAGAAAGAAAAAAGTTGGATGGAAGGAAGGAAGGGAGGAAGGAAAGAAGGAAAGAAAAAAGGAAAAAGAAAATCTAAATGCACAGGAAAAAGAGAAAGGAGGAAAGAGGGTGAAAATAAGGAAATTTATCAAAGAATATAGAAGCAATTAAGGAAATAAATGAGAAAGATGTGAAAATGAACAAAAATAAATAAATAGGAAAAAAGTGAAGAAAACAAGAAAAAAAATAGGCAAAAAACAAAAATAAAGACAGAAGGAATGATATATGCAAATTCTTAAGGAAAGAAGGTAAAATGGGGACAAGGGCAAAATAAAAAGAAAAGAATAAAAGGACAAATGGGGCCACTGTCTCATTCAAAAAGAAAAATTGAGCAGAAAAAGTCAGACAATTCAATCAATATTTTACTTTGAAGCTGTACTTGAGCATATGCAGACAGTTATTTGTCATATTGTTGCTGTGCGTCACTGACCCCAAACACTCAAGGCTGCTCCAGGATCTGTGCAGGCGGACACTTCCTGTGACCCGGCGGACGCCCTGCCTGTGGTGTTTTCACACTGTGGAGCGCAGGAGGGAGGACCCGCTGCATGAAGGGAGAAGTGCAATGAATTAAAAAGAAGCCCCCTCATTTGATCCATAATTGATCGTCTTTATATGAGATGGCTGGTGAGTGAAAAACAGAGGGAGTCTGATCTAGATAACAAGCGCAGCAGCCCGCGTCGTGACGGCGCTACGTGACCGCAGGTTGGAGAGAGGCGAGCGTGAGAGTGCCTCGCTTCTATTGCTTGATGTTTTTCTCCTCTTTTCTCTTTTAATGAGTGTCAGAATGCAGGTTTCTTTTTTTAAGGGAAGTGGGGAGGGAGGGGAAGGGAGGTGGTGGTGGTGGTGGCGGGGGGGAGAAAAACAAAACAACAAGAAAGCAGAAAAAGACCAAAAGAACAAGCGTTTCTGATAAAGTGCTTACCGAGCGTTTAGAGCAAGTTCTGCAGACATGCGGCTCAGCGCTGATGTAGGGCACAAGCCCACAAGTCGTGTGGGGGTTTATCTCATTGATTAGAGGCACGCAGCAGGAACAGAGGGAGGGAAACACAGGTGAGCCTGGGCATAATCCACCAACACCGTCATGTACATATCGTTACATTTAGCCTCTTCACATGTGATTACTCTAAAGGTGATAGCTACACTCCAAAGGCCTCCTTTTCCAGATAATTTTATCTCATTTGTTTGTCCCGTCAGGCCGGATTCCATTTACATTTAAAGACGTTTTTCACCTTTCATTCTAAATACTGACTTATAGTTGTGCACGGTCTACACTGTCGCCGACTCCAGTGTTACATGTGGTTGTGAGCATTTATACTTGTCACAGACATAAAGATGTGTCTGTGACGTCCTGCAATTACATATCTAAAATGCTATTTGGCAAACACGTTCTCACCCCAACTCGTCACATGGCACTGCTCTGTCAGTGACCTTCTGTGTCTACTTTTGACGTTTAGGTATCCCCCTGCATCAGCTGTTTACATACAGGGATGCTGTTAACGGCATGTCAACAAATGCCCATGATGGGATGATGCAACAGCACATGGCAACCTTTGCGGATCGTCACATTGTTAAGGAGGCAACACAGTCACAGATGATAGGTTTAGGCAAAAGAGGCACATGGAAAGTGTAGAAACAAAAACCTTAAAACCGGACAGAAAGGAAACGCTGCACTAAAGTCAGTTGTTTGTGGGACCACCTCCACACCTGCCTGCCCTATAAGCACACTCTATTACATTGTTACCGACAGCTTTACTTCCTGACGCCATCCTTCAGCATTTCATGCCCACGCAACAGGTCCCGTCCAGCTGTGTTCTCAAGTGCATTGAATGTGGGTGTGCCCGCCATCCGCTGGTGTATGATTACAATGCAACGAGTTTGGTGTACGTGGTGACGCCAAAATTTACCCTCCCCATCCAACCGGAACGTGGCTGGACAATATCAGATGAAAATGCGGTCAGACAGAACCAATGCCTTTGTTACCATACACTGGCAGACTGCTGGTTGGCACTGGGCGTGTCCACATGCAATGCACATGGGCGACGTCACTTGAGCATGAAATGCAGAGGGACAGCGTCAAGTAATAACGCTGCCGGTAACCATGTAATATAAGGAGCGTGAGTGTCATAATGGAGCGGGCGGTTGGGAAGGTGGATGAACCCCCCAAGTTTCGTGCGGGAGTCCGGAGTTTGTTTCCCTTGTGGATGTATGCTTTTTTTCTACACCTTAACATGTGCCTCTTTTGCCTAATCCTAACCATTGTGACCATGCTGCTTCATTCCACCATGTGCATTTATTGACATCATGGTAACAGCATCTCAGTGTGTAAACAGCTGATGCAGAAGGATACCTAAAACATATCATAAGTAGGTGCAGAAGGTCACTGACAGAGCAGCACCATGTGACGAGATGGGATGAGAACATGCTGTCCAGTCTTGGCCATGTGCCAGAGTCTTTACACAGGGCACAAAACCTTTCCTTATATAGTGTTTAACTAAAAGAGGACTTAAAATTCAAGTGGTATTCATCAGTGAGCACTCCTCAGTAAAAACAGGTTTGGATGGTTAAGAATGTTTGGTGTGTATAGAGGCTATATAGAGGCTGTGTCCTCGCCGCAGAAGTCACAGGTTCAAGTCTGGCCCCGGCCCTTTGCTGCATGTCGTTCCCTCTCTCTCTCCCTTTCATGCTACATCTATCCTATCCAATAAAGGCAACAAAAAAGCCCTGAAGTCTAGAGTTGACTTCTCTAATATTTTCTCTTTCCGGATATTTAAATTAAAATATAAGAGAAATTTAAGAGAACACTTCTGCATGAGACCCATTGTTGGCTTGGGGCTTTTCATTGGATTTGTTGACAATGAGAAAAATACAGAATATTGTCCTTCTTATCTTTTAAACACAGATTTACTGAGGATTTTTCATTGGATCAGTTGTCATCATGAAAAACCCTCTCCTCTTCCTACCTCTCCACAGGCTCCAGTCACAAGAATTTGTTTACCTCTCCTCTCACAAAGATGGAGTAAGGAAGAAAGAGGTATGAAACAAAAGGGTAATGGCCCATCCTATAGACAAGCTGTTTGTCTGCTTTAAAGCCATGAGTTGTTATTAATAAAACAGCAGAAGCTGTCACGCTGTGCGCTTCTCTCTAGACAGGACAGCAGCGAGAGGGCTAATGTGATCACAGCATCGGGCCCCGCCACACACAATAGATACTATCCCTTCTCTACACAAATAAGCTGGATGATGAACACCAGTGTTAACAGATCATAACAAAATGCCAATAAAAAGACAAAGAGAAAATATTTTAATGACTCCTTCCAGTAAACAAAAGGCACCCCATCTCCTTCATCTCCCTGCGCCCCCCCACCTGTCCTCTCCTCTTTCCTCTCATCTCTGTCTTCTTCTCCTCCACCTGTCTGTTCTCGCAGACTGCCGCTGACTGCCGGAGACGCCGCCGTGCGATGAGCTCTGACTGCAAGCTCGGCTGGTTTGGGACGCTGGGCCATTGTGACAAGTGCTGTCCTGGCCCTGCCTAGCCCTGTCTCCGCAGTGACGGCGAGTTTGCGGCGACTACCCGTCTCCATGGTGACAGAGCTGTCAGAGGCTGTTTCGTTATTGAGAGAGGAAACACCTGCTTGTTACCTAATGGCTGCAGGGATGGGCTGAGGACATATGGTGCATTACAGGTGACTCAGAAAGTCACATTAACCAAACTCCGAAAAAGTGCACGAGAATACCAAACGCCAATAACAACAATCCTTTACACAAATAAATATACATGTGTTGTAGTACCACAGTGGAAAAATATTTACACAACAGTGTGACATTTAACATACATGCCAGCAGCACAACAACTAAAACATCAACACTTGCAGCCTGAGACGAGCCAGGTTCTTCAGAATAAAAGCACTATGGATTCCCCTTTAATATATTTAATTATAACAAAACATTATTTAACTTAACTATAATGGTACTTCATTTAACTTTATATTCTACTTACTTTAACATTAAAGCAGTATTTTATTAAACGTTATTTTAAAATTAGTTTATGTAATTTTATTTTGTGGCAGTAGCTACTTTATTTGTAATTGTAGTTCATTTAATAATTTTGTATTTTGGTAGTTTACACTGGTTTAAGGGGAGATTTAAAAATATAGAGATATATATTGTGTATCGCAATATAGTCTAAAAATACTGTTATTCTTTTAAAGCCATATAACCCAGCCCTATTATATTGTGTTGATAACTAATGCTAATGCTGTATTGTTTGATATGTTTATGCTTCTTATGTTTCATGTGAAAGAAAGAGGAAAGGACAGAATAAAGGGAGGAAAAAGTTAAGAAGGATAGACAGATAAATTAAAGCAAGAAAAAAGTCATTGGGAAATAAATTCAACCAAAGAAAAAGGAAAAAGGCAAGAATGGAGGAAAGACAATGCAGACAAATATTCAAAGAAACAATTTTCATCCTGAATTAAAGTCCCATTTACACTTTGGACTCTGAGTCTACAAACTTTGCCCCTTCTCCTGCTACATGTGTACAAAAATAAGCCTTGGACTAAATTGACACATAGGCACATACACACTGCTCTGGAAACAGCCATCCATCCTTTATAACATTAATTTAGGAGATACTCTGAACAGAATAGAAGGAGGCAAAGTGACAGTAAATTCAGCCTGATTGAGCGCCAAATAAAATAAAAGTGTCACCGCAACGCCACAAGAGAACCATTAGGTAAATGCAAAATAAAGCCATAAGTGCCATAATCGCCAGTGTGCAATTAAATATGAAATGAAAATGTCAGAGGAATAGACACCAAATGGCCGTAACTGCTGTCCCATATCAGCATCGCCAGGCTGGAGCAGTAAAGCTCATGTTTGTTTGCTCCTCTCCATTTTACTGGTGTGTTTTTACGGTCAGGGCTCAATCATATACAGTATCTTAACGATGATGGTAATTAGACAGCGGGCTGCGGGGATGATTTAGTCATACCGAAACATATTGGAGGAAAGAGACAGACTGGAGGAGGTTGGAGGAGAGGATCAGAGAAAAACTGAGCGAGGAGTTCCATTGATCCGCAGGTCATAAACAGCTTGGGGTCAAAATCATGAGCTGCTCTTTGGGTTGGTTAATACAATTAGTCTGGCGTTGCTCTGTGGCTTCATATAAACACCCCCCTGTGGCCCTGTATTAATACACCCCGTGATATCAATGATAAATAAACCACAGAGCTGTGTGTGTGTGTGTGTGTGTGTGTGTGTATGTGAACAAGCAGGTAGAGTAATGATTAGATTTCCATTAGTAAAAGGGGTAATAAACACCCAGTGTGTGTGTGTGTGTCTGTCTGTGCGTGCACATGTGCGTACGGGCCCGTTAATGTTCGTGTGTGTGTAGTAAGAGGTGAATTAAAAGCGCATTGACTATGTGGCAGCACATGCTATATATTAAGGGCAGGCACAGTCAGCCTGCCAGCAGCTCAAGCCAGAGGACCTATTCATCTTCTGCAGAATGCTCCAGCCCTCAACCCCCCACCCCTCAATAAAACCATGGCCCCCCACACGCCCACATTCCACTCCACCTAAGCATAGACCCCTCCCCTCGGCGCACATAATCAAATTAATTAACATTCCTAAGATCCCACGCTCATTAATCTATCCATAGTGGTCAGCAAAAAATAAGGCAGGCAGGGAATAAGTTTTGCCATGGCACTGACCTGAGGAGTCCAAGGGAAATTGGGTTGGTTTATACAGTCGTATGTGTTGTGTTGTCAGAGCTCATATTTGTAGTATTTACTATTTTTACTACAGAGACAATGTGGTGACAAAGCCACATACAACAGCCATAGATATATATATATATAATAAAATGTATATTGAACTGCAAAAAGTCACATACAAATTCCCAGAAATTTATTCTCAGTGCTTTACTTTAAATTTGCAACTTTAGCTAAACAACCACAGTATATTTCTCAGGTTTTCTGTCTATATTTAGAGTAGGGGTGGGTGATATGGCAAAAATATCATATATCATATCATATCATTTTAAGGCAGAATCACAATCACAATTTTATCACGATTCTTTTTCATTTAGGATTTTAAGACTATTGTGCATGTTACTGAACAGCCAAGCACCAAGCTAATTTCCCAATTTATAAAATACAGCCCTAAAATAAAAAAGAGTAAGAGAACATTTAGTCCAAAGTACCTTTTTTTTTTTTTTTTAAATCTTTGTGTGCAATTTTGTTTTCCACTGTTTCCCACCATATCTTTTGTCAGGAAAAATATTATCAATGTTGAAATTTTTGGGGGACACACTCTTCGGTGTTTTCATTTTCATCCATGACTTTCCACTTGTGAAATAAAGGGGGAGGAGAAAGAAAGCCAAGACTCAACGGTTTGCAATGATTGGTTTATCTGTGTATCTATAGGGAAGGCATGAAATGGACTAGCAAATAGTGCTTCAGCTGAGAAAAAACTAGACTAGTTTAAAACCTAGTATATGGCTGGACCATCTACGGTGGTTCCCAAACTTTTTCCTTCACTGAGGGAGTACACTAAAGACATATTTTAGGGATATTTCAAATTAAATCAAGAGAAAGGTTGAAACAAAGGCAATGTGCCTGTGGCCCCAGGTCCCCATATAACTGTGTCTGCCCCTGGTAATAATAATGAGAGCTCAGTGCCAGCAGCTGGATGAGACATGGAGCGATGCGCTCTAAATAGTTATAAACCCTATGATTTCAGTCTAGTATGATTAGGTTCCTCTTGTGGTTACTGGTGGCAACAAATGAATTTTAAAGATTAAAGGTAGCAGAGGTTTGTTCAAATTGACATGCACTGACCACAGAGGGCAGCAAACACTTGACCTTGACACCTTGAGCAGATATTTCATTATAAATACAACAAAGGAAGAATAACAGTATTTGTTTATAGTACAGCTACTTGCCTGCCAAACGTCTTAAGCCCTAATTTTTCTCTTGCCAACTGTTTTTGGAGTTTCCCTGCAAAAGTCACAGGTTAAAATGGCTTTTTAAGTCATGAGTGAGAGCGTTTGAGAGGGAGAGAGAGAGTGACAGAGAGAGGGAGAAGGTGGGAGGTGGACTATTGTACCCAATGTTCCTGAAAATAAATTACTTGGAATGCTGCTTAGTCACTTTTTCAACCTGCCCACCAGAACCCGGGATATTTTCTATCAAGAATTCCGTCAACCAAGGGTTGTGGGTTGACCTGTGCATTGTAAGACAAACCTGTTACCAGTCAGTCGTGGGGTTTTAAAACCACGACTTAAAGACTCCCAATTACAAGAAACCTGGTTGTGTAGTGTGAACTCACCCTGACTCATTTTCTACATTACATTAAATATGCATATGCACCCTTGCACCACTTTCTTCCATATCATATTCAGTTGAGTCGAGTGCAGCTAGACAAGAAGAATTAAGCATGAGAAAAATGGACGCCATTTTACCATGAAACCATAGTATATAAGGTATATACTCTATATAGAGACAATACAAAGGCAAGCCCCTTATACATGGGAGTGGCCATTTATGCAGGATTTCTGGGAGGTAATGGTCCATAATTTCACAGAGGAATTGTGGATTCAAAACTTCAGGATGATCCGCTCAAATTTTGAAGCGTTGCGATGCAGTAACAGCTCTTGTAGCGCCTGCTGCATCATGAGGGAGCCAGTTCCTACTGACAAGCACTTAGTCATAGGATCATGGGACTTATAAAAGCCAAAAAAGTGTTTCCATTGCAGTTTTACAGATTATGTCTTTTTCAAATCACCTGAAATACCACCTAATGCGAGCGTAAAAACTTTTTTGCAATAAATGAGAGTTTTTTTCAAATTGACGTGTTTCCATTAGGCATATTTTATATTCGCAATTTCAATTTGCGCAGTGTGAGGGTTAATGGAAACCCACCTAGAAGGGCTGGGAGATATGGAAAAAAGTTTTATCACCATAATTTTTTTCATATCAGTCAATATTGATATATATATCACATTATACATCAAATCACTATTTCTGTCAAGCTTAAAGGTTCCTTTTTACTCCTAAGTGAGATATGAAGATATCATAAGGTTAATTTTGGTTTAAATATTTATTTTCTGTCAGACATTGAACATGACAAATACACTGTAGAACAGGCATCACCAACTGGCGGACCTATTCAACTAAAATTCAAAGAAGTTCAGTTACTAAAATTTTCTCCCAGCAAAGGTCCGAACCTCATACCTAAAACCAATATCACAATTAATTGAACATTTTACTTTGATTATGATTAATGAACTATTATTTTGCTTTTTCCTTTGTTTTCTGGTTTGTTTTTTGCCCTCATAGTTCACTGACACAGTTTCATTTGACCATGTTGTGTGGAATGTTATAAACATATGATTCATTACTATTTATTAAACTTTCCTGCATTATATAAAAATTAAAAGCTCCATCTTAAACAATCTTCAGCTAAATTTAAGCACATTGTGCTCATAAAAGGCTAACCTCTCCTGACTGCAGCACTCTGACTTGAATCTTCTGTGAATCATCTGTGCTATTCATCATTTTAACTAGGATTTTTTTTTTCTTGAGTAGGTCTACTACCTCTTCTATAGCTGCCAACAGCTTACCAACATTCCTAGTTAGAGAAAGTGTGAAAATAAGGTTATGTGCCTGTGGTCCCTGGCCCCCAAAACATTACATCTGCCCCTGCTAATAATATTGAGAGCTCAGCACGAGCGGTTGGATGAGACACAGAGAGATGCGTCCTGGTGTTTCTAAATAATTCCATCCAAAGTCTGATTAAACCTGAAACTAACACAAAGTAGTCGTGTAGAAGTCTAAAGAAATCACTTTCCACCTCTGCAAATGTGTCTGCTTCAGACACTTTGGTGCTTTGAGGAGAAGCTGCGCTCTGTTTGTCTGTCTCACTGTGCTGCTGTCGGACCATCAGCTGTTTGATCTGCGGTAATGAAACGCTGTGAAAGCACATATGATTTGGTTGTCAAACACTCATCTGTATTCTAGAGTCAAAGTTGTTCACTGGATTTGGTTCGCCTCGGCGCTATTCTTATTATCACTGGCTGTCCATGTTGACTGTCAAAACATGGCTGGAATGCATTATATCGACTATGGCTCATATTTCAATCGAGAAAAAGTTATTTCGTGATTGATATTATTATTGTTTTATCGCTCTGCCCTAAAGCCTAGTGAAAATGAAGTAGAATAACTTTTTGTACACTTTCTCTATCCCAAAACTCTTTGTGTCACCTCACGTGACTACACTAATGACACTAACCACACAACCTCCAAAACATTCAAAAGATTTAATTTCCAAAGATTAGGAAGCCTTGTGTTTGAGATGAAAGAAATAAATTAAACATGCCCTTTCTGCCCTGCAATCCTCTCCAGCTGTGGAGTTTATTTTGGAGCATCAATCTGTCTCACCTTTTTTTAAAATGAATTAATATATGATACTGCGAGGATGCAGGCGCTGTACCTGCTAATGTATTCACTGGAGTGAGCTGTAGGAGACTGATTAATTCATGACAGGTAGTTGATGCCCTTGGCCCTGAGTCTCCCTTGTGGCCCCAGTCCCACCTTCTTCTACCTCTTCTTTTACCTGTACCTCGCTCTGATCATGATGTTGTTACACGCACCCCCACCCCCCTCCTCCTCTACCCGCTTTACTCCCTCTCGTTCCTCTGGGACTCCTCGTGACACAAATGGAAACTAGCTTATTAATTAAAACTTCTGAGAATTAAAGCTGTATTTTAAGTATTTTCCACTGTTTGATTTGCTCCCTTGTCAAATGTCCCCACCTGGGCTGTTGGATTTAAAATTATATTTAGAATGATCAAGGGAACAGAGTAAAGAAGACAAAAGTGAAGAAGAAGAAAATCAGGTGGGAAGGAAGGTGAGGAGAGAAAAAAAAACTCATGTTGAATGATTGAGATGAAGAGTTTTTCCAGCTGGAGAGGAGGCTCAGCCAGAGAGGGGAGTGACTGTATTGATCCCGCTCTCCTCTCCTCTAACAAGGGAAGATTTGAGCAGATTTCCCCTCCATGTCTGGAGGAATACATCCCTTTCATCCCCCTCACTTCTCCCGTTTATCTCTCCACTCTTCCGAAGAGCACCTCCAATCCCTCCATCCCGCCCCCAAAGCCTGCAAGAAGGGGGAAACCCTGTTTGTGAAGGCTTCGGTAAGCCTCCCACTGCATGCGCGCGCACGCACGCACACACACACACACACACACACACACACACACACACACACACACACACACACACACACACACACACGCTGGCACAAATTCATGTTTGTACTGTACATCTATACTTGTGAGGACCCTGTCTGAGAGAAGCCATGCCCTATAGCTCATTACGTTAACCTTAACCTAAACCTAAATCTGACCTTAAAGGGGAACTCCACAGTCTTTACTCATCAAAGTCTGTTTACCGAGTCATTGGAAAAAGAGTTATATAAAGCTTGTTGTGTGAAGAGGGAGCTATGTGAGGTCTGATAAATTGCTTCAAGTTATGTCACTTGATTTGGCCTTGGTTAGGGCTGAGGATAAGTTTGAAAGCACTCCCGAAACTCTGACCAAACTATCTGAATTAGTGTTGCAGTGTGGATAGTGTAGGTGGCATGTTTCACAAGAAAGAAGAATGATTGTATTAACCCTTTGAAATCGAGTAAATAGGGTTCAAAAACATAGGTAGATGGCTATAAGCAATTAAATGATCCAAAAATTCACAAGAAATTATAAAGTACAAGAAAATTACCTGAAAATATGTTTTTGCAAAGATAAAGAGAGAGAATTACCTGAAAATGAGTAAAAAAACAAACAAAATAAATAGCTAAAAATTATAATAATTCTAATACATGATTTAAAAAATGCAATTATGATCATCACAAACAGTTCTCCCTAGTTTGTTTTTCTTTTTCTCCCCTAAAGTGTCCCATTGCTTTTTTATTAAAAAATTCTAAATCTACAAAGTTATTGCAATTTGTAGAACTTGTTTTATTATTATTATTATTATTATTTTTTAACCAAGTTTCTTGTTCCCAAAGCAGCACAAGAAAAGTGATGTTGCTCCAGGTTTCATATGGTTAAGAAACACAATATGCCTGTTTCCATTTCCTTTCAAACTGTTCATTATGAGTCAGCATGTCAGTAGAAACACTCTTATGCACAGATGAGTAGCGTGACTGGGCATGTTCAGGGCACGCTATTTGTAAGCCAAAGTGTTATATATTGTAATGTTATAGAAAAAAATGTTTGGGAAGCACTGAGCATACAGCTGTTTAGATGAGCCTTGGATTATAATGCAAGAGTTGGGTGAGGGTTTGTAAAATGCTGTTTGCTTATAGTTTTGCTGTTATTAAATACGGACCCTAATAACTTCGATTCATGAGGGATGTTCACCTTTTTTGGATTGTCCATTCAATGTGGGAACATGCAAGAAAAAAAAACAAAGTTTTCTGCAAGAAGTCAACACACAATGGAAGAACTTATATGGAATTGGTTATTTTGGCTACTTTTAGACAAGAACAGCCATACTAAAAACTTTAACGTTTTTCCATTATGTTTGAAAAACAACAACCAAAAACATGTTCATGAGATAACATTGTGAAAATAATCCTCATGAACACGGATCCACAAAAACAACCAAAAACGCTGTAGGATGCATGCCAGGGGAGTAGATGGCGGTGTAATTTTGTAATGATACACCTTAGAAGAACACCACACAATGTGCAAAGTGTGGCCATGACATCACCGTTCTCACAGGATCTGCGCATTATCAGTTTACCCCGGGACTGATGACTCCACTCTGGAACCCGGTTTTAAAAGTTTGCGATTCCAGGCCCCCAAAGCACCATTCTTGGGTTAATGAAAGGCCAAAAAGCAACAAAAGATTAACATTTCAAGCAAGAACCATTGCCATGTAAACTGCCCATTTCTCAATTAAGTATTCATTTAAAGTCATTTTAAACTAAACCCAAAAACCAAGTCTGAGCAGAAAAATAGCCAAAATGTCCTTACCTTCCTAACATCCTAGGAAGAAGAAGATGACTTTACTGACATAAACACAAATACATGAATGTGCGTTTATGTATACACACATATATGAACCAAAAGCTTATGTTGAATCTCTCCATCTTATGCTAAGAATTAATCCAGGTATCTGGAGTCTGAAATTCCTGAGAGACTGGAGATTGAAAAAGCAGCTAAATAAAAAAAAAAAATCTGGTTTTCTGAGAAGTGGAGACAAGTACACACACACACACACACACACACACACACACACACACAGTCAATATGGCTTAGCTGTAGTCTGGTAATATCCTTTTTCTGTTTGTCATCTCCATTAATGTGCTTTGTGAGTGAGTGTATGCAATCAATTTAGGCCTATTTCCAGCGTGTCTGACTACCTGGTCACCATGGCTGAACTGTGAGTTTCGGTGAGGAAGGGTGTAGGTGTGTGCGTGCGTGTTGTGGGGGTGGCGTTGAGATGAAGCTCCCTTCACCAGGGGACAGCTTTGTGTACCCCCCCCCCCTCCTCCCCAGCCCCGGAGAGGCAGCGGAGTCATTTGCTCAGTCTTATGATGTCGTCACGGTGTGTTAGTGGTGAGTGGCGAGGCCCTCACGCCAATCCGGCCTTCCCCACGCCCCCCTGCCGCCCGCCGCCTCACCACCAATTCCTCCCTCCTGGCTCGCCGACCCCCCCGCCCCTGACACGAGCACTCTCCCTTCTCTCCCCCACCCCTCTGCATCGCTCAGTGGTCAGTGCAGGGGGAAGAGCTGCTGACGCAGGCCGGCAGAGGTAACAAGCTTACCTGCGGATAATCTCCTAAGAGAAATTTCAAGGGAAGAAATAAGAGAGCGAGAGAGAGTGGGAGACACAGACAGAGAGACGAAGGCACGGAGGATGGATGGAGAGAAACTTAGCGAAGTTTTTAGTCCCTGACTTGCTGCGCCAAGCACTTCCTATTCTCCAAGCCAACTTCCCCTCCATGGTCAAGCACTTACTGCTCTCACAATGCCCTCAGCGAGCAGAGCAGAGAGGAGAGGAGGGGAAGTTAGGATAGACAGACAACTTTAAAAACATTTAGAATGTGGACATGTCATCTCTCATCAACTAAGATCCTAAATACGCAACACTTAATTATGAGAATGTCCAAGACATTCAAAATAATGGAAAAGCCAAAAAAAAAGGATTAAATATGAAAATTTTGCTAAATATACGCAAGATGCATATTACAGATATTCTCACACTCTGGTCCACAATTTTTAGGATACACTGACTTCATATTACAGAGTTCACTCTCACTGATGAGTAAATTCAGTATTTTGTCACCTTGCAACTACAGGGCTCTATCTGCCATTTTTGTCACAATGGAGTTAGGGGTGGCCTCTAGCTCACCTGCTAGAGTGTGCACCCCACATGCCAAGGCTTTGCAGTGGCTGGGGTTCAATTCCAGCCTGTGTCCCTTTGCTGCATGTCATAACCCCTCTCTCTCCCACATTTCATATCATGCTATGACTGTCCTATCATAAAAAGACAACTTAAAAACATTACGTGAGGTGTTTTTTAATATATATACATTTTTGGAACTTTTACTCAGAAAACAAAAGGGTTCTATATCTCCAAAATCAAACTTGTTTCCAGCACAATCAGCCCCTCGAAAGCACACAAGAAGACCAATTAGGTTGTCTGTTCTATTGTCGCACTGCTCAGAGCTGGTATAAAACAACACCTGATACTGCCTTCATACTGACCTGCTATGCCTACTTGCTGGGACAAGGGCATAGGTTTGCACATGGACAGTAGGGACATGTCCCTACTAATGTTTTGGAGGACAGAAGTCTCCCTACCAATATTTGAGTGAACTTGTTCCAATTCTCCTCTTTATCCTCATTCTAACAGTTCTGTGCACGGAAAGTAAAGGACAAAGTGCATCTCATTTTAATTCAGTAAAGGGACAGTGCTTTTGATTTTTCAATACAGTATGATAGCATATTGTGATTTTCACTTCATTTCAGCATTCCATGTCCAATGAAGGGCAGTGCACAGTGGCTTAAATTTGGACTCATATAAAAATAAACTCTGACATGAATTGGCATGAATCGCAGGAATTCTTCAACAGAATGCCGGAAATAAAGTGTTTGAGGACCTCCAGAACCCTGTTTAGTATTTGTCTCCACCAGTGAAATCTATGCCCTTGTGCCAGGACAATTTCTGTAGTAGCAGAACCAAACACACATTTTATTTACCTGCCATACTTATCTGTAGAGAGAATATCTAGAATATCCCTTCTTTACCTGACCCACATTCTTTGCAGTACAGTCCTGGTTAGATGCTTTACAGTAGCTGCTTGCT
Organism: Plectropomus leopardus; assembly: GCF_026936395.1. Lineage (NCBI taxonomy): Eukaryota > Metazoa > Chordata > Actinopteri > Perciformes > Serranidae > Plectropomus > Plectropomus leopardus. The sequence goes on from NC_142180.1 coordinate 5,935,364, forward strand.
GTGTAACCTGAAGAAAACTTAGGGGCCGATTACACGGCAATGGATCTTGCATGAAACATTAAAACCTTTGTTGCGGTTTGGCCTTTTGTTCACACGACAACGGCAATTTGGGGGCCTGAAAAAGCAAACTTTTCAAACCAGGTGGCAGAGTGTAATCTTTGGAAAACAAAATCCCTTCTGTTGCCATGTAAACCGGCAATGTGTGAATCCCGTGAGAACAGTGACATCACAGCTGCACTTCCAGCAGGTGAGTGGTCTTCTTCTATGGTGTGTCATTATGAAGTTACACCACTAACGACTGGCCTGGCATACATACCACAGCGTTTTCAGTTGTTTTTGCAGATCCGTGTACACAATGATTGTTTTCACAATGTTATCATATGAATGCAGATTTTTTTTTAATGCAAAGATAAGGCTTTAGTTTTTGGCTGTTCTCCTCTAAATGTGGCCTTTCTGGAATAATGAGTTTAAAAACCAACTATTTTTCAACATATAATTGACATAAAATATTTATCACTGATCTTTACCTATTAAGCTGCAATACTTTTTTTGTTTCAAGATTTGTTTCAAACAAGAAATAAATGTCAAAATGTCATAGAAAGCAAAAATTTTACTTTTTCATATATGTAGACATCAATATTTAGACTGTTAATATTCCTTGAAAATCGTTTCCTCTTCTAATGTTATGCAGGGTGAACCCTCCAAGCAGAAAGTGACCTCTTAGGATTGAAAGGTGCATTTAAATTGTCCCTAAAAACCCCATATACAAACTCACAAGACTTTGATATTATACATTTAGTATAACTTCAGAGTTTATGTAATTTTTATGTATGAACGAGACTTGTTCCAGATATATATTGCAAGAACTTTGAAGCTCAATATCTCAAATCCCCTCAGAACGCAGATAGAACCTTATAAATCCAAGGTGGTGATTTGTTTAAAATCATGATTTGCTTCCAAGGTTTTAACAGGACTGGAACACAGGTGCTAATTATTACATCTGAGGAAAATATGTCAATTTTGTTGGAGAATCTTCTGCATGTAGAGAGTCAGTTCATCCTAAATTCATGCAAAAGTTACAGCTAGGGACAAGAGGAGGGACTGAAGGTTGTACTCATGCATGGGATCACTTTTAAGGTCACCATCACATCAATACTGTAAAAACAGTTTTGTGTGTTCCTGTTGCCACTTTTGATTTGTTAAATTTTATTTATGGTAATAGTTTGTCTACTAGCTTATTTTAAGACAGTGTTGCATGTTATTTAAGTTAAAATCATACAAATTCATAAAAACCGTAAAACGTTTTATTGAGCAAGAACAAATGCTAGTCCTCTTAAGCTAATTTTGGGTTATTGGGTTAATCTCACCAGCATGATCTCTTATTTATCTTATTAGAAGCAAGATCTAGTTTATTGCCATTTAAGTTTTTTTTAATAAAAGGAATAAGGAAAATATGGAATACGGAATTTACTTGGGATAATGGTGTATAACAAACATAGTGAGAGAAAATTAAACTAAAAATAAGAGCATGTGTTCCAAAAATCAAGAAATGTATATATAGAACAGAATAAAGTAATAACAAAATATGAAGAAATACCATTACAAAATATATAAAATACATGTACATTAATATAAAGAGCTGTGTCGGTTGCAGGAGTGGTAGCATGTGCAGAAATGTGCAAAACTGTCCCAGAAATGTGCAGGTTTACAAATTACTGTTGTGATGTGCATAAAATTCAAGATGCTAAACTACAGTAAAATTACAGTATTTGAGAAACACCTTCTGCATCGGTCAGTTCCCTTTTTAGTACCTTGATAATTTATCATTCGTAGCATTTTAAGGTGTGGATTTATTTCAATATTATTTTTAAATTCTTGCAGCACATGTAACTATAATTCCATCTCTTTGTCTCACTCTTCTTCAGCAGTTTAATGTCAAAGTTATTCAGAGTTCTGAGGCAGGCTAAACCTTTTGCATCACCTCACTTGACCAGGTTCTTGATTTATCCTGCATGCTGTATGCAATGTTGAGGAATAAGAATAATGAATCTGGACATTTGCCTTAAGAGTTTTGTCCTCTGAAACTCAAAGGTGAAAACTGAGCCAAAGCAATGGTAAACAACTGTAAAAGTTGAGAGATTAAAAAAAAAATGTAGTCAGTCAGACCAGTGAACCGAAAGTGTGTGTGTGTGTGTGTGTGTGTGTGTGTGTGTGTGTGTGTGTGTGCGTGTTCGGGGTACCACTGGGTTCTCTCTCTTTTAATCAAGCCCAACTTTAATGAACTGTCTTTGTGCATCACTTTCATTAGCACATTTGCTCAATCAATACGCACTGTGTATTCAAGCAATTCAATGAAAACTATAATGTGATGGTTGGATTGGAAAGGAGTGGTGTGTTTGTGTTTGTGTGTGTATGCATGTGTGTGTATGCGTGTGTGTGTGTGTGTGTGTGTGTTTGTGTGTGAGAGAGTTTGTATGTGCATGGGCGTTTTTGCATTTTTTTTGTTTTTACTTGTGTTCGTTTGTGTGTTTGCATGTTTATTTGCATGTATACCTATATTGTAGCCTATTGTGTTGGTTTAATAAAAGGATATGGGGGGTGTGTGTGTGTGTGTGTGCGCGCGCACACACGTGCTCAATCTGTCCTAAACCTTGAAGATGCACCACAATGCCTCCACAATTAACTTTGTCATTCGTGTTCAGCACCGAACCGTCAATAGTGATATCCGTCACTCAATCTCTATTCATCCTTACTTCTTTCCCATCATGCAGCAGTACGGCCGCAGAATGCACTGATTAGCCCTCTGACCATTTAATTAATTAGGCTCGGCACTTAATTATGACAAACTGCATTACTGCGGCGGCGCGCCAGGGCTCAGGCAGGTTATGTTCGGTAACAATTTGATTTGAGTGAAAATGGGGAGCACTGATGGAGGAGGGGGGGTTTATTGAGCGGAAAGAGACATATGATGAGATTAACAATAATCAGAGCAGCGGGAATAGCCCATGACCGGCCGAGGAGGGGGGAGGGAGGGCAGGGAGGGTGAGTGAAGGGCTGAGATGGATCAAATTAGGTTTTTCTCTTCTCATTAGGATCTGGAGAGCAAAGTAATACTGAGGGAGAGCGTTTGTGTGTTGTGTTTGTGTGTGTGTGTGTGTGTGTGTGTGTGTGTGTGTGTGTGTGTGTGTGTGTGTGTGTGTGTGTGTGGGGGGTGTCTGTTGGATGAGAATTTAATCTGCTCAGTGCGTCTGTATCTTTTTTACTGAAGCTGAGATATTCATCTAATCCACATTACTCCTCTTCGTCTCTTTGTCAGTATAAGAGATGACAATTTATTCTTAAGAGTTCATTCCTCTCAAAGCTCTTATTGGCCATTCTTTAACCCTTTTAAACCTGAGCAAATCGGCTTCATTAAAAAAACAAAACAAAGTAAAACCCCCAAAACAAACAAAAAAGAAAAAAGAAAAGTTAAAAAAAAATAAAGACCTGAAAAAATTATAATAATTCTGTAACACAACATTTTTAATAAGTCACTATGATAATTATAAAATAGTTTTTTCTAACATTTTTGAAATCATCTATTTAAATCTACTAATTAGAAAAAAACAAACAAACAAAAGAAGAAAAACTTAAAGCGAACATGACCTGAAAAAAGGGCTTGATAAAATCCTAATTATGTTACATAATTTTTAATATGTCACTATGATAATTATAAATATAGTTTCCTCTGACTTTTTAAAAATCATTTTGATAATCTACTAATCAAACTAAATTTTTAAACCTATGAATACTTGTGAAAGGTCACTGAAAGCTGCACAAGAAAAGTGACGTGGCTCCATGTTTCAAAGTATTTAAGATTTAAAAAGCATTGTCTTTGAAAGAGAGATTCATTTAAACTCCATGGACTCCCCTTTCCTCTCCCTCCACCCAGGTGCACCGATCAACCACTGATGCCGTAACACAGACATTATTCACTGCTGCACCTAAGCGCACTGTCATTTTTCTTTGACAAAATGCCTTTTCGGGCAGAAATTTTCTCATTTTAACCCAAACCATGATCCTTTTTCCTAACAAAGCAGTGGTGTACACAACTCTATTACTTGAGTCAAAGTATAGATAATCCTGGTCAAATTTTACTGCAATGTAAGTAATAGATGCTGAGTCAAATCATTACTTGAGTTAAAGTATTGGAGTATTGCTTGGAGTATTGTAGTATAAATCTCAACGCATTGTTATATATTGTCACAATACATTTACAGAATGTAATGACCCCAAAGCAATGAAAAGGTTGTTGAATATGCTGCATAGGTATGCAGCATATTCAACATACTATAGGTATGCCCATATTTTTGTGGGCCGTTTGAGCATGGCAAACGAGGCAAATATTTAACGACGATACAAATCATTCCTCATCTCAAAAACTTTGAACATGGACTTGAGATATGGCCATGGTTGATCTGGTGGGGAAGCTTCATCTCCACCTGCTGCCGTAGCGATTTAGCTACTCACTCTGTATAACCAAAAACAAGTGCCTGCTGATAACCTCTTCTCTCTACGTGCCTTTACCAATGAGTGGCCCAGTCTGTGTGCGCAAGGAAGAGGTACTGGAACATAACCGAGTTATGATGTTGAGTAATTACTGTAAAAGTGTCTTTGCAGAACATTATGAAGTCACAGTTGACCTTTGACCTTTTAGATATAAAATGTCTGAACTTCATCATTATATCATATGAGACATTTGTGTGTAATTTTGGGTTTATGAATTTATGAGTTATGGCCAAAAACATGTTCTATGAAATAACTGTGACCTCGACCTTTGACCACCAGATTCTAATCGGTTCATTCTTGGGTCCAAATGGACATTCATGTCAAATTTGGGGAAATTCCCTCAAGGTGTTCTTGAGATATTGCATTCACAAGAATGAGACAGATGAGGTCACAGTGACCTTGACCTTTGACCCATGACCACCGAAATCTCATCAGCTCATCCTTGAGTCTAAGTGGATGTTGTTGCAAAATTTGAAGAAATTCTCTCAAGGTGTTTTAGAGATATCGCATTCACAAGAATGGGCCGGACAGACAGAAAGACGACCTGAAAAGATAATGCCACTGGCCTTGGCTAACACTGCCATGGAGGCATAAAAATAATCTGCTGTCTTAGAAGTAAACACAACGAGTAAAGAGAGCATTCACAGAAATGTTGTAGGTGATTTTTTTGTAGCGTGTGATTTTGTTTTAATAATCCCGCCTGCCACAAGGTATTTTCTCATCATAGAATCTGGCCCCAGTTCGAAGAAGTTTGGACACCTCTGTCTCAGCTGGGCTTTCAGTTGCTGTCGCGACACATACTCAGCCAGAGCAGACAGCCACCAGATAAGCAAACTTACCGGCATTGTAGTTTCCAAGTAGAGGGGAGAGGTGCAGCAACCTCCAGGTATCCACTGGTCTCGTTTAATGGCGCTGGCTTGTAGTTGGCTTGCAGCCAATCATCTGGCCTTGATGTCGGGCAGCCTGCTGCTGTCATGCTGAAGTGGGCGTGGGCTCATCTAAAGTGGGTGGAAAAGTGATATATGTGACCAGGCTATAAAAGCACCTGTATGGTTGTGTCTCACAGCTCTCATCAACCACTACATTTAATTCAGATGAGAACGGCCCTACTAAAAAACGAAAGAGTGTTTCCTTTGCGTTGAAAAAAAGCCTCAAAAGTTTGAGTTTTCAGGCCCCAATAACTGTTGTCGTGTGAACGAAAGGCCAAACTGCAACAAAAGTTCGTTCATACTGTTAAGTGCTGAAAATTTGTCAGTAAACCCCATCCAAACTGCAATTTTTGATCCCACAGCCATCAAAGCATAAAACCTTGCATTGTATTATTCCTTGGTGTCATTCTCAGCTTTTGCCTTGAAATATTTATTTTTTACTATTTTCCACCTAATGACATCTTTTCTTTTGTCCTAACAATATTTGACATATGGAAAATAATAAATGCTATTTCCACTTGGTGCACTGTTGCAATCGATGTTGCTGTAAATCACTGACATCTGTCACTGGCTGTGATAATCAAAAAATAAATAAATAAATAAATAAATGTATGATTTTTTAAAGCACTTTTTGTGCACAGACCAATACGAGTATATATAATATTAAAGTGAGTCTTAAGGGATTAATAATCTCCTAAATGTTTTTCTCCAAAATATCATACAAATATGAACTCCCTTACAAAAATCTACAGCTTGCATTCTTTTCATTTTCACATCTTCCATGTGATGGACTGACCATTCTGGATGTCTGAAGCTCCAAATAATCCTGGACAAACATGTGTTATAGGATCATAAATATCCTGCTCTTTTACTCTTATGCGTTTCATATCCATATTTCCCTGACAAAACGCCCTGTTGTAAAGCTGTTAGGGGCTGTTTGAGGAGGGTATTTAAGGGGATGAACTCTAATTCAGACACACTGTTCACACTCTTACAGCAGCCCTGTGTGCTGCGTGCCCTGCAGCCACACCACAATATGATAATGCACATGTGAAAAGCGAGGGGAGTGGGTATGGTAAAATGATAAATTATGATAAATAAGGCCATAGCATAGGCATGAAGGAGACGAAATCACCAGGCTAATTCACCATGCTTTGTGTGTGTGTGTGTGTGTGTGTGTGTGTGTGTGTGTGTGTGTGTGTGTGTGCATATGGTGTGTGTGTGTGTGTGTGTGTGTGTGTGTGTGTGTGTGTGTGTGAACTGAGTCTACATCACAGGCCAGAACCGTTGACAAAAGGTAACAGATTGGATAGAGAGTGAGGGGTGTGCCTGGAGGAAGGGAGAGATGGACAGAATGAGGGAGGAATGGAGGGAGGAGGTGGATGAAAAGGCCGTCTCTCAGACACATATATTAACCCCTGACTCCCCCCGACACCGGGAGTCTGATCCCTTCAGCCCGCTTGGCACAGATTTAGCGTAGCAGGACCTCCTAACGGGGCGACAATATTAGCTTGATGCTGCCAGAGAGCGATAACATCCCAACAACATTACACCAACACTGACACAACCTCAGACTAGCACAGAGGGGGCATCACCTGTCATTTCAGCTGAAACTCGACTGACTTTTCTGTTGTTTTTTTATTGTTGTAAGCCAAAATAAAAAAATCCAGACATCAGTGTGTAAAATAAAAGCTCACTCTGAGGCCGTGTTGTAACTAAAACCTGCTCAGTGGTCCGAGTGTAAACACCTGCCGAAGAATAGAGATATTAAACACACTCTCTGGGAGTCGCTATGGCAATCAACAACAAATCGATCAATCCCATTGGACACGCTGATGCTCGAGCTAACGCTTCATGTCACCATTGACCGGCTCACACCACACACACAGGTCCCACAGCCCTCCCTGCCTGTCCTTGGTGTGTGTGTGTGTGTTTACTAAACAACAGTTATTAAGAAAAACACATTATTCCAGGTAAGTTCTAACACAGTGAGCTACACACAACCACACTGCAGGCTTGTGAGAAAATTTCATCAAACAACAGGTTTTACTGTCCCTGGTTCACTGCTAAATATCTGATTTTATTGCAAACACAATGACTATGCCCAAAAATTGTGCCTCTAATTAAAAAAAATAAATTAAAAGAAAAATGAAAAAACAACTACACACTGTTAGTTCTTTATGCACTTTTAATTTTGATGACAACTAGAGTTTATGGAATTTTAATGCATTTTAGGGATGTATTTAATGGTTATTTTCATCACTACCAATTCATATATTAAACCTGTGAGACCTGGAGTGACATTACTTTTCTGGGGCTGCATTCTGAAGTCTTTCACATGTACTTAAACCTTTGAACCTTTAACAAATTGATATGATTTCTTTAGAAAACATGGGAATAAAGGAAATGAGCAACTTGGCTAGAAATGTCCCACAAATTGAAATAAACTGATAGATTTAGAAAATTATTTTTTTAAAAGCTAAGGTAAAAAATCGGGAGAGCAATATTTGTAATTATCATAATAATATATTTAAAATCATTAGTATATTAGTTGGTTTGCTAATGGTATTTGTTGCTAACTTTCAAATAAATTTCAAGTACTTTTTACTAATTTCTTGCTACTTTCGGTTTCATTTCTTCCTTAGTAGCTCATTGCCTTCTACCCATGTTTCTGCCCAGATTTAAAAGGGCTAACTACATGTATAAAATGTACAAAAAACAGTCAAAGATGCTCATCACAATTTTTAAAAAATGTAATATTACATATTCCAATAGCTTAGTTGGCCCAGCCAACAGTCCAAAACCCATGTTCAGGTTACTGTTACACAGAGCAGAGCTCAGCAAGTTTGGGCATGTGTGCTACTATTGGCACACCATAGCTTAACTAATTGTATACCAGCAATAGGTATGTAGGAGAGTTTTTTTGAAAGTACAAAGTTTCCCACACATTTATTTATTTGTGGCCGCCGCTGTGGTAACAGCTGGTTTATTAAGAGAGCTGTTGGAATATATTGTTTAGTTTTGTGTTGTACACATTCTCTGGGCACAGACTGAGCAGCAAAACTCCGGCTGTAGTGAAAGGGAATCTTACTACACTAGGTCTAAAAGTTTGCTTTCACGCCCTCTGCAGCAGCAGCTCCTTTTAACTGATCTGGTCAGTCCTGTTTAGATCGACAGATCAATTATCCACCCTGCCACCCAAACTCTACAAACTGCTGCTGAGGAAAAAAACATCTCAAGAAGACTTCCGCCACATTGTGGTCAGGGACCCGCAAAAACATCCAAATTTGGAGAGTGGGACACAGAATGAAACAAAGGGATGCACGCATGCACGCACGCACGCACTCATGCACACACACACACGCACACAGCTCCTTTTACTGTCACTGCTGTTATAAATAGTTCTGTGTCTTTTGTGCTTATTTTCAAGTCAAATCAATTTTCATTTTCATAACCCTAAACAATGAGTCAGGCAGTGCTTTGATATTAGAATCTTGTTTGGAATTTATTGCTCTTACATACCATGTTTGGCAGTCATAGACAACATTTTTATGGAAGAGGAGTGAGGGATTGACATTATATTAATATGGCACACTGATTTGCAAGAACGATTTAACATGGCACGTCATATCAAAAAGGCTGCCGAACATTAGGGCTGGGCGATATGGATATTAGCTTGATGCTGCCAGAGAGCGATAACATCCCAACAACATTACACCAACACTGACACAACCTCAGACTAGCACAGAGGGGACATCACCTGTCATTTCAGCTGAAACTCGACTGACTTTTCTGTTGTTTTTTTATTGTTGTAAGCCAAAATAAAAAAATCCAGACATCAGTGTGTAAAATAAAAGCTCACTCTGAGGCCGTGTTGTAACTAAAACCTGCTCAGTGGTCCGAGTGTAAACACCTGCCGAAGAATAGAGATATTAAACACACTCTCTGGGAGTCGCTATGGCAATCAACAACAAATCGATCAATCCCATTGGACACGCTGATGCTCGAGCTAACGCTTCATGTCACCATTGACCGGCTCACACCACACACACAGGTCCCACAGCCCTCCCTGCCTGTCCTCGGCACTTCATATCAAAAAGGCTGCCGAACATTAGGGCTGGGCGATATGGATTTAAAATGATATTGTGATATTTTAAGGCTACGTCATGACATATACAATATATAAATCAATATTTTAAAATGTCCTTTAAACTAAGGTTAACTCCTAAAATACTACATCACTGATGATCTGCAGTTTGTTATGACCCCTGAGGTCATCATGTTTTTTGTTGTATTTTCCTGCTTGTGCTTCTTCTCCTCTCTCTGTGTTAAATAAAGTAGCTGCTATCATATAATAAAGCTGAATACCCTACTGTTATAATGGCGTATAATAAAATATGATTATAAGGAAGTTAAATAAAGTACTTTTATAATGAAGCTTTAAAAGTTTTGTTATAATTAAATAAATCAAAGTGGGACCCATGGGGCTTTTATTTTGAAGGACTTGGCTCGTCCCAGGCCGGAAATGTTGATATTGTAATGTTGTTTTTTGAGTTGACTTGAAACTTCCAGTCAACAGCTGGATGTTAGTGTTAGAAGACAGTTAAACAGATGCCGCAGGGCCTTTAAACATGACGATTCATTCACTGTGAGCGGCAACAAATTAACAGTTCTCCAGTTCATATATTACTGATATTTACAAGTTGCACTAGTGCTCCATGGTCACAAAATGTGACTAAAAGTCACATTTAAAGTCATGAATGGAGCTCTGAAAATACCGACACAATACTGCTCACACTACCGCCACTACCACTCTTTAAGTTAGACTGTTAACCCACTGCCTTTAAACTTGATGATTTATTATTTGTAAGCTGGAAACAAACTAAAAGCTCTCCAGTTCATAGATTAATAGTACTAGCAAATCCCAGCAGTGCACTGTGGTCGCAAAATGTGACTAACTAGTCACAGTCTGGAGCTCTGCCAAAGTCCTGCTTTGTGTTGGTCTCTTTGAGAGACAGAGAGCTGTAGGAGGGACAAGGGAACCATAACGCCGGTGGCTTACAACAACGACATGACCATTTACACTCGATTGTTAGCAGTTTTATATACCGCACATGGAACAAGCTGCGAAACATCCAGTATATTGGATATATCTCCCACCCCTACCTGACATAGGGCAAGAGACAAAGCTAATTCCCAAAATATGTACGCTAAAACTTTGTTTGGCAATTCTGCTTGATAGTTGATCAAGAATTTTTAGTTGTCACTTAATTTTCTGTTAATCGCCTGATCAATTAATCAACTTATTTCAGCTCTAATGCACTTACCGTTGATCAATTAATCAACTTATTTCAGCTCTAATGCACCGTAAGTCAACACAAGTGTTGACTTAAAGTATGTTGTCTTTTTCTGTGTAGTGTGTTGTAATAAATTAAATGTACACATTCACTCACAACACACTGACAGTTATCACAACTCTCACACTACCACCGCAGTGATGGAAGGAAATACATTATTGGTACAGCGAGCTGATATGTTTGAGGCGGGTGTAATTTGTGCGGCTTCATGCTGTGAGCCCCCCCCTCACAGTGTGGTTTGGTTCCCTCCCTCAGGAGCAGAGTTCAGACACATAATCCGCCCCGCTAATTGGCCCCTGATGCCACTGTAGTGACTCAGGTACGCAGAAATACATACTCACACTACTGCTTACACACAACACACATGCACACACAAGCTAGAACTAACAGCAGGAGAAAGCGAGGAGGAGAAAAAGTAGAAATTTACGCTGCATTTTGAACAGCTTGAACTTCAGCAAAATGTATGTAAATCAAGCTAACATTCGTTGATACTGATTAAAATGGGTTCACTCATCACAAACTGTGAGTAGTTAAATTTGGCATTAAATGTCAGAATGTCAAATTTGTAGTTCGTATTTGATCAGATAGTTCATAATTTACAGCATTTTACTTTTATTGAGGCAACATTCCTGCGCAGCTGCTTGTGTTTAAACCCCCAAAAAACCTTTGAGAGCTTTGGTTTCCTTCGGTAAATGAAAAAAGATGTATCATTAAAAAAATGTAAATATCATACCGGCATAAGTGTTAAAGTTTTTAAATGATACCTAACCCTATTTCTTTTAGTTTAGTTTAGTTTTAGTTTTAGTTTAGAGAATGGAATAAAGAAAGAAAACTATTCAGGCTAACATCAGCATTGGCAAACAGAATTTGCTTTTGATGTTTATAAACACCAAAAAAGTTCCACCAAAATTTCTTGTTTCATGTGTCTGCCCTCAATTTATTTATTTATTTCTGGTGTTTTTTTAAGTGGTGACACCAAAAATAGTTTTCCATATTACTATAAAAATTAACTTAATCATATTTTATCATTATTATTATCATCATTATCATTATTATTAAGTCACAATTATTTGTTGCAACAAGGCTGCCATGAGACACACATCATTATCTGTAATGTAAATTAATCTGAATAACTCAGGTGTCTACTCTCATATTTCGGGTTCTGCTGTTCTACATCCTGTCACCTCCTTCCTCCCCCGATGGGTCAGCGTGCTGAGGGCAGCAGTTTCAGGACGTCCTGTGAGCGCATGGGTAAACCCGGCTCTATATATATGCAAATCCCATTCATTCCCCTTCCAGAGTGTAATTGACAATCTATGAGCGTTATTGATCGACACGAGGATGTCTCCATACACAGCTGACTGTGTGGACGCGTGTGTTTATCTGTTTATGTGTGTCTATAGAGAGACTTTAATTAAGTTAAAAATAAGGGACAAAGACCCTTGGGTCGTCATAAGAAACTCACCTTTAAGACGTGTGTGTGTGTGTGTACCTCTCTATTTGTGTGTGGTAGCATACAAGGTCCAGGGGAGGTTTTAATGATCAGTTGGTGTAAGTGGAGTTTCCTGTTTGCCTCATTGTAACCTTGCTTGAACTAAAATGCCCTGTTGGCTCCTTTAGACAATAAATGTGTGGAAAGTTCCAGAAGAAGAGGAAGAGAAAGAAGAAGGAAACCAGAGGACTGCTTGAACATCATGATCCAGATCCAGATCCAGTATCTGAGGGATCTGAGGGGAGGGTGTATACGTTACTTAACTTTAATAGCCACTCAAAGCTGCACAATGTACTGAATATAAATAGTAGTAGCACCAGTAGTACAGTTCGTATTTGCACTTCTAACTTCACTGCTAATTATTGGACCATGTCTTTTTAAGCTACTTATGGCCTCTTCCCCATGTTTTTCAAAGACACCAAACCAATTTTCTCAGGTTTCAAAGGGTTAATTCTCACGTCTTTAAGTCCTTATTGCTTGCCTATGTTCTTTACTGCGTCATTCTTTCTTTACTCCTCTCCTCCCTCTGTCTAAACACTGTATTCAGCCAACACACGTTGTGTTGCTACTTTTCCTTATGTATTGGTTAATAATAACAAACATTTCTATTTTAGCAATCAGCAGCTGTTCTGTTCTAAACTTGTATAACATGTGCACATTATCCTGTTTAATCTTTTTCTTTCAGGCTGTCTGCTGTAAAAAAAAACAGCCATGTGCAGCGTCTGTACAGTAACCTGTACATATGTTAACAGTGTGCTGTGTGAGTGTGTTTGCACATCTGTGCGTTTAGCACTCATCTTGCAAACTTGCCTCCTCAGCAAGAGCAGCCTCATGTAGAAATGTATATATATACATGCACACAAAAAAATGTGTGTGTGTGTGTGTGTGTGTGTGTGTGTGTAGGTTCCCCTGTGTGTGATCACATGAAGAAGAGCAGGCAATAGGTATTTACCGGCTGACCAGTGTCTCGCTGACAGATTGAGATTGGGACGCTTTCGGCACACAGAGGATTTATGGGCGCATTGACGCCGCTTTCCTCCTAAATTACAGCCGGGCTGGGAACAATGAGATGGCCTGGGAATCAAGTCTGATGCTCTGAACCTCCCCTGGGGTTAACAGTCCCTGACTCAACCCTCTGCACTCCATTTTACACCCCCAACCAGCTCATCCTCATTTCCAGCTCCAAGAGAAGGGAAAACAACCCAGTGCAAGAAAAAAGCTCTTTCTCTTCTTTCAAATATCTAATTTCTATTCCTTGCATAGAGATATAAATCAGTTTGTATTCATTTATAAAAAAAAGGCAACAATTTCCTTTTGTCTATGACTCAAACCATGACCAACAGAATTATATGTTTCCATGATTATTATCATAATGTCTCTGGATTTCCATCCTGCTGCTGCCTTCAGTCTATAGAGGTTTGGGATGCTCTCCCCCCCTGCAGGGCTGGAGATGGGCCACCTACATCGATTTCACACCCACAGCACAGATAAAGAGGAGAAAATCAGCTGGTCCACTGTCATGTGTGATTGTGTGTGCTGAGTGTGTGTGTGTGTGCAAATGAAACCTCTGTGAACAAAAAAGTGCTCTGAGGCAGAGAGGATTTAGTAGCCTCGTGAAAGGTATGAAAAAGAGTGCATTTAAATTATGCACTCTTATGTAAATGGTTTGCATATGGAGTACAGACATGCTGTAATTCATTGTTCAAAGGTTAAACTGTTATGGCCAATTATATGATTTCATTTGCTTAAGTGGTATTAGCATATATATCTAGTTATATGTGTCTCTACAAGAGGAGACAGACAGTATTTCTGGTTACTTATTTGATAACGAATCAAGTTTAATTTAGCTTACATGTTGGAAAAAAAGACGCACACGGGAGGTAAAGTCGTTCATGGGACCTTGGTTCATTGCAGAATAAAAATGTGCTATAAAAAAAGGACATGTATCGCTACTTTGTTTGTGCTCATTAACTGTTAGACCATCTCACTGCTGCTTATGTAAACTGAGACATGCTTCTGCAAGCTTTACATAAGCAAATGTTCAAGGATGCCGTTTTAAAACTTTAACTTGGCTGTTTCCTCTACTTTAACATACAAAATGTGAATATTTTTTTTTCTTTCTTTTTTCAATTTCACCTCTCAACATCTACCAGTGCAATGCAACCTTATACAACAGTTTGTATGACATCCTATGGAGAAGCACACACTATGGTTCATATGATACCCTATGGAAGTGCAAACAATGGTTTGTATCATATCCTGTGAATTAGCACCCCACAAATGGCGTTATGTTCTTAACATTAAGTTAAGGAAGTTTAGGTTTGGGCCAAGTAAAGTTAGTGTGGTTATGTTTAGGAAAAGAAACGTGACAAAATAACTTAAAATTACTCAAGGCTCATATGGCTCCGAACACCCATCTCCTGGGGAAAGTCCTGGGAAAAGTCCTGCCTCTTCGAGGGACCACTTCCCTCTTGTACTCTAGTCACTACACTGGTCACGGGATCGCAGCCTTCCCGAATATGAGAGTTATACCAACACGTTCTCATCCCATGTTGTCACATATTGCCGCTTTGCAGTGGGCTTCGCCTTCTACATATTGCGCTCTAGGTATCCTTCTTCGCCGCGACTGTGATGTCACCACAAGCACATGGTGCAATGACGCAGAAACATTGTTGCATTTTAGTTGTGGTGCGGTTCATGTTCACACAGAATTTTTGCCAACCAACCAAGAGGGGGAAACATGAGATTCTACCGACTGACAGGTAACTTGTTGATTGGACAGTTTCGGCATCATCATCAGGATCCATGCAGGGAAATGAAATTCAGTTGACTGACAGAAGTTCATGGAGCAGTTTAATGATTATACAGAGTTTATATTTACGTTCCCTGGTGTCACAAAATGATGAAACTGATTTTAAGCATAAGAAGGCGGCTATTATTAGACTGCAAATCAATCAAGATATCAGGGTTACTGTTGGTGCACGATCATATTTGCTTCATTGTTCTACTCACACATTACAGAAAAAAAATTACAGAACTGTATAAACTCCGTATATATGTTCCACTACAGAGGAACTATAAAACAAACATTTTTCAGCAGCTGCTGGAGGCTTTACAGAGACACACGTCTGCATCACCTGCTGCCAAGTTATTAATAAGGTCATTATATGATGACAGAAATAACAGTTAGACGTTCCTGTCCTAGTGTTTAACGCAGATATGTTTTAAGCTTAAGTTTTGACAAACATCGCTCAGCAGAGGCATCCAACTGTATTAGTAACTACTAACATAAAAGTACCCGGGCTGCTGCACTGATGTTTGGCTCGTAGCTGTGGCGCTGGCCTTTATCAGAATCAACTATGAGGTTACGGACAGATTTCAAGATCAGTAGATGGAGTAATTATTGGTTTAGCTTTTGTAAATTATGCCAAAGTCACATGTCTCCCATTGTAAAATCCTGTGGTTGATTCATTTTCTTTCACACCACAAACAAACAGCATCACAGTCCGTTTGGTCCGCACCAGGGTTTGATTGACAGCTTTCACACCAGCCCCAACAAACTGTACTAACAAGAGTTCGTTTTTACCAAACCAAACAGGGTAGGTGTGAAAGCACCCTTACTTATCTCGAGTCCTTTTTGATCAGGTCTGTTCTTCCTTTTATCTTCTTAAAAATGTTTTCCCCCAAAAAATTAATGCATGTGCGTTTCTGGTATTCTTCCCTATGTCTGTTATGGGTTGGAAAAAGCAGACAACCAGAACTAGATGGTAAAGATGAGAGAGAAAGAAATACAAACTGGACCAAGCAGAAGTTAAGCATATGAACAGAACACCAGGGTGGCTGTCTGTCCCCAACACTGTTCAATACATATATTGATCACCTATCAAAAATATTTCTAAGATACAGTCAAGGAGGCAGAGGGCAAAATGAAATTGTCTTAAACAAGGAAAAAGAAAAAGCAAAGAAAATGTGGGGGAGAGATAGATGTAGAGTAGCACAGAGGTCAGTAGTGGAGGAGTGAGCGGAGGAAGGGGCTGTGGTTGGTGTGTGTGTGTTTGGGGGTGAAGCAGGTTGTTTATGGTGATCTTGTCACGTTTCGTCTCTCTGGGACAATCAGGAGATTAAGTGTTGAGGAGTGGCTGGGGAGCGGCTGCAGTCACATGCCATTACTCACTCCCTGCATCACAATTAGTGCAAATGGCGCATTACAGAGAAATTATCATCAATATGATATTAAGAGACGCTGGCTAAACCAATCAGGGGAAAAGTGCTTATCCGCTGGTAACTAAAGATGACTCTGAGGCGGCGGCACACGGAGGTGACACCGACATGGCCTCTGAGCCATGAGACAGGCAGCCAAATATCAGGGACAAAAACGCACAACTGGATCTGCGTCAGAATACCATTGGCTGATGGTGGCTGTGACTGGAAGATACCTCAAGGCTGTTTAGAAAAGTTCTGCTCAGGTTTTGTGATGAAATGAACAAGAAACTGTAAAGACAGCACTCGCATAATATAAACTGTTAACCCTTTGAAACCTGGATCGACATCAGTTTCCTCTGTTACGTTTAGTTGCCTTTCACAAGCATTTAAACCTGGGAAACCTGTGAAACATGGCTAAAAGAGTCACAAGTCACTTGGCAAGAGATGTCCTGCAAAGTGCAAGAAAATTCATTTAGCTCACGTTAGTCAGTCTGATGAATGTAACTTCAGCAGTACATGTTTATGGAGACAGGGATGTCAATGGTAGATAGTTCAAGTTCTGCTTCAGTAATTGTGTGTTTTCAATTCATGGCTTTTGCATTTGTGTTCTACAGTAATCAGTCTCTCCAAACAAACATTATAAAGAATCTTCGCTGGTCCCAAGTTTTCTTTGTTTTATAAATCAGAGCCAGTCAGAAAGATTTAGAAACAGCGAGGTTGACGAGGACGAAACAGGGGTGACCTGACTGTAAACACAGTGATCAACAGGAAGAATAGGTGACAGCAGTTGTAACATTTTATAGTTTGGAAAGTTTGAAAGCTCCCACAGTTACTCAATAAAAATAATCTTTGCCGACTGTTCTAAATTGGTCTGTTAAATTTTGTCATGCCCCTGAAATGACAAGTTTCCTTACTATGAAAGATGTTAAAATGTGCCTTGCTTTGCGCTACAGGAAAGGGGTCAGGTCACATGTTTACATTCCAGTGCTGCTCACACCGACACTGAAATGGCTCGATTCCATTTACAACCGTTAAATTAGCCTTGTGCTTCTTACAGTTCTTCCTGTCACTGTGTGTGTCACAGGCACAGTAGCAGTCTCATAATAAACAGAGAGAAAGAAAGAGGCTGAGTGGATCAATATGCTGTGCGCAGCTGTACAATGAAATGAGTCAAAGTTGAGGTAAAGTTGCAGTGATCTGACAAAATTGCAAGGCTGTGCAGAATTCATTGAGATTGCCTGATTTCGCATAAATTGTTGTGATTGTAAATCATAAAACTGTCCAGGGAAGTCTTGACATGCTTTTTTTTTTTTTTTTTAAATTTGCAGTTAATTTTAAATGTTCATGTAAAATGTCTCAGCCACCACACATACTTTTACAAATATGGCATCCAAATGGTATCAAATGTCTGCTCACTGCTCATACAAATATTTCTAAATATAACTTTTAATATTTCTGTTGTCTCTTTCTAAGGGCAACATTTCCTTTTATTGGTTAATACATTTTTGTTCTTCTTTGGGTGTAAAAGGTGAAAAGCTGTTTATCACTAACATATCATTCCAATTGTGTTATACCGCTCTCATCAACAGCAGCCCTGGTAGATTTCTCAGTTAAACTTGTGTTGAGGTGCCTCCCATGACGTTTCCCTTCAGTTCAGGACATCATCTCACACTTTCTGATGAAACTGTGCTGCAACCAGGGATTATCCTTTACTAAATTAACCCCTGCATTTCCTTTTTACCTCCCAATCTTTAAAAAAACAGATAGCGACAAAGACAATAAAAAAAACAAACCCCTGGGGAAAATCTCAGCCCTTCTTGTCAGTCCTGGTGCTGACAAAAGTAGTGACAGGAAACTTTCAGGTTTATTTATATGACGAAATGTACAGCAACTCCACACACGTCAGTCAGGGTAAAAATAAAACCCGTGACCAGGATGGGCTGGCATCCAGTGGATAAATGATGGTGGAATTTACAATAGGCCAATATAGAGACACAAAGATGGTGCAAATTAGACATGAGTGCAGGGTGTCTCGCTGTTTCCTGATAAGACAGGGAAGAATAAAATGCTTGCTTTGCTTTTTTAGGTGAATCACCTTCGTTCACCTCCCAGAATAAGAGAGACGACTGCAAATCCTCCAGTTCTAATATCAGCTGTAATTCTCCACTCCTGTGCTCATTCCCCTCACTTTCTCCTCCCTCCACCCCGTCCCTCTCTCCTTCATTACTCCTCCATATGTAGATAGCCGCACATTATTATTTCCCTGCCTTATTTTGCTGACACAACACAAGCCAAATGAAGTGAGATATACGGCCGGGCTTATTGGTGGAGATGGCCAATCCCCTCTGGCCAAAACCATTAACAAAATGGACCACACTTTGTCTCCTGGCGCTTTTCAAATCGTTGTGTGGTTGAGGAGGCTATTTTTAGAGCTTAATCACATGTAGGGAATAACAAACAACAAATCAACAACAACTCAACTTTCAGCTGCCTGGAGATTTCTGCTAAGGTAGTCTGTGGAATTAAATGCAATTGGACACTGAAAACTGGATCCCAAATGTAGCCCATAATGTGCTGCTGTGACTATTATTTCCATCATAACTAAGATAACTGGAGATTTATTACAGAGTAGTAAATCGGAGTCTGCATAACAAAAAAGAAAGAAAAACATTTCCTTCACTGATCCTACTAATGGAACTGCATTAACCGTCCAGCTATGTTTTGGGTCAATTTAACCAATTTGAAATATTTGAGTATCTCTGGAAAATATTTTAATACTTTTGTTTTTCAGTATGAAACTTCCTCTACTGGACCTAATAAGTGTAATCAACGTTTATGGCTAATAATGTAAATGGCTAATACTGATTGGGTCAAATTGACACGGTAGCAAAACTGGGGTCAGAAGTGTCAAATTTGTTTCTTTGCAAAAGTGTAGATGTTCATAATCACGCACCCTGTTACATTTTATTAAAGCTTACAATTAGGTATAATAAAGAGCAAGTCGCTTTGAGTGACAAACTGTCTGCTGATACTGTCCTCAACATCTCAGTCAGACCTACCCCTCGCTCCTCCACAGCCCCACCCTCTTACCCAGATATGGTCAGGATGGTCAGAAATGTCAGACTTGAGGATTCAAAACTTGAGTCCATAAACCAGTGGGTGATGTCACGGTAGCTACATCTGGCCAATTACCTCACACAAAATGCAGAAAATCCAGGTTTTTTTATACTGCAACAATTAAACCTTTGAAACCCAAGCAAATTGGATTGATTTCTTTTAATGAAAGAGAGATGACCAAAGAAATGGTAAATTGTAAAAAAAAAAAAAAAAAAGAAAGAAAGAAAAGAAATTTTAAAAAGAACAAAAAAGACTTGGAAAAAGTGCTTTAACAATGTAAAATAATTCTGCAACATGATTTTACATATGTAATTATAATAATTATTAATAATTACAAATACAGTTTTTTCACTAGATATTTTTCCTTAAAATAATTTTCTAAATCTTCCAATTTTTTGCAATTTGTGGAACATTTCTTATCAAGCCAGTAATTGCCATTTTTCATAAATTTTCTATAAGAAATCACACCAGTATGGTCTGGGTTCAAAGGTTTAAATACTTGTGAAAGGTGTCTGACAGCTTTGGATATCCCTACACATTTCAAAGGGTTAAGCTTTTAAATTTTAGTAGGACCCATGGTGATTTTATTTTGAAGGACATGACTCATCACAGGCTGAAAGTGTTGATGTTTTTGCTGTGGACTTCAGGCCAACAGTTGGATGTTACCATCACCAGAAGCACATGGCCTTTAACCATTAAGGTTCTTTCACTGTGAAAAACAGCTCTCCAGTTTACATATTACTTGTGCTCCACGGTCACAATATGTGACTAAATAGTCACAATTGCAGCTCTGCAACTGCAAACACGCCTCACCTGCGCACACTACCGCCTCTACTAGTCACCACAGCGCTGTTAAACATGATGATAAATTCACTGTAAGCTGAAAACAAATTAACAGCTCTCCAGTTCATATATTAATAGTATTTGCAAACCACGGTAGTGCCCCATGGTCCTAAAATGTGACTAAATAGTTAGGGTCTGGAGCTCTACAAAAGCCCTGCTCTGTGTTAGTCTGTGAGAGGCAGAGAACCTCAGGAGAGAGCAAGGGAACCCAAGCCTCATGGCTTACAAAAAAGACGTCACAACTTATACTCAATGTTCACGATAAAGTCATTCTGTTTATATCACACTTGGAACAAGCTTTGATACCTTGAGTATATTTGATATATCACACACCCCTACTACAATCCATGTTTGATCCGGAATTCAGAATATAAAATGATGGAGAAAAAAAAATGTCAATCCAACACATGACATACTGCCACTACAATGGATTTTGAACACATTGTACAATGTCTGCTAAATTTAAAGGCATACGCCCTGAGTGATCCTGTTGATGAAGGTGATGGTATTTCAATGATAGAAACATGACTCACTTAAAAGTTTACACAGTTCATCCTCATGCAGAACCTAACATTTCTGAGCAGTATTTGGATATTGTCTCAAAAAACATAGCCAGTGTCAGCCAGTCAGTATAATTGTCTATCACTGTGTGTATTTTGATGCAGTTACAGAGTCCGATAAAAACCAAATTCTCAACATTTTCTATTATTAAAAAAGATACATTGAGGGGAGTGTGCAGCCCTGGTGGTGGTATGTGCTCTCTGAGGGCTTTTGAGTTTGGAATTAGAGTTTGCCGTGTGTGTGTATGTGTGCGTGTGTGCAGGTACAGTATAAACAGTGTGGGCATGTGTGTGTGTGGGGGAGAGAGAGAGGGAGGCAGAGAGACAGCCAGCGTGGGTGTAGGTGTGGTGTGGCTGGCCCCGGCTCATTTCACAGCTGTATAGGGATTAGGCGGTGGAGTGCGGTGGGGTAAGCTGTCTCTTTTATCTCATTCAAACATGTTGCTAATTCAGCAGAGAGCGGCTGCCGCGGGAGCCTGTGCCACTAAGCGCTGTATCATTCTCCCTGCCGTGAATAAACTGCTAGTCCTAATCCCCAATCAGCCGCCGTGACACGGATTATCACCCGCAACAAGCACAGCGACCCGGCGGAGAGAGGAGAGGAGAGGAGAGGAGAGGAGAGGAAGGGGAAAAGGAAGAGAAGTTAAGAGAAAGGAGGAAGAGAGAAGAAGTGGAGAGAAGGGATGCAGAGAGCAGAGGAGAGAAGGAGAGAAGAAGGAGAGCAAGAGAGTAGGACAGTGAGGAGGGGAGAGGAAAGAAGTAGACAGGAGGGGAGAGTAGAAGAGAAAGAGAGAACGGGGAGTGAAGCAAGGAGAAGAGTGGAGAGGAGGAGAGAAGGGGAGGAGGAGAGCAGAGAGAGAAAAAGAGGTGGAGAGGGGAATGGGAAGGAAGAGAGGTGAGAAGGGGGGGTTTGGAGAAGTGGAAAAAGCAGAAAAGATAGGGAGAGAAGAGGAGAGAGGAGAGGAGAGGAGAGGAGATTGGGGAGAGAAGACAAGGAGATGGCAAGGACAAGGGAGAGAAAGTAGGGAAGAGGAAGAGGAGGAAGAAGATACTAGAGGACAGGATGAGTTAAAGAAGATGAGGGTGAGGAGAAAAGATAAGGAGAGGAGGGGAGAGGAAAAGGAAGAAGAGAAGGAGGTGAGGATTCGGGGAAAAGATGAAGAAGAGGATATGAGATGGGAGGAAAAGAGGATGATTAGGACAGGATAAGAGGAGAAGGAGTAAGAGGGATGAGAAGAAGAGAGGTAGACCAGGGAACAGAGGAGAGAGGTGGAAGGAGAGGAGACAAGGGGATGGAAGGAGGAGTGGAGGGAGAAAGGAGGGAAGAAGGGGAAAGGGGCTGTGATGAAGGAGAGAGGAAGTGACAAGAGGACAGGATAAGGCAAAGGAGGTGAGGATTGGAAGAAAAGACAAGGATATGAGAGGAAGAAAAGGAATGGTAGGAGAGGAGAAAGGACAGAAAGAGAGGATAAGGAGGAAAGGGAAGAGAACATTAGATGGAGACCAGAAAACTGAAAAGATGGAAAGAGGGAGATACCAAAAGAAGAGAGAAGAGGAGGGGATGGATTTTCTTTGATTTTATTTTATTTTATCTATTTTCTAATTTCAATGAATGATTTTTTTTATTTATTTATTTTTTTTACAATTTCTAGGTATGATTTTGTATTAATATATTGTTGTTAATAGAACATTTCTTAACAAGTTGCTCATGGCATTTATCCCCAAATTTGCTCAGCATTTACAGATTTAAATATCTGTAAAAGGCACCTGAAAGCAGCACACGAAAAGTGATGTCGCTCCAGGTTTCAAAGGATTTTTTCTTAAACATTTAAATATGCTTTGAATTGAATACTGAACTGAAATGAGAGGAAACAGTTGAGGAGAAGAGAAGAAGAGGTGAGGAATAGAGGTAAAGAGGAGAAAGAGGCAAGGATGTGAAAGAAGAGAGGGGGGGAAGAGAGAGAAAAAATGAAAGAAGATGGAAAGAAGAGTAAAAGCAGAGGACTGACAATCACAGACAATCTTTCTGAACTTTTTTCAAGAAGAACACAGGGCACCTGAATGCCTCGTGATGCATCACCATGGTTTCAGTTTGTGTTTTTGTCATCTCTGTTGTCTCTTCTGCTGCATGTGTGTGTGTATGTGTGTGTGTTTAGCTGCAGATTGAATCCTGCCCACAGGGCTACAGTTTGCACACACGGGACACAAAGGTTCAAACAAGACCCCAGAGACAGCAGGCCCTTTATACATCTGCTAACAGCTCTCCCTCACACACACACGGTCTCTCTCCCTCTGTGTGTGTTTACTCCTGAGCTAATTGAGATCTAATTGCTGTAACACGGTGTAAAGCCCGAGCTCAAGCCGTCACCAGGGAAATATCGCTAACAGCTAGCTCCTCCCGCAGGGGATTGTGGGTAGCAGAGATGTCAGAGCTACTTAGTCTCAAAAGAGAGCCTATAAAAACAAACTTTGCCAATTCAATAAACGGCCACACAGATGAAACAAGCATGACAACCCAGAAAACAAAAATGTCATCTGAAAATCTGCTTTGTTTTCATCAACTTAATGTCCGGTGAAATCTATCCGCACATAGTTGACCACAAACCATTTCTCCCCCCTCCACGACTTTATGACGGTGTCATCGTGATGAGTGGTGATGTCTTAATAAAGCAAAGCAGCAGATTCCAATCAGGTATTGAAATAAGCCGAGCTAAGTGCTTTTATTTGCCTCAGAGGCGGATGTTGCCTCTGAAGACAGACAATCATCAATGGCATGAAAAAGAGATGAGGTATTGATATAGTTATGAAACCAATGTTTCAAAACATGCCACATCATCAGCACAGCAAGATGAGATATTAAATATACATCTGCCTTTCACGGTGATTATAGAATTACAACTCAGAGAGAGAGAGAGAGAGAGAGATGCAACTAAAACCATGTAATGATCCTGATGATGTTTTCTTTTCCTCACAGGAGATAAATACATCCACCAGACATGATCTTAAAGTACCATATGTCTTCTTTAAGCCAATTACAAACAATTAACTGTTTAACTTCCTCCACAGTTATGCATTTGATAAATTACGATTTTGTGCTTTAGAATTGTTAATCTGAAGGACACGAATAGCAGAATAATTTAGAGCGGACTCTTAAAACTTGTGTAACTTTAGGCTTTTTAGAGAACTTTTTCCAATGTGCGTTCATGCATTTTCAAAAATGAATTTTCTGCATTTTTACCACAAATAGCTAGATCAATTTGCAAGGAGATGGTTTCTGGGCCCATATGAATTTCTGTTTCACTTTCTGTGCAACAGTTATTCTGTGCTGGAATACCTAATCCCAGATTTCATTAACCCTTTGAATTCTGATATAGAAATGGTCTGCCATATCTTTTTTTAATTGTGGTGTCATTACTTAGATTATTTTCTGATACTTCATATCCCCAAAATTTGTAAAAGCTACGCTAAAATCTTAAGTCCATGAACCTTAATAACTGACAAAAGCATTTAAATTGAAATAACACAAAAACTGACATGTTTTTTCATCATTATTTTACAAATTAAAAACGTAAAATATGTTGACCAAAACTATTTCTAAATTTAGAAACATAAACTAATTATTTCTTAAGAATCCTGAATTTGTTTTAACTATGTACATTTAGTTTTTGAGCGAAAAGGCATTGTAATGGAGTCATCATTCATGTCTCAATGCCACCGCATGCTTCTACACCACAGGTAACATAGCGCAATGATGTCATCGCAAGTATACAGTGTGAATTCAGTGAAGACAAAAAGCTCAATTTTCTGCTGCAAAAGTATGTTCTAGATCAATGTATATACAGGATTATGCAAACGTAATTACGATGACATTCTACATTTGCATGACATGTAAGGTAATGTCACACAAGGCCATGATGTGATGATGGGGAAGACGGAAGCCTTAGCTTTTTGCTGCAAAATGAATGAACACTTTAGCTATACTGGTTGTTATTTTTTATCTGTTTAAACAGAATCATGCAACAACTAAAAACATATAACAAGTTCCAGCAGCCGTCCGTGGGAGGTCTACATTTAAAGGGTTAAAATCCTTAATTTAGGAATATGCAAAAACTGAAATAATGAAGGTCTTAAAACTAGATTCAAGTTCACCAGACATGATTAAGACCCACCTGAAGGCCTAATGAGTTGCTTTAGTGTAGTGACAACAGACAACACAGTAAATCTGCATAGAATGTATAAAACAATGTATTTACTCACCATAAAGTTACCCATTGGTTTGTGGACTGCTGCTTTGGAACTTGGAGTTTGGCATTTTGGCTGTCATCATCTTGGTTTTTTGGAGCCAGGAGTGACCATATTTTGGGTAAGAGGTTGGAGCTGCGAAGGGGCAAGGGGTGGATCGCTGTGGCGATGCCTCACAGACAGCCTGTCATTCAAGCAGCCCTGCAAAACAAATGCAGAATTTTAAGCCTTGATAAAATGTAAATGGATGGATGGGTTATTAAAAAAAATCACTCCCTGTAGCCTTCCCACAGTGTTGCTATAAGGTCACATAATCAAAATTGTACCCCCAAAAAATCATTTTTTGAAAATTTCTGTAAATTATGCTTACTATTTATATTACTATTTATCTTTTTTTTACCAACTGCATACCATAGAGGTTTACAGGGATTCATATAGTTCTTTAGCGTTTAGCGAGGGATGGAAAATGAAGTTAAGGCTCATGCATGTTAAAGATTACAATAACGATGCTTCACTATCCTAACAAGCGTGTATCACCTGGCCCGCCCTCCCCCCTGCCTCACGATTGATCTATAAAACCAACCAGTTACCACTGTCAAAGCACATAAATCAACCAATCACATGCATGGATGTGTTTAATCACACATTAGTCTAGTGCATATCTCCTGCTGTTTGGGGAGCTGCTTTTACAGCACACACACACAAATAGACACACACACTTACATACACACACACAAACAAAAGCCCAGCAGGGCAATCTTCCGCCCCATCAGCGCGTTAACTTTCTAATTTACTGTGTTCTTCAGGTGGAGGAGATAGTGAGCCAACGTCCCGAGGAGGAGCCGGTCCCTCACACAGCAGGAGCTGGGAGGCCCCCTGCAGCCCCGACACACATTAAGACAGTCTGAGTGACACTGTGATACACAAATCGTCTACACAGTGGGTGTCACTGTGATGACATTATTTTGTGTGTGTTTGCATGCCAAAGCTTGTGTTGAAGATCTTGACATTAAAAAATGAACTATCAAACAGCATAAAACAAGTTTGGGTGGCAGTGGCTCAGTGGTAGAGCGGGTTGTCCTCTAAGTGGACGATCAGCGGTTTGATCCCTGGCTCCTCCAGGCAACATGTTGAAGTATCCTTGGGCAAGATACTGAACCCAATATGCTTCCCATGCTGCGTCACTGAGTGTGTGTGAATGGTTACGGAGTAGCAGGTGGCACCATGTACTGTAGCGTCGGCCAACAGTGAGTGAATGTATGTGTGAATGTGACATGTTGTGTGAAAGTGCTTTTAGCGGTGAAAAGACTAGAAAAGTGCTATACAACAGCAGTCAATCAAAGATGTCATCAAAGTGATAGTTATAACCGGGAATTACATTTTTTGAATACTTCAATACTTTTGATATTATTGGCAATAAATAATACAAATGTAGTAATGAACTACGTACCTTGACAATAAACTGCTATGTGAATTTCCAGTGCATTGATGCAGTTTTTGCGCAGAGGTACATGAAATGACAATCCACGTCTTCCACTGAAATACCAGATGAAAAGTACAGTTAAACAACTATGTTTGAAGAAACAAAGATGAGATAATAACGTAGATATTTAGCTGTAATTCATCTTCTTACCGTAAAGTCAGAAGCACTGGTTTTGGTTTACACTGTCAGACTGCATTTTTTTGGCAGCTTTTTTCCTGGCAACTTTTTTGCCAGCTGATATTCATACAGGCCCTTCCAGAGTTGCAAGAGGTGCAGCTAGGGGGGAACTGCACAATCCCACTCAGGAAATCTGCCTTTAGCCAGACTGCTTTTTTCTGTTAAAGCATCTCATTGAAGGAACACAGTACCACAATCAGTCAGAGGGTTAAGCAAGTTGACCAGTACTTTTGTGATTCTTAAGTTATGTTTTTGCACATTTTTTTTTAAAGATTTTTTTTTCTCCATTTTTTTTGGCAAAGGGGGAGAAAGAGATAGGTAACATGCAGCAAAGGGCCACAAGCTGGAATTGAACCCGTGGCCGGTGTGGCAAGGACACTGCCTTCATATATGGGGTGCCTGCTTTATCCACTGAGTCACCGGACGCCCTTTTTTTTCCACAATTTTTGATGGTTTAGCTAGTCACACCAACTTGTAATAGCCACTCAAGCTGGTTTATACATCGAAGTTCCTGTAAAACTGAAACTAAATAAATGTCCTTGAGTATGGAGAAGTAACAATATCATGAGGGGGAAGTATGAAAAGCAAAAAGCATGAATCACTTAAGTCATGGGATGCAAAAAGATTGATAGGCTGGTGGCCCACCCAGCTAAACCATCAAAGACCAGCAAAAACTGGATTTAGAACCATTTATAACTATCTACAACCAGTGAAAAACCAACTCAACCCAGCTACTAGCATAAACTGTGTTTTTTTCAGCAGGGACTATAAAACAATACAGAGGACATTCAGTATAAGTCCCATAGAACAATAATGCAAGGTGAAATATTAATGTCTAAAGGTAGAAAAAATATGTATAAATGTATCTTCCCACAACTGAAATGGCTAGCATAACATAGCTAGCATGGTGGGATAAATGCAAGTCAAGTAGACACATATATCTAAACAAAAATTGCAAAATGAGTCTAAATAATACTAGCATCTAACATTTTAACAGTATAGAAAACAGTATATCAACAAATAAACTTACAGTTAATGCTGCTTGTCAAGCAAAACGGAGCTAACGTTGGAGGGTTTTCAGCCACTGGTCTCCACCTGTGTGGCAAAATGGCCGATTCAGACCTAATAACTTTATTAAGTGACTGCATGTAAGTAAGAGCAGTTGATGGCGTTAAACTGCACTAAATGCAACAGGCAGAATGTACACAACTGAATTTATGTGTGTGAGAAGCAGAACAATAGACTATTTGGATTTGGGGCAATTTTTACAGCCAAAATTTTAAAATTGTTAGCTGCCTAAAGATCTAGCTGACATTGCTAACTTTACTGTGAGGCAATACAATGATTCTTTTAGTTTAACTGCTTACAATCTCTCCATTTCTTAACATAAAAACCAAACCAAAGTTATAGAGGAGAATAGCCTATTTACTGGACTCACCTTAGACTGACCCAAAGTCTCAGCGTCTGCCAGATGTGTAGACAGGAGAATACAGGGAGAGGCATTTCTTACTAAGATGCTCATTTTGGGTTATTTTTTCCCTTTTTTTTGAACAAGTCAAACCAGTTTTCTCATCGTCGTTAGTTCTCTGTTTGCACCCTTTTTGAACGTGTTCTTTAAATATGTCCCTCCATGCTGTCAAGTCTGACTGAAAAGTGCTCCAGGCAGCTTGTCATGTGACCTGTTCAGTTATTTTGTCATAACTGACCTTCAACAATCAGGATGCCAACACAGAACATATGTGATGTAATGAGATAGATGGCTGAGTGTGTGTGCGCTGCTTGCTGGTTCAGACGTCACCAGGAGTGCCAGGGCAGGGACAACAGCAGATGAGAGAGGCTGAGCACCAAAGCAGCCATGAAAATCCTCTCTACATCCTCCTTCTTTGGCAAGCAGATCCCTATGAAATGGAATCATCTTTTCTTTCTCCACCTCTTTATCTCATCCCATCCTCCTTAACAAACCCCTTCTTATCCTCCGGTCAGTCCCTTTTACTTAAACTCTTGTCTTGTTGCCCCCACAGTGGAGTTCACTTTACTTTGTGTTTTTCTCTCTCTGAGGTTCCAGGTGCTCCTCCGACAGTCACTCTCATTTTCATAAAGCGACGGCGTTCTGCAGAAAGAGAGTTAAACAGGTAAGTCACGGGGAGAAGGGAGCGAGAGTGGGAGAGAGATGGAGAGACAAAAGGAAAGACGAAGAGAGAGGGAGCAAAAGTTAGTGGTCAGCAACACCGCGGGCATCATAAATCAGATTTCCCACAATCCCCTGCGGAGGGGCCCTTCGCTCGGCCTTGTGTGGACACGCTCAGCGGGGCGCGGAGCATCGATTGGCGTCGCCACGCCGATGCTGACTGTGCCGGGTTCGGAGGGCGAGAGGGGCGAAGGGGTGAGTTGGGGGTGTGTGTATGTGTGTGTTAGCGGAGGTTTGTGTGTGTATGTGTGGGTGTGTGTGTGTGTGTGTGTGTGTGTGTTTGTGGGGGGGTGGGGGGCTCATGAAGAAATCTGCCTCAGCATCAAACTAAAACAGCAAACCAAACCCAGGAAAACGTAGGTGTGTGTGTGCGTGTTTGTGTGTTTTGCGCAGGAGAATGTGCAGACTCGGGGGTAATTTCCTCCCCCATCAGCACACCCTCACTCACTTCCTAGCACACTTGCCCCCTTCTTCTTCCCCGCTCATCACAATCTTCTGCCCACTCACTCCGGGGCAAACAGGGGGAACGAGACCTTCCTGCCGCTGCAGGGTTTGTGTTGAGAGGCCGAGGTGCAGCTCACACAGCCGGAGGGCAGCTGTCAACTCAAACGCTGAACCCTGGAGAGAAAACACAAACTGGCATCAACCAACATGTCAACTTTATCTCTTACTCTGTTTGAATAGACCTTACTACGTCTTTTTTTTAGCTCAACTTGAGGGAGAAGGATTGTAATAGTGATGGCACACTGCTATAAATGCCTTCTTTTGCTTTGTTTAATTACATGAACAAGCAAATATTACCTTACTTACTTCAGAATCTCAAATGAAAACTGTAACTATTACCATATTGCAATAAAGTTTCAACATATTCCCTATATATGTAATATACAAATGTAACATATCTGTGATGTGCATAAATGTACAATGCTGATATTTAATCTATAGATTGAGTTGAGTTAGGGAGTAGGACATGAACCATCATCTCCAGTAATGTGTGTGCACACTTGACTCCCTGGGTAAACAGCTGCACACTCATGTCCACTTAGACCTCCTCCTTAATTGGTTTTAAAGATAGACAACATACTCCTGCTTTTCCAAGTTAGAGAGGACAGTCATTATTCACACAATCATAAAATAAAACTTTTTATTTAAACACAGCGAAATAAAAAAAATCTGCCAACCTTGGCTGTTGAATGTTCTTTAGCCTTGAGAGCAGCGTGATCAGGGCAGTCATCCTTCCTCTCTCCCTCCTCCTCTCTTTTTTTCGTTTACTTCACAAGTTATTCGGCAATACTGCACACATTTTTAACATATCTGAAAATTTGGCAAAATGATGTGGATACCATCAGCTGCAGCCATGTGAATACATTCAGTATGCTGTGACAAGATTACATAATTAATGGTACACCATTAACTCTGACACATCATGACATGTCATCACTGCCTCCCACCAGAGATGCAGATATTCTTGAATGAGTGAATTTGTCTCTTCTCAGCCATGTGTACCATGCAGCGTTTTCATCTGCTGTTTTAGCGAGACAGAGAGGGACAACATTCAAAATGATATCTGTCTTTTGAATACTTACCTTGGCCCTATCTTCTTTATTTTTATTTATGGTCTTTCTGTCATAGAGGAGGCATGATAGGCTGTGCTACAGCATGTTGTAAAAGCTCAACATGTTCTCATCCCAAGTGATCACATATTGCTGCTTTGTCAGTGGACCTGTGCGTCTACATATTACACTCTAGGTATCTTTTCGTGTCTGCTATTGACATTCTGGGATGCCACAACCGACAGTAAAAAAAAAGCACATGGTGGGATTACGCTACAGAAGCACAAAGCTATATTTAGCGAACAAAAGCATATGGCAGCCAACAACAAAAGCACATGTTTAGGATTGGACAAGGCTCTAGGACAAGGCTTCGTGGTAGAAAAAAACCATCACATTCAGACGGTAACTGAACACCGTCACCGATTTAAAAGTCTAGGGTTTGTTGGATATATCCACCCCACTTCCTGCCCACCCTGTAGGGACCTTCTTGCTCGTTATATTATCTTGTTAGCGGCAGCATTTCAACCGGACACTGTTCGTTGGCGTATTATGCAGACTGACAGGTTCCGTCTGGCTGCGCTCTCAACTGATGCCGCCCGTCTTCTAATCATGCTGCCACGGCAGGTGCTGTCTTCGGAATGAGAAACGCTTTGTCTTTATGAATGCCATGTTTAAATGAGAACAGCCCTACTAAAAACAGAGAAGTCTTTCCTTTGCATTATAAAAAAAATCTGCGTTCATATAACATTGTGACAACGATCCTTGTGTACACGGATCCGCAAAAAAACACAGAAAATGCTATAGTTTGTATGCCAGGCCAGTAGCTGGCAGTGTAATTCTGTATCAACACACCACAGAAGAACACATGTACAAAGCCATGACGTCACTGTTCTCACAGGATCTGCACATTACCAGTTTACATGGTGACAGAAGGGGTTGCATTTTCAAAAGATTACAGTATGGAACCTGGTTTCAAAAGTTTGTGTTTTTAGGCCCCCAAAACGCCCTCAAACGCCGTTGTTTCGTGTTAACAAAAGGCCAAACCACAAACGGCCTCTACATGGGCATGATCACTGTATTCAAAAAATCTGATTTCCTCCACTTTGAAAGCACCTTCTCCTTTTTAATATACGAACCTCAACTCAGCTGACAAACAAAACTTTTATTGTTCCAGATTTCTTTTTTTTTATCACACATTTCCGATCAGGGTTTTTTAAGTAAAAAAGGACAAAATCGCTGTATGCAGACAAATATAAAATTATGTTGTTGCTGCCAGAAACAATGTGAAGAAGCTATATGGACCTTCCCTACATCCTCTATTTTTTCCTTCTATCTTTCCATCCCTCCCTTACTCTTCTTCCCTCACTTTCTTTCATAAATTTCATTAACAGAGAAATCCCATTAGCTCCCTCTCTGGCCCTGCCTCTCAGGGTTAACAACTTTGCTTAGCCATGTAAATTCAGAGCTTAGTCAGGCCGATTCTCCACACAGCCACCGCTGGATGCACGCTGTCCTCGCCACATTTAACGCTATCTTTGGATATGTTCATGTGTGTTAAAAATGTGTTTGTGTGTGTGCAAGTTGTGGGCTCAGGATGTGAGGTCTGTGTAAACCTCTTCCAGCTGATAATCTGGATAGTGTGTGTATGGTTGTGTGTGTGTGCATCTCCATATTATATACATACTGTACATATTCTCAGGGTCTGGTGTATGAAGTGCAGGGGACGGACACTTATCTCCCGTGGGCAGGACCGAGGAGTCTTACGGCTGGCCTCGCTGGGCCCTCCTCCTCCTCCCCAGCAGTCTTCCTCTGACCTCCTCCTTCCCTCTGTGAGGCTTTAACACACAAACCCAGGAAGATTTACTCCACATTGGCACCACTGTCGACTTGCTGGCTCCCAAACAAAGTGAAGCAGCTTAAAGTGATATTTCACTTCACGGGAAACATTTTATTCTCTCTGTTACTGCACAGGTATGTCCAGGAATTGAACTTTTTTTTTCAGACTCACTTGTAACTCTTGATATTTCAGGCTGTAAAAATATGTCTTTTATGCCAGTTGCTGTGCTATCATGAGTTTTAAAAGTTTTGCCTGTACTACGAGGTTTTTAAAGATTTCTCTAGAGGGTGCTGGTTTAAAGGTGGGGGAAAAAAGATGAAAATGTTATCATGAGGAGAAAATTTTAAAAAACCTCTTCTCCAACCTCTGCTAAATTTCGTCGCCTCAACTGAGTATTTTCAGCCCAAACTGTGGTCCTTCTCAGTGTCCAACCAACAGGGTATTTGGGGCAGAGGGCAAACTATGCAAATGTAATGCAGAACACGTAAGCAATGTTTGACAAACCAATCTCAACTCAAGGCTGCCTTACTTGCTTATTCTGAAAATTTCAACTGTCCAACTCGTTCTCATTCCCAAGTTGTCAAATACCGATGCTTTGTTGCAACCCATTTAGCGTCTGTATGGGACGCACAGGTTTCTCTTGTGTGAAAAACTAATTGCATGCTTAAAATTGGCAAATGGTGGTGGTTAGATAGGTATGAGAAGGTGCTCGGACAGAACTGGTGGCATTGTTATCATGCACTGGCAGATGGCTGGATGGCACGGGCAGCGTCACTTAAGAGCACGGCTGGACGGAAATGCATCAAATGCTGAGGGTGGATAGGTCTCACAAATAACTGACTTCTGTGCGGAAGACCAGAGTTCACTCCCTGTGTGGATGTGTGTTTTTTCTCTATACCTTACCATGTGCTTCTTTTGCCTAAACCCAACCATGGTGACAGTCCACGTTGTTGTGTAAACATAAAGGCCGTGCTGCTTCACCCCACCATGTGCATTGGTTGACATTGCCTTAACAGCATCGCTGAGCAAAAACAGCTGACACAGAAGGATACCTAAAATGTCATAAGTAGACACAGAAGTTGTCTGACAGAGCAGCACCATGTGATGAGTCGGGATGAGAATGTGTTGTATTGTTGGTACTGCTAATGCTGCTCTGCTGTGACTGTGAAAGCATTTATGGGCACAGCATCTGAGTCCAAAACAAACTTTTACTCGGGGACAATAAAGTATGTCATACTGTATTGGAAGTGTGAAAACACAGAGTCTGGGCTGAGATTCTAAACTAAACCTAAAGGATAACTGCTTCTCTTTTGGTGATGACACTGTACTCACCAGGGATCTGGGAACAGGCTGGAAGACTGTGAAACCTGCAAAGACGTGAGGATCCAAACATGATGACTGTTTCCACCAGCACACACAGACCTTTTCAGCCTGCCTGTCAGAGAGGAACACACACCAAACCACACACAAGTGAGTAAATACAGAGACATCACACCAGGTGATTGGTAGGTGACTGCCCTGTCATAAGGCAGACGCGGAAAGTCACTGACAGAGCAGCACGTGACGAGTTGGGATGAGAACGTGTTGTCCAAGCATTAATACTTTGACCAAAATAAGGCAAAGTTACAGTGTCAGTGTGTATTTATTTTTGTCAATTTGTAAACACACAGCAAACATGCTTAAGCATGAATAATGAAAAATAAAACCTGTCTACCTATAAATTGTAACCTTTTACCAAAAAAACTGCCTATTCTGTGGTATTGGATGTCATAAAACATAACTCAAATAGAACTGTGTAGAGGAAAGTTGGGGTATTTGTAATATACAATTATTTTGCCTAATTAGACACTTTTTTCCCAAAATACCACTGGTTCCCTGGTTATGGCATATCAGATCAAAAGCCTGCGAGGAGCATCAATTAAAAAGGACCGAGGCACGTTTCTTATTATTTGTTGTTCAGGTGGTGGCTAAAAGGTAAGTCAGAAAATATATTTGTCGTTTGGGTGTTTGACCCTTTGAAGAATATTCAAAGACAATGGGTAGGTTCTTCGTTGGTGCAACTTTTCCAACTGGATCATTACAGTGAGCATGTGTGTCAGGAGACAGACAGGACATTGACTGGGTCAGGAAGTGGCTGGAGAGTGTAGACAGAGGAGTGGGAGCTGAACTTCATTGATAAACCTCTTTCAGTCGCAGACAAGGAAGGAAGTTGCACAGGCTGCAGGGAGGGAGACGCTATAGATCCAGTATTGGGACAGGAGTCCAGCCACTGCCAGCCATTGATCAGGATCACAATCAATCAGGAAACCATTGAGCAGCCTGCTCCAAAAATAGAGTGAAAAAGCACCTGGGAGTGAGCAGTGGACAGGGTCAGCTCGGAGTCACAGCCGCGTGCCCCAAGACATTGTCCCCTCTCGCTCTGATTGCCCGAGGCAGGAAGTGGATCAGAGCGCTGCTGTTACGCTGGGAGATGTGTTTCATAATGGAGTGTACAGGTTTATGCCACTTGACCTCTGAACCTCAAATGTTATTGACATGTTTCCTTGTTCATGGGTCAAATTCTCCTCCCTGGAGCCAGAGATCCTTCAGCTTAAATCATTAGCTTGAGTCAGAAAACCTGGACTCAATCATTTTGTTTAAAGCCCACAGATGACGGAGAGTCGCTGTAGAGTGTTATTAACATTTTAGGAGGGAAATAACAGAACAGTCGGTGGGTTTCCATTACAAATTTATACAAAACTTAAGTGATATTTTTGAAATGTTGATAAAACATAATTGCAAGATGACTATGTTTCAGTTGAGTGATGTTATGTGCTTTTTCTTGCGATAACATTCCAAGAAGCATGATGATGGATTTTCGAAACATTATCAGCTTTATTTCTATTGCAGCCAACACACTAACACCAGTATTACCAATCATAGGGGACGTAGGCATGTTATGCAAACGATAATGGAAAGGCAAGCCCCTTATAGCCCTTATATTATTACACAGCAGCCACGTATGAGGGATTTCTGGAAGATCTTAGTCCACGATTTCACAGAGGAATTGTGGATTCAAAACTTCTGATGATACGCTTTACTTTTGAAGAGTTTTGTGATGCAATAACACCTCTTGTAGCACCTGCTGCATCATGCCCGAGGGAGCCAGTTCCTACCAACAAGCACATAGACATAGCATCATGTGACCTATAAAAGCCAAAAAAGTGTTTCCTTTGCAGTTTTGAAAGATATGGCTTTTTTCGAATCGCATAAAATACCACCTCATGCGAGTGTAAAAGCTTTTTTTTGCCATAAATAGGAGTTTTTTCAAAACTGACGTGTTTCCATTAGATGTATTTTATATACAGCCTCGGCGGTTGCCACTTTGTTTAAACTGGAGTTAGTGTGCTAAGGCAGCTGTCCGTGTGACTAAGGCTACACTCCCACTGCACAAAAACCCTGTTAACACCTGCCTCCACCTCCTTAATGCAATGACAATGCATACAGTCGGCAGTCACACCCGGGTCAAATGACTGCAGTAGACACAGGTTTTTATCGCTTCTGGCTCCGATCAGCATTGATTGGAACACAATGAGGTAATTTCAGCTCCTTAACCAGCAAGATGCAGTGACGCGTCATCACTAATTACCCTCTGTCTCCTCCTAAGCAGCGCTAAAACATTATTCCAAGTTAGTCTGCACCAAATTTGAAAGAGAGACTGAATAAGTAAGAGATATAGAAGGAGAAGAAAGTGCTGAAAAACTTTCAAAGACCTCTGTTCCTATTGCTGCCTATTGTTTCCCTATTCTCTGGCCTGTCTGTGACGTTGTACGGACACACCAACAAACCCATATCTTGGTGACAAATACAGCAAAAAATACTCAGAAATAAAGACATAACCTCGACAGTGAAGGTAACAAAATCAAGCTAAAGACACATGTAAACATACCTAGCTCATACACACTTGCTTGTCACACTCTAGTTGGCTGGGGTAGCGCAGAGCCAGAATGGGAGGGGTTTGTTCACCCACTGTGAAAGCACTTTGGACATCCCTGGGATGAGCGAGGACTGTCAAATCCGTCCTGACGGCATTGCGGCTTTCCTCTGTGGGATCAGGCCTGGATGAGAGCCGGCTGCAGAGGCCCAAAGCCGGGGGATTCAGGCCAGTGACTGGCCAGCGGAGCTCGGCTGTCAGTCAGAGCAGGCACAGGGACTGAAACTCTTCAAACAGCTTCCACAGGATCAAGAGGACCGCTCTCTCCGGCTTAGAAGGAGGCTGCTGGAGACACAGATTTGAGAGGAGAAAGAAAAGGACATCATGTGAGACAGACTGAAGTCCACTATCAGGCCTCAGCCTGCAGCTCTGAGCTTCTGTTTGGGTTTAAAGACCAAAACAAGTTATTTAGATAAAGATTGTGTTTCTGTGCAGAGGGTGATGATAGGACAGGAGAACAAAGAGGTGATTGAAGGATGGATGATGCCGGTTTGATATTTATAACAGAGGGCATTGACTGATATTGACCTGCTGTCTGTTTTCACATCTGATGTTTGACCATCTCTCCACACAAACACAAACACACACACACACACACACACTCACACTCACACACACAGAAACACAGCGGTTACTGGAAACAGAGCTCTGATTAAAATACTGAGTTGCCTTCAAACAGACCAAAAAACATGCGCACACACACTCACTCACGCTTGCACGCATGTGCACGCACACACACACACACACACACACACACACACACAACAGTGAAGAACACAGAAATGCAGATCAGTACCACTCAAACTGGGTGTAGTGACAATAGTCTTAAGTGAACCTGTGTGGGATAGCAGGGACATGAATAAGTGATGTCAATAAAATCACAGAGCATGGAGAGTATCAGGAACCGACACACACACAGGCGCGCACGCACGCACGCACGCACGCACGCACACACACACACACACACACACACACACACCTACATACAGAAAAAGCTATGAGGAGCTCTGTTTATGGGTTAGAGACAATATTTTGATTCAAACACAGCAATTCTGTGTAAAGCACAGGTTGTTCATATTTGTGTATTATTTTGTGTCTATGAGGATTACATTATGTGTGTACAGATAATATAAAATTTTACCCACACATGAACATTCAAATGGATCTTCAGAGTGCTACCAAACTATTTTCCAAAGATACTGGTAGAAACCATGAATATTTTAAAACATTAAAACGGCTCAAAAACAAACAGTTACACCTAATTTTCTGAGGGAAAATCTGAGTTAAAAACATATATTTTTCAGTGCAGCCAATTGTTGTTATGTTGTTATTTTTGTTTTTATTTTATTTTATTTAAAAGGGACCATGTACAGTTTAAAACATAAATGTTACCATTTGATACAAGCATCTGCAGTCCCCTGGCAGGTCAAAGCGGTTACACATCACAATGACATCATAATACAAAGTTTAAAAAAAAAGAGGATGAAAAAAAAGAAAGAAATGACACAGACGCAAAATAAATAATACACAATGGAACATGATATAAAGTGATTCAAAGAAGAAGGCAAAAGACAGACAATACAACAAAAAGCACATCCCTTACAAAACACAGAATAAAGAGCTACACACAATAGCACATCACAAGTAAATGCATGTCAAATTAAAAACAAGTTATAAAGTCCAGAGTTCAAGGTTTTTAAACACTGCATAATCAGCTGGCAGTGTTTAATTTTTCTCAGTTTCACTTCCCTATTCTTCCCGATTCCCGATTCTAATCTTTAGGCTTAAGGGATTCATTATGGTGTGATGTTTTTATAAAGACAGTTAGGTATTATCATGTTAATACTGGACCCATAATAAAATGCTGTACACATTACACATAGTGTCCACCTTTTGTCTTTTGCATCACATCCAGTACATGCATCATTTTCTATCTATCACCTGTGTGTAGTTATGTGAATCATTTGCAGGAAGAATGGACTCCGGCAATAACAACTGTTATCACAAAATTAAAATTAAAATACAGACGGTTAACATGAATTGCTAAAAAAAAAGAAAAAATAGTGTCTACAAATAGTATCAAAATGCAATTTGATATAATGCAAATCATAAAGATAAGTACACAACTACTCCTTTATAAAATGCAAGTATCTTAAAATTAAGATCTGACTACTTACCACCCTTAGATGTTCTCTGTAAACAAAGCTTATATTTCTGTTTCATATCTTCATAAAAGAATGAGCTCCTAAAACCTCAGAGGGGAGCACAGGCTGGAAATCCCTGCAACTTGACCTTTGACCTGTCTCAGTGCTCAAGAGGGTTGACAGGAGAAATGGGTGCATGAGGGGAGGAAAAAGGGGGGGGGGGGGAGTTTTAATTTTTCAATAGGACTGTCAAGGACACACAGCGGTCCACCCAGCAGCTCCGCTCACCTGAAAGAATGTCTTTGGAGACCAAAAAGAAGCAGGTGTCCTCTCCACACAGCTGCACATTTGTTCCTCTCTCCTATTAAGATTTTAAATATCACAGAGTGCTTTAAGAGCTGAAGGGAAGCAAAGGGCTTTCTTAGAAAGATTACAAACAAATTGAAAAGAATATTTTATTTATTTATTCACTCTGCCGGACCCAGAGGAGCTGAAATGAAAGGACACACACACATGCATTTCCACACACACACACACGCACGCACACACACACACACACACACACACACACACACACACACACACACACACACACTGCGCTCTCGTCTTCCCTGGGTAGCTGTTAGCAGATTTTCACGTGTGGAGAAGCTCCCAGCAGAGACGGCGGGTAGAAGAGTCGGGAGGTCTTCCACTTACAGCAGAGATCACCACAGTGAAAAATTTATATCAGCAACACACCACGCCCAGTGTGTGTCTGTGTGTGTGTGTGTGTGTGTGGTAGGGGGGGTTGGGGGGGTAGGGGGCAGTAGAGGAGCACTTAAGTCAATACATGTTGAATGAGTGAAGTACATGTGTTGCTGTAATGCAACAACAGTCTTTTGCATACTGTGTTTATTGTGTGGGGCCTTGTGTCTATTGTACATCCATCCATCCATCCATCCATTTTTATTCTGTCCATCCATCTATCTGTCTGTCCAGCCACTCATCTTTTCAACCATCGCTCTGTCTATGCAGACCATAGACTGTATATAAAGATGGATGGCTTGACAGCTTACCAAAAGTGAAGGCAAAAAATTTTGATCGCCACCTTGTGGGTGACTCATTTTTGGTAGTTCTGATCATATTGAAGAACCATTATTCTTCAAATATAAGCCTAGTCCCAGTTAAACGCCCGCTCCCTTTAATTAGCCCGGTGTGGCTACACATTTTGAAAAATAAAGGCCTGTCTCAATTAGAGGTCTGGTTACCATGCAGTTAATTTTTATAGAAGTTCTTTGGATGTATAAAACCAGGTTGTTAGCTACCCACTGGGGATAATGTTAGTTAGCTGCTTAGATCATACATACAAATATAAACATTTAAACTTTAGCTTGTATGGACATGCTACATACATGGTTAGCTAAGTAAGATTAAATGGTGCTTTTCACATTTGGTAAGATAGCAGGATCTTGATACCCTGGAGATTGTTACTGCACAGACTCTGGCTCCAAATGACTTCATCAGTGCACCAGTGTACGGGTTATTTTGGCTTCATTTTTTGTAAAGTGGGAGGAAGTGGAGACACGCCGTCCATCTTTATATACAGTCATTGGTCCAACAACTAATGCATTAGTCTGTCCAACCATCCATCTGTTTGTCCATTGGTCCATCCATTCATTTAGCTCTCGTCCTTCAGTCCATCTGTTCACATGCTCACCCATGATTTATCATCCATCCATCCACTGGTATATCTGTCACTTTACCCATTCACTTATCTATCCATTGATCAGCTCATCCATTCATCTTTCATCAACCAATTAGTCATGCATCTTTTCATCAGTAAATCCACCATGCATCAACCTATCCATCCATCCATCCATCCATCCATTGTAATTTAGTTCTAAAGAGGAACACTTGGACTCAGATTCACCCACCAGAATTTAAATAATAACTTCCCTGTGTTGTTGGACACAATGAAAGAATGTAAAACAAGCTTTTCGGGGAGGCAAAGTGAGCGCAACATTTCCCCACATGCAGCCCTGTCAGATTAGATTAGGATTAGACTGAAGCAAACAGGATGTCATTCTCTGTTAATCTCCCCTAAACTCAGTTTAGCTCAACCACAGTTGACAGCTGAGGCCCATTTGGTCTGAGAGACGGCCGGTCGCTGCTGACATTATCAACCTCACCCCTCCATCCATGCACACACACTCACTCACACACACACAAGAACATAGAGTTTACAGAGTTAGGAAGGCCTGGAAGGAACGTAGTGAAGCTGGCAGCCACCTGAGAGAGTTGATCCACACAACTGCCTCCATCAGCAACTTCCTCAGAGCTTTTTAGCCACTTTCCTCCTCTAATTCAGCTCCTCGTCACGGCCCCGGTTCACAGTGTTCCGCTCCAGACACGTTTTGGGTTTGACGTCCCCGAGGTCTGAGGAGTAAAAGCTACGCATGAGTCTCTCCAGGTGAGACGAAGAAGTGGAGGAGGGGGGGCTGATTTCTACCAGCCCTCATTCCTTAGTTTCTGTATCCCCCATCTTCTCTCCTTTGTCCCTCTTCATCTATCCCTTCCATGTTTGGTCCATCAGCACCTCAACACCAGTGCCCCCGTCCAGTGACAGGGGGGTTCTGACTGATTGACAGGTCACTCATCAGGAGGGACATGTTCAGCCTATTGAAATCTACTTATTATGAATTATTCAAAGACACACCTCTCTCACTCTCTCAGCCCGCCGACAACATGGCAGGTAGAGGCTGAACGAGTTATTCAGTGACCCTGGTCGCCTGCACACAAACAAACACAAAAAAACGCATACACACACTCTGTACGTGCATGCATTTGTTCTCTCTTTGATGTCTTTGATGATTACCCCCACTACTAGCCTAACTTTAACACAAAAACTAAGTCTTTACCCAAACTGCCCTGCAAACAGATGGGGACCAGAGAAAATATTCCATATCCACACTTAACTAGGTCCTCAGAAAGGTATAAGAACAAGAATACATACTGCACACATTGTCTGAAGACTAATGTACTGGGATCTTTTACATGAGGTAAAAAAGTAATACTGCAGTTTTAAAAGTCCTGCACTGGCCATTTTACCAAATAAATTAGATAACTATCAGCACAAATAAAGGTCTAGGGTGCAGGATTTAGTGGGATATATGTGCTTTTATATTTGCCTGATTTACCATGTCATTAAGTCCACCATGTTTTTTTCTATAGTAGCCCAGAGGAGACAA
This sequence comes from Plectropomus leopardus, assembly GCF_026936395.1. NCBI lineage: Eukaryota > Metazoa > Chordata > Actinopteri > Perciformes > Serranidae > Plectropomus > Plectropomus leopardus. Next base: position 5,977,237 of record NC_142180.1, read on the forward strand.
ACCAAATACTGGCTCTGGGTAGGGCCATTTGTGTTTTGGTGTGGCCAAAGTAGTAGGGTATGGGCCCAAAATGGGCATCTTATCTGGGGCCCACTTAAGTAACTCGCCCATGTGGGCAATTGGCATTGGGCCATTATGAAACCCATAAAGACAATTCCATATAGGGCCCAGTTTTCAGCCCATTTAATACCTACATGGGCCCCACATACAAATGTTGGCTGGGTGTCACATAAATTCCAAAAGTCCCTCGACATAGACATATACATACACACTACACTGTTAAAATAACTTGATTGACTTTTGTTTCACACAGGACACCTGCGCCGTGGGTGAAAGTTTGGGGTTTGTTTGACCCATCCAACTCCCCTACCACCCAAACTATACAGACTTCCTCTGTCTTTATACTAAGGCAGTTGCTCAGTGTCAAAAAGTGCCTTCATCTGATGTGTCTCTTACACTGCTAAAGGGTGCCTCATTGTGTCAATATCTTACACCAAGGGCCACAGGCCGAGCATCATTATTTGACAAGTTGGGTGTGAAGAGAGGTAGATATGGCATCCTCTGTGAACCAACAGATCCACAGAAGATGCCATATCTACTGCTCTTCACTCAGTCTTCACTCACCTGGAGAATAAGAACAGCTATATCAGGATGCTGTTTGTTGACTACAGCTCAGCATTCAACACAATCTCTCCCATGAAGCTGATTGGGAAACTTGACACTCTTGGCTTCAGTACAACACTTTCCAGCTGGATACTGGACTTCCTCACATGGAGACCCCACAGACTTAGGATTGGCAGTCTCACCTCCTCTACATTAGTGCTCAAATCCAGAGCCCCCCAAGGCTGTGTGCTCAGCCTCCCTGTGTTCACACTGTACACCCATGACTGCACTCCCAGACATCAGGAGAACTCTTGTGAAGTATGCGGTTGACATTACCATCATTAGTCGTATTACAAACAATGAGAGTTCACACCGGGAGGAAATCAACAATCTTGGTGCACATAGAACAACCTACTGCTCAACGTCAGTAAAACCAAGGAGCTGATTGTTGATTTTAGAAAGAAGGAGGCAAAGACACACACCCCTGTTTACATCAGTGGAGCTGAGGTGGAGCAGGTAAACAAAAAATTCCTTGCAATTACCATCACTGAGAACCTATCTTGGTCATCACACATCACCATCCAGGTTAAAAAAGCACAGAAAAGGCTCTATTTCCTGCGGAAACTTAAGAAGGCTAAATTCCAGGGCAAGATCTTGGTTAACTTCAACAGAGGAGCAATAGAAAGCAGCTGACTGGAAACATCACCAACCGGCATGGCTCATGCACGGCCCAGGACAGAAAGGCTCTACAGCAGGTGATTAAAACTGTCCAGAACATCACTGGTTCCCATCTACAGAGCATCAGTGACCTCGGTGAAGTGAGGTGTCTGCACAGAGCTCAAAGGATATTGAAAGACAGCAGCCACCCCAGTCTGTTCACCCTGCTGCCATCTGGAAAAACATACAGAAGTGTCTGCTGCTGAACCACCAGACTAAAAAGGAGCTCCTTTCACTGGGCTTTGACTCCTCAACTCCTCCTTCAACACCAAAAAGATGTAGCAGGATTTAAGATCCCCTTAAAATTCATTTCTTCTTTAAGTATGTGTAAGAAAATGACAATAAAGTTACCTTGTACCTTGAGACGGGGTTTTGCCAACATTACTAATGATTATCGCAGTTGAGCACAACCTGCTGTTTGATTCAAACAAAAACGTGTCAGCCATTAAGAAACAAGCACAGTATATTTTGTGCATCATAAAATTAGGTACAGTGGTCAGTAAAACCACTTTCTGATCTTTTCCAATTTTCAAAAGAATCAAACTCTCATGTCCCCATATCAAACATTGGTGTATATAAAAATTATGCTCCTGTTTGGACAAAAAAAGAAAAGCAGTATGAAACCAATAGCTGATTAGCTTGTAGGACTTAAACTCAAAATGAAGAGGAGTAGCTGCCACGTATTATGGCAGTCTCACTTTAAAAAGAAAATGAAAACATAACCAGGAGATAACTGTTCCCAGCTCCAAGCCTCCGTCTCCTCCCATTACATCCCCACTGGGCTAATAAAAGGATTTCCAGCTTTGTGTAGAATGGAGGACATCTCCTGTTCCTTTTGATACCGCTATTGAACACTTCTTGTTCTCTGAGGTGAGCTAAATACCTCCTCTGTCCTCCTCCTTCCATCATTTCCTACCTCTTAGCTTCCTATTAACCCTTCCAAACCTGCCCCCAGTCCGCCCAAATCTGGGCTCTGGAGTAGACAGGCTGAAATGAATAAGGGGGCCGAGGAGGGTCAGCAGAAAGGCATGATGGGACTTATCATGGAGCACATATGGGAATTGTGAGGGATTTGAGTGGGAGCGTAGCGGACACAGGAATGGATCAGCCTGTGACATCATTAACCACGGGGAGCTTCCATCCGCTTGGATTTCTGGGATTTCTGTAAGCCAGACAGTGAAGGGGTAGAAGAGGCCAACTGGTTGAGGGGGGAGTCCGGTCTCTCTGAGATTGAGAGACCAGAGTGTATGATTGACCAAAAAAGCTGATATTGTGATTGAATTTGAAAATAAAAAATGAAAGTTAGGGACAGAAATAGGAAGCCACTGAGAAAGAGTCACGCTGGGTTTTTTTTCTGTCCTCTTTGTTGCAGTTTTCTTTTTTGCCCTATACTGAATCCCCAAAAAATGAATACAAATATCCTAAATAAACACGCATACACACTCATGTGAGCGTGCACACCAGGCATAGTTTGGAAGTGTCAGTGGATAGGTTTGTCTCTGTCAGCAGGTCTGGCTGCTTGATGGTCGCACTTTGTCGAGGTGTTGTTTTTTCTCCCTTCGTTAGACTCGGCGTTAATTACTAATCTCACGGTCCAGCGCAGGACACTTGTGCTAACGTTAACTCTCTCTCACTAATGAGGGGGAAACCAGACAAACAGAGGGGATTTACAGCACAACACATGCACACTATTTCACTGTCACACTCACTAAAACAGACACACAAACACTCGGGAAAAGAGAAGACAGAAGCTCTGAGAAAGAGACTAGCAAAGACGAGAGTGTAAACAGTACTGTATACCTTGTGTAGTTTATATGACTACACACAAAAATATGCATATGTGTACATAAGCAAAAGTAATTAGGTCCAGATTCATGTCTTTCTTTTTCTGTTTCCTTTTTTTTTAAAAAAAGTTTTCTTCAAATAAATGCTCTTATGGGCTATTATTAAAAAGCGCATAAACTCAACCACTTTAACACTTACATACACACACAATTGAGAAACACACTCCATGCATGTTTCCATTATACATACAGTGCGCAATGCAAGCAGCAGCATGCTAAAATGCAAAACAAGCACAATGTCTGCCCCGTGCCAGATGCAGCATCGGCGTGGGGCAGACATCTACACCCCCCCCACACACACGCATATGTGCACACACACAAATAATTTTGTTCTTTTACACTTTTAAGGGTCCTCGTTGACATAATGCATTTCCTAGTGCATAGCCCCTAAAGTTCATTCTAACTTTGATCCCAAAACCAAAGCCCTCAAATGGTACTTAAAAAAAGCAAGGACCGGACAAAATGTTCTTACTTTGGAAAATGCACTCACTTTAGGTTTCCACTACATGGTACCTACTCTACTCCACTCGCCTTTGGTATCGGGTACTTTTGTGGGAGTTGTTTTTCATTAGAAGATAGTACCGCTTCAGTGTAGCTGGTCATCATAGCAACACCATGCGAAACTGCTGTAATGTCATCTTCAACACGACACACACATACGCATAGACTCGCATTTGTTGGATATGCTCGTCGGCCAGTAAGGTGAGGAACGTTTGCACCTCCTCATGGTGTGATCTTTCTGGCAAGTACCAAAAAAGGCAGTTCCAGGTACCAGGTACTTTTTTCCTAATGGAAAACCAAAAAAGGCAAGTAGAGTAAAGTAGAGTAGAGCCAGTATCACGTAGTGGAAACGCGCCTTAAAATGGACATGCAAATCTTGGTGGTGCTTTTTGTGGTTAGTGTTGGGCAGCAGTGGCATTTTCCAAAATGTAGACTTTTCTTCAAAAATACCCACACCTTTCAGATATGTCCTCACTTTCCAAAAATGTACCCACTTTTCAAAAATACTGTGAGGTCCAAAAGAGTCTTTATGTTATTGTTAATGGTGGCAAACCAGTTTCCCATCTGGGGATAAATAAAGTTAATCCTATGCTCTCCTAAAAGTTTCCTCAGTTTCTATAATGTACACACAAAAGTGCCCTCACTTTCTAGAATATAGTAACTTTTCTCAAAAATATCTACATCTTCCAGACATGTCCTCACTTCTCAATAATTTTCCAAAATCTCCTTACATTTAGGAATATGTTTCCACTTTCCAAACATGCAGAAAAAAAATGTCTTCACATTTCAAAATGTCCTAACTTTCAATATTGTAGTCACTTAAAAAAAAAAATACCATCCAGAAATGTCCTTACTTTTGAAGTTCAATTTCATTTTTCCAAAATCTTGTCCCCCACTTTCAGAATATGCTTTAACATCTGAAAATCATCCTCAATTTTTTAAGTTCACTCACTTGGCAAAAATGTGCTTAATGTACAAAAATGATTTACTTCGCAAAAATGCTTTTGACTCCCAAAAAACCTCCTGTTCACCCAAATGTCCTCCTTCTCAAAGTCTAAAACTTAAGCTGGTCCTCACAAAGACAGAAGGACAACAATACACACACACACACACACACACCTTCCCACTCCTATCCCATCCTGCCTCAGCGTGCTGCCCCCTGAGGGACACCACAATTAATGACCCTACTGATGACCGTATCAGTGCTGGTGGGGCAGGCTGCGTCCTCCGCGTACATCATGACTAGAGGCGAGCTGTGTGTGTGTGTGTGCGCGTGCATGCATGTGTGTGTTCAGGACAGTGCATATGGAAGAGCTGTGGGACCTCTGGGCCCAGGTGATGTCACACGGCAGTGTCGCCGGTTGCATATGTGTTAGCTCATGCATGTGTATGTTGTTCACACTTTACTCGCCGTTTCGCAGTGCCAGGTGACGGGTGTGTATCGACGGGCCGAGTGTGTGTTTTTTGCTGAGGTGTGTGTGGACGTACGTGTGTGTCGGAGGCAGACACAGCATTTTAAAGCTCAGGCTTCAGCACAAACGGAGCTGCGCAAGCTAACCATCAGCGCTTTAGCTGAAGCGTCCACCTCTAAGGGGGGGGTGAGGTGAATTGGGCTGCCTCCCCCGCCCGGGAGCTCCCTGTCCCCCCCACCCCTCTCTGTGGCCCCGCAGCCTGGCAGGGTGATGAAGGAGAAGCTGTCAATAAGAAAACAGGCCACGCAGAGGTTCAAACAAACTGCTGTTAGAGACACAAACTAACAAGCCTCAGGCCAAGGCCTCTTCTTCATCTCACTTCTTCTCTGTTCTTCTTCTTCTCTGGTCTTCAACGCCGGCTTTTCAGTTGCTCAAAGGCTCCTTTAATCATGCACGTCACAGATTCCACCCTCTTCAGCACTTTGTGCGTTTGATTACACCTGTTTATGTGCTGCTGATGTTGTTTGCTCAGCCGCTCTACATGCGTGTGTGTGTGTTCATGTCGCTGGTGTGTATGCGTGTGTGTTCTCTTAAACCAACCTGCTGACACAAGGTCTGTCCAGTTTAGATCCCGAGCACCAGAGGCGTTGCTGAACTTGAAACTCTCCTCCATTTCTTCAAAGTTTACACTGACATAAGTGCTCACATTTACACTCGCGCTCAGCTCCTTCATGTACACATTGCCTTGGTGTGTGTTTTAGCTGCAGGCTCACACATCAGGGCGGAATCAGGATTTCTGCGAACACACACAAGAGACAAGCTGCCAGGTCAAACTTGTTCATTTCTCATTTTACTTTGAAAATTTGGAGCCAGTAAGGAGACACTATGTGGTCTAAGATGTGAAACCCTCAGATGACTAAAACTGAAGTGGTTCACCAAAACAGCATGTTGATATAAAAACAGTCCCTCTGTCTCACCTCTGGTCCTGCTGTTAGTTCACTCATTCATCCATCTTCGCTGAACACCACCACCTCCACCTCCATCTAAAAACTGTAAAAGGGACCTCCCGTAGCAAGCTGGTATGCTTCTATTTCTGCAAAAATAATAAATAATATTTACAGTTCATTACAATTTGTCATTTATTTTTGGTTTAAGACATTCTGTCTATATGTTATGAATGTACTGTAAAATCTGGGGAAACAGCAACATTACTAAAAGTCAAACAGAGTCAAAGATGAATTATCATTTGATCTGAGCTGACAAATTACAGATCAAGTCAAGTTCTGTTAAAGGTCTATTGTGTAAAGATCTGGTGGCATCTAGAAGTGAGATTGCAGATTGCAACCAACTAAAACTTCTCTCATGTGTCAAGCATGTAGGAGAATTACAGTAGTCAATGTGAAAACATAAATGGCCCTATCTAGAACCAATGTTTGGTTTGTCCATTCTGGGCCACTGTAGAAAAAACATTCTGGACTCTGTGGAAGAAGACCAAGCCTCCAGGAAGTGCGCCAGGCTCATGTGATGCCCACAGACCCAGAAAAACATTTGGAAAGTTTAAAAGAGCCACAAGATTTTTTAATTTTAATTTTAGACCACTATTTAAGCTAGTGAATTGCTAAATCAGAAGTCAGTCACTTCGCCAGCAGAAATTACCCGCTCAGGCTATTTGGCTGCTATAAGTCTCTAGTGCACAAGCCTCATGGGCCGGTAGATCCGGGTATTCTATTTCCAGAAAAATAGCTTATTTTGCTCAATACACTAATGAGCCACTATCATAGGAATGAACGGGGCCCCACCTCCAGGATGTATCCAGACTTTCTCAATACATCCATGCACCTAACATCTCTGAGCTAGCTAATGTTACAGCTCAGCCAAGGAAAAAGCCATTGATGTTTACATTTGCATGGACATCTCTCTATGGCCGATATCTCCAAAACTAGGGAAGTCACACCAAATTAATCCAGACAGATAAATAGCATGTTAGAGGGAAAATATGTTATTCTTACTTTAGGGTGAACTGTACCTTTAAGGTCCTCAAAGATCGCACAACATGGAGCCTGCGAGCTTAGGAGGTACTTGAATCTGCTGGCTTGGCCCTAGCAGTCTTGACCCAGAAGCTGTTAACCTTCAGATTAAGAAAAAAACATATCATCCAACCAAAAGCAATACAAATTAAACATATATTTTTAATGTGGCTAAAACACACACACTACAAAAACCAAACACGAGGTGAAAAAAGACAATATGTTTCATATAGTTTTGCAAAATATGATGCAAAGTCCTTTCCTAATAATGACAATGGAAGTTTCAATGACTTACTTTTTGAAGGTGGTCATTGTGGTCAGTCAGACTTTATAGGGGTATAAAGGGCCCTGTGTGATGATGAAAGAGAGATCATCGGTTGTATTACCAGTGGGTTTGCAGGGGAGGGCATTGGAGGCCTGAAATGCTGGATACAGAACCGGGCGAGCGTCCCCTGCAGTGAGTCGCCTCCAGCATGTTGTCATGCAGGCATGGGTGTCCTGTGACCTTAGATGCTGCCCATGATTAGTTTTTATGAGGCCTAATGAATGCTTATGCATTCTCTGACCAGCTCTGATTAATATTGATGAGATCCCAGGATTGCTGACACACACCTTTCCAGAAAGGCTTGATTATGACCTGTGCATGTTAACACATGAAGGGGGACAAGAGAGGCGGTCAGGTGGTGCTTTTCAGCCTGAAGATCACAACACTGTATAATAAGTCATGGTCATATCAAAGTGGAGGAAATAAAAGGGTTTCTGTGCTGTAGCAGTGAAGTGGCAGACAAGCATTTTTCACCAAAATGTGAAATGCTACCACCAAAGCCAACATCTGGTACCCCCGTTGCCATGGTTACTCGAAGACATTTGTGTATTAGTGGAAAGAGATGAACTGTACTAATAGTCCAATATTTTGAACCTGGGAATTTATGTCAATTTGAACTGTGAAAATTTCAAATTGTATAAACATCATTTACACAGCTCAGTCATCTTTTGTTCTACTAATAGGATCTCTGGTGTACATTTAGCTGCTTATTTGTACTTTTTTCTTTGTTTTTTTAATGCACTTTCCATTACTAGAGACTTTACGTGAGCAGCTATATTCCAAAAAGGATCTTGTTTACTATATGTACTTCATAATACACAACTTTAGCCCTGATTTTCTGCTAATCAGCAGTTTTTGGAGCTCCCAGATAAAAGCCCCAAATTACAGGCAAATCTGTGTTGGCTCGGTGCTTACATATCAATGCTAAAATGTTTTGTGTGAACTGTGCAAAGACATGAGCTGAAAGGAGCTCAAATGCGTGGCAGAAGCCCCCCAGATATCTAGCATACTAAATATTTCGACTTTGTGAGAACCTGTTGGCATGCTGCAGCCAGTGGAAATACTAGATAAAGGTTGACGACTGAGAAAAGTAGTGCCGCAGAGCTTTCCAAGGTGTGTGTATGTGTTCCTTAGAGGGAGAGAGAGGTAGAAAGTGGACTATTGCATGCAATGTTTTTGTAAGTTATTTGCCCAATGACTTACATGGAATGATGTTTTGTTGTTTTGTTTGACTTAGATATTATTTATATATACTCTCTGGGGATTCCTCCTGGTAAAAACTCTTGCAGTGTGTGACCCACTATATCGATCAGTTATGTAGTAAGAAAACCACAACTTCATAGAATCCCAATTACAAGACAGCAAGTGGTGTAATGTGATAAGCATGAACTAACAACATGTTCTCATCCCAAGTCAACACATTTTGCCGTTTTGCAGTGGACCTCCGCATCTACATATTACGCTTTAGGTATCCTTCTGCGTCTGCTGTTGACATTCAGGGATGTTGCTACCGACACCAGGATGTCAACAAAAGCACATAGTGGGATTATGCTACAAAAGCACATGGTTATGTTTAGACAACAAAAGAACATGGCAAACAATGCCGGGACGTCAAAAAAAACCCCAAAAAAACACATGCTTAGGATTCGGCAAAAATGATGTGCTGTAAGTTAAAAAAGCAACTTTATATTGACTGATTTTTGAATCTTAGGGAAATATGTGAGTGTGCTTGCTAGGAGGTAGAAAATGCATGAATGATCTCAAAGTGAACTTACCTTATTCAGGTGAGTGTAGCTGTCATTCATTCAAAAGTACCTGGATTTAGCCCCGCCTTCAATAATTCAAGAAAATGGAGGGTAGAAATGGACTGTCCCCATTAGAGCTACCTGTCTATCACAGAGCTGTCACAGCAGGCTCACACGTTTACACTGCATCCCATTTAAATCCACCGACTGTATCTATTAATTAGTAGCTCTCCTGCTGGTGAACTTCTGTACCTGTGCAAACACAAAACAAACACGCTCCTGAGTTCATACAGCAGCCACGTCTGTGTCCATCAGCTGTTTGTGACTCACTTTGTTTTACAAAGAGACCAAACCAAAGGGAGACTGGGAGATTAAGAGAGAGAGAAACCTAAAGGTGGAATGACAGGTGCGGAAAAGGGAGGCCTGAATAATTCAGTGAGTGGTCTGGTAAGATTTCATCTCTCTGTTGATCACTCTGTTCATATTTCCTGCTCCTGCTGCTTTTAACTTCCCTCTTCATCCTTTGAGTTACATCTGGCACCTGATTATAGTCACATTTTAAATATTTGATCATTTGAATATGTCCAATTAGTCTAGGTTTTGTTTCTGGTCATCTGTGTTATTTTCTGACATTTTGTTCTGCTGTGGCCTTTGATTTCTTCGTTGTACCTCATTGCTTGTGTCTGAGAAAATTCCAACAACATTCCAAACATGATGATGCCTTTTAAAATAAAGTGTTTGAGGAAAGTTAAACTATCAATATTGTAACTCATAAAGAGCACTGAAGCATCTTTATGTTCTTATGGCCAAAGCCAATGAGCATACAGTATTTCTTTATTTTTACTGTTTCCATTAGCTTAAAGACCAAGTTCAATTTCCTTTTCTGAATTTGTCTTCTGTCCACATTTTATGTGATTATTTATTTGGTATTTCTTGAAAACAATTTGTGATACATTTTGTCATACAGCGTCTGACTTTTTATTCTTCCTTGGAAAGTGGAGTTTGACAAAATAATCTCTTTCGGGGAACACAGAGTGTATGTTATAAGCCTGATGATTTCAACTTTAGGACAAGGAACGATACTGCTAAAACAAAAAGGGCCACAATAAGCAGTCTCTCTTAACACCAGATCAAATAGGTAACATGATAACAACTCTAAAACGTCTGCTCACAGTGAGATGCAGGTGAGAGCTTAAAGCTAATAATTGGACTTTGAGGGAAGTTTGTATTGTCCAGTTTTGATTTGGTTTTGTTTTGCATGTTTTAATCTGTTTATTTCATTGTAATTTTGTTTTCATTGTGGAGAAAAAGTCAGAAATTTCTTTCCTCAAAACTTTCGCCTTCATTGTCAGGTGCATAGCTGACACAGGAGTGAAGCAAAGACCTGAAATTTCTTTCCCAGTAGATGTACCTCCAGTTTGGTTATCTCGGATGTGAATAGTAACACACACAGTTGGGCAGTGTTAGTGAGTGGAAAGGCGGTGAGGGATCATGTCCTTATCACTTACATCCTGACTCCTCCTGGTTAGTCAGGACATCTGCACAGTGGGCACTGGAAATCAGGAGTGGGAGTGAGAACATCATGTAATAACAAATATGATTTAAAACAGTTAATACTTTATTAATTGCTGATGCTAATTGCTCATGTGGCGTTCACTTTGGCCAACAAGTTTTCACTCTCAACTTGTAAAGTACCAGTGCTTCATCAGTTGCCGTACACTTCAAGCTATGGCGTCCCTAGCTTCAGTTTTGGAAAGGTCAGGAACAAAACATCAGTTTCCACTTCTTAAATACATACAGTTGTTTATCAAAATAAACCTCCAGTGTAAGTTCACTTAGTTTTAGGATTAACTGGTGAGGCTCAGGCAAATAAATTACATAGTTAGGCTTCAAAAAAAAAAAGAAAAAAGAAAAAAGGGTTCAGATGACATTGACTTTTGATTTCACACAGGACATATGCAGCTGCTTTTGGGTGAAAATCCTGTGTTTGTTTGACCAATCCATCCACCCCAACCTCTTCTCTATGTGTACTTTCCCACTCTATATACTACATCACTTGTTCTGAGCATCTAACAATAACACAGCCCAATGCGTCTCATAAAGATGCTAAAGAGTGCCTTGAGGTGTCCGTATCCAATGCTGAAGGCCACTGACCAAGAATTGGTATTGTGAAGCTGGTAGTGAGAACAAGTTGCTTTTGGGAGCCATCTTAAAAATGTTAAACCTCAACTGTCTTAGTTTGAGTTATCCTCGTTTGGACCAATGTCATGTACAAGAAAACTAATTTTACTGCTAATAATGTAAGCACAGAAAATACCAGTAAATCCCTTTTTCTCTAAACATTACTTTGCCAAGAACTCACTGTCAATTAAATAAGGTTAAAGCAGCAGAAAAGTTTCAGAACAAAATGACTCATTTAACTGGACAGTTAGAATGGTGCTAACTGGGGGTGTGGGGGTGGATGAGATCTGCCTGGAGTTTCTTAGGGCCCTGGATGTTGTGGGGCTGTCATGGTTGACACGACTCTGCAACATTGCGTGGACATTGCGTGGACATCGGGGGACTGTGCATCACTATCAGATGCTGAGGGATGAGACAAAGCATGGGAATTTACAACCTGGAACTAAGACGGAGTTGATTCCTGACGAGAATCTGGATAACATTGCAATTATTTTCTACAGATCATCACAGTTAGGGAGCAGCCTTCAGGTAAAGACCACACCTTCACAGTCTGAATCCTTGGAAGGAGGCAGAGCCTGATGGTTTGAAATCTGCCTCAAAATATGATAACTGTGGCGGTTTGTGTGTCTGTGTTTGTAATGATAATACCAGAAACAGGAGTTATTAATTAAAAAAACACTGTGGATACAAGCTCAAGGTATTAATTGTTATAGAGTGAGTTTGTATTTCACTCTGTCCTGCTGGAGTGAGAACTATCTCCTTGGTAACTCAGCACCTTTTCCCTCTCTCCTTCCTAAAGTTGACCTCCCACTGAGAGCACTGACACCCCTGTCACATCCCATCCACCCCATGCCACATCCCAACACACACACACACACACACGTACATTAGCACGCACGCACGCAGACATGCACGCATACACACACACACACACACACACACACACACACACACACACACACACACACACACACACACACACACAAAAAACACACACAGAGCTGCTGCATGCCTCATGAATGTTTAATCAGAACTGGTCTTATGACATGCAGTATCAGACCAGTGCAGAAACATCCCATCTGAGCCCCACTGAGACTGATTATTAACCCACCAGAGTGCAGAGGGGACACACCCTCTCACACACACACACACACACACACACACACATATACACACACACACACACACACACACACAAATATACTGTGTATGTATAAGCTGAAATATATTTTTATTGTGTTAATATATCCCCTTTACATGGCAAAAATAAATGTAGTATTTTTATTTTTTTATTTGTATGAAATCACACTCTATAATATGTTTCATGACCAGTGTGAATATACTTTTGAAGACAAGGGGATACTCTCATCTCTTAACCTCTTTCAAATAGATCACTCCTATGGGAAGATGGAATACAAAGATAGATTGATAAAGGTGTGTGAAATGACTGTAATATTAGTGTATAATTCATGTGTTGAGTGTCATTATTCTGTCACATCTCCCCCTGTTGAGACCTAGATTACAGATGGGTGTTTAATTCTACTTGTAGTAAAAATCAGCTGGTGGATGATGGATAGTGGCTTGTTTTCTAATAGAGAATGTGAATATAAATTTTAAAGTTTTCTTGTAATTATGTCCTCAAAATTTCTCAAACTAAAATCATGCACCCTGTATAATTTAGAAATGTAACAGGTAATATATTTTAATTATTTCAACCCTAAATTGATACGCTTCTCCTAGCTTGGTTTACAAATAGCTCTACACACACACACACACACACACACACACACACACACAAACACATTCTAATCACAGGGTTCACTTACTTGGTTTGGTGAAACTTTTAGCCACATTTCATGGCCTTCCTCTCCAAATGGATTGGCATAAATAGAATACAATATAACAAGTATGTTTTATTTTAGTGTATTATCACTTAAAAATAAAAATTGTTGTGTTTTAGTTACCTTAGAATGAGCTGTCTCTACATAGAGCGCAGATCCTGGTTTATGGAGATGTTCACCGCCATGTTTCTACAGTAGCCCAGAGGGAACAAATCAAACACTGGCTCCAGAAAGGGCCAATCGCATTTTCATGTCGTCCACCGTAGTGGGGAGTGCATCTGGAAAGAGAAGCATCAGAAAAACAATGTTTTGTAATATGAAAGGGTTTTATTTGGTGTTTTTTAATTTTAAATCACTGGGTTCTGACAGATCTGGGATTTGGAGAGGAAGACACCTCTGCAGATTGTTCTGCTCCTGGTAAAACTTCTCTAAACCTCTGGATCTTTATGGATTTATCAGAAAAAAACACATAGCATGCAGTGTATGAGCTGCTTGTTTCAGACATGCCAAACAGTGCTGTGGAGAAACACTGATTTGTAACATTAAACTGCTTTATTCAGGGCTTTTTTTGTTCTAGTCACCTGCTCTGTTTGTTTTGGAGAGGAACACACCTCTAGATAATTCGGCTCCTGGTGAAAGCATTCTTAACAATAAACATTAAGGGAATTCTAAACAGGAGAAGTGTAAACTGGTTGCAATCTGTAATCCTTATCACTATAGGCATCACTAAATCCTCCTTAATCTTACACACTTGGATGTTATTTACATAATTGCACCATGGGAGTCTTAGGGGCTGTTTAAACAGTAATGGTTCTTGCTTGAAACTTTAAACTTTTGTTGCGGTTTGGCCTTTCATTCACACAACAACAGCGTTTTAGAGGCCTGAAAATGCAAACTTTTGAAACTGGGTTCCAAAGTGTAATCTTTAGAAAGTGGTTCCCCCTCTGTTGCCGTGTAAACTGGCTATGTACAGATCCTGTGAGAACAGTGATGACACGACCGCACTTTCACACGAGCATGAAACAGCCTCTTTGGTGTGTCATTACAAAGTTACACTGCCAGCTACTGGACTGGCATGCATACTACAGTTTTTTCGGTTGCTTTTGCGGATCTGTGTACGTCAGGATCATTCTCACAACGTTATCATATAGTAAGTGGATTTTTTTCAAAAACGCAAAGGAAAAACTTTCCGTTTTTTGTTCTGTTCTCATCTGGCTGTTGTCATCTGGCTGTTGTCATCTAAACGTGGCCTCAGTGTGTTATGTCCACAGGCTGACACCTTTAATCACACAGTTAGTTTGTCTGATAATCGAACCAGTAGAGCTGCAGGACCACTGAAGACTTGAAGTTCTCCAACTGTTAGTCACCAAACATCGTCTATGCAGAAAATGAATCGGATATTACAACAGGAAAAAACACTCTTCCCACAGATTCCTCCTGTGGATTCCCCACAGCTGTCACTCATGCCTCCTTCTCCTCACCAACATGGAGGTTTGGAGGTCTGTCACGATGTGGAAGATGAATCTGTCTCATCAGGAGCAGGGTGAGCTCCCTCTCCAGGGGGGATTCCCGCCCGCTCCCCTCCTGACAGGTTTGATGAATCTCCACATCCCCTCTACTCTGGACGCAAATCTGAGGTTTTAACCAAACGCACCACTGCTCCATCTTTCAGAGGAGCAGGACACAGACTGTGGGACATTTCACTAATGAGAGACGTGACATTTCAACCTTAACTTCAGCCCAGCTCAACCTGACAGGCTGCAGATGTGACCCGTCCTTCTGCTCAGTGGACAAAGTCAACAGAATCCAGTAGTGAATGTAGTAGTATTTAAATCTCTTACTTTGAAATACTAAACACTGCGAGGTAACATGACACCAAATATATGCAAAAATTTTTAAAAATTGAAAAAATTTACTTCTAAAAAAGTAAATACATTCAAGACAAAAATCTGTTTATAAGTCTAAATTAAAAGTATTCATAGACTGCGTTTTTTGCCCTTTTTCTAAAAAAAAAAACACCCCAAAAACCCAAACAATATTCTTATTAAGCAACCGTGCATATTTCAGGTAATGTGCCCTAGCATTTTGTTTATCACATCAAAATATGGAAAAGCTATCCAATTCTTCAACCACTTACTTGAAGACTGGCGTTCTGTTATTTGCATCAAGTGGCAACCTATGAGGCCGACAAATGAGGCTAACATGGACATGGCAAAAACTTCAGTTCATTGAATGGCCACTTGAGGCTGGCTCCAAAACAGAGTAAATAAAAATAAAATAAAATAAAAGTAAATTAGAAAATGCACTTTGGCTGCCAGTTTGTTGTTGTTGCCTAACATAACCATGTGCCATGTCATCCCACCACGAGCATTTGTTGACATCACAGTAGCAACATCCTGGAACATAAACAGCAGACACAGAAGGGTGCCTAAAATGTAATATATAGATGCGGAAGTCCACTGCAAAGCGGCAACATGTGAAGACTTGGGATAAGAACATATTGACTGTATGGCCAACGAATTCTCCCAAAACCTGAATAACTTCAGCATAACTCACATGTCACACATTCGGATCAGTGTGCATTTAAACATAGTGAGGATGTGGTCATCAGACAGAAATCAGAAATGTGTATTTAAGTAATAAAGTAGCTGAATGATCATCAAAGGTCAAAACAACAAGGGCAGCTTAGAGAAAAGTTGGCAAGGATCAGAGACTTTGTAGGCTTGAAGACATTTGATGCCAAGCTGAATTTTTGGGTGTCAATAAAAAAATGGAGTTCAGAGGTTCACTGTTATGAAAGAACTCTTTTTTTCTGTTTGAGTAAATGTGCATAATTACTTCCCCTTTTTGGCAGATTCCAAGAACTGAAAGTGTTCACATAAATGGAAACACAGAATTTTATCCACTCCTAATACGTGACTCATCTTTGAAGCACTGAATCCCAACATTCACTTCTGCCTTGTCAGAGCTTTTCACTGTTTTTCACTGACCACTTTCACTATCACTTAAACACTGACCTGTAAACAATCCAATGATTTCAGTGAAATTCAAACATTCATATAGTTTGGGCTTTGCGTTGGTGAGATGTTTTTGGCGTCTGTCCTTAAATGTTAATAAAGGCCATGCAAATTTAATCCATGTAAACAGGGCCAGGTGAGTGGACTGTGGAGGATGACTTATTCATGGAGGCATATCTGACCAAGACCTGCTGGCTGGGAGTGGGGGTGGGGGGTAAATGTGTGGCCAGCCACTCATCAGGCTGATTGCGTGTGAATGTCACCATGCTCGATTGCTATTCTGCACCACTGAGAATTACAGGTGGTGGAGTCAACATAAAGACATACTGTAGGAGGTACTGATGAGACTGAGTACAGTGAGTCTGCACACCACAAGAATGAGAGATGGCAGATGACTGCAGGCTGGGTTCACACCCTCCTCTTTGTGTTTATTGGCTAAAATGGTCTGTTTTTGAAAACCTGAAGATTATTGGTAATCCATAGCTGTTTCATATGATGTGTTCTTGAGCAGCAACAGTGTCACTACAATTCACTGATCTATAATTAGTTACAGTTGCAGCTTTGAGAGGGATAAAGTCACGTTATTCCTACTACTGTTAACCAATGTCCACAGGATGAATTTGCGGCGTAGTTTTGCCAGCAGACTGAAGTTTTTAAATTAGGATAAAATTACTGATCAACAAACTTTTAATCCATGATTTCTTCTATTGTAATCAAATAAAAATACATAATACAGGTGCTTGGTCCTACTCTTCAAAATTTGAAGCTCTATGTGGCCATAATAATTATGACAGGAGCAAATTAGGAAGTCAGGGGATGTCAGCAGAGGAGAGATCTAAAACAAACACAGGAGTTTCACCCTTAAAACTGCTGTTTGTGTCCCCTTTTAAAAAAGTCAAAAGTCAACACTGACTTTTTTTTTTAACTTAAGTAAGTTGACTTACATGAAGTACTTAACATAACGTATCAACTGTATTTCACTAAACTAAGATAAGTATACTATGCAGGATTGTTGGTTACGGTTTGTAAACATACTCACAAGCAAAAGTGAAAGTAAAAACCAACCCCAGAGTCACCCTCATTTGGCATTTTGCCACACTATTTGTGTTTTTTAAGCACTGTGTCTCTAGCCTGTTTCCACTCCGAACTCGAATACGTCAAATACGTCTGCTCTGTGAGTGGTTTCTGCGTACATGCGTGACACCAAAACCAACCTTCCATGTCTAACCAGAACATGACTGGACACATCAGATGTAAACATGCTTAGGCAGAAGTGGTGGCATTGTTAGTGTACGCCAGTGGATGGCCGGACGCCATCGGGCGTGTCCACGTGCAATACGCACAAGTGGCGTCACTTTAGAACACGACTGCACCAAATCGGTCCAGAGTTCCCAACCCGTGTGGATGTGAGGTTCTTTTTCTACATCTTACCATGTGCCTCTTTTGCCTCAACCTAACAATCTGTGACTTTGTTGCCAATTCCAAACCATTGTTACAGTCCACGTTGGTTGTCATGTGCTTATGTTGTGTAAACATAAGGACTATGCTGCGTCTTCCCACAGGTTTAACATTAACATTTTAACATTAACATTACAGGACTATTTCATGAAAAGAAAGTTGTGTAATCTCAGGCCTTGATAACATACTGAAAACATTTTCTGAATGTTGCTTTGAAAATGCCCCTCCTTTGTTCTCATGTAACATTGTGGGCAATTTATAAAAGAACACTCTATAATCTGTCACCTCTCAACATCATCAAAACATCCTCAAAATGTTGAAGTTGAAATTTTACGTCTCAGTCAGCATTTAAGCTTACAGGAACATTATTTGAAATGATAAACATCCTTAAGAGGATCTTTGATTAGATTAGAACATGTTTTCTTCAAAACATTATGTTAACTTGTAGGAAAGGTTATACAATGTTGTGGGGACGTTACCTGCTACCTGAAAAATAAAGAAAAGCTTTTTGATAACTTTTTTTTACCAAGGCAACCAGGCAGGTTCTACAGGATCTCCACAACGCATTTCATGGCAAATGTATGAAAGATCTCAAAAAGTCTGCTACACACACTACACGAAACATTCTCAAAGTCCAGACTGTGGTCCAGATCCAGACCAGATGGCAAGTCAGTCCAGACTCTGCCCACACCTTGTATTAGCAATGCAATAATACAATTTAATGAAGTGTACATTTCCTACTTTGAAAAAAAGTTTTATACTTATCAATAAATTGTTAGTTTTGTAGAATAAAGTCTATTTAGAGATCGTTACAGCGATCCTTTTCTGATGCAGAGGGGGTTCGGGAGTGCTTAAATGTGATAGCTGAGGCTCTGAGGGACAGGAGATGTCAGAGAAATTAAATTATGAGCAATTTTTAAAAAGTTATTTGCTTATCATTAATGGTTCCAGACCTCTAAATAGAAATCAAATTCGTACCTTTGAATATTAAGTTTGAGAACCTCAGCACTATGGCGTTCATGTGCTGCTGCTTGTTTACTTGTACTAAGTTCCACTTATCGTCTATTTGTTGTATACAGACACAGTGACTTTCTGTTTAAACTTTTCAGAGATTATCACTGAAGTTGTTCTCGCCTCCTCAGGTGAACTAAATATCTCCAAAGGAAAAATATGGAGTGAACAGAGTGCTGAGTCGAATTCAAAGAGAATATAAAAGGAAAGATGGGTGCAGCATTTATTACCATTATCTGACCAAAGAACTGACAAACAACCCAAACTCACTTGTACACTGGAGCGAATGAATTTACCAGAAAAACAGTGAACCAAAACACGATAAAGCCGGCAACAAAAGCAACAACCACCACAACAACAGCAGCAGCAGTAGCAGCAGCAGCAGCAGCGGTGAAGGTGGAGAACATTATCAGTTAGAGACAGAAAGAACACAACAGCTGGCCCCAAACTGCCAACATCTCTCACCACAAAAAATACCTCTAAATGAAAAGGCAACATGTCAGACAAGTAGCTCCTCTCTTTCACTAACTCCTTTTAGTTTCTCTGTGTTTGTGACGCCTCACACCTTTCTGTCACCAAGCGAGGGCTGCCATGACAGTTTCAGCACTCCGTCTCCTCCGCACACCGGCGGCAGCGCTGAGTCTGCACTCCTCCACCACAAACACTTCTTCATTCTGTTTATTTCTTGTTGTCTTTCTCTCGGTATTAAACAGGCTAAATGAGGACGTGCTTTTATAAGGCGGGAGCTTTGAGTGTACCCCAGTTTAAGTTACATCGCAGAAGAAAGAGGACGTTGTACTGCCGCTTTCTGTCACTCTGACAGTCTGTCAGATACTTGCTTTCCCCGTCTCTCTCTGTGATACTCTTATTGTAAATTTAATTGAGGGAAACTTTCAGGAGTTACAAACACCAAACTTCTACCAACATATGTAGAACTTTGCTAAATGAAGCCTTTTTTCACAAGACAAAACAGCAGCATTGGACATATGTTTGTAAAATTAAAACAACATGTCCATGTTTTACTGACCAGCGATCAGTGGGAGTTATGTTTGTTCTCTCTTAACCCTCATTCCCACTGCACAAAACACCCATCAACAACTGCTAACATCTGGCTCCGATCGGCATTAAAGGGAACACAACATCCAGGTAAGTGCGTGACACTAGAAGGGACCTTTCAAGTGCACATTGAACACCACCAGATGGCGTAACGTGAGAACACGACCGGTATTAGCCTGTTTAATACCGAGCCTCTGCAGAACTAGCTGTGGTGTTATTACATGTGGGCGGATGGCACCTGCCACATCCACCTGATACTCAAATAGGCAGCGTCATTTAAAAACGTGGCTAGACAGAACATATAGTGTGCACATGAAATGCGTCAGGATGGCATCAGGCTGTAGTGCTGCTGGTAGTGTTGTAGTCAAGGTCATATATATGTGTGTGTGTGTGTGTGTGTGTGTGTAAACAATTTTCCTCTTTTTCTATGAAGGGTTACAACCATTATTGGTGACAAAAAAAAACAAACTACAAATGACTTACATGATTGGCTAGATTTCAAGAAGGAAGTTTTGCATTCAATCACAGTAATTATGTTAACAAATAAATCAGTTGTGTTCTCAACCAGTCTCGATTAAAAATCCGGAGTACGCTATGTCCGAGACGGAGATAAGGCCGGGTCAAAATGCGTTCGATTCTGAGACGAGACCTAGACTCTCTAAAAGTGGACCAATCTCAAATGCTACAACTGGTAAAGATGTAATATAAGGAACGTGAGGGCACTTAAAGGGCGGGCAGGAGGGGAGGTGGATGGGTCCAACAAACATGGACTTTCACGTGGGAGTCTGGTGTTTTTTTCCTGTCTGAATGTGAATGTATTTTTTCTACACCTTTCTGTGTGCCTCCCCTGCCCTAACAACCACGTGCCAAACACATGCCACTTCATCCCACCATGTGCATTTGTTGACATCACTGTAGCAGCATCACGGAGCACAAACAACAGATGCAGAAGGATACCTAAAATGTAATATGTAGACATGGAAGTCCACTGACAAAGCTGCAACGTGTGATGAGTTGAGAGATATTTCACTGATGACATGAGGTGTGGTAGAAAATGTATCATCACACCTTGTTGTTGTTAAATCTTGTGGAGGAGGATTTTTGATTTAATTTTTGATTGCTCTACTAGAGTCTGTCCATACTCCCGCCTGAACATTCTCCTGCATGACAAATGTGACAAACAGATAACAAACATTACAGACACACACACACACACACACACACACACACACACACACACACACACACACACACACACACACACACAAATACACACAGGCCCTCCGTCTATGGGGGGAGCTACCTTTTAGATGTGCATCAGTCCGGACAGTGTGTGTCTGCCTCTGGGTCCAGGTCCTAAGTGTGTGTGTCAGGCTCAGTGACACCTCAGTCACTTCGGCTCTGCAGCTGCACCGTATAGTTGCCACCAGGAGTGTCTGCGTGGCATTTTGCGGGTGCAGAGGGTGACAGGGTGCGTGACAGCAGGCGGCGTGGGACTGACACTCCCATGTCAGCTGTGAGAGCCTGTTTGGCACTGAGCAAACAGAGATCCACCCTCAGGACTGAAGAGGAGTCACTCAGAGAGGAAAACTGATCCTGGGCCACATGTGACGAGACTGTGTTTATAAGCTGGTCTGACTTCATGTAGTGTGACATTCATCTGGTCCTGCTGAGAGTAAAGGACAGACTGAGAGACGAAGGAAACCACTTGCTGAACAGTTACTGATCTGCAGATAGTGTTTTGAAGTTAATAGAAAAGTCTAGGAGAAGTAGTTCATCATGGCATCAACATTTTAGTGTCTAATTTGAAACCATTGTGCTTCAGTCAACAAGCCACAAAGCACATCTTTACTATATATATATATATATATATATATGTATATATATATAATAACATAATTGATTTCTGAAGGTGTTAAGGCAAGTTATATTTAAGGCTTTTTAAGTTGAAAGCCACTCAGAATGAAATTTATGACCAATTTTACAATAACCAAAACTGAAATTTAAAAAAAAGGGGAAAAAAGCTGACAATTTCCCCAAATGTTTATTGTAACTTAAAACATGACATGATTTTTGTGTCTCTCACTCTGCATGGGAAATTCCACTGCCTTGATTCCAATCATGTAAAGAGTGAAAAACTTTTTGTGAAGAAAACACGAACCTCTTACACATCACTGTTTCCCAGTTTCAGCCATGCTGTGAAATCTTGGTTTAAGACAGTTTTCTTTGACTTTGCACTTCCCTGTGTTGTTCAGGGCACAGTGACAGCAAGGAACAAAATATGAGTTTAGTTGGTTCCACTATCCTGATGTGTCATTTTAATGCAAGAGGCACTGGGAAATAATTTTTAAAAAATAATAGATTTTTTTCAATTATTTTAAGATTATACGATGCAGCATTAGAAAAAAAAAGATTAATAAAATCCTACTTCCCATACATGAGCATTATTAAGACTTAAAATTGGATTTAAGAACTTTTAATACAATTTCACACCTTATATTCAGATTAATAATTTTGAAGCCTTTTAAGACTTTTTGCGGAGGAACCCTAATTTTAATGGTCTGCACTGGATGTTCTGTGTAATTCTGCAGAATCATCAATGTCGATGTTTGCATCTGGCAGTTTTGGTTGTAACAATCAGCAGTTAGTTGCATGTAAGGATGGCAGCACGGATCTCTATCTCCTATGCTTTTGACAGATCCTGGTTTCTTTTTTTCATCTTCTCAAATAATATGACAAGAATCATCATCAAGATTTGATAAGAATGAATGAACCGTCATATTTTCCACCTATTAGTGCCGATTTTGTGCAACACTGACATGTGGACAAGAGCATCAGTGGTTTGAGTCCAATCTCATGAAACTTTAAAATGTGTTTTTACAAGAATCTGTTTTGTCTTAGAGTGAACTGTGTGACTATTTGTTGCTTTTACTGAAAAATTAAGCACTGCACATGGTAGGATTTAGAAATATGAGGGTTTTTAGGGATACATGTGAACTGGGGACTCAAGGAACGTGAGTGAGTGTGTTTGTGTGTGTGTGTGCAAGGTGCAGGGAGGGAGTCTGTGGTATGGCTGCAGGCCAGGCTGAGTGGAATAATTGATTGCTGATTGACCCTCCACTGCCACTGAGGCCAGTCCTCCCCACTGCATTACTGCACATACTCATCTGGTCAACAGCATGTGTGTGCACCTTCACAATCGTGTGTGTATACTGTGTGTGTGTGTGTGTGTGTGTGAGATCCCTCTGCCCACAAACCGCAGCCACAAACCATCAACTATTATCAGAACAAAAAGGGGCCTGTGTGACCTGTGACACGACAAAAATGAATGTCTGAGGAATAATGACTGATTGATTCAGGCTAAATGCTGAATCACTCTCTCTCTCACACACACACACACACAAAGATGGGGAAGTGAAACATGAATGGAAGTGATAGTGGTGGTTTAAGAGATTCAGCAGGAAGTCGACCCCTTGTCAAAAGGTTGACTCAGTAAATCGCCTCGTGATCACCGTCAACAGGAGATAATAACTTGGAAATTCCTGGCAACAAATAACGAGCCGAAACTGCCTCTGAGCATAAAGACGATATAAAAAACACAAAACCAATGTGCAGCACAATATATATAGAATTATTTGTGATATTGCAAATTGCTTTAATAACAATTATCTGAAGGTAATTTTCACTTTATGGCACATTTTCCTTTATTTCAGGTAAAATGTAGAGTGTGATTCACACACTGCCCCTCCTCCTGCTTGTTTGGAAATCAGCACATCATCCCACCGGTCTCATTTATTTGTTTGTTTGCTGGTTAGGTTTGTTTATTACTGTATTTTCAAAGCACGGGACAAGGTTAGATTTGCTGTTTGGGCATATTTTCTCCTGTGATAGCATGTTTGAATTTGTCTACTCAGCATGCGGCGTGTCAGTGTGTGTGTGTGTGTGTGTGTGTGTGTGTGTCTCAGTGTGTGTGTGACAGTATGGTGCCGGTGGAGGCAGGGCATACGCTCAGGGGTCGCCGCAGCAGTATGCTGCCGCCGGTGCCAAATTGCTTTCCAGGGCAGGGACCGGTGGTGTGGTGGCCCTCCAATCCCCCCCTCCATTTCCCCTGCTCTGTAGGGGCTCCTGGCCCCGGGTCACTAACTCAATCACCAGATCAGGAGTAATAATTATTAATACCCCGTGAGCGTTAACAGCACGCAGGTGATTTATCAAAAATGTCGATTACATTTTGCGCAAGGTGACAACTTTTTAAAGCTGAACACCTCCCAGGGGAGTGGGCCTAAGTGGAGAACACCTCTGCTGTACAGAGCCAAGTGGGTCTCTACTAAATGAAAAGGCCTGAATGGCACCATGAGGATGTTATTTATACAGCAACCAGTTCTTCAAAATAAAAGTGTGTATCACTTTTACCTCTTACTGCTAAATGAGAATGTTATTTGTTTGACTTCTGAATTTTTTTTACAGGACAGATTAAGTGTCCACTCTACCAGGTGAGTTACCAGGCATCCTAGATGAGAATATAATGTTAGATGAAAGAGAGAAAAAGAGAAAAACAATATTTGTGGACAGATTAACCTGCTAGGGGACCAAATATCTGCTTAAGGGCCCTTTTTGAGCACCTCTATGTCCTACACTCAATGCATCATGTATGTGCCTTGTCGAATCCAAAGTCCCATTAAAGCTATAGTTGGTAACTTTTATGAAAATAACTGTGCAATATTTGCAGAAACTGTCAGTATATTCTGAAAGGATTTCACAAGACTGAAAAACATCATGTCCCTCCTCCTATTCCCAATCCTAATGGCATTTGCTAGAACTGACACCAAAAACAACCAGTCAGAGCCGAGAAGTCTCCAACACATCTGTCGATCATAAACTTTGGTCAAACTGTCAAATCAAACAACAGGCAGTGCTGATCAAATATGATTCAAGATTGTGTTTCTTCATTGCCTACCCCAAGAACCAAACTCCGCTCACCTGTTGGACCAACTATTGCAATTAGATACACTCCACACTGTGGACGCATACTCTTTTTTTTCTCCTCATAAAAAACATATGATGCAGGGTGGTGAAAGGTAAGCATGACATTGCCTTGTACTTCTGTGGAGTGGAGTACAATCATGGTTCTTTCACAATTTTCCTTTTAGGTCCACAGGACAGCATCACTAGATTTTCTGTGCAAAATGGCAAACAACTTTGGTCCCTATAGACTTGGACCAATTGGGAGTGTAATATAGTGCCTGCACATATGATTTGCTGTCTCAGAGTGAAGTGAATTTAGTGTTCTTTAAATATGTTAGTGTACTGTTTAACTTTAAAGTTAGAAAGTTTGTGGCCAGACTGCCATATTGTAAATAGTTGGCTAAAGTGCTAAGAACAGCCCACCAGCCGGACCAACTTTTCTCATTTTAAACAGTACACTAAAATATATTTCTAAAAACAGAGGAGAAAAATAAGAATGCTGTAATAGAATCTTGCTTCATATTTGTAAAGCACCGTCTGTCCGACAATTTAAGTGCAGTTCATGAGCAGTGATTAACATTACTGACAGCTGCATTAGGGACTCTTTGGCTCTGACTATTTTGTTTTGGTTCACATACAGTGATGCCGTTAGAAGTGCTACAAGGCAAGAGAGTAGGAAGAGGAGTATGATGATTTTTAAAAGATTATTTGTCTCATTTAGTGCTGTGTAATAATAGTGACAGTTTTCACAAAGATGAAAAAAGTTGGGTTTTTTTTACTAAAAGTTACCAACTGCAGCTTTAAATAGGGCAAGTTACTTCTGGTGGTTATGCTTAATTCAAAGAACTGTTGTATGTTTCTCTTTTGCAACCAAGAGCATCTTTTTCACAGGCTGATGTGAAAAGCGGTGATGGTGATGGCTACTATGGTGGTTCATAGTCTGAGTTTAACAAGTACTAGCTTAGCAAAGCTTCAGCAGATGCAGGAGAGGCAGTAGAGAGTGACAGAGGAGGGAGGTGACTGAATAGTAGGGAGGCAGTACATCTGCCCACACACTGTAACATTGCAACTTCTTAACTTAGTATTACTACTACTATTACTTTTCTCCCCACTGCGCAATTAGCTCCCCATTAGTCAATTAGCTGATTATCAGAAAATAAAAAATTGGCAACTATTTCGACGAACATTTGATTCATTTTCTATGAGGTGTTAATACTTTTACTCAAGAAAAGGGACAAAGTCTTTCTGATATATAATAATCATTTGGCCACATAACCAAACATCACAGTATGATACAACATGGCCAACTAAAGCAGGGCACAATATGCTCTGCAAAGAGATGTAATACAGTTTATTAGCACAAATAAGGGAGGGGTAGGTCACAGAGAAAAACAACAGAAACGCACAAATGTATGAACATTAAATAAAAATCAGAGCCGGCCGACTGCCCACAAGAGACTGAGTCTGTTAAACTTCACATCACACACAAAGCAAAAAGAATGAAAATCAAAATAGTTTCTCTCCAATCATACATCATTAACAGCCTACTTGTACACACAACCCATAATGATGCAGACACAGAAAAATATGGGATATATTGCGTCCAGCCTTGACGACAAACAACAACAACAACTACAACAGGTAAAGGAGGTGGAGACTGTGGTCATTATCAGTCTTATTAAAGGATGTGGATCTATCAGCTGTGAGCTTCCACAGTGTTTGTCTGGGCTCTCTGTTTGTGTGTGTGTGTGTGTGTGTGTGTGTGTGTGTGTGCTGGTATACTGTAGGTAAGCTGAGCTGAAGAGACGCTGACTGTGTTGAATCTCAGCAGCAGCAGCTCCAGACGCCAGAGACACACTGCACCTCTCTCTACCTCCCTCCCTCTCTCTCTGTACCTCATCCTCTCTCTCTCTCTCTCTCTCTCTCTCTCCATCCTTCTCACTGCTTCACTTGTTTTGTTTCTCAGATGCAGCTTGGATGGACTCTGCCCTGATTTATGGATAGAAAAGCCCACAGTGTAGTCATGGTGATCTCTCTCTCTCTGTCACACACACACACACACACACACACACACACACACACACACACAAACACAAACACAAACACAAACACGTATACACACGCGCAGTACATGCCTTGTCCTTTATTCCACTGCATCTAAATCTGTGTGTGTTACATGCACACACACACACACACACACACACACACACACATACATACTCTCTGACTCTCAGTGAGGTGATGGCTGTCACACTGCTCAACGTTTCCTCTGAGTCAGCAAAAACAGAAAGAGGAGGAGAGTGATGGAGAGGCTGAAAGGAGGGAGTGAAAGAGGAAGAGGAGAAGGAGAGAGGTATTAAGAGAAAATTTAAATTTGAGGTGAAAGCTGTGTGTTTTTCTCTCTCCAAAAAAAGATTTTATTACTCAGCAATTGAATTAGTTTGTGAATTTGGTGAAACATTACAGACAGATGGATAGACGCACTTAAATAACCGTAAAAGGAAATTAGATGTGTTGTTTTGGTATGGAAAGACACTTTATAAAAGAACTGCATAGATGAGTGTTGTGGAAAACTGCACAAACACAAGCATACACATAATGTGTGGATGAGGGTTTAAGAACTGCACTGACAAAGTATTTTATGGGACAGAAATGTTTGTTGCAAAGAAACAAATGAGGAAGATTTAAATAATCTTTCTTTTTTGGGTAAGAAGGAAAGGGCAATAACTATAAATGCACTTGTCTCTTTGGCTGTTTCAGTCACACATAAAGTGGTGACAATGATTCAAGCACTTAAAAGACAAATAAGTCATCAAATTTCACAAATTTTCCATATTAAGAAAATCTGAAAGCCTGCAAGAAAAAAAATGTAATTTTTACATCTCGGTTAGGCACATTTTTGTTACAGCCATGCTCCTGTTAAAATAGCCTAAAATATTTTAAGAGTTTCAAGATTACACAAACACAATAAGCTGAGATGCACATATGATTCTGAGCAGATCACTAACTTTTTATATTGACGTCTGCTGGCCTTGACGTGCGTGACCCCGCAACACACACGCACTCACTCACGGTGAGTTATGATATGTGTTTGAAATGAGCCGCCCGCCGCGCGCCGGGCCTGACGGCGGTGTCACATCAGCACCAACGCGGGGTGGCATCTGTGTCAACCCGCGGTGCTTCCACCCGGAGAGGAGGAGAGCAGAGAGCACTTAATGCAGTTTAGGGCACGAGCGCGCGCGCACACGCCGTGGACATGGAGAGTACCTTTGAAAGCTGTCCCATGGACACACTCAAAACATACTTCGGGTGAGAAAGAGAGTTTAGCTGCTCGGTGGTGGCATAGAGCAGGCCGGATTCATCCATCCATCAGCGTCTGATGGGGCGCGCAGAGGCCCGCTGACAGGCAGCCGGAGCCGGGGCAGCGGAGCGGAGGAGCCGAGCGGCTGATGCAGCTCATACACAGAGACAAAATACAGCCAAAAAATATTACTGAATAAAATATCGCAGGAGGAAAAACAAAAATAAATTAACACTACATCATAAACAAATAATGCATATATAAACACTAATTGATTGGACTGAAACGTAGTCATATTTTTTTCTCCGCCTTTGATAATAATAATGATAGAGGAACAACAATGCTAATAGACTCACTGTCAACGTCATACACTCGTTAAAGTTCATCATATAGGCTACTTTATCATTATCAAATGATGAAGTTTCTGATTTCATTTAGGATTAAAAAAACATTCTATTATTATAATAGCCTATTATTTTAATTTAGAGTTTAACTATTTTCTTTTATATAAATTGTATAGACGTTTATTGATGCAGGATTAAACTCGAGTAATTGCGCAAAACTTCATTAAAAAAATCGTTCACAAATATGAACATAATCACTTAGTTAATAATAATGATAATAATAATAAAATAGTAATAATACATATTATGAATAAAAAATATATTTATCGGGCTGTTGGACTTTTTTTTAAAAAAAATTAAACCACATTCATAAAGCTGCGATGGAGCTCTGCTGGCCTAAAATAAGAAACAAATGCATGCCATTCTTACGTAAATGCTTTAATAATTTAGAGGCAGGAAGCGTTTTTGTTTTGTTTTGTTTGTTTGTTCGTTCGTTTTTTAAATAAAACCTTTTCTGTTGACAATGACGGCAGCGGCAGTCTGACAGATTTGGGACAGAACTTTTTATTAAACATTATGAAAACAAGATTCTCAACAACGTTCCACTTTGTAGGTTTTTCACTTGTTGACACGTTAGGACACGTTCATTGAATAAATATAGAAATTATATGTACAGATATACATTAACAGCACTGTGCAGAAGTTTACTTTCCTTTGTGTTCTCCTTTTGATTTACCGCAGTCTTTACAATCACATTTTTAGGCTGTAATTGTTTTAGTAAAAAATTGTAAAATTTGAAGTTATATCATACATTAAAAAAAAATTAAAACAGTTACTGAAGGGATAATGTCGGTGTCTGTAATTATTTATTTTTTTTAAAAAGAATAATTTGCAGATGTGTTGCAAGATTCCTTTTGATCCTTTCTGTTGTTTTGATTCCCATAAAAGATCGAATATTTGGAGAGCAACAAATAAAAATGTTAGTTTTGCATTTATTTTGCATTTAGTAGCTTATTTTTGGATGCATTTTGATCTAAAGGTAATAATCTCAGCCTCTCTCTTCCTGCAAGTTTCCGCCGTCCAACAGGTGCGTCGGACACTTCTGCACAATATTGCACATATATCTAGGCAGCAGAAAAACACACGAACCAGGGGTTTCTTGTTGACAGAATAATGCATCGAGTTACTCCAAGAACAGTAAGCTCTACCACAGGCAAAGTCTCCTCTTTTCAAACAATCAAGCATCCTCCTATCAGACACAAGATCTTTTTATTAAGACACCGGGGCTGCAGAATAAACCCGCAGGCCCTAAAAAAATTCTCGTCTACAAATTAAGTAAAAAACAAAAATTAAACTATTTTAATCATCAGGTTGGTGCATAGAGTTTTAGCAGCGAATGCAGTCCTTGTCCATCCAATAAACGAAGCTTTCGCCTCATTAAATTTACATCCAGGATTTTGGAGAGTAACAGATCAAAGGTCCTATTGATAGAAAACAAAAGGTTTGTCCAGTTTGATCTCTTCTTAGTGCAGTATAGGCTTGCCTTTGACATTACACATGTTCAGAAGGAGGAGGAGGATACCATAGACGATTTGCATGCTGTAACATACAAACATTTGTATTAAGACATTTCGAATAATCCAAGCAACAAAAGCTCTTTAAAAAGAGGAAAAAAGGTAAAATAACACAGTTAACTGTTTGTTTGTTTTTTTTTCTCTACACATTATGTACAGGTGGAAATAAATACAGTCTAAAATCTGGCTCAGTTAATCTCTTTTTGTCGTTTTTCTTTTCTTTTTAAAACAATAGAAAAATTGATTGAAAATAGCAGTTAAAGACGCATCCATTTTTTTACGCAGTTGCAGATTGCATTTTTGTCCGCAGTTCTTGCACCTCTCTCGGGGGGGTGGGGGTGGGGGGCATTTGTGTTTGCATACCCAGGCCTTGCTGATGGCAGAGGAGGAAGAGGAGGGAGGAGGAGAAGGAGAAGCGTTAGAGGAGGAGAGAACCATGGGCCATGCTTTCCATACATGTGGAAGGATTCTGGGAGATGAGTTACCATACATGTCCTGCATGCAGGGTTGCAAATAGGGATGGGAAACTATAGACTTGCAATATTGAAAAGGTCTCTTCTCTGCATCACAGACCGCCTCGCGTTCACACAAACAGTCTGATGAGCTTTCTGGAGCCGGAGGAGAGGCGGCGTATTGCTTTTTCTGCTTCATTTCAGTCCAATCTGATTCTTAAAAAAACATTCTATCCCCAAGTTTTAAGACAAAAAAAAAAAACATCCCTCTTTCTGATTTAAGACAGTCATGTTAAATGCGACGTGATTGGTTGAATGAATAAGACTTCTGACCAGTTGCACCAGAGAAAAGTCTAAGTGATCCCATGAGCCCACCTGACAGGTTGCAGTGAGCTTTACAGAAGTTTAGCCATCTTTAAGACTCAAAAAAATGCGCACAAGGATTACGTTTGTGCGCTCTAATGCGTATTTGTTTACTTTGTCGAGGGAATAACTGTAAACAAAATACAGAAAAATATAAATTAATGTAACAAGGGGGTGTTTGGGGTTGTTATTCGGAGTCTATGCTACAAAGAATCAGTCTCTCACATGAAGAACTCGGCCTGTTTCCCGGGCGGATCTCTCGTGTTCGCGGCTCCACCGGCAGAGTAGGTCCGGCTGGCCAGCTTCTCGTACTTCTCCTTGTAAAGATCCCTCTCCTTGGCGAGGCGCACCACGTCCTGCTTCAGCTGCTCCACCTGGCTCTGCAGGGTGCACTTCTCGGTCTCCAGCATGTGCCTTTGCTGGACGCGTTTGAAGCGGCAGGACTGCGCGTAGCCCCGGTTCTTCAGGGTGCGTCTCTTCTGCTTGAGGCGGATCACCTCCTCCTTGCTGAAGCCCCGCAGCTGCCGGTTGAGCTCTCGCACCGTCATGCTGACCAGCTGCTCGTCCGAGAAGCGGTCCTCCAGGCGGGTGTGGTGGCCGTGGTGGTGGTGATGGTGGTGGTGATGGCCCTGGTGGTGGTGCGCCGCCGAGGCCGCGGACAGGTCCTCTCCGACGTACTGCTGCCCGCGGAAGCCCTCGTAGGCCTGGTGGTGGTGGTGATGGTGGTGCGCGTTGCCGATGAGGGCCTCCACCGCGTCCTCCGGGGTCAAGTTAAGCGCCTCCGGGTTGATGTGGTGCTGGTAGCTGGGGATCCAATACAGGTCCTCCAGCTGAGGCTTCCCCGCGTTGCTGTGATTGTTGTTGCTGTTGTTGCTGCTGCCGCTGCTGCTGCTGCTGTTGACCCCGCTGGTGAGGCTCTGGGCGGGCTGCGCGCCCGGGCTTGGGGCGCAGAAGCTCGGCGAGGAAGGCACGGAGGAGCAGGGTGTGCTGATCGGGGTGGAGGACAGGGAGCCGGACGGGAGGCGGTGGCAGTAGCGGTCGGCCTCCGGCGGCTCCTTCTTCACCTCAAACTTCATAAGGTCAAAGTCATTGACGTACTCGATTGCCAGGGGGCTGTTTGGCAGCTCTGCGCTCATGGCGAGGTCGGTGGCCATGTCAGTCCATGCGACGACTCCTGCCCTCACAGCCAAACCGACGGCGGGCAGCCCTCTCGGATACAGATTGCGAAGAGCCTGTATGGTGTATATATAGACACGCGCACACGCCCGGTGCACAGAGCTGCTGCAGGGCCGGTGGGTGGGTGGAGAAACTTATTAAGGTTGCTCGGCTCTAAGACAACTTCTATATATAGTGGCGTGAATATACGTATGCATGTAAATGAATTTGTACACCTGCCAGTTTGCCTTCGCTCGCTGCTCTTGTTGACAACTTATCCCAGGTCAAATGCACGCTTTAATACCAGGAGCCCCCGGGGCGGCTGAAACAGGAGACACCAACCTGTCTTGTCCTCGCTTCACCTCTGCAGCCCACTTGTCTCCCTGTGATTTACTGTCCTCGATCAAGTGACACGTAAAAGACTTCTCCGCCCGGTGCGTTATAAATATTTTCCAAGCATCCTTCTTCGCCTCCTGCTGTTTACAACTTGATCAAGTCCCAAAGGCAGAAGTCACTGCAGCATGGCCCGGGTTGAAACTTTCTCACACAGTCACATCAATGAGTGTGTGACAGCCACGGGGCACAGCGCAGGCGTGCGTAAAGATGCCAAAAAGTCCCAAGAATCCAATATATGGAATGACACGTGCAGAAGTTTTCAAAGTTAACATGCATTTGAGATGAAAGTCCTACTTTGACGGACAAGAGAGTCTGGTCCCCTGTTATTGTGGTCAGTCCAGATTTTTGATGCAATCAGCCGATTACTGACAGCTTCGGTCCCTACGGTCCTGTCCGCCCTCACCAGGGCGCGCTGTTGACCTTACGTGTTGACTGTGTGTATTATTACACAAGAGGTGATAAATTCCACTTGGTTTTCTCTCTAACAGCCCTCAAAATTGTTTCTAAGAGCTTCACGGTGCAAGCAGCGGTGTCACTGAGGCGCTGGAAGGCAATCTGCTCTTATAAAGACAGCGGGCCCGCGACCCTCCCACACAGAGGTGTGACGGGCCAATGGGAGGAGATCACAGCAGTGTATTTGCATTCTCCTATAGCAAAAGCCTTCACTCTGGCAGCGGCCAGCCCGAGGAGAGCCGATTGGAGCCGAGCGGCGACGAAACGGAGAGGAGCGGAGCGCGCAGCAGGAAGAACAGGTGCAGCAGATCCCCCCCTCTAGTGACCGAGCAGATGCTACTGCACGGAGGAGCGGAGGAGTAAAATGAGTTTCTCCGAGAGAGAAAAATGTTTACTCGGAACAGAGAAAACAGTTTTCACCGTTTCAAACATGCGTGTCAGTTCAGTTATTAAGGCTGTCAGCACGTGTTTAGATTTCACAAGTCAGAAAATGATTTCCAGGTTGTTAATTCGGGGGATCTATCAATTAATCCATTTATAAGGACTTTAAAGTGAATATTGCTATACTCCAGAGCATTTATTTTTAGAATGTTATGCAACATGAAACCCTTTTAATCTTTCTAAAATAAATTTTAAACCTTTTAAACACCATTATATTTATATGTAAGGTTTTTTATAGGTTTACACATGATTGTGATCCACACTATATACAATATTATATATAAGATCGTGCAATATTTAATTTCTGAAGGCCTGAGGTAGCATTTTCAGTTAGTTAGGGACTGTGCTTTGTTTATCAGAGTGGCTGTGGTATGACTTCTATGTTATTCCTTGAGCCTCCCTGAGTGATTGTGGAAAAATCACAATAAATAACTATATTTCACAGTTCCTGGCTGATAAATTCTGGAGATTTTCAAAGAAAACATACCTTTTCAAACCCTATTCAGGGTTTTAGTGATTGTGATGGTATTTAAAATAAATACAAAATACAGCTATTTAAGACTGAATGTCTTTCCCCTGAGAAAAATCACAGAACCTAACTCCCTCCCCAGTGCTTAAAAAATATTTGGAGTGCGTCCTCTGTTTTGCGCATCTCCTCCTCTTTCATAACAGTAATATTTTGTTTTGGACTATAAAAC
Source organism: Plectropomus leopardus (assembly GCF_026936395.1). Lineage (NCBI taxonomy): Eukaryota > Metazoa > Chordata > Actinopteri > Perciformes > Serranidae > Plectropomus > Plectropomus leopardus. The sequence continues at coordinate 6,011,117 of NC_142180.1, forward strand.
CAACTAATTCAATCAAATTGACCCCTCTGACCCCTCAAAAAAGAACCATTGTGGTTAAAGTAAGTCATAATCAAGGTAATTAGCCACAATGCTGACACATGAAATGAATTTGATAATGTGCTGCTGGAAAAACAGGATAAAGCTACATACATCGACAATAAATATATGTTTCTCATTTATTGAAAAACAAACTGCCACAGCTGAATAAAAGAAAATCAAAGTATGAACACCGTACCCTGTGTATGTCTGAGTGGGAAATGATCCTAAATGGGAGGGGGAAGCATGAAAAGTCTGGAATGAAAAGTTTGGTTTCAATCTTATTTTTATTTTTAATTAAAATTGGCTGAATAAATCAGTTGAAAGACTGAATTTTGTGGAAAATGAATAGTAGAGGCTCCTCTCACACCTTAAAGGGTGAAACGGCAAAAGGATTTGTCTCTAAACACAGCCAGAGCTGAAGGAGTGACTGTTTATGCCTCTGTAGCACAGAATGTACATATTTTTCCCCAAGAAAGAGATATTGGGGTTCAATAAGAAAAGAAAGAAAGAAAGGGAAAGAAAGCAAATTGACTTGCTCACTCTCACAGGATTAGTCCCAGGGGCAGACTAACCAAGTTGTGCCTTAGAGGAGAAAACAGCAAAATAGGGGTTCCAAAAACAAAAAGAAATAAAGAAAGAAATAAAGGAAGAAAGGGGGCAATAAATACAAACACTCAGAATTGGGGGAAAAAAAATAGGGTATGAATGTAGGTGTCTGTAAGCAGCACCGGAAAACCAACAATAAAAAGGGGTTTCTCTTTCACTGCCTATACATGGGTATAATACAGAAAGAAAGAAAGAAAGAAAGAAATTAAGATAGAAAGTAAGACAGATGAGCAGATCAAAGGGGGAAGGGCGGGGGGGCCACAGAAGACTACATATGCACAGGGCCCCGTATCTGTTGCTACACCCCTGGCTTGACGTCAAATATGAATACAAACACATATATATATATATATATATATATATATATATATATATATATATATATATTTTAGCAAAAATAACTACAGATGAAAATCACAGAAGGAATACAGACCAAACTGTTGATGTATCTTGTATGTGCAGCACTGTGTCTGGTTGGTGTTAAATTAAATGTAGAACTTTTATTGATGTGAACATAAAAAGAGAAAAAAAGGTCAAATATGACTAAAAAGTCAAATCTTCCCCATTGACTTTATTAAAAGCAGCTTAATGTTTCCATTTGACTCGTTTAAGTCTCGGAGAGGAAGCCCGGGGACGCTTCTGACACCACAAACTACCAAATCTATCAATACCAATCGATTGAATGCCGCGCGCCCCTGTGCCAAAAAAAATCAATCCGCATTTCCGCGAGGCTGCGAAGAGGCCGCGCTGTGGCTGCGCGCGGGGTTAAGTATGATTGGATCGTCCTGCTGGGGTTTTCATTCGCAATTAACCACAAATTGCATCCCGTCTCATCTCCGCGGATCGACGGATAATTAAGCCTCGCCGCGTGCGTCTCCATCCTGGACACATAGGTCTTTTAGCCCGGGGAGAGAAAGAGGGAGGGGAACAGAATTCCAGGATGGTGATGGTATCATGGGACTTGAACCACTGCAACCAACTTAGCCTTTTCAGCAGTGGTGGCCCCCCGGGGTCCCATCCACACACCGAGATGTGAGTGATATATCTGCGGGATAAAGTGCCTATCTGCGGGAAAACACAGGTGGCAGTAAGTTAAACTTGGTCAGATGTGAACAGGAAGACCTTGCACAGCTGCTGAGCTTAACTTCCAGTCCGAAATGGCCATGAAATACGCGCGCCCCCCCTCCCTCAAATCTGCTGGCGAGGATGAAAAGAAGAGTCTGAGATGAAGGGACGGAAATCATATCAAGGTATTTTAAGTTTAGGTGCGCTAAGTCATTAGGAGAGGGTATTTTTTATCAAATAAGCAGGAGTTGGCCCTTCAAACGCCGAGCTAAGCAGTCTGCATTGAAATGGCACCTTTAAGAAGATCTGCTGTGGTCCATTCATTGTCAGGGGAAGGGGAGTGTCTGTGGCCGAGGGCTTGAGACATAAATTTTTGAAGTCAGGGTTTTCATTGTGCCTTTGCATATTGGGACTTCGCTGCAAGTGCAGTTCTACCGATTTAAGCAAAATGGACATCAGCAAGGTGGAGGATCGACAGTGGGCTTTGAGCCGGCCGCAAGGCGAGGCGAGCTTTGAGCCAAGGTAGCCGGCATCCCAAACCAAAGAGTGCGGCTCCCAGGGAGGTGGCTCGGGGTTATCTGAGGCCCGGAGGGTTTTTGTCACCGCTGTTAAGTCACTAATGCCGCTGCGGAGGAATCAGCTTTAATTGTGTGGAGATGTGACATGCATGCATGTGCACGAATGGTGAAGTTAACAGGGAGGGTTACTTTAGGAATCAGGAGTTTCACCACATGGAGGAGGCCTCGCTTATATAGATACCATGTCTGTTCACCAGAATGATGAAAGGTTTGTGGTGTCAAAGAAGTAGCAAGTTTCTACCTCTATCAAACTTTTAAATAACACTGCTTCAGGCAGGAGGAATTGTGCAATAGTTCCGTATGTGCCATGTGTGTTATGTGCAATGTCCAGTATGTGCAATATTTTGTATGTTCACTTTGAACTATATGTAATTTATTGGTGTGGTGTTGCCCGTTCTCACTCCGTCAAATAATTCCGCTCTGTCAGTGCTTTTGCTTAATGAGCGTGATACCAAAAGTCACCTTCTGCGTCCAAATGGAACATGGCTGGATGGTGTCAGATGAGAACGTGTTCAGATAGAACTGGTGAGATTGTTCTTAAACACTTGTGGACAGCCGGGTGGTACTAGTCGCGTCCACATGCAATGCGCATGGGCAGCATCTCTTGAGAATGCCACTGGATGGAACCAGTCGCTTATGCATGAAATGCCGTAGGACAATGTCAAGTAATAATATTGCTGGTAACCATGTAATATAAGGAAAGTGAGTGTGATTATAGGGTTGGTGGGTGGATGTGGTATTGGTGGATAAGTCCCACAAACAACCAACTCTTGTGCAGAAGTCTGAAGTTCACTTACCCTGAGGATGTGTGATTTTTTTTTTTTTTGCCATGTGCCTCTTTTGCCTTAACCTGACTGGTGACTTTGTTGCATAATCCCAACTATCGTGACAGTTCACACTGTTGTGTAAACACAAGGACCATACTGCTGCATCCAACCATGTGCATTTATTGACATCACAGTAACTGCATCTCTTGAGTGTAAACAGCTAATATAGCGTCAACTACAGTTTGGTACAGCTAGTATTGTTCTGTTTATATGACGTTTGTTTTATTGTGACTGTGAAGGCATTTATGGGTGGAGCATTTAAATCCAAGTCCAAGACAAATTTCCCTATAGGTACAATAAAGTATATTTTATTGTAACTGTGAAAACACAGAGTCTGGGCTGGAATTCTAAACTAAACCTAAAGGATAACTGTTTTGTTTTTTGTTGTTTTTTTTTTTTGACAAATTGAGTGTTACTTTTGTAGTTTTGACCAGCATTTCTTTTGGTGATGACACTGTACTCACCAGGGATCCGGGAACAGCCTGGAAGACTGTGAAACCAGCGAAGACGTGACAATTCCAACATGATGACTGTTTCCACCAGCACACACAGATCATTTAGTCCTGCCTGTCAGAAAAGGAACACACACCAAACAACTGAGTAAATACAGAGACAACACACCAGGTGATTGGTAGGTGAACGCTGCTGAAACTGAGAACACAGAAACATGTTTTTTTTAAAGAGTTGCTCATTTACTCTTCAGTCCACTCAGAAAGGTGAAATATACAAAGGAAAAATTCTAAATTTGGATGAGGTGGTTGATGAGGTTTGAGGAAGACATTGACTGCAAACTGCAGAGAACATAAGGAGAGAGAATAAGGTGGTTCACTGCCACTAGGCGGGTTTCCGTTAACCCTCAGATTGCACTGATTGAAATTGTGAATATAAAACATGCCTAATAGAAACATGTGAATTGAGAAAAAAAAACTTCCATTTATCACAAAAAAATTTTTTAAATTCGCATGAGGTGGTATTTCAGGAGATAAAAAGCCATATTTTGCAAAACTGCAATGGAAACACTTTTTTCACATGACGCTATGGCTATGTGCTTGTCAGGAGGAACTGGCTCCCTCGAACATGATGCAGCAGGAGCTACAAGAGGTGTTGCATCACATAGGTCTTAAAAAGTTGAGCAGATCATCCAGAAGTTTTGAAACCACAATTCCTCTGTGTAATCATGGAATTTCACCTGCCAGAAATCTTGCATATGTGGCCGCTCCCACATATAAGGGGCTTGTTTTTCCATTATCGCTGGCATAACACACCTAAATCGCCTTGGATTGGAAATAATGATGGCAAACGGGCTGCTCCAAAAGAAATAATCCTGCGTGTTTTGAACATTCATTGCTGTTATTCTTGGAATTTTATCACTAGAGAAGTCGCAGGACATTGCAAGAGAAGTCTTAAATAACACTCAATGGAAATGCAGTCATGTTGCAATTGTGTTTTATCAACATGCCAGAAATACCGCTTAAGTTTTGTCCAAATATGTTATGGAAACCTGCCTAATGACTGTAAACTGTGAACCTGCTGCAGTGTTTTGTGGACTTTAAACAATAACTTATTTCAATTTTTGGTTGAAGTATCCCTTTAAGTTTTTACACGCAGTTCATGAGATGAGGTAGTGGCAGGAATAACTAGATGTAAAGGTCGAACTGTATTGTGTCTTTAGTAGCTGAAAGAATGTAGATTTCCTGAGCAGACCGAAATGTTTCAGCACTCCACAAAACATTTAGCACAGCTAATAAAGTTGTGAATGACTTGATATTTGCATATTTTCTGTGATACTGAAAGGTGTTTAAAGGTATATATATATATATATATATATATATATATATATATATATATATATATATACACACATATATATACATATATATACTGAAATTTTATCATAACCAACAGTAAAGAAAATAAGATCCAAGTTATAATAAACAAGAGTTCTCACTCAAAGGAAGAAAAGCTTGAAAGGAAAATCCTCATAACAAAAAAGAGTTTTGAACAAATGTTACACACACACACACACACACACACACACACACACACACACACACACACACACACACACACAGATCTTATCAAGTCTCTCAAACACACTTTCTCTCACACAAACACACACCCAATGAAGAATCACAGTTGACCTTTCTTTTTGTCTCTCCGAGTCTTCGTGGACAGATGATTTCTCTCCTTCTGTCTTCTCTCCGTCTCGTGCGCTTTTACTAAAAATTGAAATATTGATCTTAATTAGAGTTTGCCGAGCTCAGCAGCTTGCGTTGAGGGTTTTAGACAAGAGGCAGCAGACATCTGTCTAAGGCACTTATGTTTTCAGCGCAGGAGAGGAGCAGTGTGGGTGAGGAGGAGGAGGAAGAGGAAGGGAGGGGGAAAAAAAAACGTGTGGTGAGAAGAGAAGAGTGATGGCTCCCTGTCTCCTGCCTTTTCTCAGAAACATGTCAAGCTCTCCATCTCTGCTCGCTGCTGTCAATACATCTGAGAGAAAATCGAGTTGAACAGTCACACATACACCAACACACACACCATTCAAATATCCATCCTGACTAAATGTATTCAACTGGCCAAATGTGACAATCTGTACACGAACGTTTCCCAAGTTTCTTCAAAATTATCAACCCACTGTTCACTTGATCTCTCTGTCAACATTTTGGTTGCAATTTATTGTTAGAGACAGTCCACATTGGTAAATAAAGGCAATCTTATTTTGGCATTTTTATTCATACAGTATTACAGCGGCATAAAAGAACATGAAATTAACCCTTTGAAACCTAAGCAAATTGACTCGATTTCTTTTAAAAATATGGCAAGAAAGCAATTAGCACCGAAAGAAGACATTACCCCCAAATTAGCAAGAAATTAAGAAAGAAGAAATTAAATATAATAAATAACACCGAATAATTGACCAGGAAAAAAGTGCTTAAAAGCTAAATTCTGTAACATAATTTTAAGTTTGTAATCATGACACTTATAAATACATTTTTTATTTGTTTTTTACTAGAATTTTTCCCTAGCTTAAATTTCTTTTTTTCCTAAATCTGCTTATTTCTTGCAATTTGTGAAACATTTATCACCAAGTTTCTCATTTTTTTTTAAATTTTTTTTTTAAAGAAATCATACCAATTTGCTCAGGGTTCAACGGTTTATACTTGTGAAAGATGTTTGAAAGCAGCACAAGTAAAGTAATGTTGCTCCAGGTTTCAAAGGGTTAGAAATATTTGGTGGATTTTATGCACAATAATGGCTTAATATGACAAGAAAAACTCATATTAAAAAAAATAAAGGCAGTGTGTAACATACACATGGCTACCACTGCCATAGGACTAACATTGTTGATCCTTCATCCCACAGTGGCTTCGTTTACATGCACACTAATATTCCACTATTATGTATGATATGACAAGTTTGAATTTGATGTAAGTCATGTAAACAGCATACCTGAGTAAATATTCAAATTAGACTTTTTTTTCTGAATTAAGCATTTTCTGATTAAGACATGGAATATTTCAGTATTAATCAGGTTTTAATAGCATTATTAGACATGTTTTCTGAATGCAGAAAATGTGTTTTAGCTGGGGTTTTTAACCCCAATGGGTTTGTGCAAATATTACAATGCTTACCTTTTCAAGAGTTTGTTGAAAGAATGAAAGAAGGAGGCTATATTTGTATGGTAAGTAAGTAGTAATGGTATGGTAATGTAAGTCCACCACCGGCAGAACGCTGAAAAAAATCCTGTTTTGATGCAAAGAAGCAAAACAACAAGCAGAGTATGTGCAGCTGCATGTTAACAAAAATATTTGTGGAAATTTCTATTTTATTAGCTTTGTAAAAAGCTTAAAACCAGATTTTGTGCATGTAAACATACTCAATGTCACCCTTCTTTAGACCCCTTAAAAGTCTCATCACTTGGTCCCAAATACTCTACATCTTTAAAAGTTCTCCAAATCTCCAAATGAAGGAACACACCCAGCTCTTTTCCACAGACCTTTTTCGTTTTCCACAGTTTTCCACCCTTAAACATGGATAGACCCCAGACAGACGCATTAACTTTTTTTTGTTGTTGTTGTTGTTTTTTTTTTCAAAATATCTATGCATTAACATGAACGTAAAACTGAGAACTCAGTATCCCAAACAGATGTCTCCTGCACACACAGACTGTATCTTCTGACAGCTTATTGACATTGAGGCAGGGCACATGTACATATACCTGTATTGTGTCCTCCTGATTGTGTATTAATTTCGTGGTACTCCCCAGTTTCATGCTGCTTGTTTGTCGGTGTGACAACACCTTTGTTAAATAGCGTGGTAAGGCTGTAGATGTAACACACAAACACAGTCTCACTTACACACACACATGCGTGCACACAAACAGTGTGGGTCTCTTAATAGTTGTATTAATAGAGGTTTGTACTAACTCTGCAGAGCAGTGGATGAGTTACTCATCCCAGCATCCTCTCTTTCTCACTTTACACCATCTCATGGGGGAGGAGGATAAAAGGAGGCACATTGCTCTATGCCAATAAGTTAGCTTACATAACTGTTGTTTTCAAATGTACTCATACCAAAAAGTGCTGGAAGAAACATCAGTTTTGATCACTAATGTCCAAAGACCCATTCAGACTTGATTTATTTCTCTGATTTTAAAAATTCCTGCGCTGGTCAGTGATTTTAGCTTGGAATGAGTGTATCATGTTGACAGTTCTATCCGATATCAGGCGAGCAAGGCAAACTAAACTTAAAACTTTGTCAACTACACAGAAGAACTGATATTGTCTTCTGACTCGTGCTGTCTGCATCTTTAACAGACCATACCCTGTAATTCTATTATGTTTAAAATGCAAGCCCCCAGGAACAGAACGAGGGTTTTGAAGCCAATTTGACAAATGCCATATTTACACTGCATGTCAAAGGCGGGAATATCATGCCATTTATGCCGTCTTGCTGTTCTGTATACAACGTCTGATCTTAAACGGGGGACAGAGTAGTCTCGCCTCTGAGCTGGGATCAGAGGTAGCAACAGCTCTGTAACGAGGTTTATGTAAAATGTAAAGTTGGAGAGACTTGACCATGGGCTGAATGGGTGTGACATTGTGACCTGTATATGTCCGCAAACTGGGAAAACGGGGGGGTCAACAGGAGCTCGTTGACCCCCTGAGCAGAGGACAAGATCAGCTGCCATATGACAGGTACAGTAAATGATTGTGATTGACGTGTTATGCCTTTGTTATTGTTTAAAAAAGACTGTGTATATTATATGTCACACTAGAGGCAGATGCTCATGTTAAACATCATGCCTCTTTTGATCCCAGGATGCCATGATTCAGTATATAATCCTACGTATGCATGGCCCTGTAGCACCAAATCGTGGAGTTACATATTACTGCTGGTGCGGAGGCATAAAAAAAATTAATATTTGACACCATTCCTGCCAATAAAGGTCGCTTAATCCTACACATCAGACCTTTATGATGTCACTGTGAGCTGCTGTCCTGTTCCTGCTGTGGATCAGAGGCGGCTACAGAGAGGTGCTGCCTGTGTCCGGGAGGAACAAGCGTGCGGCGGTCTTGCTGGCGTCAGGATGAGTGGACTGTCTTATCATTCCACAACCATCTGAACTATCTGGAAACATGGACAATTATAAATCAGCAGTCAACAATGTAAAGCCGGAGATATAGTTGCTGTTAACTATGTGTATGCGTACGCATGATGGCTGACAAGCGTCGGTTTTGCGCGCCTATGTGCATGAGATGCAGTATGTATACAAACAGCAGGGGCAGTGTAGAGGCAGAGCGGATGTGACAGAGCAAACACAGCATTGGCAGCACCAGAGACAGGTTCTCCCCATTGTCTCGATGGGCTTGATTTAGAGGCCTTACATGCCACTGACATTGTCACTGCTCTTGCCTTTTGCTGTACATATTTTCTTATATATATATATATATATATATATATATATATATATATATACATATATATATATATATATATATATATATATATATATATATATATATATATATATTTTCTAGACTGTTTGAGTTGGTGCCTTGTAATTTCATTTTATTTTACTGTTTTTGCACCTTGTTTTTTTAATCATACTTGGCACCTTGTTTTCTATTTTCCAACATTTTAATATTTTTATATTTGTAATTATTTTTGTCATACGGTATTGTTCTTTCACTGCTTATACTGGACCTCATATCTGCTGTAACATTGAGAATTTCCCCAATGTGGGACTAAATAAGGGTTATCTTATCTTTTCTGCCTTGATCTCATCAAAATGTGACTAACTTCCTCGAGTCTCCACGTCTGTTGTTTACATCCCACACATCTGTAACTGTATACGGCCTGAGTGCTCTCATCTGCCCACTAGAGGTATCCTCCAGTAACACACATCGCATGTAAGCAAGTAGTTATACAAAAATGCTCCAAGCAAAGCAAACAAGTTTTAACAGCAACTATGTCTCCAGCCTAAGAAGGTGCAGAAAACCGGAGGAAATTACAGAGCACAAGTTAAAGGATCTGATGGAATCATGTATAATTCCATATGAAAAGTAATTCCAAGTGAAAAGTCACCTCGGTGAAGTGAGGCGTCTGCACAGAGCTCAAAAGATACTGAAAGACAGCAGCCACCCCAGACAGTCTGTTCACCCTGCTGCCATCTGGAAAAACATACAGAAGTATCTGCTGCTGAAGCAGCTTCTTTCATTGGGCTGTGAGACTCCTCAACTCCTCCTTCAACACCAAAACATGTAGCACGATTTAGGACCACATTTAAATTTCATTTCTTCTTAAGCTACATATAAAAAAAATGACAAACTTACCTTATACCTTGTGCTTGCTCTATGGGCCCATGGATGCTTAAGATCCAAGTAATTCTATATGTGGAAAGTAAGATTATTAGCTTCATGTGCTAAAGAGCAACTTTCATAGGAATAAACTGGGCCCCACCTCAAAACTGCATCCAATTCTCTTTATACATCCATATAATAGTGTTGTTTGGAATGATGAGTTAATGTACCTCCTTTTATAATTTTACTACTGTCTGAATTGGAAGTGTAAATGGAAGCAATGGAGAGAATGACTTTTAATACGGAGCAAAAAAAAAAGAAAAAGGGAGCAGTCTCTGCGTGTGCATGAATTCCCTCAAATCACACACACACACTCACAGCATGGTGAGGATGAAGTCACCGTGCGCTCATGTGTCTCGTCTTCCAGGCTTTTAATGTGAGGGGCACTTCTGCTTCTGTCACCACCTTCCAAATGAAAACTCTCACAAACACACGCTCGGGTCATGTGACGCCGCTCCCAAACAGAGACACACTCGCAGCCCATAAACACTCTCACAGCGCTGACTTCACATGTCAAAAACAGCCTGTGAAACAACAAGTGGTTAGAGTTGATATTTTATTTGTCAGTTTAAAATGTACAAAATCTGATGGGAAATAAATCTGTACTGTAAACACCCAAAGTGATATGTCAGATATGCAAGAGATTTATTGATATAGATGATAAAACTTTCAGGCCCTGAGTGAATAAATTTATAGGGAGGAGATACAGAAACACGTGTCAGGACAAACCTGGAGCACCGAAATCATCCAGGAGTGTTTTTCACCTCCAGTGCTTGCTGCTCTCTGTCGTCTCACAGCCGAGGCTTGATCTGCAGTTTTTTCTCTGCGAAGGAAAAGCAGGGAATTTAAATGAAGAGTATTGGCAGAAATGAAATGACAAAAGACAAGGTGTGTGTTCACTCATGTGGAACCGACTCTGATCTCCTGCGTGCTGAATCGTGCTGAAACACTGAGTGATGACATCTTAGCTGATGGGTAAATGAGGAAGAGAACAGGACAACAGGGATGAATGAAGGTGTGTGTGTGTAGGAAGTGTGTGTGTGAGGTCGCAGTCCGGCAGTGATACATTGCATCTGAGCTAATTTATGCAAAGTGAAGAGGAGCTTGTTTGGCTCAGATCCACCTTTAATGAGGCTCTGGGCGGTGCAGAGGGACCACAGTGTCATTTGTAATACTTAAGAGCAGTGCTTCCCAACTGGTGGGTTGTGGTCAAAAAGTGGGTCACCACTCCATTCTGAATGGACTGCCAGTGACTCGAGACCATGTCAGGTTTGTAAAAAACACACTTTATTTTAAAGTACAGTGAATTTGCAGCACAGAGCTTTAATTTTGAAATAGGGTTTCCTCCTGTATAGTGAGAGAGTGTTTTTTTTTTGGTTTTTTTTTGCAAAACAGTAACTACTTTATTGCTTTATTGTTGGGCTCTTGGTATTATGTGGCCTGTTTTTTCATTCCTTTTTTTGCATTTGCATCTTCATCATCTTTCCATGCAAAGCTGCTCAGAGACATTATGTTGTGTTAGAGTAATTTCCATTATAAAGCTAATAATAGATGATTTTGTTGGGCTAAAAGGAAGTTATCATTGTGCTGCTGAGTTCTGCATTGCTACCAACTCAAAGAATTGCATCCATGCGATCCCAATGGAGGACACAAAGGACTTGCGTATTTCTGTCTCCCAAAGCACAAGATGAAGTAGTCAAATTTCTTGTTTTGTCCAAAACCCAAAGACATTCAATTAACTTTCATGAGAAATACAGAAACTAGAAAACAATAACATTTAAGAAGCTGGAATTAACTTTTTGTTTTTTGTAAAAAAAAATGTCTCAAACTGTTTGATTCATTATGAAATCAGGTAACCATTAATTTCACCCTGTAAAGTCTGAACATTAAATAATAGCCAGAAAATTCTATTTCTAAAAAAAAAAAATAGATTTAATGTTTTTACAGGCCTCTTTGACAAAATGTAAAAAGATTAAAAAAAAAAATTTGCTTATAAGGTAATAATTTTGTATTATATTTGATACATCAGGCTATTATGGTAATTCAATGACCACAAAGAATGTCATTTTTGAAAGCAAATACATACCTTTTTTAATGTAGTTGGAACACTTCGGCTAGTTTTTGTCATTTTTTTACCACCTTTATAGTGCACTGTGGTGGAAAAAAAGTTTTTGTCCTCATTCAGGCAAAAATTGACTTTATATTCCCCTAAAAAGACCTTATAAGGAAAGCCATCCACCATCTGAATGCCCAAGTTCTCAAGTGTGTGATAAGGCTGTGATTGTCCCAGAGGTAACAATAGGTCATTTAATAGAATGAGGTCAAGGTTGCATCCAACAGCTTTTTTTAAAGTAGTGTTAATGTCGATAACATGAAGGTCACATAAAGTTGTGTATCAAATCTGATATAAATGGCATTTTAGTGTTAATAGTTAACGGCTAATCAACTGATTGACATATCTGTTTAGCTCTATTCTACTACAGTAACTATTAGTTTGGATACGTCTTCTTCAGAAACACGTTTTATGGGAGTAAACTCTAATAGACATACACACAAAGTAAAATACAAAAACAAGAACAGTGTAACACATAACTTTGTCAAGATAGTGTTTTCCAGTCCTGGAAAGTTACTCTGCAATTTCCCAAGTTTTCCAGTTGTTAATTGTTAGGAAGACATTCCTTCATACTTACTGGACATTCACAGCAGGCCAAAGCAAACACACTTAAACGCATAGTAAGATAAGAAAGAAAACTGAAGCAGAAACATTTGAGAACATTTACTGTGACAATGTTATTAGAAATGTGGGCTGTTTGAACAGTATGTGAGTGAAGAAGGTCGAAAGTCAAAATGTCTCTGGGCAGGTCAAAGGTCCTGCTCGTTTCCACGCATAAGAGACTAAATATAAACCATGAAAGACAAGGAGGATTACCTAAGAGCAGAACAGTAGAACTGACCAGAAATATTTCAAACAAACCCTAATTTTGTCTTCTGTTATTTATTTAGAAGCTGACCAAATTTGGAAAATCCTGGGTAATGAAGGAAAAATGAAACATGGAGACATGGTAGTATTACTGGAAAAACTCATTGGCAGTTAAGTTGAGTCTGATGATCCATGTCCAGCTTTTCCATCAGAGCAGATACAGCTGACACTAATCAGCTGTCTCTCAGCAGTTTCAGTCTCTGGGGACATCTTCATTTTGTTTGTCAATAAAAAACACCTCTGTCATCTCTTTAGGCAAGACAAAGTACAATATAATATTCATGGAACTCAAAGAGTACCTGGAAGCCTGAAGCACACTCAAAAAAACACCCTATTTATTTAAGGGAATTTTTTAAAGACAAAACTAAATTAATTTCGAGGAGACCTTAATAAAGTAAAAAAAAAATTAAAAATATGGGGTAGGGTTGGGAGATGTTGGTTCCTTAAGTGAGACAATTGTTTTACTTTATTTCATCTTACTTGTCTTTTGGACACTGATTGTATGTATTATTATCGCTTATTTTAACAATGACCTGATTTTTGATATATTCTACAATGGATGTCAATAAAGGAAAAATTCATTTAAAAAATTATATATATATATGTATATATATATAGGTTTGTGTGTGTGTGTGTGTGTGTGCACATATAACATAGGAGCTACAGCCCGCTGAGAATAAGGCTGAATGGGGGATAAAATACACTTAATTAACTTTTCGTAAAAACATTCTGTCAATAGATAGAGAAAATCAGAAAATGTTTGGTAAAGTGGCACAGGTTAAAACAGGTTGAACACAGGTAAAAGGGATAAAGTGTTGCTTTGCTGTGCCAGCCAGCATGCGTGTGTGCGTGTGTGTGGTGTGTGTGTGTCTCCGTCCAGTAGGCAGGGGCAGGTGGATGGTGGAGCCTGGTGGGAGGAGGAGGGGGTGGATGGGGGAGGCCGCCTCTCTCCCTAATCCTCTATCTGTCATGTCTGTCAACAGAGAGCTCAGCTGTGCCTCCCTCCAGCCCAAAACCTAAATATTATTACCTCTGTCCTCTGAGCATTATTACTCCTCCCCTGAGCATCATTGCACTCGTCAGCCCCGCTCTGATCATCATTATCTGTCTGCAGCTCAGACCAATCACCACTCCCCTTTCTCGTGAACTCAGGAATGATCCTGTGGCTTTCATGACAAACATGATCCTGCCACAAAACATGTCTGCACAATATGCTACATAGTCAGCACTTTTACTTTCACAGTAAGCAAACTACAGTTAGTCCTCTTAGGGAACATTGTTTTTTGACAACTTAGATTAAAATTTCCACCCATAATTCCTATTAATTAAAACATTTTACTTGTCAAAGCTGGAGATGTGGAAAACAATGATGGAAGATTTGCAAGACAAGTTGAAAACAAATTAGAGATGTCTCCATACCATTTGTTTATTCTAAATACGATTTAAATACTGAGTTCTGATCCAATACCAGCGCATAAAAGTAACACAAAACTACAATTACCGCCATGTGTTTGTATTCCTCCATTCACCAGTCAGGCTGCATGTACAGTTTGCATCAATGTTTGTAAAACATGAATGCTTCCCACATCCCCAGATGTGCTCTATGTTGGTCAGGTCACATATTTTTGTACCTTTAACCTGCAAGGTCTCGGCTGGCAGTGTGTCTGGTGCGTCTGCCTCCTCTGGGGAGCTGGAGAGGGAGATGAAGGACGGCAGTTCCAGAGGACCTTTGGTGGGCGTCCCTGGAGCTGCCTGAGAGCCCTGCGGCATGACGACAGACAGGCGGGGCCTAGAGGAAAGAAACAAACATTTAACTAGACCTTGAAGCATATCAAAATTAATTAATATGATGGTTCCGGTCATTCAAGAGTGAGCTCTGTACAATCCTCCTCCCTGACCTCTTAGAAGGCTCCTTGGTTCTGGCTCTTTTGGCTGTGGCAGTGGAGGTGCTGCTGGCGCTTCGTTTTACTCGTTGGCGGTGCTGCAGCTTGCAGCGAGCTCCCCGAGGGCAAGATCCCGTCTTAGAGAAGTCCGGACATACCAGAGTGTGTTTTTTCTTGCACTGGTGGTTAGAGAAAAGGGAACATAGACACAAACACACAGGTTTACTTGTAACAAGTAATATCAAGAAATTACAAACTGGAAGTCACTCATAATCCTTTTCCACCAAATTATCTCTGGTACTTGGAGGATGTGTTATCGAGGAGGACATCTAACTGCAAAACACAAGTAAACGATAGCTGCAAAATCATGGATTGCCCTGATTACCTACAAACGTTTACCCTTTTATTACAGATACTAGTCCATACCCAAGAATATGTGCACCACAACCATATGCACATTTCAGGGGATGTGCGTGCCACAACCTTGTACAGACTACAGGCCTGTTTATTGGTGAAGACTTCACCAAAAATGCAAATAAACAGGCTAAAAACAAACAAAAAAATCTGCTTTGTTAGTCACTGGTTCAACATCAAATGCACTGGAACCTAGACTATAGGGGCATTTACACAGCAATGGATCAATCTTAAACTTTGGTTGTGGTTTGGCCTTTCATTCACACAAGTGACACATTTTGCAGCCCTGAAAACATAATCTTTTGAAACCGGGTTCCAGAGTGTAATCTTTTGAAAACATCACCCCTTCTGTCGCTGTGTAAACTTGCAACGTGCAAATGCGCTTTTGCACATTCTATGGTGTGTGATTACAAAGTTATACCGCCACCTACTGGCCTGGCATACATACTACAGGATTTTTGGTTGTTTTTGCAGATCCGTGTACATGAGGATCATTTTCACAATGTTATCATATGAACGCTAATTTTTTTAAAATCTCAGAGCAAAGACTTTTCTGTTATTAGCAGGGTGGTTTTTGTCTAAACGTGGCCTCAATCTGCTAATGAGGGGAAAAAAAAGAATAAATGAGTTCTGCCTGTGGACCCACAAAATTGTCTCACTTTAGAGATAGGACACCTAATGCTAAAAGAAAGGTGGACACACAAGAAACGATAAAACTAAAAGTTCGCAAAACATGTACAAACATGTTTAAACCTTTATGGGAATATCTACAATAGATAATGTTTCTTTTCGTCCCTTAAAGAGATGAAAGTTTTTTATGTCTCTGGTAGCACTCGGATGATTTCACCACTCAAAGTTAAGAACTTGTGTGACAGCATTTCAAAACAGCTAAGTGAAGATACATCCTGACCCGGTACTTGATAGGTTTCCTCTGTTATTCCAGCCACTCTTTTGTAAGTCACTACTTTCAAGAGACTCTCTTTCCGTCACCCTCTCCTTTAACGTGCAAGATGAGCAAGTGGGTCACAGTTAGCGTCATTCTGGGGAGCATTGTGCATGAGAGAGAGCGAGCTTTCACATGCATGTTTGCAACTGAGTGTGTATGACAGTGTAATACGGGTGTAAATTGGTAGCTTCATTCTCCACGAGATCCGATCCCTCCCACCTGTCAGAAAAGCTAATTATATTCACTCTGGGGTGCAGGCTGCGAGGAGTGTGTGTGCTTGTGTGTGCTTGTGTGTGCCTGTGTGTGTGTGTGTGTGTGTGTGTGTGTGTGTGTGTGTGTGTGGAGGGGTGAGGAGTGCGGGACCGGGGAGCAGATTGGGTCCAGAAATAGAGTGTGTATCGGGGGACCAGTGTGTGTTTCTCTGTGTATGTGTGTGTGTGTGTGCGCGTGTGTGTGTGAAGGGGAGAGGGAGCTTGAGATCGATTTTCCAGGAACGCAATGGACTATTGGTGGACTCTCTCTGGAGCCCGGCAGCCCCTGACTTGCTGCCACCAGAGCCCCTCTCATCGCCCTCACACCCATGTTCCTGCACCCCTGAGTGCCAGGGGGACCCAGGGTCAGCTCGCTGTCAAATGTTTCTTTGGATCATCTTATAGGGCTGCGGTTTTGACACAACATTTCGCTCAACAAATCAGATCTGCTGCCGGTGTCAGTAACGAACATCGTTTTATATTCAGTGCATGACATCACTGCTGAGCCTGTCAGCTCCACACTGGGCTGAGAAATACACTCATATTCATCATTTAGTGTTTTATTTTGTGGACAATGTGTTTCTTAAAATTGGGAACTCTGATGCATAATTTTAGGGCTGCAACTTCATTTTACCTTTCAACATGTTTCTTTTTTTCATTTTTAGGTTAGTGAAAAATGCAATATCTTCTCAGAGATAATGGTGACATCTTAAAGTTGCAAATCAATAATGTTTGGCATTTTGCTTTGCTGAAATAAATTACCAAAAGTGTCCATTAATTTTCTGTTTGGCGATTTATCAACTAACTTTTCAAGCACTATGTGATTTTTTGTTTTTTTGTTTAATTTAACATTTAAAAGCTTTAAGCCTCAGTGGCAGCATCTGTTTGACTTCCTATCCCCATCAGAGCTCCACAGCTGACTCTATAGTAACGGTGATTGTGACTTTTGTTTATACGCGATTAATAAAACTTCATCTGTTACAGTTTACACCTACAGAGCAACATTAAACTGAGCATCTCCTGTCAACAGGCCAATCACCTACCTACCTGACCAATCAAATTTCAAGCACTTTCTGATTATATAGTTGCTGCTGCAGACCTACAAATGTTACTGCTTTTTTAAGGAAGGATGAGCTATTAATGTGTAACCATTTGAAATCTGAGCAAATTGGCTTAATTTCTTTCAAATACATGGCAAGAGGGTGATAAGCAATTTAACATAGATAACAAAAATAAAGCAAAATATTAGTAAAAAAATAAAAAAAGTTACAAGGAAATTACCCAAAATTAAGCAAAATTAAACTGACAAAAAAAAGAAAAGAAAATGACCCAGAGAAAGTGCTATTTCTTCTCCTTTTACTCTAACAGAATTTAAACATTATGAATATAGATATAAATTAGATAATTTTCACTTTCTTGTCACTTTTATTTTATTTTTGTATTTTTGAAAGAAAGAAGAAAGTTACACTGAAAAATTAAATGCTGTCATTTAAAAAATAACAATCTTACAATGTTTTTACCTTGTTTCATTTTGTTATTTTATGAATTGTGACACATTTTTTTCTTTTATTTGTCGTTAAGTTTTTTCTTTTATTTGTCGTTAAGTTTTTTCTTCATATCTGTCTTTTTAACACGTAACATATACAATGTATATGTGACGTGTATACAAGTATACTATGTCACTTATACCTTTACATACATAAACAAATACTGTATATACTATATTGCAACATTAGGTGCTCTTATCATAATTATTCTTTCCCATATCACTCAAGAACCTATTGCTGACATTAAAATGTTGACTTTAATATACTAAATCTAAACTTTGACTTGTAAAATGTGCTGTCTCCCACAAAATTCTGATCCAGAGAAGAAAAGTGTGATGGGCCAACAGGAGTTAACAAAGCTGAAGCGCTTTCAGAGTATAAAAAACAGAAACTGTGTGAGAAATTGACTGTAAAAGCTCAGTCCACTCCCCACAGCTCCATACATTCTCATTTTCATAAAAAGAGAGACAGAGAGAGGGAGAGAGAGAAAGAAAGAAAGAGAGAGAGCTGGGAAATGGGAGGAAAAAGCTAAAGTGGACAGAACATCTTTATCCCACACCAAGTTAACAATTTTCCACTTGATTTAAGGAATGCTGGGATGTCTCTGGGGCCTATTAGAGAGCTCTCTGCTGGGCCAAAACCAGGAGGAGTCAGCACATTTACCAAGAGACTGAGAGAATGAGCAGAAGAGGCAAGGAAAAGAGAGAGAGAGAGAGAGAGAGAGAGAGAGAGAGAGAGAGAGAGAGAGAGAGAGAGAGAGAGAGAGAGAGAGAGAGAGAGAGAGAGAGAGAGAGAGAGAGAGAGAGAGAGAGAGAGGGTGGAAGATGGAAAAGACAGTAAAATAAAAAAAGGGACATCACATGCATTTACATCTTAGGCATTAAGCCGACAGTCATCCAGAGCAGCTTACAGCGAAGAGAACAGAACAATAAATGAACTCAGGTTTGTGGAGTATTACTGTAGAGAGGCTGATGTTAAGAAAACGAAAGTTCAGTCTAGATCTTAGCTCATGTCCAGTCCAACATTATTGCTGCATCAAAAAAAAAGACCCTCAGTTTTTCAAAAAAATGTCATATTGTAGTAAGTAAAAATGTTTTAGTATAGTATGTCATAAAAATGTTACAGTATATCAAAAGATGTTGTAGCATAATATGCCAAAAAAAAAAATCAACAATAAGGTAAAAAAAAGTCACAGTATAGTATGCCAAAAAGAAAATGTCATAGTAAAGTGTTTTTAAAAAAATGCCACAGTATATTATGTATAAAAAATTGCCATGGAATAGTTTGCCAAAATGTCATAGTAAATGTCAAAAATTGTCAAAGTACATAGAAAATGCCATAGCATAGTATTTCTTAAAAATGCCATAGTATAGTGTGCCCTCGTACAGCATGTAAAAAAACCCATAGTTTATTATGAAAAAAAATTGCTGAGTATAGTATGCCAAAGAAAGTCATAGTAAATATGTCAAAAAATGTCACAGGATAGTATTTCAAAAATGTCATAGAATAGTATGTCAAAAATTCTCATAAAGTATGCAAAAACGCCATAGTATAGTATGTTAAGCTGCATAATTCATTTTAATGAGAGCACTGTGTTGATGAAAAAATGTACACATTGTTCTGCAGAAAAGTTGGACGTGGCTCAACATTTGCTGCAATGCCGAATAGTGACATCGGGGAGCACACTGTTCTTTGTGTGATTAAATTATAAAACATTATTTAACTAAGGCATATTACAGGGTCCCTGCAGCTTAAGGCAAGTTAGATTTAAGATTTTTAAAAAAATGTTACTCAATAACTACAACTGAAGGAAAAAAAAACAAGAACAAAAAAAAAAACATGATGCGACATCAGCTACAGGGACAATTCTGCTCAAATGTCTATTAAAACAAAAAAAATGGACTTGTATTATGGCGGAGATGAGGGCAGAGCAGAACTGGGATATTCCTGGTATTTGTTGTCACATTTTCTCAGCAATTTTATTTTAGCTCACTGTGCACATTGGATTCAAGTGGCTCGATTCCCATCTAGTCGAGTTTTTTCATAGAAAACACAGAGGCTCATATGCATTGTCTTGCACCTCTGCAAACAGCTCCCCCCAAACAGTTAAACTTATTTTACCTGTCTGCTGTTTGATGGAAAACCACTCGCAGCAAAAAACTTTAGCCGCGGATCAGCCTGCTGCTTTTAAACATCATCATGAGCCGACATCAGTTAATGACCCACCTTCAAGCTGGTAGCCCTTTTGCTAAGGAGACGCAAATCGCTGCCACGCTGGGCTGCCAAACCAAACCAAATCAAACTAGGCCAAGCCAAGCCAGCCATGAGTGTGCAAAAAGGGTTAAACTCACTTATGTCAGCCCCTTGCGCTGCAAGAGCTCGCATGTGTGTATGGCCTTTATGGGGTCAGATCAGGTCAGAGTGTGGTTTGGTATTTTAGAGGTTACCAAACAGACAGTAGATGTAGCCAGAAGCCAAAATGTTGAAAATGATGTTGGTGGCGCATTTTATGATTGACTTTCATGTTTTTTTTTCGTTAGTTATAAACAGGACAAATTAGACAGGGATTACCAAACTCATCCCACCCTGCAGGAAACAGATTGGCAATGTCAGAAATATCACAACAAAGAATTGAGTTGAGTGTTACATTGAGGTAAAAAACAAAGAGCAACTGCTTGAAAAGGGTGAAACCACAGAATCATTTGGCTAAACAGAAGATCAGAGAGCTCTCTGTAACCGATTGCCGCTCACACCCTTTCAACGTGCTGAATCTGCTTCGATAGGAGCCAGTAAGAGTCAACTAAAGCCAATCCTGTAAAAACTATGGTTGACAGTTGGCCACTGACGCTCTGATGGCTGAGTGTCGACTTATCAGGCACCAGAGAGAAAATGGACCTGATACAGGAGCCACATTTGAGCTAATGAAAAAAAGGGGGAAATAATTAAAAAACGCTAAAAAGTGACGCGGTGGAGTTAAGAAATGAGAGGACAATTAGGATGGCAGAGACAGATCCTGCGAGGTGGAGGGTGAGTGTGAGACAAAGCCAGGATGAGGCAGGAGGAGGATGGAGGCGAGGAGCAGACTTAACCCCCAAGCTGCTGGAGTGTCTGCCTGCCTGGCCCAGAGTGCCATCCTCAGCAGTTTTCCCATCTATAATTACTGCCTGCTATCCATCATAGAGCCAGCAGAGCCTCACAGCACAGCGCTCCATAAACACACACACACCCAGGCACAAACACACACACAAACACACACACACACACACAGGGGGAAAATCACAGACCTAAGCACTTCAGCTAATAGAATAAATATTAATATCCCTTTTGTTTTCTATATCCTCATTTCCCCATGCACTATTTAAATGAGGTCTGACAATGTGAAAAAGCATCTGTTTCACACTCGACGCTCAGAAACAAGCAGAAAAAGGAGGAGAGGGGGAGACAAAGGGAGGTAAAAACACAGGAGGAGGAGGAGGGTAAGGTGTGTGTTAGGTGGATGTGGGGACAGTGTGTGTGTGTGTGTGTATGTGGGAAGGGGGTGCTCGGGTGTCTCGAGTCATGTGTAGGTGGCTCTCTGTTACCCATCAGGCCCGCAATGTGTCACTCAGACACTACAGTTATGCCATTATGGACCACCACCCCCTGCAGCTGTTGCTGCCTGTGTGTCACTGTGTACATGCCGCTGTGTGTGTGTTTGTATGTGTGTGTGTGTAAGGAAGATTGGCTACCAAACTACTTGTTTACCTAAGCCTCAGTTTAACTTCAGTGGAACTGTATACATGTCGTACAATATAATTATACATTCAAATGACCAACAAAGCTTAGACAAAGAACTTTACAGTCCGTAATGGCGTCAACACTGTGCTAAATAAAATCTAGTGAAATCAAACCAGTGATGAAGGCGTTGACGGCCTATCTGAATGAGCCAAAAGGCATCGGTTGACCAGCGTCTATGACCTCGGCCTGACCTACACTGAAGCTGCCTGGCTTTGGTGAACACATGTCTGTACTTGGGATAGATTTAATTTGAGGATATTGATGCCCAAGTGTCATTTAACTGACTCTCCAAAGAGAGAGAGACAGAGAGAGTGTGAGGCAAGATAACCATGGGCAATGACAAGTAAACAGTAAGCGAGAAGAGGGAAGTCAAAGTGAAAGCAGACTTGATCTGGTGCTCATTCTTTGTAATTTTGTATCTGAGCAGATCAAATTTTTTGCAGACATGAAAACCAGAGCTGACTAGGAAGATATGCTTATCTCAATCATACAAATGATCTATTGGTATATGATTTATTCATTTACTCTTTTTTTTTAACACAAGGCCTTTGGATGAAGTTGTATAATACACTTCTAGAGAGTGTGCATCATGAAACATACTTCCAAAAACAAAGCACATCTCATGCTAGTCAATCTCTTTGACTTTTATATTGCATAGAAATGTGGTAAATGAACTAATACAAGTTTTTATGGTCTTGCTTTGTGAAAGGTATTACATAAACTTTACTTACTTACTAAGCAATAAAATGAACAAGAAATATATACTTTTTGACAGTCTCTCTTTCAGTCTCTCTTGCAAACTAATTTCGAATAGACAGTATTTAGTGATGACGCATCATTGCATCTTACTAGTTAGGGGCTGTAATTAGCATGTTCTCCTGGGTCTTTGGTGTTCCCATCAATGTGTATTGGAGCTGGAGCCGATAAATACCCGTGACTATTGCAGAGTCACGTGACTCTGTGTGGATGCCGATTATTACCTTTCCCATTACATTTAAAACAAGATGCTAGCAGTTTTTTTGTGCAGTGGAAAAGGTTTTCGGAGACTATTCACTGCTAGGAGAATGGATGGAAGCTCTGGAGACAGAAATAGTAATGACTGAAGCAACTCAAATTCTAGCGTAAACCCCACAGCTGGGGTTCACAGCAAACTGGGTATAATCTGTGTAATAGCAGCCACAGAAAATTTGCTCATCTGGTTAGAAGTTTGCTGTGGGCTGGCTAAATTGGAGTTAGTATTCCAGTAGCTGAAGGTCGGTGTCCTTGGACCATCCACCATTTTCTGCTTTCTCACTTCAGCTTTGTTATTCCTTTGGGGATTTGGCATTACATTAATTATCAGCGGTCACAATAAAAGCAGCAACTTCTTTCTTCTTTCCTCCGCTTTTGAATCATAGCAATTCAGGCTTTCAAAAAATCTATTCAAACATTGTAAAAAGAAAAATTGTGATACTTACGTGAATTGCTTTTTCCACAACCATAGAGGTTTCCCTGTAACATTTGTCTCATATTAAATGGGTCAAACCAGATAAGGTCTCCAAATTCACTTTTTATTATATGCTTTATACTCAAACTTGGAGATATCTTATTTGTTTTGTTTATTTGTTTCTCTTCTGTCTTTGTTCTTGTTATGCTTTATAGTACTTGGTGTTTCGTTGTAGATTTTCTGTATTGTCATGTGGAGGGAACCGGACATTTGTGTTTGTGTTGTTTGCTTTGGCTGGATTAAAAAAGTGCTCATACAGTATAATCCCAATGAATCTGCCTCAGGTTGAAGGTCTTTGGTGTGTTTTTGTGGTTTACCTTCTCTCCCTCAGGACAGTAGCCTTTGACAAAGTCCTCACACACTTCAGCTTTGCGGGACACATAGACGTGACTGTAGGGACAGTCGCTGTTGTTACAGATGCCCTTCAGGAAGTAGGAACACACAGGCATCTGGAGAGAATCACACACAAATATGGAAGCCATGTGAATATGAGAAACTGGTCATGGTATTTGATCAAGACAGGGTAAAAAAAACGAGGTATTTTATCAAAAATGAAAAAAAAACATTTAATAAAAACTGAATGAATCCTCTTTTTGTTTCATTATATTAAAATGTAGTGATTCATCTGGCTTTTGTTGGATGGGTCAAAACTGCCCAAAACTTTCAGATTCAGGCAAAATGTCCAAAAAGAGATTAAATTGATTTTGGGTATCAATCTGACTGACTAAATCAAGCACTTCTGATCCCTGACGCTCTTCCTGAAACTTATCAGACAATAAATAGAGATTTGGTTGTGATAGCAAAAAAAAAGTCTCCTGGTAGAAATGACAGCCTCCCAATGTTGGGCAATAAAAAGAAAGTTGGTGTGAGTCATGGAGAGGATGTGTTTTTGTTTTTTTTGTCCAAATACTATATGCCATTCTGTTTTTGTTCTGCATCAAGATCATCTCCCCATGAGTTGCCCCCCAAAAAAAGAAATAAAACAAGGGAGAGTGCAGGGGTGATGAGAGCATGAGATTACATGAGATTATACAAATTTGTTAACAGACATGTGGTTCTAAAACCACATGTCACGTACAGTACAGACTTGTCCCGTGTGCCAAGCAATCTGTCACACTGAGCAGTTAAATGACCTTAATTGCAGTTGACAGCGGGAGAGTGAGAGTGAATGTGTGTCCTGACAGCATGTGTGCTGGGTGAGTGTGTGTGTGTGTGTGTGTGTGTGTGTGCGCGCCCAGAGAAGTCTACTGTTTGGTGTGCGTGGGCGAGCTTGGTGGATGCCGGTCTAAATATATATAGAGGGGGTTCGGTGAAGAACGACAGCAGGGGAGGGGGGCGGAGTGTGAGAGAGACTCCACCTTGATGGGATGGGATCAGTTCTACCTAATTAACTGCTACAGAAATATTTATACAGGCTGCAGCTCGTCCAGCTCATGATGTGTTTATGTGCTCTGGATGTGTGCAGACTGGTCCAGGGGTGGAGGGAGGGGGTTGAGGGGAGGTGGTGTTCCCGGGTGTAGCAGGGGTAATGCCAGGGGAGTAGGTTCGGGGGTGTTGGGTTTCGAGGTATTTGTGGGAGTGGGGGGACAGGAGGGTGGGGTGCAGGATTCTAGATTCGGGCTCACCTATCAACACTAGTGCTCGGATCAGGTTCGGAGAGCTGCTGGGTGCATAACCCTGCACCCCCCTCCACTTCAAATCAACCCCACTTTGCCCCAGGACCTCCATACAGTCCTGTTTAAGGGGGCCACATGAAATAAGAGCGGGAGTATCCTGTGGAGGGATGGGCCAAAGGTTTGGGGGAGGGGGTTGTTGGAGAGGTGGCATTACAAACAGACAGCTGGGCTCTCAGCACTTACAGGCAGCAGTGTGACAACCAACACAGGTGCAGGGCATTGTGTGTGTGTGTGTGTGTGTGTGATTGGAGGGTGAGGCAAGGCACCTGTTGTTTGTCTTAAAGGGAAAAAAGGGAAAAAATAATCTTTTCCTTTTGAGTGGCTACACTTTCCCTAGACGGTATACAGTATTCTCTCTCTCTCTCTCTCTCTCTTCATATATATATATATATATATATATATATATATATATATATATATATATATATATATATATATATATATATATATAAAAGCTATTTTTCTTTTTTTTATAGTATAAAAGTTAGTAAACATATGGTCACAGGCAGGTTTTATGTAGGAATATGATAATTAAAGTGAATTAGATTAATATACATTTGGCCTACTGGTACATGTGAGTATAAATTAAAAAGACAGTATTGGTTTGATGGTAGATTTTGAGATTTGTAACATCAGAAACAAGGTCTTTTATGCAGAAAAGCTTGACCCATTTTGACAGATGGAAATTAAAAGTTCAATAAATTAAATTAGATGGCAATCAAGAAATTCAATTTCAACAAATTCAGTTTTGAGACCATTTAATGACTAAAAGAAGGGGAACACTACCTCAATTAAAAATGCCAATATTTTGCTTTCACAGCCTAGGAACGTTCAATCAGTATTTGTGAACATGAGCTACTCTCTCTCAAAGGCAAAAACCACAGAAGTAAGTCTCACACTTGTGATGTCATCAAGTATAATAGTCTAGAGCTCTCCGTACAGACAGAGCACAACACGTCACACCCTGAAAGCCACGCCCACAGAGGGGAAACTTTCACAGCCTTTGGATATGTCAGTGATATTCAGCAACATTGATTATGACAGTGCATCTTGTGGAAAAAGCATGTATTTTGTCCATATGCCAAATATGTTAAAAATGATGTCATCAGGTGGACAATAGTAAAAAATACAAATTCCAAAGCAAAAGCCCAGAATAACACAATGCATGTTTTTATGCTTTGTTTCAAGTGGTGCATTTTTTGCACTTAACAGTATAAATGTAACAATTTTGTTCACACAGTGTATTTTAGAATTATTGTAGGAGGCTGAGCTGGAAATTCCAAGATTATAAAAAATAAATAATCTTGTCAAAATGTATGCTATATGCATGACCACAGCCAAAATCATAAAAAAAAAGAAGAATGACAAGCGTGTTAAATACACCAAACATTCCCGAAGGATTAAATCAAACATTTGCTTCTTTGTTTTGTTTTTTTCCAGGAGAGAACACTCACAAAGTAACACACACTCACGAGGATGAGGTGATGAAGGAAGAGAAATCAGTGCACACCCACATTCATCCTGCTGGTTTGAAGGTCGAACAGGTGACCCTCAATCACATGATCTAACCTTTAGGCTGTTCTCCTACCCATAAACCCCTCCTTTCACACAGCATCAGGTCAAGTCTTCCTTACACTTTTGCATGTCATGGAAAGAGGAGCTGTGCCAAGAAGGCAAATATGATCCGAGATCACTGTTCCCAATCATGTGTCATCTTATAGCTACACACTGTTCCAAACCGTGGCCTTTGCAATGAAAACCCATAAAAAACTATGTTGTCCAAAGGATAGATCGTGTGTGGGTGCACGTTACCTTCTCCTTGGCCACCTTATGGGAGAATGGGCATGTCCCGTCCGCCTGCTTGCATGTGCCTCGCAGAAACCTGCACATACACAACGGAAACAGGTCTGAGAACACAGAAGCTAATAGATGTGCAGAGGGAGAGGAGCTGCTGGTTCCTGAAGTGATTTTTCCCAGTGTAATATGCCATTGGAAAGTTTTTTGTAATGGTATCCTTAATATACCTCAACAGAGAAACATAAGGGCATTATGAGGCCTCTGATTTTAATACATTTAACTAAGTCATTAAATTTTTTTATTGAAAAATTAGACACAAATCACTCATTTAAAGCAGAAACAATCCCTTCAAGACTGTTTTCTTCTGATGATTTACAAGCCATTTTTTTCTTTATATATTAAGGTCCCTTTCACACTTTAATTAGAAAGTGACAGCTGAGGAGGTGACAGGACATTAAAGATCCCCTCCAATGAAAATTACAACACTTGCTAAACTCATTAACATGCCTATATAGTGTTTTTATATGCTAAAAGACACATTATGACTTAAATAAGCCAGCAACATCATGGCTGAGCATTTTCGCCATGGAACTGCAGTGTGTCTTAAGCCCTTTTTACACAGAAATGGCGCTAAAGGACTGCTAAAAAGTCCCTTCTTTGTGCTGTCTTTGCATTTTTACACATAATCTGTGATTATAGGCAGCATGCTGGCATAGTGGAATCAACAGATGCATGATAGGCATGATGTTTGACAACAACAGCATCAGCCTTTAGTGTGACATATAACATACACATTGACAGCACTTTCTGAATAAAAACAATGGCATAACATAGCAATGACAATGCTTTATCGTTCCTCTTATATGGCAGCTCATCTCGTCCTCTGCTCGCAGGGTAAGGAGGCAGTGGACTAGGCTTGGGTGGTATCTATTTTTTTTTTATACTTTTGTACCTTTCTGTATCAGGTATACGACGGTATTAGTGTGCAGCGCAAACACCCCCTGTGGCCACGTTGCCTGTGGAGTTCACTACATTCTGCAGGCTGTCTTGCCATTCTCAGTCTTTTAAATACACAATACACTCACGAGATGTCAAGAAAAGGTAAAGTTCTTACCCCTTTTTTCCTTACTGAGCAGAAAAAGACAACCATACACCTTCTGAATTCATGTTTATCTCTTTTACTGAAGACTTCTAGGTCACAGAACCTGTTTTTTTCCCCCCAATGCCCACATTAACCAGGTTAGAGCAGCCACACTGTCAGCATGAGCAGCGCTGCTCAGTCCTTGGCTGCTACTCAGCAGCTGCACATCCAGAGAAACGGAGTCTTGCTGATTTTTTTCCGCATGACCCATGCCTTTTTCAGCAAAAATAGAAAGTTCGTCTTTTGATAATTATATTGACTTTCACTATAGTTTCCGTGTCTTAATCTGTCATTGATGTAAAGAAATACAAATGTATCTGTTTTATTCAATCTTTCCATTTTTTGTTTCAAAACAAAAGCCCTCTGACAACGTTTCTGTCGACAGAATCCCTTCAGTTATTGACACAAGGCATTTTACTGTGAAACATTTGCAGAACTGCGTTGTTGATGATGCAGTAGCTTGTGCGGCTTCATAAATGAGTGGAATATGTGCTTTGAACTGTGAAAACACAGGAGTTATATAATAGTAGGCAGCCCTGAAGCAGCGACACGACAACAAACGCTGCCAATGTGAACACAGACTGCTCACATGTGCATTGTGACCCCGGCGTAACCTCCAGGGCACATGATGCGCACATCCTCAATACAGCCTTTCCAGAATGAAGTGAATAGAATGACGATGGTCCATATTTTTTAGAGCATTTAAAATCACACCCTCAGGATTCCTGAATACCTTGGTTTCCTGTATTACTACGATACCGCCCAGGCCTATCAATGACCTCATTGTTTTTCAAATTTGCTGATGTTAACAACTGTTGTTCTTCATCTCTGAGTCTGCAACTAGATGCTTTTTCATTCTACCGTGGTGGGTCACATCCTGCCAGTTGTCCCTTTCAAATAGATGTTGTTTTGGTGCTGTTACTACCTTCATTACTGGCTTTAATGTGAGACAACTCTATCCCCCTATTCTGTGATCGTACCTTTTATATAGAACAGCAAGGCGGCGTAACGGCATAACATGGCATGAGAAAGGGTAAAAAGGTCTCATAACAGAGCAATTCCTTCGGCTTTCCATGCAGGTGCATGGAGGGCGGAAAAGTACGCTCTCTCTGCCTTACGTGTTCCACGTAAGCACGAAGAAGGGCAAAGATGTCTGAAAGCAAAGCAATACTGCCAAATATCACACTGCTTATACATATAAAACTTTCTTTGACTGATGTGGTCCTGACTGAAATGTTATTTTGATAAACACAAATGAGTTTTTAGGGGTTTAATGAAGGTCTGAAGAGGAACTTTAAGGGGGAAAGGTATAAGGAATGACATGCAATAAAGATCTCCAGCCAGGGGACACTGCGATTCGATGAGGTTCATACATGCCTTTAAGTTCTCCAAATGGCAGTAATCTAACACTGAGCATCACAAAACAGGCTTTTATTTCCTGAACGCCTGATGCCCTAAATAACACCACATACTTCACAACTCTGTTCGGTGAACACTGGGTACAGTGGCAAAATTATCCACCTTTACTGAGCACCAGGGATCAGAACATTAATCTTCCCCCTTGACCCTTCACATATGACAAATAGCATGTTCTTGTGTGTTTACTGTATGTTACCTAGTGCAGACGGCAACCTTGTCTGGGTCGTGGATGTAGGGACAGCTGTTGCCACGGTTACACTTGCCAAAGCGGTTGTAGTACATGCAGTACTGCTTCTGCTGCTTCTTCTGACGAGCATGTCTGATTATGGCGAGGCTCCGCTGGACTGCACGGCTTGTTTCAGAAAACACAGACAGACCACAGGTATCCACAAATCAACAACAAGCAGATTAAGGAAACTGAAGTGGACAACTTGTGCCAGAAATAAAGTTTAAACTCTTGCCCCAATGAGGAGCTTCGGTGTAAAAGTATCCACCATATGCTAACTTTAATTTTAAGAGATTACCTCTGGCTTTACAGCACTCAGTCGACAGTGGTGAAAGGCAGTTAATGTTGGGGGAGGGAGAGAGGGAGATCAAATGTAAAAATCTTGGCTGGCTTGGATTTCATGATGGTGACTTTGTATGGGGAGAGCCAGCAGGATGGCCCATATAAGTTGGATATAAATGTTCACACTACTTGGGCTTGAGTGCTTCTGCTGAGAAGAGATGAAACTGGTTGGTGGTGTGAAAAGCTTACCTGGCTAAATGACGAGAACTGGAGGAGCGGGTGAAAGCAGGACTCATAGGTGAGACCTGGCCACTGCTGAAAGACCTTCCTAAATATGGAAAAAAGGGATACATGAGCAGTGTAAATGAAATTTGTGTTTTGTTTTCAGTTTAACTTTGCAAATAATCTCAACAGTAAAACAATCAGTTTCAAGGTGGACACCCAAGATTAATTACCAATTCAGTGTTGGACCAAATGTATATAAATACATACATATATAATGGTCACATATAATTGTTTTGGTTAACTGATTAGTGACTGACTAGAAATAAAAGTTTAATGTGATCATGTTATTGGAGTGGCACTGTTCACCATAACTTTTTGGCATGTGTTGAATTTTTAATAAGCTGGTTTTTAATAAGCTGCTTATAAGTTCTGACATTATTTAGGAGTTAACTTTTCATGAATGAAATTTCTATATACATGCACAACAATATAAACAAAATCTGAAATACCTGTATGTTTTTTTTGGTGAAGAAGAACTGAAAAGTATGAGAACACCCCGTGTTACTTTTACATTTGTGGTCAACAAACATGTTTGTGGAGATAAAGTGAATTTTATTAAGTATAGTTAAGCATTTACAGCTCAACTATAAATGATTCGCAGCGGTCTGTGTTTTTACATAAACAAGTCTTTGCCTTTATTACCAGTACCAACATGATGCAATGTCCAGGAGCAAGTCCTACAATGCATTAACTCCTCCTAACTGACTTATGTTGTGAAATGTTACCACAATATTATAAGCAATTAGTCTGGCATAGCGATGAAGACATGGACACATATTTAGAAGGAGAGTAGTTAGTTTTTGTCTTTATCATTATGCTAGTCATGATTATGTTATCTTGCCTAAGTCTTATTAAAAATAAAACGCATTAAAAAATTCTGTTAGAACTATTCAGATCAGATATGACAGAAGTAAAGCTGTGTGAGTGTGTGTTTGTGAAGCAAATGCAATAACAACCTGATATGTGCCTGGTTATTTATACTGTGGTGGTTTGACGCGTTGGTGCTGAAGCCAAACGTGACGTCTAGCTCTGTCTGAGAACATCAAAACACTATGTACCCAATGCACTCCACAACCACTGGAGGGAAAAGTGTGTGTGCGTGTGTGTGTGTGTGTGTGTGTGTGCGTGCATGTAGGGTTGTTGGAGGCCATGAGAGGAGTGGAGGTTGGGGTTACAGATGGCAGTCGATCTTATTCAGACCTCTAATTTTGGAACTCTTTTTGGCTGTTAAAGCTCTCATCAAGTGTGCACTCTGGTGTGATTTAAGCAGAGCAGGATTACAGGCCTCTGGCTGCAGACCAAAAACAAATGTGAGGCGCGCCTGGGGGGAAGATGTGGAATTACAAGTCCTGCTGGGGAGACACCTGAGGTGCGTTTGTGGAGGATGCAGGAATGTGTGTGTTGGGATGCTGGTCACGAGTTGAACAGAATGGGGCTCTTCAATTTCACCTGCAAGTGTAGTTGCTACAGAATGTGCAGAAGAAGTGTGAAGGAGGTAGAGAGCAGATCCGGGCTTTAATCTGCACCGTCCAGTTCTCCAGACCCTCCCCCTCTCTGCTCTGACAGATGACAACTTTATTATTTCAGATGGCAAATCCAGCCAGCTCCCGTAAGTCTATTAGAGAGCATGTGGGCAGAGCTGCAGCCACAAACATGAATAAACACTCCTTTATCACCTCGGGGTGCACACGCATACTGCCCTGTGCTCGCAATTCATGTCCAGAAGGGCTAAGTATCAAACCTCAATATGTTTTTGGTGCTGACTGAAATGTGTCTGTAGCACTGACTATCAAATGCTAGTTTTAAATAACAGGTCAAATTCGGACTCTTGTCTGCTTAGTTCCCGATTTAGATTTAAGTTTTATCAGTTTGAGACTGTGTTTCATCCAGCCAGCATTCTTAAACAGTTACTACAACACCAAAGAAGTTTTGCATATATCGTGAGATAAAGGGATTTTTTAGGAAAAAAAAAGTTTTCATTACTCAAATGTATGGAAAAAAAGAACAAGTTTTGGGATGCACAAATGTGCTATGACAAAATTGCTTTGGATTCCAACACTTCGGTACACTTGTGAATAAATAAAAAATAAATAAGTGCAGAACTGCCAAGCCAAACCAAACAAAAACCCTGATCAGTATTAAGTAATAACGTTAAAATTACTCATTACACATTACACAAGTGAATTACATTCATCTGAAAGTGAGAGTTTAAGAGATTTATATGTGTAATGATTAAATGAAAGAAAAAAAAATTACATCTAAAGAAACTTAGATTTGGCTCTAGTAGCTACACAATGGCTTCTCTTTACTGCACCTGCACCTTAAGTTCCTTTGTTAAAGGAACACTTCATCCCCAAATCAAAAATACATATCATTTGTCTTACCTGTAGTGCTATTTATCAATCTAGATTTTCTTTTTGGTGTGCGTGGCAGAGTGTTCGAAATATCATCCATTATAATGGAACTAGATGGCACCAGCTTCTATTTTATTGGAGAGGAGGCAGACATTTTTCCAGCCTTCATCTCAGGAACGGACACTAAAACAGTCTAGATTTTTTTAAAATAGCACCACAGGTAAGAAGAAAAATATATTATGACTTTGGGGTGAAGTGTAAGCCCCACAGGATTTGAACCTGGTGCTTACATTAGATGACCGATGTGTTACGATGTGTGTGTAAAATGACACTGACCTGCATGCACTGTGGTCACAACAAGCAAGAGCTCTGCTTCATAATACTTAATACTACCTGTCTTGTAACAGCTCAGCCATCATGCATCAAAGGGAATGCAAAACTTAATGCAAAGTAATGCAAAATGTATTGCAAAGTAAAGCAAAAGATTATTGGAGAAAAAAAAATGACACTTTTTTGGATTTAGTACAAGCTTGACGTGCAAACTAATTATGTTTTGTCCTGAGTATTACTACATTTAAATTTCTGTGCCTTAATTGTGAATTATCACAGTTCAAAGTTCACAGTTGTCGAAGACTATTACAATGACAGTCAGAGTACCTGTTCGGTTGATGGACATGCTGGATGCCACGGTGCGGGACAGCTTATTGGCTGACACCCGATACAGGGAACCACGAATCCAACACATGCTGCTTCCCCTCCAGTGCTGAGTGGATGACGGGTGTCTATAATGGGGAGCTCGCATACGGCTCTGAAGGAAACTCCTGAGAGAAAAATAACATAACATGAAAATAACATGAAGTAAGGGATACGATAACAACTTTGGAACTCAAATTTTATATTCACTTAAAGGATTAGTTCACCTTAAAATTAAAACTTTGTCATTATCAAGTCATCCTTATGATTGAAAGTTGGGTGTTTTATAGTCCACAAAACACTGCTGGAGGTTCACGGTGAACTCATCTTCCAAACAATTGAAGCAAATAGTGACCAGCATTCAAACATTAAAAATACACAATAAACCCACAAAATGTCTCCTCACTGCTAATCTGAATTAATCCAAGTGTCCTGGAGCCCCGACATGCCAAGTTGTTGTTTTTTTTCTCTTTCTTTCTTTATTTCTATTGTCTGTTACCTGCCAAGGGACTATGGATGTTAATTAGCATTCCTGCTAACTCCAGCATATTGAAAATTGCATTTTATACTGATGTTCATTAACATACTATGTCTCTTTTAAATGAACATTAAACAAAAAAATAAAGGTGTGAGTGCTCACTCGAGACAAACTAGAGCTAGAACTAGAGCAAGCAACAAGTCCCTTTATCGGATTTAAAACTACTGTGTGTGGGGGAGGCCTCTGGGTAGCAGGGAAACACTGGCGTGCAGATACAGCGAGCTTTCGTTGGTCTTGAGGGAGTTTTAATATGTATTTTTTTTATGTCTGAAACTTGGTCATTTGCCACCATTTGCTTCAACTGTTTGGGAGCTGAGTGCAAAGCCTTTTCCCACTGAACCTCTGGCAGTGTTTTGTGGACTTTAAAACTTCACCCAACTTTACATTGACATGAGGGGGAATAGATAATGACTGAATTTTCATTTTTGGGTTAGCTATCCCTTTAAAGTTTAAAAGGTCCCATTTATTAAATCTTGGATTGATTAGACTCTTGTCTTACACTCAGTTTACAAACTGTGTGAAATTCATGTCATACTCTTAGCGGGGCTGAAATTATCTGCTCCCCCCCAACACCACCACCACCAGTTCCAGCCCTCTTTTGCCTGTCTTTCCTCAAGCTCCTTCACTATATCTCCCCTCCTCACTTTATGTTTCCCATCCTGTAGTCTCCCCTCCTCCCTCCCTCTCTCTCTCTCTCTCTCTCCCTCCCATGTCACAGCACTCTGTTAAATTGCTCCTCTAATGGAAAGGACGGCAGTGTGGAAATGGAGAGAATTGAAAAGAGGAGAGGAGGAAATCAATGAGATAATAGGCAGGGCAGGGGGCCAGAGCAGTGAGGTTGGCCCCTACACTGGAGCAAAGAGACCACACACACACACACACACACACACACACACACACACACACACACACACACACACAGTATCACAACACACTCCTGTTACAGTATGTACAGTGCACACCATCACAGGCCTTTACACACACATGCTCTCCATTCAGAAGTCACTCAGTAGACGTGTGTGTACATGGGAGCCTGTAGTGTGTATGGGGCTGCTGGGTGGTGGTGGGGCGGTGCAGGGGTTATGGCGATAAATTGCGCTGCCCTGTCACTTCTATTTGGGGCGGATTGGGGTTGGTGTGTAGGGTGCCGCTGGAGGTAATTTGCTGCCGTATTTCAGATGGGCTGGAAATGGGTTTGGAGCGAGAGTTCATGCCTCCCATTACAGAGAAAAGAGAGGGTTACCCTGAATGCACGCCGCGCACAAAACAACTGACACGGACGCTTAACGCGCTGCAGGCGGCAGAGAGCTGCTGCACTGCTGCAAAGGAGGTAAAAAACGGAGCAAATATCAGCCATCAGCTGCGTTCACGTACACGGTCTACCTGACTGCGCGCCATAACTCAGCGGCACAGACACTCAGTTTCACTGATACAAGATCAGTGGCTGCCCTACACAGGGCAACTGCAGCCAGGGGAGCTGTAATGGAGGCTAATGTTGGAGCGCTGACTGCCACCCAGGGAGGCTTAAACAAGAACCGGGCGGCCTGGGGAACCACAATGGAGGTTAATGGGGATATGACATGAACAGTTAACACAGACGGCAGTTAACCCTGAACCAGGGACGCAGTCAGGGGGGGATGACTGGGGGTGTAGCACCCAGTCTGTTAGAATATTTTCTAACTGGGTTCATATGTCTGAACATTATAGTGACTGTCCTGCTGATAGCTCTCACACATTTGTGTTTACCGTCATTTAATTGAATTCACCTTCCTCATGCCATGTATTTCCCCTCTGTAGAGGTACCTGTAAACTACTGACTGTTTGTCTGCCCCCCCTTGGAAGCTGAAGTTGAAACAAAACTAATGGCTACAATAGATATTCATTGTCAGTTGAGCACAGCATTTGCTGTTGTTTTGATGCTCTTAATGAAGCAACAGCTTGATACCAACGTACTTCTTCTAGAGGCAATGAAGAAGAGAAGAAGGCGAGCACTAGAAGGCCTTTCTCGGTGAGGACAGAGTATGCGCAGAAAGAATTCAGCAAGAGAAGAATCAGCTTCATCATGTACATGATCCAAATTTTCCTTTGATGGGTTTATGAAAAAGTTTATGAAACTACTCCTCTGCAATCAACCGAATTTGAATCAGTTTGGGCCTGTTGAAGCTGACTGAGGTCTTAATCAAGGTCTTAATCTATTTGGGCTTTTAAACATATTCTAATCAGATTAGTAGGCTCCATGTTAACATGGTCAAGGTTTCCAAAAGATTTATATATTTGTAGCGGCCCACCAAGTTAAATCATCTACTGCCACAAATTGATTTTATAGTTTTGGAGCTGGACCATTTATCAGGAGTGCTATTGGAATATATTACATATACCGTCTGTGTATTCATTGCACAACTTTCTCGGTGCACAGAGCATAATCTGGGCATAGATGGAGCAGCTGAACATCAGGCTCAGTGAAAGTGAAACTTAACTATTAATTGCGCTGGGTCTAAAGATTTACTTTTACTCCGTCTGCAGCAGCTGCTCCTCTCATCCACTGATCTTTTCAGCTCGGACCGGCTTTATAGATCAATTATCCACTCTGCGACTTAAACTCCTCAACCTGCTGCTGAGGGAAAGAAAAACTCATGATGAGTTCTGCCTGTGCTGCATTCATGGGCATGCAAAAAGGTCCCAATTTAACAATGGGACACAGAAAGATATAAAAAGGTACACAAACTAGATAAAAAAAAAAGAAAGTGGCGATGAAAGCCCACTGCTGCTTCGCCCTCATCTCGCTGTGTCTCTGCCAAAAGTTGCACAGGAACACACCAAACTGACAGCCAACCAGCACTTATGTTCATCACCTGGGTGAGAGGAAATACCCCTTCATACCAGCAGACAGCGATCATCTGTAATTGTCATTCAAAAGAAAAACCAGAAGACTCCACAGCTGATTTAACTTGCTAAAGCAGAGGGAAAAAAGCAGGCGAGAGTCAACTAGGGACAAAATGGGACACCCCGCGGCTACAAGGGACGCAGATGAGGGACCTGCCCACATTGGGCCGACGGCTTACTGTTGTCTTGGTGTGTCACGGCCTTTATTTAGCCTAAAACAACACATGTTGAGTGCTAAATCCAACTATACATATGCAGAAGGTGCAAACAACTCAGGATTTGAACAGAACATGTTTGTGTCACACAAGTTATTCGACAATTAAGAGAGCAGTCATATAAGAGCAAAACGTCAAAATAGACTCAGTCTAAACTGCCAGGTTTATTTGACTTTTTGTTCAATATGTGCTGTAGACTCTTTTGTGCATAAATACTCTCAGTCTTCTGTGCCACTGTACACACAGCCATGTGAATGAGTTTCACCCTCAGGCCGAACACCATTAGTGAAAACAGCCTCTGTAGGAGATTACCTTATTGTAAAGGTAATCTGCCTAATAAGAGAGCGGGAGAAGGAAGAAGAACAGAAGCACACAATACGAGAATCAAACCATCAAAAAGTAATAACATCCTTTTAAAAGGAGTAGGTGTTTTTTCCTCTCTGCCTCCAGACTCTCCTTGGCCTGTTCCCCGTGATGTCCGTGACCTCCGGAGGAATATCTGTTATCACAGACCCTCCAGGCCCATTTGATGCACAAATCCTCCACAGCTGGACAATCAGGGGGGAGGCCTTTCAATGTTGAACACACACTGTGCACTACTGCCTTCCTCTCTGTTACAAGACCTGAGGGACACATCCATACAGCCATCATACAAACTGCTGAACCATTTCAAGCTGCACTGATCAATATTTTCTATATTAACAATGGATAAGAAAGCAACACGTAATGCACAATGGGTCACTCATAGTGACGAGCCCATGTGGAATTATCACCAAAGATGCTCTATAACAGATGATACCTCATTACAAGCTGCACAAATGATATGAAATGGTATTTACTTCCAATCTCCTAAGTAAGCCTGGTCGTCTATTCCCCGCATACCCCCACCTCATCTTGAAGTATAGTAAATGTTGTATGGATAAAAAATACGATTCAAAACAATACACCGCTGTATCCAATACAGATTTTATGTTTCTCATTTTGCCTCTTGTTTAACACTCCATTTAACAACAGCCAAACTATATCAAAATATCTTTTTGATATACGGGGCTGAGGGGATAAAGCATGTTGTCCCCATTCTCTCTCCCCCTTTCATGCTGTTGATCTGCCCTGTCTAATAAAAGGCTGAAATGCCAAAAAAATAATCTTTAAAAAAAAAAAAAATTCTGTTAACAAACTCTCACACAGCTTGTACAGTATAATCCAATGGGGCATTTCCACCAACCGGCCGGTTCGGTTCAGTTCGGTTCAGTTCAGTTAGGTTCAGTTCAGTTTGTATTTTTTTTTGTGTCTCCAGGTCAAATGTTGTGGATGGTACCCTACCTTTAGTAGAAGCATTTGTATCCCCTTTGTTTGGGGTACCTAGCACTGATCTGATATCAAAATGTGGAGCTAGAAACTCTGCAGTCCGATGACTGGTCAGTAGAGAATCAACACTCAGTGGTCAGGGCTGAATTGTGGCGAGTTTAACCGCTGTTCAGACCGTGACAAGTTTTTCATAATGCAACGTGTTACTGAGCACACGACCAGATAAATTAGATTTGGATTATCCTGAATGAGTTGTGTGAGAGTTTTCAGAAGGATATTTTGATATAGTTTTGCTGTTGATAAACATGAACCCCAGTGACTTCAATTAATCAACGTTTGCATTTATGGATTTTTTATTCACCGGAGGCATGAATGAAAAACAATATTTCTTCATAAATTCAAGGGCGCACAGCATGAATAACTCAATCAAAAATCAAATACATTGTCAGTTAAATTTCTGTTAGTTGATCATTAATCACCTAATTGTTTCAGCCCTGAAAAACAATTCCTGCACCTTACATTCATTTAGCTGTGCTTTAAAACATAAAGAAAACGATTGGAGGTCGCAGTAAAAGAACACTAAGTCCCCAAAAAGTAAAAATATGTTGAGAAAAGGAAGAAATGAAGGAGGGGGCAAGGGCATGCAACAACTCCCCTGTGACTAGTCTGCATGCGAGTGTGTGTCCTTCCGTGCGTGTATGCAGGCAGGTGTGTGTGCGCGCACTACTCTGACCATGCGTTGCACAGATAAAGGAGAGCGCGATTCAGCACTACCGCCGCTGTTGATGAATGATCCGACTTTTGTTTTAGTGACAGGGAAGAATTTGGAGGGTCGCGCGACTGCTCCGAATAATGCTGCCCTTGTCTATTTGTCTGCAACCCAAGCATTAGTGAGCTCATATTGGGGAAACAGTTACCCTTGAAACAGAGCACAGCAAAAACAGTCATCGGGCTAATTCCAACAGTAAGGACTGCTGCTCTTCTTTCGGCACTTAAAGGAAACCAAAGTGGCGTCGTTAGGCATCGCCATGCTATCGAATCCAACTTAAAGGGACTGTAATGAACAAAATTTTGTCTGAGGGTAGAAAATAACATTAAGAAGCAGCCTGGAGAGGATCTGTGAAGAGTATAGTGTGAACAGAAGCAGAGGAGGAACCCAACAAATGATGGTAGGTGATGGGGAGATGACTAATGTGATAAGTAATGAGTAAATGAATGAATTGGGGTATAAAGGGGATGAATGGGGGAGTGAATGCGGGAAAAGGAGGAGAGGAGTGAAGAAGAGGGAGCGCTGCTTCACTTTATTGCCCAGTCTCTTACATCCTGTACTGATCGATACTGAAGCACTAAAGGAGATGAGCGCCTGGACCGAGTGAGTGTGTGTGTGTGTGTGTGTGTGTGTGTGTGTGTGCGTAGATGAATACACTCAAAAATAGTGTACTCATTTTGAAGTAAAGGGTCCCATGGTTATGTTAGAAATAGATGGATGCAATTAGAGGCCAAAAAATTTGGATAAAACTTCAGTTTATTCAAACTGTTATATGCATGATGTGACAAAAAAATCCTAATATATCTTATAAAACAGGAAGAGACAAAACAAAGAACAGAGCAAATGAATGGGTATTAAGAAGGGACAGCGGAGAGAGAAATAGAGTGTGTGTGAGAGGGATGAAGGGAAGGCCAGGCTGTAATTTATCCTCCAGTGTGCATGCTTTACGGCTTTCTTAATTCAACTCCTGCTACTATTAATGGAGTTAATGTTGAGATTATATCTATTTTCTGGTGGCGCAGGTTGAAATACTGCAGCCGATTTCCCCGCTCCTTCAAACTGCCGCACGGCACTAAATCAGCCGCCACGCTCGTTATGGCTGAAAACAGGTAAGAGCTCGGCATGCTGGGTAGGAGAAACTCTCTTCATGTGGGCCTGGGAGCAGGGAAACGTCTGGGACTATAGCTGGTGAAGAGGGTTTAAAGTTTAAAGTGTGGTTTGAAAATTTACTAAAGTTTTTTTCTTCTTCTTCAGTGATTGATTTGATTGATCTTTATCCTCGTCTTTACATTCATGCTTTTATGTCATTCTGGTGCATTTTCTTGTACGCTGCAGTTTGTATTGTCTCTGTGTTTAAACGTTTCAACAAAAATAAACTTGCTTTTCCTAATCACACAGATATCGACATCAGACTGGTGCTATCAATAAATGACATTTAATTAAACAGTAATAAACAAGTTATTGAGGGTTGATGTTTCACATGTGTAAAAAAAATACTATATAACTATAACTATAACATTATACAACAGTCAGATCTGACCAAACAATTTGATTGGTTGAGAGGCATTCCATGAGTGCTGATATACAGAACATCACTGCGACTTTTAACTCTACATGTAACACTCTGAACTCTTAACAGAATTATTTCCTGATGGGTTGTGTTTGTTGCTCACTGGTACACAGTAAATAGACTTTGTTCTTTCAATAGTGGGTTGTGTTGTTAATGTGCGAATTGGCTAACAAACATCATGGGATCTTGTTTTGGACAATTATTACAGACGACCACTGTCTGCTGTCCTCTCAAGCAGGCGCAGAACACACGTGCTTGTTAGCTGACGGTTTGGTGTTATTATTTATTTTGTCATTTTCCCTTGTTTTTGTAGTCATTTTTCCTTGAGTTTTCTTATTCTACCATTGTTGAGTAGGCTACATATATAAATGCTTTCCTTTTGTCTGTTTAAATTCTACTTATTGATGTTTTTGCCCACATTACTACAGCCTACAGTCCAGCCAGAAACCAAGTATATCAACAAATTTTGGCCGTGTTTCAGTAAAAAAAACATGTCCACCTCAAATAATTATACAGATGAATAATTAATAATTGAATTATGAACGAAAAAGCTATGTAGGAGATTTTAACTGTCTGTTAACTTAATTATATCTACTTTCTGTCTATTTCATGTAGCAGGAGCATTCATTCTCCCGCTGGACAGAATAGAGGGCTGGTGGAAGGAGAAGGAGTAGATACTGTTGATGTCATGTTAGTTAACCCTTTCAAACCGAAATCGACACCACTTTTCTTGTGCTGCATTCATACACCTTTCACAAGTATGTTCAAACTTTGAATCCTGGTTTGATTTATTATAAAAACAAGAGGGAAAAGGCAGTGAGCAACTCAGCAAGAAATGTCCCAAAATTTGCAAGAAATAAGTCAATTTACAATTTTTATTTTTTTTTTTTTTTTACAAAAGCTGTGGAAAATGTCCACAGAAGTATATTTGTAATTGTAATGAAATATTTACAACTATTTTTAATGAGGTATTATGTTTTTTAACACCTTTTTTGATGTAATTTCCTTGGCTTTTTTTTTTCTTCTTTCTTTTCAACTTTTTGTTGTGTTTTTTCTTTGTTTATTTCGGAGTTGTTGTTGTTGGTTTTTTAAGCAAATTTTTAGTTCATTTTCTTACATACAAATTTCTAGATCATTTCTTCTTAAGATGCTCATTGCCCTTCTCCAATGTTTTTGTTTTTAAAAATCAAGCAATTTTGAGTCTGTGCAAGGCATTTTATTTTGAAACGGACGCACTGCATAACTTCCTTTCTGGTACAATCTGCTCTGTGGGGCTTGACATGACTGCTGTCTACCTCTGGCAAAAATAGACTGCACCAAGTGGAATCACGAGCATTGTCTGGAACAACCGTGATCGGTACTAGTGGCTGTGTCGTGGCTGTAACACAAGGGGGCCTGTTGGAATTTAGCAGTAACAAAACAATGCAACATAAAACCCACATGAAATACATTGGAAATCTGTGGACAACCATGTTAGGTTGAGGCTGTGCCTTTTAGATGCATAGCTGTGAGTGAGGGGTTCAGCTATGAGCGGGCCTGGAGATAAGAGCAGAGAACATATGAGGACAGGGATCAGTGGGTCTGATAGGCCAAAGATGAAGAGCAGCACTCAGTACTTAAGAGCAGAGAATATGAGCTCATGCTCCACTCAATGGCTCCAAACTGATAAAAGTGGACGGCCTCTCGAGTTAAGCAGATAGATAAGCATGAGAAAGGAGCACATGGGTGGGCAAGGGAGGGGGTAATCCACTATCCATGGGGACCCGACCTGTCCCCCTCCCTCCCTATCTATTTCCTCACCTCTACACACTTGGTGATATTTCACGATATGTCACGGGGCTCAAATTGAAAATCCCTTGATGAATCAATATTTACTGCAGCAGCTAAATGAATAGTAATAAGTCACCAGAGAGGCTGAGTCCAGCCACAGTTTGGGCCCCTCTGTCTCACCAAATCTGGATAACACAAATGAACCAACACACACACACACACACACACACACACACACACACACACACACACACACACACACACACACACACACACACACACACACACACACACACACACACACGCGCAAACGCATGTAAAATGCAAACACGTCACAAAAATGCTGGAATTATAAAAGGCTACCCAAACATAGCCAGTACAAGCAACTCACAGAGTATGCTAACTCAAATTGCTAGAAGGACATCAAATTTCATTCTTATTTGATTAGGTTTTGTTAATTTGCCTCTGCGATATTTGGTGGCACTCATTTTAATGGGATTGTATGGGATTTTGTTTGTGG
Source organism: Plectropomus leopardus (assembly GCF_026936395.1). Classification (NCBI taxonomy): domain Eukaryota; kingdom Metazoa; phylum Chordata; class Actinopteri; order Perciformes; family Serranidae; genus Plectropomus; species Plectropomus leopardus. The sequence goes on from NC_142180.1 coordinate 6,053,822, forward strand.
TGCTCACATATGGGCCGGAAAACTTTGAGCCGCTCAGAATTCAATTTAATTTGGATATTTAACCTAGAAGTAATGCCACTTTGTACCCCGTATAACGGGTCTATGTGTGTGTGTGTGTGTGTGTGTGTGTGTGTGTGTGTGTGTGTGTGTGTGTGTGTGTGCGTGTGTGTGAGACTCTCTATTCATACCAGCCAGTTTCCAGGCAGAGCATCCTGTTAATTCTCTACGCATTAACAGATCGTCAAAACCGACCACAACAACCTGTTCAGAGCTTTTGCAACAAAGTTCAAACAGCACTGCAGGGAAAATAAGGCTTGACACCACTAAATAAAAGGTAGTGTGTCTTTTCATAGTGATTAAGCCATGAATAAGGCCTTAAGTTAATGTTTGTCGCCCAGTAATGACCTCTTTATAAACATTAATTAACTCACAACCACAACCAGTTGTGTCACACAAAAACGACCTGCTTAACTCAGAAGTTTAAAACTCGAGCTTATGGGCTGGATTTTTTTTCCCAGAAACATGGGAAGAAGACAACAACTTCAGATATGGCCCAAAAATTAGCAAGAAATTTGTAAAATCTTTCGTGAAAATTACCTAAAAATTAGCAATTTTTTTTCTGTAACATAATTTTAATTATTTAATTATAAGAATTATAATTCCCTTAACTTTTTTCATAATATCTAGTAATGCCCCCCCACACCACCCAATCTATTTTTATCATAATAATTCTTTTGCAATTTGCAGGACATTTCTAGCAGAGTGCTTTGTTCCCAATGTTTTGAAAAGATATCACAACCATTTGCTCAGGTTTAAATGCTTTGTGAAAGGTGACTGAGTCTAGCATAACAAAACTGACACTGATTCCGGTGTTGAAGGGTTAAAAACTTGTTTCACCCCTGTAAAAGTTCTCAAAAATTACAGGGGCGGTTCCTGTGGTGGAGACACACACGGGCAGTTATTTGTCAATTTATTCAGAGCTGATCACAGAGAAAAAGAGAGAAAGATTGATTAAGGAAAATGCTAAAAATTTGCAACCCTACCAAAAATGTTAAGAGTTCTCTGGTTCCAGATTATTACATCATTGTAAAGTTTGGATTTTGTAACATACAATATGCAATTTAAATTTCACTTTGTGGTTTTCACAATGTCATTACATTTTATGGACTAAATTTGTAAAGGAATGAAACAATTTAGAGACTCACCAAAAAAGAAATGAATCATTAGCTGCTGTTTTATATACTGAATTCACTACTGCTTTATTCACTGAGTAATCTCATTCACTGATTGGTGGATTAAACCTGAGAATGTGAGAATGATAGAGGACTGAGACAAACTGAAACGAACGTTAGATAAATGAAGAGAGAGGAGAGAAAGAGAAGACTGGAGATGTAACAACATTAAGAAACAGACCCACCCAGCCTTTCGCTCTCTCTGTATCTGTCCGAGGTGAGACGCTCTCCCCGCTGGTGTAAATTAATGTGAGGAGCACAGTGGTGCAAATGGTTTATTCTCTGGGTTATCTACTGTGTAAAAATGAGCGCCATAAATTTCCGACCTCTCCCACTCATGCTGCACATGACAGTGACATTAAAGACAGGGCGCTGCTTGGCTTTGAAGGATATTAGCCATTGAGACACATTAAAGGCGGACTTGCAGAAGGCGTGTGTGGATTTGTCTTTGTTAATGTGGATTACCTTGCAGTCTGGATCCTTTTGGCTCTCCAAGATAGGCCAGGGTTGTAGTGGGGGGTGTGGGAGGTGCTGGAGCCCGGGCGGGTCACCATCTTGTAGCGAGTTCTGAACACCCGTTGAGAGGCGGGGCCACGGTGGGACGAGGAGGAGAAGGTAGGACCTGAGGACAGCAAAGTTGACCGATCAGTGTGAAAATCAGCAATTTGATTCTGATCACACATGGAAACAAAAGCAATAGCTAAACGTCCCATCAGTGTAAACAAATAGACATATTGTTAATGCCTAAAACTGTGCATACACACACAGACACACACAAGTTTGTCTGAGGACTCTGGCAGGTGTGCTCTTTAATAAGCTTCACATATAAAAATGAGAGGGAATAACAAAGGCAGAATTTTTATGAGCCTAATAAATCATATCCTCTGTCTCTTTGCTCACTGCCTTCATCCCTCCTGCCCAGCCTCCCTCCCTCCTCCTCACTTTAAGTCTCATTCGTTATTTCATTTTGCAGATCCATCAGAGAAGAGGCGCAAGAGTAGAGAGATCGCAATAGAAAAAAAAAGAACAAAGTGTTTTTATTTATTTATTACTTTGACTGTGTATCCATCATGTTGTTTTATGATGGCCTATACTGGCTGATGTACTCGCACAAAGAGTAGAATTTGCATTGTGGGTTTTCTAATGCCGCAATTCCTCTGCATGGTACATGATACCTTTACTCAAATTGACTCGCTTTTTTTTCTTTCAGTTTTCCACTAACAAATGTTGTGGACAGTTGCTGGTACATTTTTTAAGCACCAATTTAGTCGTCTAATGCAGTATTTCCTCCGCACATTACAGGGCACCTCAACTCAGACTGACTCACATTTATTTCAGTTTTTCAATAACAAAAGTTGATAATACATGCCCCACCTTAGACTTATGAGGCTCTATCTGTATTCTGAGCGGTTTGGCCTACTGAGCTTCACAGTTTTGCATTTAAGGTAGGATACATTATATTAACCTTTTTGTTTATTACATAAAAAAGTCCAAAATGCAATTACTTAAAAAAAGGCTTTCTTTACTTTTAACACACTTTTGTTCTAAGTCATTTCTGTTTTCGTTTTTTTTCTTTTTAATTTTCTGGTCATTTTCTTTTAACATTTACTCTCTTTTTTGCTAATTTTGGGGTAATTTCTTGTTAAGTTGCTCATTGCCTTCTTATCGTAGTTTTGAAAGAAATCAGGTCAATTTGCTAAGGTTTCACAGGGTTAATAAGTTGACACAGAATAACATATGACACAGAATAACAAGGTTTCAAAGGGTTAATAAGGTGACACAGAATAAGAATATATGGAAAACTCAGTTTTGACAAAAATGTCAGATAGAACCTAATTCTGAGGTGATGCCTCGTACATTTTGAGGTACCACCTTAGTATATGTTCCAAGTGAGCTGAGCCAATTCTTGATGGTATAGTAAAAATACTAACGAGCACTGACTGTTCAAAAAAGACTGTCATTCTAATCATCAATTGCACAACATCATGCACAAACCTACAATTTTTAAATTGCCAATTTAGCAGCAGTTGCAACTGCAATTTATTTATTCACTTGAGAACTAGGCTGCACACTACACACACTATGCAGTACAAGTGACAAAGTGCAGACGTTCTGTTTGGTTACAGATGAAAAGATCCACTGAGTGTTGTGTTAAAGATGATGTCTTGGCAGTTTCACGCTACATCGCTATGGCAAACAGCTGAGAATCTCATCTAAACTGAGGGGGTATCTGCAGTGGAAAAAAAAGAGAGAGAGAGAGAGAAAAGACCCCGGTACCGAAAGTGAGTTGAGTCCGGGCAAGCCATACCATGCTGTGAAACTGCGAATGCAGTCCCTGTTTGCATCAATTCAAAGACCAGAGACTACGCCAGCCTGGAGCCTCTTCACAGAGGGACCAAGTGAAGGACCAGTGTCAATAGTTGTAGAAGTTTGTGTCAAATACAAATGATGCTGAAGAAAGTTAAAGCTCAGATAAATTTTAATGAAAACATGAAAGAGTGAAAGACTACTAACATATCCAGTGTTGGGGTGTAACTACTTACATATAAAAGAGTTACAGAATTACAAAAAAATTTGATTGTAATAAGTTACAGAAAAAAATGTAATCAAATTACAGTTACTAATCAATATGTCTGTGATTATAAAGGGGTTACATATGAATATAATCTATTTGGTAAAAAGTTTATATGTTGATTAAAACATTCATTCTGTTGCTTTGCATCATTATGTTGTACCAGGAATGCCTTCTTTCAGTTTCAGTTAATGCATGCCAGCAAAGTCGTTGAGACAAATTTTAGCGCAGCATTTTTAGGACTGTTAGCTTTATTGCGCGGTTTAAAACATCTAATAGAAAAGTAATCAAATGTAATAAGTTACATTACTTTGATGGAGTAATTAAAATAGCTTAGTAAATTATTACATTTTAACAGGGTAATTAATAATCTGTAACCTATTAAATTTTGAAAGTAACGTTCCAAACACAAAACATATCAATGTATCTCTACGATTTTATTGTCCTCTTGTACTGGCTATATCAAATAAATAAATTTTTAATAACTCTTTTATAACATTCTTTTGAATTAGTCTTGGCTAAATGAATTAAATCTAGGTACCCACTAGGTCTCATTACAACCTGTCTCACTGTTTGTGTTTCTTGAGCCATTTGACATCTTTAGGGATGTTCCCAATTCTCGACAATTTACTTGGTGTGAACAATATTAGTAATATATATAAAGACATAATGGCAAAACTGTAAGAAATAAGACCTGAGATACCAGAAATAATCGAATCACCAAGCTTTCACACACAGACTAAAAGCTTTTTGGATGATTACATTTTTTAAAAAGCCTTCAATAAATGTTTTTTGTATCACAAGCTGCATGTTCACTTTAAAAAATAACCACCACTGCTGCCTGAAAAGCAAGATTTAATGCAACATGATTCACTTCCTCACTGTCTTCATTTAAATTACTCCACTCCCTCAAAAAACAAAACAAAAAAAACCTCTTGCATGCCATTATCTGCACTCTGTCTTCCCCATCAACCAATCATTTACTGTGGTGGTCAGTGACAGCACTCTGTCTTCCTAATGAGTGGAGAAAAAACAGAGTGAAGAGAGGTGTGAAAGAGGGATAAAGAATGAGTTTATGCTCCCAGTGAGGAGCTCATTTCCTATCACTTCTTTCACAAGTCTTTAATTGCCAATTGTAAGGATTGTTGCCGTTTTAATTAGCGTCCAATAACAAACCGTGACCACAAGGGCCGCGGTGACAAACAATAAAATGATTCGATTTCCACTTCAACACATTTCAGCTTCTCTCTCCACTCCTCCCACCCCTCCTCTCCCCCCGGGCGCTGGTTTCATTTGTCAGCCGGGATGCAGCTCTGGATCAGCTGGAGAATTCATCTCAGACAAACATTTACTATTGAACAAATCACTACAGGCTGGGGAGGGGGGCTGCTGAAATACTCACTACATGTTTAGGACACACACATACATCACATGTACTTATGAAGGTTCTATCTAGCATTATGATTCTATGTTATACCATGCCTTTACCAGACTGATTGGCTGGCCGGTGTCCATTAAAGCTGAAACAAAATCCACTTTAATTAAATTTAATATCATGCAATTTAATCATAGTGCTGTATGACAGCACAAAGTGTTATAAACTGCAGGTACTCAAAGTAATACCTACTTTTATTTGTCTACCATGGGTAGGGCTGGTTATTGCTTAAAAAGTATGATACTAGTACTAATTCCAGTACCTGTGATGTAATACTGATATGACTATTTCATTTAATACCCCTAATGTGAATGGAATACCACCTAGTATAGCCATATTTTTGAACGTTTTCGGCACACTGAGCTTCGTTTTACACACCGCACTACATCACAGACTGTGTGGGCTGGAGCTGCTGCTGCTGTAGTGTGCTCAGCACAGAAAACTGCCCAGCCAAAGACACACAGTAACAGGGCTAACTGTCAGCATCACACAGATAACGTTACCAAGCACTTATTCATGGGCTAAACACACAGACAATGTATAAAGATGGACAACACATCTTCACTTCCTCCTACTGTACAAAAATAAATCCAAAATATCCTGGATATGGCCACTTCCGTCTTGCACAGATGATGTCATTTGGAGGCAGAGCCTGTGCAATCTCCGCAACATCGAGTTACCACCAATACATTAGTCTGACCATTGAGTCACTAGCTCAATTGACCGCAAGCACAGTGATTGGCCCCCACACAGCTGTCAACCATGACATCAAATTCCCGATTTATAGCATTACATATTTAATAAAAACCAAACTTAACAGAAAAATTAACACTTAAACAAGCATCAGCTTGATAAGAATTACCTAACTTGACGAGTATCAAGACATTCAGAGGGGTTTTAAACATTTCCTGAGGGTTACTAATTTTTTTGAGAGAACAAAAGGGGAAACTGTAAAATTTCTATCCAAACTTATTCCAAATGTCCACTACAGTTTACAGGACATCATCCATGTCCAACTTTGACCTGTAATACTGTGTCTTTTCTCTGTCATAAAACATGTCTGATTGTTCCTTTAGCAATGTCACCACATTCCTAATTATGTTTTCAGAGCTGATAGAAACAAGGACCAAGACTTTAAAATAGGACAAAAGTCATAATAATCTAGTATTATCCTTTAATTAACCTAGGCCAAAGGGTGTGTGTGTTGGGTTATGAAAGAGAAACCTTGTAAAAACAAAAAAAGAGACAGCACAAGAGAGAGCAAAAGAGAGTATATGGGTGGAGGTAGGGAGGGGGATTTTACAGGATTAGTTGCCTGGCTTGTAGTCACTTTTTCTCCCACAATCCATCTGTATTGCAGTCAGAGCTATTTGGGCGTCCTGGCAGATGACAAATAGGGCTTGTCAAAGGTGCTGCCACGATTCCCACCCTGCAACCTTGCACACACCCCTCACACCCCCACCATCCCTAACCCGCACCTCAATCTGCCTCTTAACCCTCGGTCCAACATCATGACACCCGCCGTGTCCATGACACTGTCACACAGCTGTTCCACCTTGGCTACTGTTTAATGACATCTATAGTGAGCTGTACTGTTGGTGTGTTTCCCTCTATGTGTGTGTGTGTGTGTGTGTCAGCAGGGATGGATGGACGGTGTTGCTCTGATTGTAAACCACTGCAGGTTGTGTTGGTTGAGTGGCTCTGGGAGCAATGGGGTCTCAATCTTCCACTATAGGACCATGACCAATGAGCATGTGAACACACACACGCGCACACACAAACACACACTTACTCGCACACACATACACCTGGGGTCTCAATCTTCCCTTAATAGACCTTTGACAGTGGCCTGCCTTGCAATGTGGGGTGGGGGGGGTGCAAGTGAAGTGGTGCCCTGTGCTGTGAAGACACCGTTTGCAGACGCATGCAGCTCGCACGCCGTCCATCCATCTCTCGCTGACTCGCTGCTGTGAATCCACAGATAATCTACTCTAGTCGCCACATGCTACACACATCGCTCCTGCCTCCCAGCCTCAGAGCCACATTAAAGAGTTGGTTCAACATATTTTCTCAGTCTAGTGGATCTATCAATGCACATAGTTTTGGCTTTTATCAGCCCAAGATTTCAGATATTCACTTCTGAGATTTGTGCCTCCAGCACAACACAATAGGGGTGAGGGAATTTGTTTCTGGTGACACCTAGGGATTTACTGCTTGGGACGGTATCAGATCAGTCTCTGCACCTGGTAAAGCAAATAGGATGGCCACTTGTCCGATTGACATTAAATTCAGCATTTCTTTCAGGGCTGTCCTGTGACTCTTATTTATGATCACTCTATTGGTAGAAAAAAAATAATATATGGGGTCTGGGAATGCAGTGTCTTTGCTATAAAGAAGTCAAATAAGGCCCGAAATACAAGCAGTCAGATGATAAGAGGTAGTCTGAGCATTTTAAAAACGGCCAATATTAAAATAATTTTCGAAACTGTTCACTGAACATTAACTATAGTTCAACTATAGTTCAACTATAGTTCAACTATAGTTCAACTCTTCAAAGAGTTTTGAGTGCTTAAAAGATACTGGCTGACATTCTAGGCGCACTCAGTCTAGCTTTTCCCTCAAAATTAAAGGCATTATTAGATATTATGAATAATCAGTTTCTCTCTCTCATGTTTTTGTCCAATTGTCTCACTGCTGTTTCCATTCACCTCAATTGTAAATGTGTGGAGGCAGAAATACGACAGATATCTCAAAATCCAGGCAAATAAAACCACAACAATCTGCATGGCTACAGATCCCTAAATTTTGGTGAACCAGCCCTTCAAAACAAAATCCTAAATTCTTAATTAATCCTCTTTGATATATAACAGGTCTGATCCTCTTCTGTTAGTCCAACTGAGGAATCCACTCAAAACTTGTGACAAATCACTAATAAAGATGCTGCTTTATCAACATGAAGCTGCAGATGTAACATCACATAAGTGGATCTGGGAGTTTTGAACTAGAGTCACATCCCTAAGATGACTGAGCCTCGTCTAAGCAGCGTGGACTAGACTTTGAGTAAAGTTGGCTGCCACTTCAGAGCTTTGATACTTCCTCTGTGTCTCTATCCTCAGCCCTCTGACTGGGGCTACTGACAGGCCACTGTACCTCCCCTCGCCTCCTCCATCCTCTTAGGGATCCCCCCAGTGATCCCCACTCCATACCTGACGGCTAATTCCAGAGAACAGCGGTCTCCGTCTGCTCTCTCCCTTGGAAGACCCGATGGATAATAAATCTTATTATTGACAGCGCCTGTTCCCCCTGCCATCCCATGCCCCCGTCCCCTGGGGCTCATCTTCTGACTCCCACTGCTCCAGCGCGCTTACGGAAGACAGCAACGCCATGCTAACATCAGACTTAACAAGGGAGTTATCAAAATTTAATAACTCGCTGTAGGCCAGCATGGTTATGGTAATATGATCTCTGCTTGTTTGACACCCAGTGATACCTTCTGACAGACTACCCAGATGTCAACAGAGTTTGATGCCCCACCCTGCCAACAGAGGACTGCATTCCATGGTCTTAAAAATACTGCATCCCTTAACTCATCAGTATATCATGTACTCCTAGAGTATGTCTAGAATGAGAGCTTTGCAGGAGATGTTGCATGCAAACGGGTTTAACATGTTGTGTTAGAAAAACTGAGGAGGACAGACAAGATTGGAAAATGTTCATACATCGCCATATACGACTCCTCGTTGGCAGAGGCATTTGTGTGTAAAGTCTCAAAGTTTTTTTTCCAACATGACAGACAAGGTCACTAGTTTCACTGCACGATGTGGATCCATTTATTAATTCCTGACCCGCTGTCAGGGTCAAAATATGTGTGTTTAATTTGTCGTGTTGTGACTTGATAGATATGCAACTAGTGTATTAATGGACCATTTGGTTAGAGTGACATGAATAGGAAATAGCTCGGGCCCGAGTTTAGCTCCTATGAGCTGCTGACATTTCGCGTTGCAATAAGAAAATAAACAGATTTCAACATTTGTCGGTATTTATATTGGCAGTGTAATGCTTATCATAGATCAGTCCCTGCAGGATATTGCAGTATAGGGATTGTGACAAATGATGCAAATTCAGCTAATCCCCATGAATTCTGCACAACTTGCAATTCTGTCCAATCACACCAACTTTTTCCTATATTTGACGATCTGACCTATATTTGATCATCATCTTAGTTTCCAACAAGTCAACAAACTCACTCTCTTGTTTATGGTTGTGAAGATATTCACGTGCAACAAGAAGGAAAAAAAATACTGCTAAAAACCATGCAAGGCATCCCCTGATGTTCTGCACAAAAAAAGGGGGTTTACTGTTTTGCAATGCCTGCCCTGTTGTAGTGGAACACAAATGTCATCGACTGACAAACACTTCTAACGTTACAACAAAAACACGCCAAAGAATGGCTGAAACGTGTGGACTACAGACAAGTCAAATCACTATGACAGAGGCTGTTACATCCAGATCTACTGCAAGTGCTGGACAAAACAAGGTAGTTAAATGTGCATTGTTAGTGGTAATGTTAGTGGAGTATAAATCACAAAATGATAGTGGTGGAAAAAAAACCCAACAGAAAACATTACTTTTGCAATTTTCCTTTGCAATAAATAAAAAGAAAAGAAACAAAAAAAACATTAAAAATATCACACATTCATTTATTTGTGGCAGCCTGCTATAATCAAAACATCTGCTGCCATGTATTGACTCTCTATTTGTGGAGCTGGACCGTTCATTTTGTGCGCTATTTAAATATTTATACCTTTCGGTTATTCATTGCACCAATCACAGAGAGGCACAGATGTAGCAGCAGAACACCAAGTGCAGTGAGAGTGAATCTTACCAATTAATTGCACTGCATCTAAAAGTTAGCTTTTACTCTCTGCTATGGCAGCTGCTCCTCTCATCAATCAATCCAATCTGATCAATTCAACAGATCAATTATCCACTGTGACTCAAACTGCCTCTGAGTAAAAAAAAAAAAAAAATAAGGATTCCGCCTGCTCTGCCTTCACAGACCCACAAAAACATTCCACATTAGAGAGGGGACACAGAGACACACACTCACAAATTAAATAAAAGAAAAGAAAAAAGATAAAAAGGCAGTTTTCAAACACGGTGGTTTTGGCGTCTGTGTTGGTCATTAAGTAATCAAAATTGTAGTACAAAAAACTCAAAGATGTGTACAAGGTAGTTAACAATAACAATATTACAAAGTTTATCCACCAGAGAGCACTGACAAACATATTAAATATAAAATGTCTAGCTCAGTACATATCTCAGGCAGAGAGCATAAAAAGCTTCCCAGAACTACAGAATTCAATGTGGGTTCATGAATACAAGTGGCACTTTTAAACAATACAGTTATCTGATTAAATGCTAAAATTAAAAAACAGTTAATTGCGAGGAATTAAGTTACAGCAGACAAATCCTTTAAGTAATTCGGCATATGACCTTTATTCATTCCTGCAGACTAAAAACAGAACTGCCTTCAGAGAACTGCTGTAACTGTAAGTGTGATGATAGACAGATGGCTTAACATTAATCAATAGCTCTTCAGTTCTATACTGTGTTGTGACCAAATTAACACTTGCCTGCGAGTTAGACGCCAGAGAAAAAACAGTTTTATATTTAAAAAGGTATTTCTGTATGTCAGAGCTGCTCAGCTCTTTTAGAGTAACACTCAGGCTCTATTAGTGTGTATGTGGATGAAGAGTTGACACGGACTGACAGGCTGATGGCTGTGTGGGGGCCACATACTGACACAGGAGGCCCCTGGTGCGTGCCATCAGCTGTCAGCCAGTGTGGTGGTGATGTCACCACAGAAAGGCGTGTTCAGGGGGAAGTGTGTGTTTTGGGAAGGAGGGCAGTGGTGGTGGTGATGATGGGGAGGAAGGAGGAGGGGCAGTTACTGGCTTGTGGCCTCGTCCATCATCGCAGTGGAGCCATCAACTGTAACATATACCAGCTGACCCAGGGAACCTCAGGCTGACCAAGGGAGGGGGATTCTTCCACTCAGCCACACACACAGGCAAATGCAAACACAAATGCATGCTAGTAGGTTGTTGCTATGGTTAAGGTATACTGTATGTGTTAATAACTTCTATAGCTTTTAAAAAAAAATCATAACTCATAAAAACCCTCAAATTAAAAATGCAAAGATCAAACAAACAAGAAAACTAACAAATAGCAGATGGTGTACCCCCAAAAATGTAAAAATAAATGATAAAAACAAGATACCAGAACGATATGGTTATTTTTTACTAAAAAGAGATTGAATGCATAATAAAACAATTTAATTCAACCTTCTTTAACTGTTAATTCTGGCCCTCGAGCTACTAACAGTTATCATTAACTAGCTCTCCCCCTGCCGATTTCAACACTTATGTGTTGTTCACAATGTACAAATAGGTGTGTTTTCATTGCGGGAACTCTGGGTAAAATCTAGGATGTGGAAACATTTACAGATCTGGCCTTACACTCATTGTGTGGTTCTATGACAGTTTTAATTATGATGCAATCGTTCTTATTCTTCTCTTTCTTCTTCTGCTGGGTTTCATGCTGCATTCACGTGATGTGAGAATAATCCGCATGAAGACTTTCCACTAGAGAAATTCACATCAACTCGGTAACTTGTAAATAATTTTATAACAAGAGTTGCCGTCATGATGTCATAAATGCATAAACATGACTGTCGAAAGTCAATGTTTAGTCAATGGTAAGAAACTGATTTTTTATTAAATATCAATTTTTGATCACATTTTAAGTGTAATATGGTATTAATGTATAATTGCTGTAGAGCAATTAGCCATGTAGAGTGATCTAGATTATTTAGAAACATTACTTTTTTTAGTGTAAACCCTGATAACTCGGATAAAGCTATTTTTAAGGTACATTTTATATTTTATAAGTTTAAAATACATGTCTTTGAAATCATGGTTCACCTTATCCATTTCCTTTGCTCTTTGCTGTCATGAATAAACTGGAAACAGCTCTTAGCTTCTTGTTTAAACGCTCTTGGTATTAAAATGCATCTTCTTTGTAGCTTCCATGGTGTTCACACGTTACGACTGCAAGCACAAGAACACAACAAAGTCCAGAGAACAACTTCCCAACTTGGAAACGCTGACCTTCAGACATCACATGAATGCAGCATAAAAAATAGCTTCTTCCGCCCTGAGTTACACCCAATCAGCACTGAGTCAACCCCAAGCCCCACCCAGCGGTTTACCTCAAGGCAGGGACTTGTTTCGCCCCAGTGAAAGTTCTCGAAAAGCACAATTCCTGCTGCGGAGACACGCACCAACGGGCAAGATCCCGTAAAACTACCCCCGAGTTCCTGCTGTGGACAAAAACGGTTGCCTCCCCTTATATGTTGATAGTGAGTTTACAGCGTCCTTTTTTACCTTTGCAAAAGATCTAAGTTTGTCCAAAACATGTTCTGCATTGTTCCCAGGACGCAGTGACACCGTTGGTTCATCTGATTTAAACACAGTTGGTGGGCTGTTTCCCCCTGCTTCCAGTCTGGTGTGTTGGATTCAGCTGCATCCAGCAGAGAGGTTGCATATTAAAAATTTCTCCGCTGGGCCAAGCGTGCAGGAGAACTACGGTGGCTGACGCAATTTGCTAATGGTGCTATTTAAAGCAAGTGTTTGATTTGTCCATTCTGGGCTACTGTAGAAACAACATAGAAGGTAGAGGGTAGATCTAATTGACATTTTTAGAAAAAGTTTGAAAAAAGAAATTTCATTTGTCCTGCTACATCTTTGAAGTTGAAAGATGAGTTGATCATCTTAATCATAATGGACACTGTGAAAGAGTATCATCTCCGTGTGTAAATGCCTTATTCTAGGGTAAGGAAAACACTACAATTCTTATTTTTAGGTGATTATAAACATATTTATGTATATTTTATACCATTTCTGCAAATAGATGCATCTAAATCCTACATAATGCACCTTTGATGCTTAGGGCCTGTCTCGCTCTGTGCACAATATGTGCTTTTCAAAATCAAGCTTTAAAAAATATTATACATTAATATTATTTTTGAATTTCATCAAGTCTTAAATGCCCGTTTTTCCATCAAAAATACCATTATGTTTTAAGATGGAAAAATACCCCACAAAAAATTAATTAATTTCAATATACTATATGCTAAGTAGTTGTTTTTTTTTTAATCAAAGCCTGGGATATGTCAATAATTTGCAGCAACACTGATTGTGCCAGTGCATCTAGTGGAAATAGCATGTATTTTCACTAAATGCCAAATATGGTAAAAATTACGTCATCAGGTGGAAAACAGTAAAAATGACAAATTCTAAGGCAAAAGCCCAGAATGACACCCAGAAATAAAACAGTGCATGTTTAATGCTTTGATAGCTGTGGGATCAAAAATTGCCATTTCAATGGTGCATTATTTGCACCAACTAAAATTAATGTAACAATTCTTACACAGTGAATTTTAGATTTATTGTAGGAGCTGAACTGGAAATTCCAAGATAAAACCTAGATACACAATCTTGCCAAAATGTATGCCATATGCATGATCACAGCCAAACTTAAAAAAATTAAGGATAAAAAGTACATAAAATGTGCCAAACAGTCCCTAAGGGTTCATGCTTAGCAGAGTCAATCACCTTCTGGTTTTACCTTCATACTCAACAGTGAAAAATGATATTTCCAAAAACTGGCTGATGTTACTATTACAACAAAATAATTCTTAAATGTTAAATGTTGGATACCCAACCCCTGGCGGGGAAGAGGTTTATAAAGGTCAGTAATTTATCTCAGGGCCACACATGACCATGCTTTAACAATGAAGACATGAGCAACTTTCCATGCCCACAATCCATGTCTAAGTATTTTTCCAACTGTTGAATAATACGCATGGAGACTTGACAGCATCCTTGATGAATAATTAAATGATAATAGCCCCTCTGTGTTCTTTTCCATAGTAGCCATATGCTCTTGTAGCCATAAAGTACATCAATAACGTAAATAAGACATGATGAAAACATGCATTTCCTGTGAACTCAACCTTGACCCTGACCCCAACGGTGGTGGTGTTCGGGAATCCGCCAGGTTGTGATATGCCTCAAACATGTCGTGTGTGTCCCATGACGTGTGTCACACACACACACACACAGACACACACTGTCGTGTTTGGTCCAACGCATGACTCTGGCTGTCAATCAGCAGATCCCATTAGACGCATCAAGAAGAAGAGCCTGGGGCTTTGTCCACTTAAGGACTGCCATTATTACAAACGTTATATGTGCGTCTGTTTGTGAGCACAGAAAGTGTATGTGTTTGTGAGAGAGGGAAAAGCTTAGGCGGTAAGCGTGTCTTATAAAACCTTTTCCAAGTGTGACCAGGGCACTTGAAGGTTAAGTGAGTGCATCCCTAAAGGGCAACACAAGATTCCACAAGGGACGTGAACCTCTGCCCCGAGCGATACACATCAAGACCCCCATGCAAGTAAGCTCCCCCAGAGGGGGTGGAGAGGGGGTGGCAGCAAGACAGCACACTGGGAGTGAAAGAAAAGAAAGAAGGGAAGGGCATGTGGACAAAAGAGTAGGCTATCAATTGGTCTGATAGCAGCTTTTTACATTTTTGTTTTAATTTAAGCATTTTGGATGCAGTCAGAAAACCTTTCGTTTTTTTTTTTGTCTTGTGTGTGTCCCCTCTCTAAATTCAGATGTTTTTGTGGGACCATGGGCGCAGCACAGCCTTCCTCAGCAGGACTTTCAGTTTTGCGGTGATTAATTGATCTATCGAGCTACAGAAGGATGAGGCAAGTGAATGGAAACTTTGAGACCCAATGCAATTCACAATTAAGTTTCACTTTCAATGCGTCTGGCCGTCTGCGCTGAGTACGCTCTGAGCTCTGAGAGTATGGTAACAAGAATAACCAAACTGTATACAGAAGCAGTATACAGAAGCATTATATAACAGCGCTGATAATAAACTGTCCCATTCCAACAATGTAAAATCAAAACATGGAGGCAGATGTTTTGGTAGTGGTGGGTCACCACAAATAAATAAATGTGTGGTAAACACTGAAATACTGTACTGATGATGACATAGAGGTCTTTACAAGGTATGAGAATTGAAAATGTCAAAGACGTTGAAACATCACAGCTATTTTAAACATGGTAACCCCTTCAAAACCTGAAGCAACATCAATTTTCTTGTGCTGCTTTTTACAAATATCTAAAACTTTGAAGCCTGAGAAAATTAGTGCAATTTCTGTCAAACACATCGGACAAAAAAGCAAGTTTTGGACCAGCTCTAGTGTCTACCTGCCATCAGACTTGAACTGAACTGTGTCTGTGTTTTGTTGGGGAGCGTTGCCGTTACACCCAGAAATAGATAGTGTCTTGGACATCTTGGTTGACAACATTCTTGCACTAAAGTAATATTAAGAAAGAGGAGCTGCTTGCCTGTGTTTCATCATACTGAGTGACGGTTTGAAGACACATGCAGGACCTTGTATGTCAGTCACCACACACACACACACACACACACACACACACACACACACACACACACACACACACACACACACGCACGCACGCACGCACGCACGCACGCACACACACACACACACACACACACACACACACACACACACACACACACACACACACACACACAGAGGGAGCAGAGGTGTCTCAGTGGTGTAGATTTAAACCAGGACTGAGGTTCTGGTTGCAGATGCCAGTGTGGTACGCATCCATCATGCTGCTGATTCTTTTGGGCCAGTGAGTGATGGACCCCAGTCAGCCGGTCGAACACCAGCACCTCAACTTCTGTTTCAGCCACTGAGTGAGAGACAAGGAGGTGATGTACAAGCCTGCTGGGAGGACACACGAGCATCGCAAGTGTGTCAGAGTGTTAGGGGGGGGCTGATATCACAGCAAGAAGAAGGGGCAGTAGTGGTGGTGGTGGGGGGGGCTTGACTGTCGAAAGAACACCACACAAACATGACAGCACTGCTCATATGGAGTATGTGGATGTTCGACTGTAAGCAGAGGCAGATGTTTCAGGGGATAAAGGTTAGGCTCAGATTCAGCTGTATTCCTTCAAGGTCAGTTCATGAAAGCACTGGCAACGATTTGCCACTTAGCTCTTACAATGCCAGGTCATCACTCCCTATTCTTGTGGTGTTTTTTGTAAATCTAAAGTTGGAGCCACTGAACGGATTAGTTGACTAGTCAGTTAATCATTTTGGTAAATTTTAAATAGGAAATTCTAAAGATTTGATGCTTCCAGCATCTCTAATGGGCTTTTTTGTTAGCTTCTTACTTTCTTAAATCATATTAAATCTTTGGGTTATGAATTGTTGGTTGAAAATGAAAAGGACTTATCTTTTTATTTATTTTTTGACGTTAGATAGACTATCTGATCAAAGGGATAGTTCAACTGAAAATGAAAATTCAGTTATTATCTACTCATCATGCCAAAGGAAAGGCAGGTGAAGTTTTATATTTCACAAAACACCGCCCAAGTTTCACAGGGAAAAGCCATTGCACTCATCTCCCAACAACTGAAGCAAATGGTGACCAGGATTCAAACTAGGACTGTGTCCCTTCAATGTTCCTGTGAAACTCCTGCAGTGTTTTGTGGACTATAAAACCTCACCAGACTTTCCATCGCCATGAGGGTGAGCAGATAATGACTGAATTTCCATTTTGGGTGAACTATTTCTTTAATAAAAACAAAATGATCAGCGGATCGATCTAGAATCAGTATAATTTTTAATTGCAAGAAAGAAGAGGAAAGATGAAGTCCAGTGTTAGAGTGATAGTTCTGAATTTTTAAGTGGCGCTGTATTGGGTACATTCAGTCACATATTAGTGTAATGTCCGGGTGTCCACATGCTTTTGCACAGTGTATAGATACAAATCAGTTTATTTTCTCTTGTACCTGAGAAGCTCTGATCAGCTTCTTTGTATTGGTCCCTGTAGCCTATGATAAAAAAAGAGCTTTTATGTTTACGGCTTTTTTTTGACTGGAGTAATATACCTGAACCAAGTCGATTCTTGTCCTCATTTGGTTTATTTAAGGAATGCTTTGTTTTCTTATCTCAAACCCAAATTGATTGTTGTCTCTTTATTGTGCAATCACTCTTATTTCTTCTTGTGGTTATTGTTTACTCTCAGTTGTTTGTTTTAAGCAGTTTGAATTATTTTGTGTTGACTGCGGATTTCTCTCTTAGTGACAGTGTACCATTGTTATGTTTTTATTTTTTGCTTTTGTTCATGTGTTTTTATGGGACGCTCTTCTAAACGGAACAAAACAAAATCCATCTAATATGTACTACATTTGAACAATACACAATTGTTTCTCTATTTTATCAAATGCTCGTATTCACAAAGCAATTAAAAAGTTGTCCTACTGATACTTTAAGACATTAGACACTATATTTAGACGTCCCCCCTCTGTTTGGGCACCTACTCCTGCTACAATACTGGCATCCTTCTCTGAGAGTGTCATATATAATGACAGCATGTGGCAACAGCCTTAGGATGAGAAATTGGCCTGCTTGTGTAACTGTAAAGGTTTACATGTCCAATAATTTATAGAGTATAGATTTACAGATGACCCTTCACAAAGACCCTGATATTTGACCTTTGAGTCTCCATGTAATGAAGAGGGCCTGCTGGAATAACTGCAGAACTTCTGTCTGACGGTTCACTCTGGCCCCGGGCCATAGTTAGCTCAGTAACGGGGGGCCCAGCTCTTGACATGGTACTGCATTTACCGGGGTGAAAAGTGAGGGTTCAGGGGCTTAAGGTCAGGAGGGAGAAAGGGGGACAACGGTGTGATGAGGGACAGTCAAGTCACTTGTCGGCTCGGGCGCTAATTTGGTAAGGGCAGGGGGCCAAGGGGCTTCCACTCCCCCCTTTCTGATCCTTTAGAGGACCAGCAGGTGCTCTAAAGAAGACAAGCTCCAAATAAACAAACAGCCCCTCCGACTACTTTCCGCCTTTCTCTTTATCGTCAGCTGCTCTCCAGGAATCAGCTGTTTTCTGCTCAGACCAAACTATCCTTTTTTCGACTCAGCAGCAGAACCCTTACTGTAATAACTCAGTGATGTTTTCCTCCATGTCTACATATGTGTCCTTAGCTCTATCCGCCCTTCTCTTGTGCAGCATCCTTTCTCACCCACCCACAGCCCCCTCATTCCATGGTGGCATTCTGGGTGCAGCTGCCAGGGCCTAATTGGTCCCTCTGGGCCGCAGAAGAGCTGGCAGCAGCCCGCTAAATTGCTGATCACAACCAGGAGGAGCGGGCATCTGCTCGGAGCAGACACCGCTGCTAAACCGCTGGGATGGTCCGCTCACAAACACAAACACAGAGGCATATGTACTAATAAAGGTCCTTCAAAGTCACACTGGCAAGAAGCATCAGTTCAATAACTCTAAGATGAGACTACAAACAGTCAAGTCATTCACAGGATAAAGTCACGGCAAGACAACATTTGTTTTATTGTCATGTCAGTTGCTCAACGACTATTTTCTCACTGACTACTGAAGGGGAAAAGTAGAGACAAAAATAATACATTAGTTTTTAGAACTCCTTGATGCATTAAGTCATAACATGACTTGACTATGAAAAATAATGCCTACAATAATGACAAAAAATCTAATTTCTTGTTTCTTAAAATGTCTGTACAATCTTTTTTTATGTTGGTAAAACATTGAAATAGAATTTTGCTGCCCCCGTCCCCGTCATCAGCCACTGCCACACATACACTCAAATTCTGTGGGAAAAACAATTTTTCCTACAACTTGTAGTGGGACTTTTCAACCTAGATTGTTTTGGTGTAAGTTGCAAAGTGTTGGAGATAGAGATGTCTTTCCTCCCTCTAATATAGTGGAACTAGATGACCCTCGGCTTGTGGTGCTCAAAGCAGGGCAGAAAAATATTGCACCAACAATTTTTTTAGAAAAGCTGCGAAATCAAGAATTTTAGACTGCAACAATCACATATACAGCCCACAAAATCCTGGAGGGTATGCTTTAAGCAGGTCATCAACTGTTTCTAGTAAAGGTCATGCCTTACTTATCCTTGCATTATCACTCAAGTTGTGACTCCAAGTAATGCAATAATGCAGCAATGCAAAACCTCTACATCTGTAACTGATGCTGAAAGGTTTTCAAGGAACTAGTCTTAAAAATAGTTAGAACAAATTTGTTACACAATCCCCATCATTGAGGGTAATTCAACACACATTCCAAACTGGTCACTTATAGCAGTACAATAATCCTCTCAAAAAAAATACCAGGGGTCATGAAGTTAAAGTACACAAGCTAAAGTGTGAGAGATAAGATATGCTAGAAAGTATCCTACACACATGCACAGATGCTCAGATGCACACTTGTAGACATAAGATGGGCTACTGTAAACAGGAGGCGTTAACAGGATCTCATGTCTCTGTGCAAAAACAGGAGACAGAAACAGAATCAAAGTGTGTGACTTTTTTATGTCACTATATATACACCTTTTAGTTTGGCCAAGGTATTATGTGATGGTCATGCTCTTTCTGTAGCATGTCTTTTTATGGGATATACTAGAGGGATAATGGGATGACAGTGATGTAATTTATTTTTGCTTCTCTACCTTTTGCTTTCATTAGTTTGTCTTTGTCTGTTCTTTTAATGTTAACACTTGGAAAGAGTGTGTCATGAGATTAGTTGCTTAATTGTCTGCCCCAACCACATTAGGCCTGACCGTACCCACAGGCCAGTTTGTAACTTCTCAAAAATCTCCTGGTCTTTAATCAGTTAAGGTTCGATCCAGTTCCAGATTTTATAGTTGGTATTATGTCATGGATAATGTATTGGCTGTGTTGCCATTAACCCATCCTAATCTCTATTTATCACACAAGGAATATGTTTGGGGTGTGCTAAACATGTGGTAGAAGAGTCCACATGTTAGAGGTCATGTCACAAAAGTTGGTTACCACACTGAAAAAGGTTTATTTGACTTTAGCTTGTAAAAGATGTAATGTTGTTATTAGTAAGATTTTTTTCTTTTTTTTGGAACATGGAAAAATTGGGAAATTAACCAGGCTCACGCACATAACTGTTCAGACTTGGGTCATTCTCAGACAAAATCTCTGCAGGTTCATGTGGGGTCTGGCATTATTCTTTGAGCCTGATCATGGCTTCAGGCTAGATCCAAATGCCCGATGCATTTGCTAAATATATGTACTTTAACACTGGAATCATCTTAAGGCCCGGGCCATGCTACATGCATGAGCAGGGCTTGGTGGTTATCTCACAGAACTGCTGTGGCTCACACAGGAGCAATGTTCACACAGACACCATTGCTACTGCGGCGCTGCCTGCTAATATATCTACTGCAGTTTCTCAATTACACTCATTTATGGAGCCATGCAGCCACTGCATTGTCAACAACATTGTCCTTCAGATATTTCATGATACAAACCCTTTTTAAACAATTCTGTTGGGATTCTGACAAAAGAAATGTTGTCAGAGGGCTTTTATTTTGAAATGGATACAGGAAAGGTCAAACTAGAAGACAAATTCTTGTAATTCCTCACCTCTGTGACAGATTAAGACACTGAAACTGTAGTGTAAGGTGATATAATGTCAATATGATTTGAAAAGACCATTTTCACCCATTTACTGAAAGAATAAACCACAAGTTCCACAACAGCCTCAGTGTAACTGAGAAAAGGGGAAAAAATAACCAAATATGATGACTTTTTTTTTTTTATTAACTTAATGTTTTGCACATCTTTACTGGGTTGCACAGCTTAAATTCTCATCTTATGTGCTTTTCATTCTTCATGTTTTGATAATTTTGGCTGTGTTCATGGATGTGACATACATTTTTGCTAGATTGTGTATTTTTGTTTGATCTAAACATACACTGTATTGTTTCTGCAAGTCATTCTGGGCTTTTGCTTTGGAATTTGTTATTTTTAGTATTTTCCACCTGATTATGTCATTTTTACCATATTTGGCAAATGGAGAAAAAACATACCATTTCCACTGGGTGCACAATCAATGTTGCTGCAAATCACTGACACATCCCAGGCTGTCATCATCAAAAAATATCTAATATATCTTCAATTTAAAGGATTAAACTTCTGAAAATTAATGAATATTTGATATCTACGACTAGGACTGATGTTGGTTAAAAAATTACCTCATTGATATAGAAAATTAATTAACATTGATAGAAATTAATATAAATGTATACATTTCTTTAAAGCTTGATTTTGGAAAGCGCATTTTGTGCGCAGAGCAGTATGAGTGTGTGTAATATTAAAGCAGACTAGGGGTTAATGGCAGCTTTTTGGCAATCTGTTCTTCATTATTGTCATCAAACAAGATGGCCAATGATATCAGCGTGTGTCTCCACAGAGGCAGAGTGAAGTATTTAACAGCTAAGCCCCCCTCAAGACAGGACACATATTAACCACACACACCACAGGCTCACACACACACACACAGACACACACAGACACAGACACAGACACACACACACACACGCACGCACACGCACACGCACACACGCACACACGCACACACGGAGAAGCCCCCAGACAGAAGACAAATTAACCACTTCCCACAGAGCAATTCACAAGGGAGCAGGGGACAGTAAACGGCAAATGATCAATATTGCCTTCTTCAGGAGCGCCCACACAATATTAGCCCCACACGTTGATACATTTAACACGAGTGCATGTGCAATCACATAAACATACACTGACATGAGGGCAGGTATGTCAATCCTGTGCATAACCTTGATATTTTAGGATTTTAGGACTAACTGAGGACTTTGTGTTGATATTGTGACAGAGGAAGACTGTGATCGTGACGCTCTTGTCCCAATAGACAAGTGGCATTTTACCCTGCTTCTCTCTCTCACTCTCTTTCTTTTTTTTGTACTCCTCTTTAACTCTGAAGCTACAATGACAGGAGACAAACTAGCTATTTCCCCCAGAGCAACTCACTGGGGACAGCAGAAAATGAACTGCCCCAGATCAATACTGTACTCTCTCTCACAGTCACTCTCTGCTCTCCTCCACAGACACTCAGCAGAGCGTGGCCCCCCAGAAGAAGACACTTTTAGCTTTGAGTTAAAATTTCACAAAGAGAAATAAGAAGTGTATTTAAATTAATTAACTTGTAAAGTGTTCACAAAAATGTGCATGGTATCCTATGTGCAACTATTCCTGTACGTTTACATGCATTACACAGCCCGGCTATTTGTCTCACTCTGATTAAGGTCAACCTGCTTACATGCAGCTTTAACACGCAGCAACTCAACTTCCCTGCTTTCATGAAAAAAAACAAAAACCGAGAGCAACAACCCACAGATACAAAGATGCACCCACAGAAGTACAGAGGAATCATCTCTGAGCAGCAGTGCCTGCTTTAACACAGGGGATATGATGATTCTGTCTATACACAGCTGCTCCTCAGCATGTTTGTGTTAACAGAGAAAATACTTAACCCTTTGAAATCTGGGCAAATTAGCTCGATTTCTTTCAAAAACACAGGAAGCAGTTACAAGTTCTGAGTAACAAGATCATTACCTGAAGTGTAGTTAAAACAGATTTTTTTTTTTTTTTAGAAAGGTGAAAAACTAAAAAAAAATAATTTTTAAATAATTATACTAATAAGTATAGATTAAGTTGTTAATACAAATAATAATAATCATATATATAGTTTTCTGGACATTTCTCCCTTTTTTTAAAAAAAATATTATCTACTAATAATTTCCTCTATTTTTTCCTCTCTCGCTCTCTTTCTTCCTTTTTTAAAATTAATTTTCTTTTGATAATTTCTTGTTGTTTGTGGGACATCTCTTGCCAACTTGCTCACTGCCTTTTTAGCCATGTTTTCTAAAGAAACCGAAATCAATTTGCTTAAGTTTCAAACATCTAAATGCATGTAAAATACATTTGAACGCACCAAAAAAAAACCCCTGATGTTCCCGGTTTCAGAGGGTTAATAACTACATCTTGTTCAGTCTATTCATTACTTTTATAAATGTGTTAGTTATATACCATATGTGATAGAGTCAGGTAAAGCTGCAACAATTACTTAATAACCAATTGACAGAAAATTAATTGGAAACTCTTCTAATAAGTAAGCAAAGTTTTACTTTTTTTTCCATTTGCTTAAATTACCAAAGCGCGTTTAACTATTCTCTGACATTTTTTGACAAAAAAGGGCAAATTAATAGATAGTGAAAAGAAGTGTTAGCTACATCCCTACTGTCAAGCTTCTAAGATACAGACATTGTCCGTTTTTGTATTGCTGTTGCAGTGTAGTTATGTGTTTTGGAGTCTCTTCTATGTATATCATGCTTGCGTTCAGTATGATGTTGTGCTAATGTATGTGCTTTGCTATATACTGTCTGCCCTTTGTTCTTTTTGCTATGAAGTTCTTTATTTACTTTTTGACAATTACTGTGTATTGCTCCAAAGATAAGGGTAAGATGTTTCCATACTACAGTAATTTGTTGGATACTGGTTAACAGTTAACCTGTGAGACCTACAACTAGAACCACATAAGCAAAAATGCTAAACAGAGAGTTGAGGTTTAAAAGTCATCTTTCTTATCAAATCTAAAACTTTTTTTGTCTTGAGCTCGGCAGTGTTTGTCAGTGGAGTCAATAATTAAAAAAAAAAAAAGACTAATACAGTTCTCCTTGAAACAGGACCAGCAGAATGGTGGGAATGCAGTTGTTTTAACTACTGGCAAAAATAAATAAATAAATAATAACCTGCACTTATGTGGACTTAAAATAATGTTCCTTGGTCATCATCTTCCAAACCTAATAAAGTCATACAGAATTCTGAAAAATGTTGACTGGGTTGCTAATGGTCTTAGATGTTGACACAAAAGCAGATCTCTGGAAATATGTACATGCATATGTGTCAGATAAACCAATGTGAAATCTGTGTGAAAGTAACACTGAGGTAAACAGGCACAGGAGTTAACCAGTTGCTCAGGTTGCTGAGCCAGCAGTGACCATGTGCAGAGCCCCCTCTGCAGCTCACTGGCAGGAATGCAGCAGTGGGTCCTGCTGGTGCTCATGCACATGTGCGTACATGTGCAGGTGTGTGTTAAAGTGTGTGCATGTGTGCGTCTTAAATCTGGCTGTACACCCTGACCCACTCACAGGTGAGTATAAATAGTACTGACGCCCGATTCTGGGTTTTCCTGCCAAGTTTCTGCTGGCTCGAGAAGACGTGATGGAACAGAGAGCAGCAGCCTTCAGCGAGCTCAGTGCTGCTGCCTGCTGCAGGCTACTCTTTCCCAGTGTAGAATCACAGTCAAACCATTATCACTGCCAGCAGACTGTAACCAGTGATAACCAACCAGCAGCCAGGCTTTAAATTAGGAACAGAACAACTAATCATCAAGACATCATCAAATTATTACATTTACTGATACTTATTTTTAGGTTTGTTGAGCTGTGTAGTTTTGAAACCATTAGTTGATTAGAGCAGATCAGAAACCAGTAATCAGAAAATGAATTGTCAACAGTAGTAGAGTAAGTTATTTAAAAAATAAGGTTTCCAGTTTTCAAATTGTGAGAGTATGTTGCTTTTCTGTGATTCATTAATCTATTCATCCATCAGCTATGGCTGCATATCCTGAGAGGGTTGCAGAGGGCTGCAGCCAGCTGGGTGAGAGGCGGGTTACAAACAGGACAGGTTGCAAACTCCACACAGAAAGGCACCAGCCAGCCGGTGGGTTTAAACCATCGGTAGAAATCTTGAAATTTGATAATAAAACTTAAATCAGCTTTAACCCCTTCCATCGACATCAGTTTTCTTGTGCTGCATTCAGAAACCTTTCACAAGCTTTTAACCCTGAGAAAAATTGTTTGGATTTTTTTAAAAACACGGGAAAAAATAGGGGCCGACAGATTATCAGCCTGGCCGATTATTAGGGCTGATGTTTGGCATTTCGCCAATTATTTGTATCAGCGTTTTATTCCAATGATAGCCGATACAACTAATTAATGAAAAAGTGTGCGTATTAAGCTCAACCAGTACCAGGGAAGGCAGTCTGCAATACATGCGAAGAATATGTCAGAATGAGATGAACTTTAACTTTATAAAACCTCAGGGAGCTATTTTTATTCAATTATGTTTTATTTAAATTTTCACTGATCTTTAGAAAAAAAGGTTGCAGGGAACTTGCTGTATATGATGTTGAAAATTTCAGTTTTGCTAGAGGCATTTAAACAAAGTTTTATGTTAGAGTTTGTTATATTCCAAATTCTGAATTTTGACAGAAATATTTTCATTTTTATTGTAAATTCATAATGGTTCCAAATACTGGTTATCGGTCTGATTAAGTACTAATAATTGATATCATTACCTGTCCTGAAAAACCAATATCGCTCAACCTCAAGAAAATAACATAATGAGCAACTTGGCAAGAAGTGTCCAGCAAGACACTTGGCAAGAAATTAGTATAAGGTTACCAAAAAATGACCAGAAAATTAGCTATGGGGTGATTATTTGATATTACCCAAAACCAGGGAAAATGCCCAGAAAAACACATTTATATATTATTTTTGTTTCTTATTTTAATTTTCTTACAACATTTAAGTAATTTATTGCAAATGTTGTTTGGCTTATTTTCACATCATTTTCTTGTAAATTTTTGATAATTTTTTACAAATTTTTGGGTCATCTCTAGATACGCTGCTCGTCTCTCGTTCCCTGTTTTATGAAAGAAAACAAGACAATTTGCTTAGTTTCCCATGGGTTAAAAAGAAAATATATGGGAATTTGCCAATATGTGGGTGCAATTTACTTAAAAAAGATATTCCCTACTATTATGAGCATTTTTTTCACAGTGCCTTTCACAAAATGAACAGAAAAAACTGTATTGCTGTTGTTGTTGTTGTTGTGTGTCATTTGCAGGGACGCTGCTTCTGTCCTGCTCTCTGTTGTGCGGTTTCACTGAGGGCAGGGCTCAGCCCCTCTACACACACTGGCAGGGCCACCAACACTGAGAGAACGCCAGGTCAGCTGTCGCCAAAACTTTTGCTTTGGTCTGCCTGTGTCTGTGTCTGTCTCCAAATTTAGCTGGTTTGACCACAGAGGTGCAAATGACGGCTGGCTTAACTGGAGTCTGTTTCTCTCGCTTTAGTCAGCCAAGCCAGATAAAATCCTGTGCTTCTTGGGTCATCACCAAGCTAGCCATTACTCATATCTCTGTGGTCAAACCAGCTGCTGTTTAAGTTGGAGTGCCCTCGTATTCTGACCTGTAAAAGATCCCAAGATACACATATAACTATGTCCACCTTTCAAAAAATGGTGTTAACACAGAGTGAATACATATGGAAATAAAATTAACTGGATAGCATTTACAGGAAACATAAAAAATGCTACCTGCATCCCTAAAATATTAAGAAAATCCCACTGAATTGTGAAAGCAGTTGCATTATTCTTTTGCTGGAAAAAAATCCTGACAATGAATGTTATTGTAAGACCCTGCAGTCATTTAAAAAACTATGAAATTGAAATTAACAGCTTAATTTAGAGCAGAGCATTGTGAAGCTCAGATGTGAATCACTTTATTTTACAAAATGATGGAATGCTTTGTTTCATATCTGTATCAAAGCACTTTCTTTGTTAAAAAAGTGCAATGTTGTGTTACATTAAATTCACTGGTATTCATTCATTTTTTGAATGTTTTCTCATAGAATTTTTGACATTTTAATTATCCACCACATGAAAGAATGAAAAGATGTGCTTAAATTGTACAAAACAGAATTTAGAAAACAAAAAAAACATAATTTGGGATTTTTTTTTAATCCGAAAAAAAAGGCCCTAGAGTTTCCTGAAAATGCAGTAATTTGGAGGGTCTTACCCTTGATACTGGAAAACCATTTCCTAACATTTTATAAAATAAACAGTGGCTTAAAAGGGATGTTTACTAGGTGATCATAAACACTACAGCTATCAAAACACTTAAAAATCGGACATATGCAAGTAAAACCCTTGAATTTCCATGTTTACTGTTATGCAGTATTTTTTTCTGAGGTATTGTTTGACATTTCTGTGCCTGCAGAGGCGCTGGTTACATTTAAATGGTTAATTAAAAGGCTGCAGAGGCAAAAATGAAGATATTGTTGTGCTGAACTGAAATAAATAGTGTCTCAAAAAACTAAAGTCACAGTAGCCAAATTTGTATCCCAGCAGAGCATGGTGAATCCTGGAGCTTTCAGCCTCAGTCCATTTGATCAGAATGTCGGGTCAAAGTGTTGAGCCTCAATTACAACACCAAAGATGATCAACAAATCCTTCATCATTATTTTGGCCTGCAGTACCAGTTATTAATATCACAGCTGGAGCTCATAGTCTGAGCTCTCCACCTATCACTGTTAACCCCCCTCTGCCCTCCACGCCAACTCTGCTGGCATGACGGCTGCTGGAAAGGACCACGGCTTCCAGCGCCGGAGCCGCCATACCAAACCGGTCACACCTCCGCTACCACAAATGCCAATGGTGCTAATGCCAAGTCACTGACAGTCACGTCGAAGCCACACTGCTACTGTAAATCATACAAGCGGGTTCAACTGAGAGTGCAGGAGGAAGGGCAGCGGCTCCACGCTGCGACCACGGTACATGTGACAGATACACACAAACACACTTCCCCCAACAACACACGCAATTGAGGACTCCATTACTCTGCTTCTGTTCAGAGCAAATCTCACTAATTAAATAGGTTAAGCATTAATTATTCAACCAAAGAGAGGGAGAGAGACCCTTGACGGGGGGGGGGCGACGGACGGAGAGGGTACTGAGGAAGCAGGGGAAGGGTGATGGAGGGGGATGCGGCGCTCTTCTCAGGGCTATAAAACAATCCACACCCAGCGAGGCTAATCAATACAGCCCTGCTGGAATTAGCAGTTATCTTACAGCCCTTTAACAAGAGCGTGCTGACTGACAAACACAAACAATCATCCATTATTAAATACCAAAACACAACAAGGCCCTGTGGGAGAGTGGGTGAGAGGGACACTTGAAAATACTGAGGGAACGAGTGGAGGAGTGTGGGAGGCTGAATAGAGGGGAAAGTGAGACTGACGAACAGGGAAAATGATATGAATGGAATAGAGGAAGCAGAAATTAAAGGATTATTCTACTTTTAACAATTACAATAGGTTGGGCTATTATCATCCATTGTACTGACCAAATGAATTTCTGAAGTCTGGGAACTCAAATATCTTGACATAAAGTTGAAAAGCAAAATAAAAAAAAAATACAATGCCTTGCTCTGTCAGCACTGTTGCCATTATTAATAATGGTAGTTCTGTTGGCACCAGTAATAACAGTGTGCTGACTCATTATGACAGGACGGCTTTGTCAGACAAACCGAGCAATTTGATGCCACCTCTGTTGGCTTTAGCAATTTTTATAAGCATTTTTCAACACTTTCAAACACCTTGCTGACCAAACAAATACATATATACGAAATTTCAAAAAAATAACTGCTGCATTAATGATTAATGAAAATAACAATTAGTTGCTGTACTACAACAGCATGGATACACATTTTATAAAAGGTTCAAAATTCCAAAAATTCTACAGTAATACTACAGCAAATAAAACTTCAGGAATCCATCCCACCCAAAAAACAAGTGCACCGCTGACGGTCCTCTGATTTCTTACGATGACAACTGCATTATGTTTTACATGTGTGCTGTGATCAAATTTTTATTTAGTTTTCTGTAGAGTGTAATGATAAATCCTATATACATAACTGCATCTCATCCATATGCACCCATATATATAACAAATTTTGCAGGTATTGATATTCCAAAAGAAAAGTTAGCCTACTGTCTAACCCTCTCCTCCCCACCCCAGCTAGCTGAGAATGACCTGTGATGTCTAAGTCATATAATTAAAATAAAGAAATATATAAATAAATGAAATAATTATAAATAAAAATAATAATAAAAAAACAGAAATATGTATGATGAAAAGATGAATGATTATAAAAAGAAAATAAAAACCCTACTTATCTTACCCAGATAAGTAAGATCAGTAATAAATGTCCTGTATGTGCACATATATAGACATACCTACACATATCCATACAAAGCAGAAACTGATACATCAATACATGTAAAAAAAACCCCCACAAAAAACAAACCAAAAAAATGGTATCAAAGAATAAAGACTTACCTATTTCATTAAGATAGAATTTCTCTGACTTTCTCCATTGCCTAAGCCAGAGCTTAAAATTCTCAAACTTCCAAAAAATACAAACATATCCAGAATAATATTTTACTACAGCAAGTAAAACTTCTAGTATCAATCCTCCCCCCAAAAACACGTGTGCCAGCCCTTTGATTTCTTACAATGATAACTGTTACCATGTGTACTGTAACTATTTTTATTTGTGTGCTTGTTGGAACAAAAACTTATTTACAAGCTGCTGGCTACAATCAGCAAAAGTAAGACCCAAATGGTTATAAACCATTCTTTAAAGAGAGAAAGTAAAGAAAGCGGCTGACAGGACCAATCTGTCATTCAGTTTACACCTGTCCATCATGTCTCTGCTCAAGAGTCTGCTCCACATTTGTTCCCAGCACCGACAACATTATTCCTAATGGTTAAATCTGGGAGACACCTGTAGGGAGGTTATGGTGGGCTTAAGAAGCCTACCCTCTGTCTGCAAGCATGGAGGTCAGGGCCATCAGGGAAAGCATTGAGCTCAGAGGTTTGCATGCCAATCATGGCTAGAGGCAAATACCCGGGGGGCCTGAGAGAGTGGACAAATCTTAACTTTCCCCATGGGAGGGACAAAGACGCAAGGGAGAGAAAGGAAAGGAGGGGACAAATGTTGACTGAGAGAGGAAAAGAGGTACTAAGATGAGAGGAAGAGTAGTAGGGACCGGAGATAGTAGAGGCTCAAGGAATAACTCAACAAGACCAGAATAGATTTCGGGGGGTTCGGATGTCCAGGCCGGTATGACTGAAATGGAAAGTTGGAATGGCTGAAAAAAAAAAAAAGACAGCAAGAAGATAAAGGGTCAGGTTTCTCCACAGCCTGGGACCTCGACCTGGAGCTTGGCTCTGGGGTGTGGATGGAGAGCCAGGTGGAGCAGGCAGAAGGGGGGAGGAAAATAACCCACGTTAATATTACACACACTAGTATCGCTCTGCACACAAAATGAGTTTTTCAAAATCATGCTTTAAAAAATATTATAGATTAACATTATTTCTGCTTTCATTTAGTTCATTTATTTGTCCTCAGTCCTACTTAGAACTATCAAATAATTACTGATTTTCAGAATTCTAACCCTAAAATGACAACTTTTTGTCATGATGCCACTATGTTTTTAGATGAAAAAAAAAGATTTATATTCAATCTACTTCATACAAAGTAGATTTTTTTGGATTATCACAGCTTGGGATATATCAATGATTTGCAGCTATACTGATTGTGCACCTTGTGAAAATAGCATGTATATAGGTAGTATAAACGACGAATCCCAAAGCAAAAGCCCAGAATGACACCTAGAAAAAGATAAATGCATGTTTTTATGCTTTGTTGGCTGTGGGATCAAAAATATCAGTTTGAATGGGTTTTAAAGGCACATTTTTTGCACTTAACAGTATGAATGTAACAATTTAGTTTACACAGAGTATTTTAGACTTATTGTAGGAGCTGAGCTGTAAATATAAAGATTTTGCAAAAATACACAATCTTGTCAAAATGTATGCCATATCCATGAACACAGCCAAAATTATCAAAAGAATGAAGAGTCCCTAAGGGTTAAAAATAGGACAGAAAGATGAAGACAGACAGAAAGTCAGAAATAAAAAATCTAAGAGATCATGGTCATAAAACCTGAGCTAGAAGGAATGATCAGTTCATATGACCATACAAAATTCACTAGCTTTACAGGAATATGGGTCTTGGCCCCTACTTGGCTCTACCAGCACACTAAGACTTGCAGCCAAGATATTAATTAGGTGAATATGTTTATTCCCTGTGGACAGGGAGGAAGTAGAGGGATAGAGTGATGGTGCCAGGGGGGAATGTGACAGAATGTGACTGTAGATAGAACACCAGGAAGAGGAAAAGTGGACATCCCTGACCCCTTTAAAACACTAATGCCAAAATTTGGTCAAGAAAGCACATGGATCACACGGAACAACATAGAATAGTCAAAATTGGTGAATTGAAAGGAAAACAAATAAATAAATAAATAATAAAAAAATCATATAAAAATCCATTTAGATTACAGGGTTTTAATGCAACAAAATTGAAAAAAAAATGCCAAGAAGGGTGAACACTTTTGCAAGGTACTGTAGAGGAGGTATTGGGTGGTTTGCTATGGTTACCATGCAGAATTTGAAATCAACTGGATTAGCAGGATACAGTGTGAGTAATGCGTGCAATACCCGCCCCTTTCACTCACTTAGAGCGAGATTTTAAGAATGCTTCTTTCCATAATCAAAAACTAAAGTAAAAGAGACCCAAAATCTGAAAAAACCTCATCTGCCTTATCAGAGCTGTGAGTTTCGATAAGCCTTGACTGACAGTTGCAACAGATGCCAACAACCTCACAGATGTCATTTTTATTCAAATGTTCAACTTTTCAGCGGTGTGGAAATAGATGACATCATTTTTTTAACTGAGTGCTGCCCACTTCAACTTGAAAGTGAGAAAAACAAAGACAAAAACAATACATTTATCAAACTCTCGTGTAAAACAACCAAACTGGCAGAAGATGTGTGTAGTAACCCATTGCTCTCAGTGACAAAAGTCAAACTTAAAGGAGTAATTTAATCCCCTTAAATAACCCTGAATTTTAGATTGAATAAACTAAATCCACAGTTGAACTTTGGCTCTGTGAAGCCGTCACAGAGGTACCAAAGTACCCACATTATAAAGAAGATTGCATTACGTGATTACACTGAACAAAATCAACCTCCTAGAAATCCTCAACACGACCCTGAAGTCATAAACCATCCCCATGTCAACAGCCATGCCCAGTGCCCAAATAACCTTGCCCAGGCCATAATGACCAACCAATGACCAGCCCCCCCACTCCATCAGTCACACAATCCCTGCTCTACCATGTGTCCATGCCCGTGTGTGTGGGACATAATTAACATGCCGAGCGCTCCTTGGACTCTTTGCTCGTCTTCCCACGTAAACGGCAAACCCCCAATGATTATTATGGTAACACGTCAGTGTGTGCAGACATATGGAGGAGAGCTGGGGGAGATAGGGTTACTGTCATAGGGCCGGGGGTACGGCAGGGTGAGGGGCTGGGCAGCTATACCAGCATGTTCTCCAGCTGACAAAAGGTGGAGATTTATGGAGTGGCTCCTAATGGCCTTTTACTTTCCCTGTTACCAGAACACACATGCTTTATGTAACACAGCAAGACCACTAGCACATAAGACTGGGGCGCATGAATTGATACAATTAAAGAAACAGCTCAAGAATAAACAGTTTAGATTTTTCTCCATGACTGTGAACTTGAGTGTATTTTCAACATTGGAGGCTGACTTTAAATTAATGATTTCTACCTTTACTTGTATGGCAATATGGCTTTAAAATAATACTGCAATATTTTTAGGCTATATTATGGCATGTGATCAATACTTTGAAAAATCTCAACTAATGTAGACCACTAAAAATTCGAAATTATTAAATGAGCTACAGTTACAATAGAGTTAAATTAAGTAGAAACTGTCATAATAAAGTTAAATAAATTATGGGTAAAATAAAGTTTATTAATGTATTGCTATGATTCAACTATTCAAAGCAGAACCCAAGGTGCTTTTGTTTTGAACGACTCTGCTAGTCTCGCGCTGGAAGTTTCGTTTTTTTTTCTTTGGATTAAAAGCTACTGATCAACTGTTAGATGTTAGCATTGGAAGAAAGTTCAACTGTTAGCACAGTGCCTTTACATGTGAGGAGTCATTCACTGCAAGATGGAAACAGCTCTTTAGTTCATATATTACAAAGATTTGAAAATTGCATTGGTGCTTAATGGTCACAAAATTTGATACAAAAACACACGCCTCATCTGCTCACACTGCTGCCATTATACCTCGTTAAGTGGGTCTGTTACTGCAGCGTTGTTAAATGTAAGAATTTATTCACTGTAAACAGAAAAGAAAGTAACAGCTCTCCAATTCATATAATAAGAGACTAGTATTTGCAAGTCACAGCGGTGCTCCGTGGTAGCAAAATTTGTCTAAATAGTCACAGTCTGGAACTCCGCAAAAGCCCCACTTGTGTGTGTTTGTCTGTTTCAGTTTTTTGACCTGAAAAGGTCAAAAAACTGAAACAGGTTCTCAGGTACACTGGTTCTCAGGCACAAAAAAATTGCAGGTTCTCCTTGACCTGAGATGTAAATTGTGATGACATCAATGTCATATTCTGAAGTCAAATGAGACCCTGTCAGAGAAAAAGGGGGTGCAGTAGTCTTACTAATAGTTGGCCCATGCTTGTTTTTTGGGTAAAAACAAATATCTGTACCAGCAGAACAAAAGTTAACAGGTAATCAGTGTATTTGGCGATTTTCCTTCTACTATTTACTTCTGTTGTGGTTTGTGCTACAAAAGCATCCTTTTTTATGATGTTCTGCTCAAAACTAGTGGAAACACGTGTTCTTACACTTGATAGCACCAAGTTTTCAAGAATCATGAACAGAACTGGTTCAAGAACTAAAGCTAAGTTGATGAATAAAGTGTATGTGAGAGGCAGAGAGCAATAAGAGCAAGAGAACCACAACACCATAGAGAATCTCATGATGGTGTCTTCATAAAAAAACACAAATTGACAATTTACAGTCAGCGTTCATAGTCAATAGTCAGTATATATCGCATGTGGAACAAGCTGCAATACATCAAGTGTATTGGATATATCACCCATCCCTACTTGAACTGAAGACAACGTCATGACAAATTGGGCATGTCTGTTTAAATCTTGGAAAGCTCAATTTACGCTTCCCACAGCCTGGAAAAATCATGGAATTATAAAAATTATTAAAAGTTTTGTAAATTTTCTGTTGCTGTCATTGTTACATTCATTTTTTTCTATTGATTGCTATGTGTGAGTTGTTCTATGTGTAAATTGGCTACTCTGTGTGACTTTTATTCGCCCCTGGAGTATGAATAAAGTGATCTGAATTGAACTGAACTGAAATAAATTGCTCTAATATGTGTCGATATGGGATGTTTCGATGACCTCAAGTACATTTGTCCATTTTCCATTGTCAGCAATATGAAATTATGTGTGATTGGAGTTTTAACCTGATATGTTTGAAAAAATGCTGGGTAAATAGGACAAGGGAACAAAAAATGATTATTACACCACCTTGGTAAAGTGGACAAGAATTCATTCTGAGGGATTTTGAGGTATTGAGCTTCATAGTTTTAAGAGCAATGATATGATGATATGAACCGTTTTGTATTCCAAATAAAAAGTACAAAAATGCATATAACTTAAAAATACAACTCACATAATGCTAAGTTGTCAAAGAATCTACGAATAACTCAATTCTGACAAAAATGTCAGATAGACCCTTTTAATCATAATGTGACAATAAGTCCTTGAGATGTCATGGGAAAGTTTTGTCCATTAAAATGTGTGGGAACCCTGTAGATTATAGTCAGGATTCATATGACTACAGCTGAAAACAGCAACACCCTGTACCCTCGCCAAGCCATTTACCAATAAATGACACCTACATTGCCTGCCATGTGTTCTCAAATAATTAGTAAGGCTGTGCCTGCATCCTGTTAGGTTTCTGATTTATTCAGACAAGCCTGGCACATGGGCCACTCCTCTGGATACCAAGAAAACATTTACCTCCTTAACTGGGAAGGAGTCACAGTCATTGCGAGCTCAAGTTTCTGGACTCAATAGTATTGATGACACATTTCAACACATGCCGCTCCCCCTCCCCCCATAGATATGGAGGATAAAAACACCCTCACAGCATGGCAAATGGCACTCTGAGCTCATCTTGGAGTTCAGTCAAAAAAACACTGAACTCTGCTGGAACTATAGAGCCATAAACCAACATTTCTTAAGTAAAATATGTCAAACCTGTTGAGCAATTTGAAGTGTTTTCAACAGAAGTTATCCTTTGACCACTGAGTTTACTACTCTGTGTATGTTCTCAAGGCCAGAGATGTCCATCTGCATGTTGATCTCCAATGAGTCAGAACTTTAATTATGGCCAGTTGACAGTTTGATGAGAGTCTGTGGAGGAAGGAGGGGTCTTAGAATACAGATGGGTAGGAGTCCCTCATGTGGGCATACTGTAGGTACAGGGGTCTGATCGCTGGCCTGTGCAGCTCCCTGGGTCCTGGGAGGTTAATCAGAATGCCAAATGTCACTGTGCACCGCTGCGGAGAGCTATACTGAGCCTGTCCTGCACAAGACACCATCTAACATGAGAAACTGAATCATTCCCGCAACCGAATAACCATACTGTTTATAGCAGGCACAAAGATAAATGCATGCAAAAGGTTGTAGCTGCTTTTTTGGTCTGCATGCTAAAACATACACGGAGTGACAAACGGCTCTCCTTCTCTTGTGCAGTGGCAACAGCAGCCTAAAGCACTGTGGCAACACAACAATCCTGGATGTTTGATTTTTGCATGTGTGTGGGCGCACATGTCTTGCACAGCATGTGTGTGTGTGTTTGTGTGTGTGAGAGAGAGAGACAAATGGTGACCAATATAAGGAGAAAGGAAGAGAAAGGAAGAGAGAGAAAGCCACAGACAGAGAGACAGACAGAAAGAGGACAGAGGTCCACCTGTTTGACACAGAGAGCCTGAGAAAGTGCAAAGGAATGAGCAGAATGCCAGTGTGTGTGTGCATTAGGTTAAGGTCTACCCGGTGTAAATGTGTGTGTGTCATCCAACTGATAATACTATGGGAAGACTGGAGAATGGCATTCAGAGAACGGTATGTAAAAAAGCAGCTGATGGGGGGAATCATACACACCAACACATACGAACACACACACACACACACACACACACACACACACACACACACACACACACACACACAAACAAACTAATAAAAATCATTTGACCAATAAAAAGTTCTGAGAAAGATCAGCACAAATATATATTAGACGTAGAGTGGCACCTCCAGTATGTGCATAGCAACACCTGCTGTGTGCTGTGATGTCCAAACAAACAGTGAGTTAATGTCCTCTATAAGCTAAGCTGCATGGGGGGGTCGGGTGAGAGGAGAGCGCAGGACAAGTGGCTGCGGTGTGAAGGAAAAGTGGGAGAAACTGGAGCAAGTGTGAACCAGAGAGTGATGCAAAGAAACAAACAAAAATAAACAAACGTGTGCCGTGCCAAGATGAAGTCAAAAAAGGACAGACTGGGCTTTACAGTGCAGTCCAAAATAAAGTGGCAGTGATATTTTTAGTGTTTTTGTGTTTTCATATATACCAAGGATAACCTACTGATAATCAGTTTAGCAGTGTTGTAAATCAAGACTATGAGAGGACCCACACAAGACAAAGAGAGCATCAAGAAAGAATACAACTGTAGTGTAGAAAAAGAAGAGTTCAGTGTACACAAATTGGTCTGCAGACAGAGCTCAAAAAGAGTTTCCACTCTGTACAGGTCCAGCAGGAAAATTAAAGTCACTTTTTAGCTCTTAATTAAAATTATCTGACATCTAAAAGGCTTATAATTGAAAGGCTGTTGTAAAGCATAACTCCCCATCATGTTTTATGATGCAATACTCCTGATTGATTATTACAGTGGCCCTGAGGATGAAAACTCAACATTTCAGAAGAAACAACCTCATTTCACACCACAACACAACATTTTACAAAACAAAATGACATTTCACAAAACACAACCACATTACAAAAAAGTGTGAAATGTCATTTTGTTTTGTGAAATGTTGTTTTGTTTTGTTGATTTGTGGTTATATTTTGTGAAATGTCATTTTGTCTTCTGAAATGTCATGTTTAATGAAATGTTGTTTTCCAAAATGTTTTTTGTGAAATGTGCTTTTTGCTTTATTTGATGTTTTATTTTGAAATGTAGTTGTGTCGTTTTGTTCTGTTTTCTGAAATGTCATTCTGTTTTGTGACTTGTGGTTGTGTTCTCTGAAATATCATTTTGCTTTGTGAAATGTTGTGTTTTTTACCTTCGGGGTCACCATAGATTTTTTAAATATCTGGATCCAATAAAACAAGTCAAGGGTCTGCCTAAACTACATCTGAGCCAGCATTACATGGAGTAAATGGCCAGATGGCAATTTCTGTTACGAAGAATATGTTCCTTCTGCTGCAATCAACTGACAAACATTTCAGAGCAGCCCTATTTGAGTGTTACTGTTGCATTTTTTTTCAATAAACAAAAGTCGATAGTGAAATTTTAGCCCAACATATATGGGATGCATCCCGATGCAATTTGTTATTTGACACACATCAATTAGTGTGTCAACCTCCCCAAATTGAAAATGAGATGGTTTTCTGAGGAGTTGGTGTGCAGTAGTGGCACATCCTGATGAAGGAATTTGTAACAACCTAAAATGATAAACCTCAAGTCACCTGTGTGGGTTTGCACTAAAAGCCTTGGATGCAATTGTTTTGACGAATGTGAGATGCTGCAGGTGTGTGTTTCTCCGTGGTGTAACACAACACTGCTGGCGTTTTAATTTCTTTAGAGGAGCTGCAATCAGCAAGTAACTTAAAAATGGAAGTCTGCTTTAAAGCTGGCAAATACACATTTTCTTTAAGTGCAAGTTTCTGCTGGTATCTTAAAATGATGTTGAAAAAACATTCTGCTTGTACCTCTGCAAAAAAAAAAGGTTTCTCAGCTCTTCAAAGCACAGTTAAGCCCCTTGTTTGTCAATGCCATCTGTGTTTGCATGTACATACAGTGTTGTGGACATGCATATCAGTGGAGAGTGTGGAAAATGTTAGAGAGAGCAGGACCCCGATGCAGTGCAGAACATATGATTTATAGGTGAAATAAATGGGATCACTGTAGGCACGGTAACAGGATCCCTGAAGGATGAGGGGGGATTCTTATGTAGTGGTAATGGGCTCCATGATACCAGTGGGGTGTGTTGGGGGGGCAGCATGTTGGTAAGCTGATGCTGAGAGCAAAGGTGGCAGCAAGAGAGCCACTCCTACTACAACACAGAAACAATCTGACCCCTGTGTGTGTGCGTGCGTGCGTGCGTGCATGCGTGCGTGTATTTTATGATTTACATAAACAGGGCTGGGGACTAGCTGAGCAGTAAAACTTGAGTAGCCAGTGGATGCATCCATATCTAAATACTAAGAGTAACAAGAGAGAGTTGGACTGCAGTGGCACTGAAAACAGCCTTACATAAAAACCTAAATAAGTCTGAACTGGTGATGTTGTGTTGCTGCAAGTACCCGAGAGAAGCACAACAATACAACACAATAGTCCCACTGAGTGAGGTTTAAGATGCCTGAGACACCAAACCAGAGACAGGATTTCACAACTCTTGCAAGTTATTACAGCAACAATCGTTTCATTCTTTGTCTTTACCGGTGTAATGTAAATACTTAATTACATCATTCATTTTGCAAACTAATATGCTAGGAAAGTGCACCTGCACATACATTATTTGCCGTTTATTAACTACAGCTACCGTCAACTACGGGTCAGAAGGCACAACTGCACCTATTTTCAAGGACATTTAAATATATAACAGACTTAACAGAGTGTCAGAAACTGAATTTAAAGAGCACCAGTAGCAACACCTTTACAGATTACTACAACAGGGAAGTTGGTTGGTCAGTTGGTTTAACTGTGTTTACATAAATGATTCAAAACACAGCTGACAGACTACTGACTAGGACAAGCCATTGGTCCCACACAACACCTGTTCTTGCATCCCTCCATTGGCTTCCTATCAAATTCAGAA
The DNA here is from genome assembly GCF_026936395.1 of Plectropomus leopardus. NCBI lineage: Eukaryota > Metazoa > Chordata > Actinopteri > Perciformes > Serranidae > Plectropomus > Plectropomus leopardus. The sequence goes on from NC_142180.1 coordinate 6,093,053, forward strand.
TAGACTACAAGATCCTGTTGACTGGTGAGCAACAAGGCACTGCATGGCCTCACCCCCACTCTGATCCTCAAATCTTGGCCTCTTCTCCATCCCTGCTCCAACCGCAAAACAAAAGGTGATCTTGCATTTGCTGTTTTCTCAATCTCAATCAATCTTCCCCAGTCAGTCAGATTTGCTGAGTCCTCAGACTGATTCAAGCGTCTACTAAAAACCCACCTATGGTTTTCTTTGTTTGTTTTGGTCTTGTCTGTCCATCATTGTACTGTGTTCCATATTGTAATTTATTAAAGCTCCATTAATTCATTTTTGACTTACTCATTTTAAGTGCGTGTACATGTGTTGTTAAAGTGCTTTGTAACTACGTTTTAAAAAGTGCTATATAAATAAAGCTTTACTTACTTACAAGTTTACAGTTTAGAGAGGTTTTAAACAAAACCCATTAGTTACCAATACAAACTGAAATGCGCCAAAAGTGACTTTATAAGTGAAACTAAAATGTTGGTTAAAGCTGTACTTTGTAATTTTTATAAAAATGACTTTTATCATTTTTGCTGAAACTGTAACTTTATTCATACAGCACTATATGAGACAGATAATCACTGAGCAAAATCATACTCCTCTGCCTACTCTAATGCCTTGTAGCATTGATAACGGCCTAACTGCGCATGAACAAAAACAGCCAATCAGAGCCGAGGATTCTCTAAAAGAGATGTCAATCATGTCAGTCACTGCTGGTAAACTTCAGTTGAACTGTCAAGGCTGCACTCATCAAATATGAATCAAGCTTCTGAAGCTTCTGTCACAGCATGGCCTATTTCGTACCTCAAGTGTTTTGAGAAACATATTATAGTGTACAGTTTAGCTGTAAAATGAGAATGTTTGCTGGACCCAGTGGGCAGTGCTTGGTGCTCAGGTCGATTATTTCCAACATGGCAGTCTGGTCACTTTCTCATTCAATGTAAGGCATCCTGCATCGCCTTCATTACTCTGAAGCCGAACTCCCTTAAATGTTCCTAGATGTCGATTCCACTGCAAACTCTCACCTACCCCCCTGGCACACTCATTCAGGCTCTGTCCTAATCTTGGAGCTCAATTTTCAAAACACTGTCAGATATTTTTAAAATGACAATTCACCCAGATCCCTTGATAGCGTTTTTTCTCTTTTTTTTCCGTAGAAGGGTAGGAACATAAAAATCTGTCAGGAACCAAACTCAAGATGAAGAAATATGTTACTTAATTAGAATGAAGATTGATCCTTCACCATTGGAAGAACCCTCACCTACCGAGCTGGACTCAGTGGCTAATGGAGGTGATGCAGCATCTCAAACTTGAGGGACTGAGACTTATATTAACACTTTAAAATTCGTTTAAAATAACGTGGAAAAAATGCTGCAATAACATAATTTTATGAAGAATCAACTATGGTCATAATTATGGTAAATTCCTTTTAAACAATGAAAAAAGTTTTTGGACCAATTTAATTTTTACTATTAATCAACTTAAAAATGTGTTCATATTTTATGCTAACAGTACATAAGTACTTAACTACTGTATTTATGAACACACATTTGGTGTTAATTACTTATAAAAATAAAGTTGTTACAACATTTTTTTCCACATTATTTAAGATGACTTGTAAAGTGTTAAATGGCTCTTCTGATAAATTTGTGAGAATCTGACATCCTTTCATGGAATACATTTTAACTAAACTAACCTATTGGATAGAACTCCAAATGACCTAAGTCACATTTATATGCCTTCTTGCATCTTTCTGTCGCCAATCACAATGGGATTAGCCCTAGATGGGCCTTTATTTTGTGCAACTGCATCTTATGTGTTGGAGTGTCTGTATATATGTTCATGTACGCATGTGCACAAAAACATGTGAATGTGTTCATTTTATTTTACTGCTTTCCTTTTGCTATGCTGTGTGGCAGTTTATATGTTTCCAAAAATAAAGAATAAAAAATGTGTTTTTCAAAAAATTAATAATTGTGAGATGATTTTGCTACATTTGCTCTTTAAATCTTATTCTTCCTAAAGTGATTTATGAATTCAGATGAACTCTCCTGACATTACAGCTCAGACCTTGAATAAGATTATAAAGAAAACGCCTGCAGTCTGCAAAGTGATGTGCAGTACTTGGGCTTAGAAAAGTCACAAGGCATATTAGCGGAGCGGTGGAGACAGCTACGGAGAGGAAAAAGACTGAGCGAGACTGGATGAGAGATGGTGAGGGAGGAAGGAAACCGGAGTGAGATAGAGACCTAAAACTCTCCAGAAGCCTGTCACATGGGGCCCAAAGCCGCACGCCTCAGCACTCTTCCTCCCTGTGTTCTGTCCGCTCTTGACATTTATCTGCTTTATTAGATTATCTGGGCTACATGGCTGTCTACGGGCACATGCAAGCACACACGCATAGATATATACATTCACACACACCTCTCGATTCATTACAGCCCTGACTGCTTACTTAGGTTTATGCCCTCTTTAAATTAAACCACAGATAACCGAGCACCTCTGAAAACACACCAGCCGCCCCCCCTAACGTGGAGCAGAGAGGCTAAAGCTGGCCATTGAGGAGGAAATTAAGAAACATTGTTTGCGAGTGTTATTATCATGCATGTGTGAGTGGTCATAAGGTTGGTTTTTAACGGGCTCATCTATAGGGACTCTGCTTCCCATCATTAGTAATTCAATTTGCTCTTTATTAGCAGCTCTTATCGGAGGCACAGACGGCTACGAGCAGCTTTCCTCACTCCATCTTCCTCTGTGCTCACCCCTGCTCCACCTTTCCTGCGTCTCTGATTCCGAATCCCCATGTTTAATTAGAGATGTGTGTGTGTTCCCGCTGGAGGCCATTCAGGGTCTCCACATGACATAAAATACACAGAGAAATGATGAAGAGGAAGAGAAGGATGCAGGAGGTGTGAGAAAGGACACGGAAAGTTAAAAGAATCGGAAAAAGAGAAGCAGACTGATAGATGCAGAGCCATGGGGACAAATAAAGCCTAATGTTAATAGTGATGGTTTTTCTAATGTCTTCTGACTTCATTGAGTATGGGAGATTACACTAAGATGGGCATGAGGCGTGTGGGGTACACGCAGAATGACCGGAGGGGTTGGAGGGGCAAGAGGAGGAGGGACGGGAGAGAGCGGGAGGGGGGGGAGGGTGCACAGCTGTAAAAACAATGATTGCTTTCCATCAGGTTAGGCCTATATTCTACAGTTCGTTAAAACAATCCAATTTGCAAAGGGATAATTATGCATTAGCTCCTTTTTATCTACTGGAGGGAGAGTGGTGCCAGGGCTTGATAGCAGTGGCGCTGCCTGCCTCCACCTCTGCAAATTACCCGCTATCGGCACTTGTTCGCCATCACGGCTGAATTGGGCAATCAATTAACCTCCCCCCTCCTCCTCTCACAGTGTGCCTGTAAGCCACTCTGGTGACAGCCAGCAACACAAAGCCTCTACCACGACAACGTGGATGTGAGCCGCTGCCCTCTACTGGACTGAGCTGTAATAGCTGCTGTCAGAGCCACAGCTGAGGGGCAAATAACCTAAAACTCCCTTTCAACGGCAGCTGCATGATTATAAGCAGGTCTTGAGTATGTAACGTGTTCACAGAGAAAAAATTAAAGAAAACAAAGTATACACTGGAGAAAGACTAGAATTATATGGATGCTACACACACACACAGACACCTCCAACCCAGATTGGTGTCTCCCCTTCTGTTCCTGATTTATGACGGTGAGTAATGAACAGAAAGGTATTTTTGCAGAACATTATGATGTCACAGGAGAGTTGACCTTTTGGATGCAAAATGTCTGAACTTCAGCATTTTATTCTAGAATGAAAGAATGGGATGGGTGGACAACTCGAAAACCAAATGCCTCTGCCCACAGCTATCACTGTCACAGAGGCAAAACATCAAGGCGCAGAGAAGAATGTTTGATATTTGAGTGTGCTGTTGTCCCACAAAGAGAAATGAAATCACTAAAATAAGTTGCAGATGGTAAAAACAGTTCCCAAAATAATTTGGAAAAAAATAACCCTTGAATCTTGAGAAAACCTTGGATATCTCTTCATGAATTACAACTGACAGTGTCATTACAAAATTACAGGTTGAGTGAAGTCTCAGCACCTGTACTTGGTCATCTCCTACTAGCACAAAATGATGAAATGCAGTGATTTCTCCTGAACCTACTGCAACAGCAATGCATTACGACAATTAGTACATGTAGTAGCAAGTACTGTATTCTTTTAGTATGTAGCTTACAGCGGTCTCAGATAGGGTTGCAACAATATGATATTGTCACGGTATGTTATTATTAACACTGCATACAATGACCCTTTAAAGGAGTGAAAACAAAAGTTTGTGGTTAAACAAATGCTCATCATTAATGAAACCTGAAATCTTTTTTTTTTAAATACAAGCATGAATGGAACGTCTAACAGACAGTGGAGGAGTAAAGGAAATGCACATGCGTAGCTGCGTCTCTCCATTTAGTTACATTTTTGTTTTTTTTTAATAAACTTAGATAAAGAAACATACACAGTATGATAGCTATCACTTTTTATCTGAAACCCTCATTTGAGAACACTGGAGCACAGGTTGTGCACAACAAGTGCTGAAGGGAGACATATTATTGAGGAGAAAGTGGGTATACTGTCCTGTTTAATCCAGTGGCTTTTTGGCTAAAAGGAGGGTATAACTGTAAACAGTCAGAAAACGAGGTGGATAAATACTGTATATATGCATATACCCTTCACAACACCACTGGAGACACATTGCTAAAATAGAGAGAAAGTTAAGAAAACAACTAGCAAACAACTAAGAGGTAAAACTAAAGTGGGAATTCACAGCATATCTCTAATGTTTAAGGTGCTGCAAGTAAAACCACTGTCAGATGAAAGTATTGCTCGGAAGACTCTTTGTTTGACCCAAAGATCTCTCTGGTGATGCGTCTATCATTAACAGCATGTTTGAAATCTCCTGAATAAAAAACACAGTGAGACATGGTGATGTTGCAGAAATGAAATTTAAAATAAATCTAATAAAAAATGCAACAAATGATGCTGATGATCCTGGCAACTGGAAGAGGCTAAATAAAGGCCAATCCCCCAGGTAGTAAGAATGTGCTTGCTGAGAGTGTTTTTAATGTGTAAGAACGCCAATGCCCATCAGTGAGTCTGCGTTTTCTTTGGTGTTTAAGAGCTATATGCTAAATCACGCACAGATTTTTTTTTAAAAAGTACCACAACAAAGCACGTCACCTCCTTAGAGAATACAATAACTGAAGACAACACTTTGTTTAGATTTGTCATATTTTTGTGGGAAATGTAGTGGACATAGTGGATGTGTGGAAAGTTCCAATGGCTGCACACAAAACACAAGACGAAGCACTTGATTAATTCATAGCAAAAAAAATTCAGATCATACCTGCCAGTTTTGTAGAATAACCATTGCAGTTAAATGGAAAAGAAAATTACTAATGACTAGACTAATTGCAATCAATTTGGTCCCAGTTTCATGAAAATGTCTGCAGATCCTGCAGGACTTGAGAACTGCACAGGGAAAATAAGAGTTTTTTGAGCGCTTGATGGACAGTTGATGAGTAATTGGCTGAAACAAGTTGTCATAGCACCACCTAGTGGCTGCAGAATGTAACTCTTAGCTGAGGAGTGGGTAAGAATTTGGATCCATGGACCCATCTAGAAAGTTTAACTGCTGTGGGTCTTACTGTATGGCTGCTGATAGTCACATGCTTAAAAATAAGAGAGGAGAAGGAATATTACAAAAACAAATCAATAATAACTATATGGTCCCAGCATTTATACTATAAGAGCACAGACCACACAATTTTACCACAACCAGACAGACTGGATATGCTCCCTCTTAGCCATGTAATGTTATTTTCCATGGATGAGCATTTGGTTGACAGCTCATTACAGGAATACTGTGTAGAATAATAGAGCAAACACTCAACAACACAATAGTCTGAAGTGTGTGTGTGTGTGTGTGTGTGTGTGTGTGTGTGTGTGTGTGTGGTGTGGTGTGTGTGTGTGTGTGTGCGCTTCTTACTTGTTCTTGATAAGGTGGGGGAGAGTCGTCTCAACTTGTGTCTACCAAAAGACACAAGCTCCCTGGAGGGTGTCCTTCTGACTCCTATGGGAGACCTGGTCAAGGTGTGCAACCGGCCCCGCGGGGAGAACTTTACTGCTGATGGGCTGGCCCCCTTCTCTGATACACCTCCGCTGTGGTCACAAGACAGAAACCAGAGGAGAAGAATGTTATCAATAATACACTGAAGACGACCATTCAGGAAATTATATTTAGAAAAATCGATTAACTCAAGCATAGGGTTCCTTCAGCTGAAGGCAAGTAATATCTAAGACTTTTTTATTGTCACTCAGAGTAAGGTTTAAGACCAGATTTCAAGTAACTAAAATTTAACAGGATTTCCGCAAATCCTTATTGTCTTAAAAGGCAATGAATTCATTTATATAAAAATAAGGCCTTAATTGTTAGTATATTGGCTTAAATGAATCTTTAAAAAGTCTTAAAATGCTCCGACATGGGAAGTCTCATGATTTTTTTCTGACACTGAATTGTAAATCTCAAAATAATTGGCAACATCTATTTTTTAAAATAATATAATAAATTTCTTTTCTTAAACTCGTCATGATGGGAACTCAGGCAGTGTCATCTCACATGCGGATTGAGAAACACAGTCATCCAGAAATAAGGCCCAAAACGCCATATATTTCACACTTTTGTTGGTAACCCCTAATTGAATTGTTTATAATATAATATATTCATTGTCTTCCATGTGTTTTACCTAAAAAAGGGGTTGTTTTTTCAAAATTTGATGTAGATAATCTAACTTTTTCCCTGGAAAAAAAATCATGTTTATGATACAACAAACATTTGGGCAAAATAATGGTTATCAAAAAAAATTGGTCTCAAAATTAATGCAAAGTGGCATTAAAAAAAGTCTGAAAAAGTCTTAAATCTACCTAGCCTAAATCTGCAAGAACCCTGATTGAAGGACAGTCTTATTTACCAAAATGTTTCTTGTAACATAAAACATAATTTTTTTGTGAAAAAGTAAGATTATCTACATCAAATGCTGAAAAAAAGCCAATCCTTTTTAGAGTCAAACACATGGAAGACAATAAACATATTTTTGTATTATATATCATTACATAAACCTCTGAAATCAGCTAAGTGAAAGTTTTCTTTTTAAAACATGGGAGAAAAGATAATAAGCAACTAAGCAAGAAATGTCCCGCAAAAAGAGAAAAAAAATAAAGTAAAAGTTGAAAAGCAAATGACCTGAAAATTAGCTGGGGGGATTATTTTATATTTACTTAATTTTTAAGACTTTATTAGGGCTGGGGCAACGCGTCGACATAATCGTTTACGTGACGTCGCACCCTGAGCCTTTGTTTATTCTAGTGCATTAGTCGCACCGTTTCACACAGCGTGCATAATGAGAGCGTGAGCAGCGCCAGGCGTGTTGTTTCTTGTTTCGGCGCTCGTGTATCAAGTTAGAGTGTGCACACTGCTCGCCCGAGCAGCGCCTGTCAGGCGCGTCTGAGCTGCGTGTCAGCTGCAGCACATCTAGAGAAACAGTGGCTCGCCGTTTTTTTATGTGTGATGCTCTCGTTTGTTGACTCTTTACCACTTTATACTGCAGTTCAAAGTCTCTCTTTGTCACAGAGATGAGGAAATACAAAGATGTTTGCTTCACCTCAAATTCCTTGCTTCCCTTTCAAAACAAAAGTTATCTATCTGTGTCTCTGTGGCTATTTTGAAACATTTACAGGATGGGGTTGTCAGCTGTGCGGGAGCTTAAATAACTTCATAAATGAGAGGAATATTATAAATATGAAAATACAGCACTCATATCAGCAGGCAGTGGTATGCCTTAAGGCCCAGTTAAGGCTGGACTATTTTGATGCAGAAAGAATGGACTAGTTCTAATTATTTCTGTTAGAGAAAAACTATAGTGTTATTCAAATTTTACTGTAAAGAGGTTTTGTTGGACTGCTAGATTTGAGGTTTGTTACTGTAACAAAGAGTAAGTGTTTTGTTACTCCTCCTAAAAGTGACTTGAATTTTACATTGCTTTTATTTATTTTGCTGTTGGATTGCTAAATGTAGATTGCACTACATTCCTTTTACTTGAGTGGAACAAGCTCTTGCATTAATTTTATTTTGGAGAGACTTTATATCAGTAAATATATATATTTATATTTTATATAACACAGATTCACAGTTAAGACTGGCCTATTTTTTGCTGGAGAATAATGCCCTGCAGTGTATGAGTTTTAAAATGTAATTTTCAGTCCATTGTTTGTTATATTAATCAAGTAATAAAAAAATAATAGTTAGACCAATAAAAAAAATCAATAGATTAATCGATTAATCTAAAAATAATAGATAGATTAATCCATAAAAAAATAATTGTTAGGTGCAGCCCTACTTTTTATGGATCCGCGGGAACCCTGAGGTATTCTGCCACATTTGCAACTACTCTCTGGCAAATGACATTAAAAAATGTAAAAGAGAAGGACTCAGAGTAGCAATAAATTTGGAGCAAAGTAAAGCAGATCACAAAGATATTTCTGTTACTTACCTACTAGCAGATTTCCTGATGATTTTCATCCTGCTGCGGAGCTTGAACCCACCAGGAGAGGAGGATGGTGACAGGGAGGTACGTTGGGCTACAGATGGGGAAAGAACAAACCCTCCTTTCACTCCTTTGTTGTTTTTTTCTGACGTCCAGTGGAAGGCAGATCTACGACGGGACACTGCCCCGCCTCCTGTCACTGCCACAGAGGTACTCTGGCCTCCAGCCTTCCATCGGTATCGGCTACTCAGTGAGGAGTTGCTAGAGGAACCTGCAATTCCCTTTTTTATCTTTGCAGAGGGAGTGGAGGCTGCTCTGCTCTGTTTCTTAGTGGCCTCTCCTTTCTCCAGAGCTCTCTGGGGATGAGTCAGGGCTTTGGGCGATGGTGATTTTCGAGGTATTTTAGCTTGGTCTCCAGCAGAGGACGACACCCATTTGTACTTGGAGGTCTTGGGGGCTACAATGACCGTACTCAGCTTTCGAGGTAACTTCTTGGCAGGGGTTCGCTTGCTGCTTGAGAATGAGGGGGAGCTTCCACTCGCTGCTCCAGCTTTTGAGACAGATGTTGGGGCAGCAATCACAGCTTTGCCTGGGGAGGAGGTAATTAAGCTAGTTTGTTTAGGCTCCACTCCTCTGATGTTCTGGCTTTTAACCCATGTGAACTTAGATTTTTTCAAAAAAGATGCTTGGCCCTGGCTGGTGTGAGAGGTGGTGTTAACAGAAGGTTGTTTTGGCACTTTCAACAGAGCAGGAAGAGGTGGTGCAGTACTACCAGTGGTGGGAATTGCCGGAGTTGTCGTACTTAGAGTCCGTTTAGCATCAGAGCTGGTTTTGCTTGTCAGTGAAGGTTTGATCTGTGGTTGAGGACTGCTCTGCAAACTGGATGTGGCTTTGGCCTTAACTGAAGATGGCACTTCCTGAGAGCCACCGACGTTCTTTTCGGGCTGGACTGCAGGCTTGCTTTCAGTCCTCTGCAGAAATTCTTGAGCCTGTCTGTGAGATGTTGGCACACTTGTGCCTGTTGAGCTTGAATCTTCTTTTCCACCTTCATCCTGAGACACAGCTGTTTTTCTGAGAGTATCTTTGTTTTGTTTCTGTTTCGCTGCACTTCCTGTGATGCTGCTTCTATGTCCCTCTCTCTTCTGTTGAGGGCTCCCTGATGATATAGTGGCAGTGTTGACTCTTTGACTCTCCTCTCCTCTGCTGAGGCTGGGCAGTGAGCTGCTCTGAGATACACTGTGGGACTGATGAACAGAGGAGGAGGTAGAAGCTGAGGGATGTCGTACAGAGGACTGGTGGTCCTTGTTGCTCAATGAGTACATTTTCCTCCAACTTCCATGACTCTGAGGAGCATACAGTCTCCCTCTGGAGCTATGAGGATGGACGACAGATGTGCTGTGACCTCTGCCTCTGGCTGATGTTGGAGCTTCTGGATGCCTCGGCTCATCTCTTGGGAATGGGGTGTCACCATGGACGCTCTTGTGTTTATTGATTAGATCTGGAAATTTGGAAATAGGAGTTGTTTAGTTGTTAAATCACATTCAAAGTCATAAAACATATATTAAAAAAAACGAAACAAAAAAAAAAACAGAAACCATGTACAAGAGTCACAACAAAACATAGTTCTCATTTTCCTTTTGTGGCATATAAATAGTGTTATTTTAGTCAGGAGGTTAAAGGAAAGGAGTTTTGGTGCTCAAAACACAAAAAATACAATAAAACACAGTGTCCGTGTTACTCTCGTTAAGAATCTCAACATGCTGTCAACAGTTTTCAATTGGTCAATTGGGACTAGAGATAAGTTTTAAATTAATTAGATTATTAGTGTGTTATTAATCCAGCACATCCTGATGATTCCATACAGAACACAAGGACTTACTGAAAAGGTTGACAAGATTTCATATAATAATAATAATAACAATAACTTTATTATATGCCACCTTTAAGAAACAGAGTTTCAAAAGTGCTTTGACAAGTGAAGCGAAAGCAGAAACAGGATACTCTGAGGGCAACATAGCAACGGAGAGCTAACAGTCCTTCCACAATGTAATGCCAGACAAAACTAAAGGATAAAACAAGGACAAAAAATGCAAGAAATAAGACATACTGTCAATATAGATTAACACAAATAAAAAAACATAAAAGCAGTAAAATGACAAAATGATAAATGGAATGAAATAAATAAAAAGACGGCATCACATAAAATCAGCTCTATAAAGATGGGTTTTAAAAGGTGATTTAAAAGAGGTAGGGATGCACAATATTAATCCTATTCCTATTATTCTCCATTCAATCTATATTTTTTGATCCCACAGCCATTAAAGCATAAAAAGATGCAATGTATTATTTCCGGGTGTCATTCTGGGTTTTTACCTTGAAATATGTCATTTTTACTGTTTTCCACCTGATGACATCTTTTTTTTTTACCATACTTGGCATATGGAGAAAATACATGCTATTTCCACTAAATGCACAACCAATGTTGCTGCTAATCATTAACATATCCCAGGCTCCAAAAATCTAATAATAAATAAGAATAAATAAGAATATATAATATATATAAAATAAATAATATTTTTTAAAGCTTGATAACTTGATAACGCCATAACCTCTACATACTAGAGAGATGAAAGGAACCCACTCTGGTGGAAGCAACTATAACTCACAGCAACCTCTACACGGCAATTTTAATTTCTTTCCAACAAGTCAGAGGCGTTATCACCTTTGAGGTGGCACTCGCGGATTTGAGACCCTTTTGTCCATGAGAAAATTTGCTTTTAAAACAAAACGTTGTTTTTTGGCTTGTATATTTATTACTTTTAGTATTAATTATTCACTGGCTGTCGTCTGTAAACACAACAGCTCCTCTGGGGCATTAAAGCCATACTCTACTGTCCTCTATATCAATGGGAGACCTTGGAGAGATATGTGACATTGTTCATCTCCCCAGACATCCAGGCTCTTGTAGGATCTATGCTACTAAGCACTGAAGCAGTTCTGGTGGATTCTGATTTAACGGCGTTGCATTTTGCTTTGCACTTACACTCTACTGCTCCTCTTTAAAATGTTGGATTTTCCTTATATTTATTTTCATACACTCTAGTTTTTTGTTTTATTTCTATTAATATTATCTCAGTGGTTGTATTTTCTTCTTATGTTATGCATTCTGAGTATTCTATTTTATCCTTATTTTTTTATCTTACTTGTACTAGTATTATCAGTTGGGTTTTATCCACGTGGAGGTGCATTTTATGTATTAAATTCTGATCTTAGCTTATATTTTACGTGGTTTTGATATGAAGCACTTGGGGCATGCAATTTCTTGGTTGTAAAGTACGTTGGACTACATTTCTTGTATGAAAGGTGCTAAATACATAACGTTTATTATTATTATTATTATTGTAGTGGACCAACACCTTACACTTTGTGTTTTTTTATGTCACACACCAGTGCTGTACCCATGATACCAGACCACGCGTTATAAGACAGTAAGTTTTCGGTGACGCTAACTTAATTTGTTAGCTAAAACGACCATTTCCCGTTACCATTTGCAGTTTAAGAATGAGCTAAGCTAACCAGTCGACGGTAAAACCAGCGAACTAGTTGTTTACGTCCAATCAAATTTTAATAAAGAATAAATTAGCTAGCTAACACCTCGTATCGTATATGCAGTATGTAAAGGTAATTAAATAAAGGCAGCAGACACCTGTGGGCAGAGTGAGCAGGAGACAAAGCTAACGGTTAACGTCCGTTTTTAAAATAAAAGGCGGGCCTCGCGTGCACATTACAACTCTGAAATTATATAGCTCAACAATGCAAAACGGTCTTCTAAACTGCTTTTTACCACACAAACTGTTAACGTTAAAGAAAGAAAATTTACTTTGAAGAAGTTCAATTTGCCTCTTCAGTGCTTCTCTCTCCTCCATGTTTACAACCGACTCGTGTCGACATCATACTGCGGCGAGAACAGGCCCTTGCTGATGATGTATTTTATAACGTCCAATCACAGAGCTTGGTCTGCGATTAGTGAAACGGCATTTGTAGGAAGGCAGTACACCCTCAAACTTGTCTCACAGGCTAGGTAGTGACCTAATTGATATTATATTGATATTTCCGCAACATTTTCTTTGATTTTATATGAAAGGTTGCTTATATAAAATCAAAGCAAATGTTTCTGATGCTGTTCAATATTAATGAGTGACACAAATAAGACATTGTGAAATAAACATTCATCAATAACTCAGTTTAGTAAGTGAGCTTTTTTCATATTTAACCCATGCTTTTTGACAAAAGAAATGGTTTTATAGCAGGTATGACAGGGTACAGTTATTCAAGTTTTCTCTCTTTCTCTTTCTGCCTCTCTTTTTAATTTTTTTTTTATTTCACTCATGTTTTTTGACTAAACAACAGATTTTACAGCAGGTATAAAAGGGTACATTTCTCCAAGTTTTCTTAATTTTAAATGTATTTATTTATTTATATAAATTTAGCACATGCTTTTTGGAAAAAAAAAACAACAACAACTGATTTTCTAGCAGTTATGAAAGGGTAAAGTAATCAAATTTAATATGTTTTTTTTTTGTTTTTTTTTTAAATTTAACTCATGCTTTTTGACAAAACAACTGATTTTATAGCAGGTTCATTTGTATATCAAAATGTTTGTTTACAGAGTCTGTTTGGTCAGTCAGGACAACAAAAACTCAGACTGGAGTCATAGAAAGTGACAGCATAAGCATCACCACTAACAAGAAAGAAATTACATCAGCAACCATTTAAAGCCCTAGCGTTAAAAGGAAAAAAAATGGCAGAAATGGAATGTAATATTTATAGCTTTTATCTTATTAGTATATAAACACCCAAAAACTAAGAATCATTTGGCTTTCATTACGCTAGAATGCGTCATTTACATCTACACATGGAGCCGGTCATCTGAAAAGGTTCCACAATTTTGCTTGCATCCCAGAATAGACAAACCAATGACTGATTCTAGATAGGGCCATAATCGTTTTTGTGTTTTTGTGTTGGCCACTGTAGCTCTCCTACATGTTTACTATACAGAAGTTTCAGTTGGTTGCAATCTGCATTATAACCACTGGATGCCACCAAATCCAACATACAGGACTTTTTTAAGTCAAGGAGTGTTTTTTAAGTCAAGAAGTGAATTTAGTGTCTTAATATATGTGTCACAAACATCCCATGCACTAGAATTGTTTGTGTTGTCATTGATCAATGATTGATCAACTAAAGTCTCCTCTGTTTTACTGAGTTTCATCTGCACCTTATATATTCTTATGCTTGAATGTTACAATCTCAGTAGTAAAGCGTGTTTCTGGAGATAATGTCCTGATTATGATAATACACAGACCCTCCTTTCAGTACTCTGTAATCACCAACAAAATGAAGCTGTAAAGATGGCAAACACTATATGTAATAGGATTTATCCCAGACTAAGCCTGCTTGTTGTCTGCCTGAAAGACCGAACTGAGAGAACTAATCTTCCCCCTAACATCGAAGGACTTGCTGCTGGCTGTCAACTGGTCTCAAAACAAGAACGTAACTTTGAGACCATTTCGACATTAATAACATTTTTTTTTCCTTTAAGAAGTATGTTATTGCCATTAAGTTGTTAATCTGGTTTACAACAAACTGTCATTGTTATCGTTAGAGTGTGAAACGTCAGTGACGCCGCTGTGAAATGAAAAGGGAAGTGAAACTTAAGGCAGTTGGGTCGGGCACAATTTAAACCGAAAAGAGCGAAAATAAAACGGAAAGCACAGTTTAAAGTTGCGTTACAAGTGAAGGTAAGCCTAACTTTTTTCTCAAATGATTATTGGAGTAAGGAAAACATTGTTAGCTACTCAAAATCTAAGCTGTGACGTTTCATTTAACGTTTGCTTTGCTTTCTGTTTGACGTAACTAACGACAGTTAACGAAAGCTAGCTTTCTTAGTCCACTGTTGTCGCTAGTTAAAGAGCTAACATTAGCTTGACTGTTATTAAAATTGACAGCAAGCTTATTGTAATGAGTTAACACAGTGTGTGTGTGCGTGTGTATGTGTATGTGTGTGTATATACACTGTATTTGTGTTTCTGTACAGTTACCCTGCTCAGCACCATGACGTCATCAGACAACCTGTACTTCATGATAACAAGAAAACCTGAATATCCAGCACACATCAAGCCTGGCAGCATATGCTACATCAGTAAATTCAACCACAAAAAGTTATTCAACAGCGCTCATTCTCCCCCAAAAATACCTGTCTTCTTCCTGAGTGCACAAATAATGATGGATTATTGTGTAGATGTGAACAGTATGGAATCACTGAGTGTAGATGAAGCCGACCTGTTGCAGGGCTTGTCCAAAGACGCAGAGAGACTGGAGTGGTTCAAAGACAGAGATGCTCTTCAAACAGCACTTGGACTCACTGTAGGTACTGCAGTGACTGTGGAGAAAGAAGAAGAGAAGCTTAGAGGCATCATCCGCTACATAGGAGGACTTACAGAGCCATCATTCCCCTGTCACTTACCAGGAAGGTTCTTCGGCATTGAACTGCTGGTGGGGCTTTAAAAATGTTTGTGCAATTCATAGACTGTATATTATGTATATACAGTCTATGATGCAACCAAATCATCTGTTTTCCCCTACTGTTTTCTGTCAGTGTAAATAGTTTTGGCTTAGATTTTGAAACATGCATCGTTGATGTCTCTGCCTACACCCAAACTAAATGGAGTTGTGTGGAATTACATTTGTGGTATTCCCTGAATGAAAACATACAGATAAATGTGGTGATTTGCACCTTAGATTAAGCTTGAAAAAGCATTGATTTGGCATTAATATCTGCATGATTAGTTCCACTAGTGGTGAATTAAACCTTTATATACATGCTATTTTTAAAGATTAATTTATAGAGGCATTAAATCTAGAATGTAAGTGACATTCTATATCGGGTGTTACTATAATTCTTTCCCTTCAGGGAGAAGACAGGAAGAAAGGGAACACTGATGGGTCCTACCAGCATAAATACCACTTCTCCTGTGACAAAGATTGTGGCATTTTTGCCCCTTTCTCCAGAGTCAGGCCTTTGGTTCCCAGCTCCTTCTCCCCCTCTAACCCCAAGCATTCCTCACAGCCAGAAGCAGAAGAGCTGTACACACCAGAGGAGCTGAACACAGGAGATAGAGTCACTTACTTCATCAGTGGTGAATGCCGACATGGAATGGTGGTGTGTGTGCAGGAAAAGAACGGAGAGCATATTGTCCGGATCTCCACAGTAAGTGATATTTCAATGGTCTCCAGTAGAGTAAAATTATATATTTTGCTCCTTTAAATTATGTTTTAAAATTTGCAGCAGTTTGCAGCACATTTGTAATTTGTCTTTGTGGGGTTTTTTTAGGACACAGATGAGAATGGACAGAGAGGGGGTGAAGTCGATGTTCCACTAGACATGGTTGCTAAGGGGGAGGTGCCCGCAGGTTTGAGCAGCTCTTTACATGAATAAGTGAGAAAATATTTTCCATATTTGAAAGAAGTCTGATCTGAATCTGTTCTTCACTGTAGAGCCAGAGAACATGGATGTTGATACACCCCCGATGGAGCCAAACACCGGGGATCTGTACTTGGATCTGACGGTGAACTCTGTGGTGGAGGTGACCTTGGCTAAGGGCAATTCATTTGGAATCATCCGCTGGATCGGCTCTCTGCCTGGGGGAAAGGAAACCATGGCTGGACTAGAGCTGGTAATATTTCTACTGAGATGTCACTGTGTTGATTTAAATAAAACTGTAATATGTACAATGACAGGAACTGATTGTTTTATAGGTGTGCTGTTTTGTTCACTTTCTGTGATGGCTCGAGTTTGAAGCCACTGCAAATTATTGCTTTTTCATGTTTTGTTTTTTTTCATTTTTCTTTATTTTAGCCGTGGATCTAACAAATATATTCTTCTGTGTATATCTGTCTCCAGGAGGAAGACACTGGAGTGAGTGATGGCACCTTCAAAGGTGAGCGTTTCTTCCATTGTCCCCTCAAGAGAGCTCTGTTCGTGAAGCTTAGTTCCTGCCGTCCTGACTCGCGATTTCAGAGCCCATCAGCCAATAACAGCAAGAGGAAGCCAACACAGGACGACACAGGTCAGTACAAGATCGATCAACTTAGTTGTGCTTAGTCTTGTGCAACTTCTTCCCACAGTTTTGTTAAAGAAGCTGCATATAGCATTTAGGGCATATCTGCGATCCAGAGTCTGGTTTGTCTGTGCACAGTTCTCAACATGAAGGTGGCTGACGGTGCAGCTGATGGTGCTAACAGTTTGAACAGTGCAAACAACTGTATCAGTACTGACACAGCTAACTGTGTTGACATTAGTGGGATATCACAAGTACTAAAAATGCATCTGTGGTTGGCAAGGCTACCTTAGCAACAAACAGAGAAACTGAGATTACAGCACACAAAGTGGTAGTTTGACTTAATTCATGACACCATTACTTCACTATATCTTTACATGGCAAATAGTTGTTTTTTTTGCAAAATTGATGATCTTAATGTCGCAAAGGGAACATTTAAGTTTTTGTGTGCTAAAAACATTATCTTATTTTGCACAATTAATTAATTTAACATACACATAAAAGCATTTGATTGTATGTCTCCATCTGCTGATGGGCCATCATGATAAAAGTTTGCATAATATGATGTTAATTCCACTACAGAAAAGACCTGATGATCACTAAAATTAGGTGGGGGATGTCGATATTGGTATTGGTTATCAGCCAAATGAATTGTTATATGCAAATGGGATATCAGCAAAAAATGCACTCCCTAGTTTTAAGGTCATATTTGTTTGATTTAACATATGAAATTATTTTCTAGATAAATATACCAGCTCATATAATTTTTAGAATGGGAAAAAAGTAGAAAAATTAGTTATGGAGAAAACACTTCATGGCCAAAAGTATGTGAATTCCTGCACATGTGCACATCACACCCACATGTGGAAGTTGACCATGCCATTGCAAAGGCAAGGTCACACCAAACTTGGAAAACCATTTCTTTATGGAGCTGGCTTTGTGTTATGTTGAAACAGGAAAAGGGACAAATATAAAATGTTGATACAAAGTTTGAAACAAAAAAGAGCCAAGCACGAAAAACAACCCAACACCAAAAATACACATTAGTATGTTGAAAAATTTTCCACAATTTTCCACAATCTTTTTAGCAATGCAGGTACAGAATACACATTATTGTTTCGCTAATAACTGCAAATGGCAACACTGCATCAATGCTCATCACCAGCTATACATTCATATCATGTAAATTGCTTCTCTGTTTGCATACACGATGATTCGTGTGTGTGACTTCAGAGACGGAGACAGATCACAGCACAGGGAAGCTGGAGACTGTCCCTCCTATCAGCACAGAGCAGGTTCAGCAGATTTTGATTGGACGAATGAAGGGGATCCAAGGACACTGCAACTCCTGCTACATGGACGCTGCTCTCTTCAGGTCAGCACCAGGAACATACAATATTGCAATAAATAATACGCATGCAGGAAGTTCAGCTGGTTTTGTTTTGTTAATGATACAAATCACATCGGAGACAGCTGTTGGATCACAGACAGCTAATATTTTCTGCTGACTTTGAAATCAACTTCCAGATCTCTGCAAGTGTATTTTTTAAAGCTTGCTGAAAAGTAATCAAAAGAGGCTTTTTGCAGTGTCGTAAACCAAATTAAAAACTTGCATTTTCTTTTAGAAAACTCTGTAAAAACTCTTGTGTCTGTCTGTGCTTTCAGCTTGTTTTCCTGCTCCTCTGTGTTGGACTCCATGCTGTTCAAATCAACACAACCTCAAGATGCCCCAATCCAGAAAACCCTTCTCCATAACATTGTTAATCCCCTGCGCAGGTGTGTCCTTCCATGTATTTAACAAAACATTTGATTCGTTTTTGTTTTGTAATGTATTAATACTCTACATGGTCTCTGCAGTAATGGCTTTGTGGCAGGACGGCACATCATGAAGCTCCGGGAGCAGCTGCAGAGGCACGGCTACAGTCACTCCTTTACCACTGATGAGAAAGGTCAGTTTAACATGGACACTTTAAAACAGCTGATTTGTTTTCTGGGTTTTAAGGTGACTATTGATGTGTCTTTTATCTTTCAGATCCAGAGGAGTTCCTGACCATCATTATGCACCACATTCTCGCTCTGGATCCTCTACTCAAACTGTACTGTCTCAAAACCACTGCCAGATATTATTTCATACAATGAGCTTGAATAAAAGTGAGCTTTTAAAGAAAGTTGCATTTACACTTCACATTCTTCTTCCTCTTAGCTCAGCGGGCGGTAAAGTGCAGGAGAGTTACTGCTATCAGATCTTCTTGGACCAGAACCACAGCCTGGTGCTGCCGACAGTCCAGCAGCTGCTGGAACATTCATTCCACACTGCAGGACTCAAACTGGCTGAGGTGAGATCACATGGATTTCTGTGTCGCGCTCATAAATGGTAATGCTCATCAACTATATAATCAACAATATTTGTGTTATTGGTTATAGTGATTAGCATTAGCAGGGGCATCATGCTCTAAAAAGTTCACACATTTGCAGTAAATCTGCTTAATAGGTCAAAGCTACAGTTGGTAACTTCTGTAAAAATAATTTTTTGTCAAAATCGGGAAACTGTCACTATATTCACACTATGTTGAACTGGTAGTGATTGTTTTCATTTTATTAGTCATTTATTCAATTAATTAGCCGTTTTTATCAATAAATTAGGACATATTCTGATTTTGTGTTACTTTTTGAAATAGCTGTAGCTCAGGAGGTGGGCTTATTAGATGTCCTGTAGAGTCTGTGATTCTGTTCCTGGCTTTTCTTTAAGCATGATGTCAAAGTGTCCTGACAACAAAAAGTCCAAACAAAAAGTAGATTATTATGTACCAGGTTCATTCAGATTTTCACAGAGCAATGTAGGCCAAGAACTCTCCCCAGGCTGAAGCCACGACTCCAGCCAGTCAAAGAGAGACACCTAGATCCTCTCAGGACAGAACACACACACTTACATAAAATACAGCCACACAAAACAAACACACAGAAAAAAAGATACATATCAAAATACATCAAGGGCAGTAGCACTGCTGTCAGTTCAATAGATGTTCATCTGTTTCACAAAAACTGTCCATTTTCTGGTCAAGAAATGCATTTATCTGATGCATTCCCCTCCTTAGGCTGATCCTCCAGTAGAGGTCACTGTCTGACAGATTTCTAACAGATCCTCTCATCTCCTGGAATGAGTTAATTTTTGTGTTTCCTGTCTGTGCAGTGTGCGATCTTCTTATTTCATTGTAACGTACTTGCAGGTGCCGTCCTGCCTCATCCTCCAGATGCCTCGCTTTGGGAAGAAATTCAAGATGTTTGACAAGATCATTCCCTCTCTGGAGCTTGACATCACCGACCTCCTTTCTGAAGGTCCCTTTAAATACGAATACACACAATCACACACGGACGAACATGATTTCAAACGGATGGACCCAGTGAACCTGCACTGTGTGTTTCAGGTCCTCAGCAGTGCATGCTGTGTGGAAACTTGGCCCAGTTAGAGTGCCCTGACTGTTTTACAGATCCTCTCTTCAGCCAGACGGGATTTAAAGTCTTCTGCAGGGCATGTTCAGCACAGGTGCAGCTCATATCATTGTCCAGAGCACTTTTCAGCACTTTTGTCTTTAATTGTCGTTAATAGTTATATTTACTTTGCTTTTTCAAGGCATTGAGTTTCCAAGATTATTTAAAGTAAGATCAACTTGTCAGATTTTACAGTGTATTTACATCAGAAGTATCATTTTTCTGTGTGTGAACCCATTTATTTTCATTGTGAATTGAAAAAATGGTTAGGGGCTCCCTGTCAGCCTATCACAGGCCAAATCTGGCCCACAGGCAGTAAGTTGAGTATCAGCCACTGTTTGTGAATCAATAAATAGGCCAAATCTACTTTCAAATGAAAGCAACTAGTAATATGTAATGTATTACAATTTAAAAGTAGCTTGCCCAGCACTGGATATAGCCCACCTCACTTTACCAGTTCTGGAAAAAGAAGATGGCTGAATTTTATGTGAATCTCTTTCTATGAATCTATCTATTTGTGCAGAAGGTGATTTCCACCAGTCAGAAAGTCTTTTTACAGTATTTCCTATGTGAAAGCATGAGGGCAGAGGCGTACTGTGTCATGGTTGCCACTGAAGGGTTGAGCGGGCATAGTGGAGACTTTGCATACAGTGACAATACATGCATATCTTCTATTGATAGATTTCTGGCTGTAATATGTAGTGCTGAAACACCAGCAACAGACAGAAAATCAACCATTTTAATAATCTGTTAAATATTTGCGGAATTTTTGAAGTAAAACTACCAAGCATGTTGTTTTTTTTATTTGCAGCACTAACTGCATGTTTTTTGTTTTTTTCCAGGTTCACTCTCATCCTCAGCGCCGCTCCCATCAGCCAGCTGCTCTGGATATCCCCAAGGGCTATTTGGGTCGCTTCGTACCTCACGCTCTGATCAGAGACAAGCTGGAGCTGTTCGCTGTGCTCTGCATCGAGACGAGCCACTACGTGTCCTTCATCAAACACGGACCCAGCAGCCAAGACTGGATCTTCTTTGACAGCATGGCCGACAGAGAAGGTGAGCCGTCTGTTTTTATGCATTGTCTCATCACATGCACCATTTCTACATGTGCTCTGTAGCTCAGTTGTGCATTGTGTGCAGGAGAGACAGACGGCTTCAACATCCCAGAGGTTCATGCCTGCCCCGAGGTCGGCACATATCTGGAAATGTCTCCCGCAGAGCTGGCCAATCAGGTGCCTCGAGACATGAAAGGTGTGGCCAAACGTCTCTTCTGTGACGCCTACATGTACCTGTATCAGAGCCCAAGCATGTGTCTCTATCGCTGAGCGAACAACTGATGTGTGAAAATATACACATCAGAATTTAAAATATGTATATATGGATTTCTATAATTTTCTGTCCTGGTGTTTGAAAAATATTATTAGACTATTAATTTATAACAATATTGGTTTATTTTTGTTTATTTCTGTTTTATGCAGAAAAGGTAACTGACCTTGCTTGCTGATTCATTTTGCACTATAAAGACAAAAAATGACAATTACAGTCATGTGATGGCAAAGACAAATGTTCCTCTTCCTCTTTGTTTTTGATAATTGTCTTTAATATATGCAGTTTTTACACTGAGAGTGAATGCATTTTGCAGACAAAAAATTACCAAAGAATGAGGGTTTAGAATGCTGTCTGGACCAGTTACTTTATTAATTTCAGAAACATTAGTTCAAAATCTTCAGGATGTTTAATAATATTGCCTTTTTGATATGTACCTGCTTATTTGTAGCCATCAGCATCTGGACTGATGTGATGTTTGGGATAAAGTTTTGGAAAACTGCACTCAGATGGTTACAAAGGAGTTTTTGGCTAAACGTGTGGCCTTTTCCATTATGCTGTTCATTTATTCCTACTGGATGTGATATATATTTCAATGAATATAGTAAATAAACACAAGTAATACCACATATCCCTAGTCCTGCATGATTTTACTGAAAGAGAAGGCGATACGTTTCTATATAAAGACGCATAGCTATTTTGGTGAAATATTCATCCAAGCCACAAAAAGGCAAAAACAAAAAAAGAATATTTGATGATCTCATATATAAAGTATCAGCATTGCTTTATTTATTAATTATACTTTCAATTCAAGCTTAGTTTTGGGATTATCTCAGCATGCAACTGTACCCACTTATAACTGGTATCAGATTTTGGACTGAATTTTTTCAAGAGTTCTATTCACAGTCTGTGCTAGACGTTGCATCATTGGATGGCTTCTTTTTCCTTTAACAACATGTATCTTCCTGATGGAGCTGAAATTCTGTCACAACTCTATAGATGCACTTGAGTGTCCTCTGCCAATGCAGTCCATACAGTATCTTTCGTTTTGTTAACAGCCCACAGTCTGGCATTTTTTCTAGCTGTCTGTGTGTCTGTCTGTCGATGGACAGAATTTTTTTTAACTTCTTTTCATTTTCTTTCAAGATGCAGTCAAATCTTTACAGGCATCTAGTTTCAATCACAGTGAGGGGTTTGAAGATGGGTGTAGTCCAAGCAACAACAGCAGCAGTAGATCATAGCAAGTAGGGAAGGGCCCACATTTTCAGATCTTTTTCTCTTTGCTGATCATAGCCCAGTATCAGCCATAAACACAATACGATACGATGCGATGCGATGCGATGCGATGCAATACGATATGTTACAACTTTATTTCAGACTCTTCTGTAAAACAAATAACAAAACAAAGACAACACAGAGTCATAACCATCACAGTCCATGAGTCCACAGTAATTAAAACATGTACAGAGATCTGTTCTATTGATTCCAAAAACAAGAGTTGTCCCTTGTGTTACTTTTGTGTCTGCTCAGTTAAGCCATTGTGGTTACATTTCTTTCAAACAAGTCAATCAACACATGAATCTGTACAAAAAAATACCTCAGCACCGCATGAAAGGTTGGAACATTACATGTCACAAACATATGACTTAGACTTGTCTATCTTGGAAGCTTGAGCACCATTCTGAGTGCATTATAAAAGGCCGCCTGAAGCTTTTTAATTTCTGCTTTACACTGTCTGAACGACAGATGGGCTGTGTAGAGTACATAATAAAATATAACATCAGAAAAAAAATTCTCTAAAGAAAAATCTCCACTTTCTTTTTAACTGGCAAACGCACGGGTCAATGCCAAACTTTGCATTGGAAAATGTAAACATCAGACCCAGGCACAGGCACTAAGAATAACCACAGAAATAGTCATCGTTCTTGCTGCTGGTCTCCTTTGCTTAGAGGCATCAGTATTCAGTTGAGACTGTTTCATAAGCTGCTTTAACCCTTGGAAATCTGAGAACATTGGCTTGATTTCTTTCAAAAACATGGGAGAAGGTCAATGAGCAACTTAAGAAAAAAATACCCACAAAAAAAGTAAAAAGTACAAGAAAATTAGCTGAAAAGTAGCATAAATAAATAAATTGTCAAAGTTGTCAATAACAAACAGTGAGATGACCTGAAACAAGTGTCTCTAAAATTACTGTAATTCTGGAACATAATTTTAAATCTATTATTAAAAAATCATTAATATCGTTTTCTGGACTCTTTTCCTAGCATTTAAAAAAAAATCTAAACCTATTAATTTCTTGCATTTTACAGAAATTTTCTGGCCAGGTTGCTAATTGCCTTTTTCTCCCCATGTTTTTGAAAGATAGAAATCAAACCATCTTATACAGGGTCCAAAAGTTTAAAAACTTGCGAAAGGTGTTTCAAAAGGTTAAAACATATCTAAGGTACAAAGATTTTTTAGAAAACCTTGTTCGTATATTAATCTCCTAATCCTTTCAAATATTGCAGCAACTGTGACATTCACGATTCTGTGCTTCGATTCTTTGACTCAGATGAGAAAATCTGATGCCATCTCAACAGCCAATAATCTTTACAGGAGCTAAGGTTCAGATCAAAGCACTGAAAAATATCTGAAGTGATGGGAACATGAAAAATAAAGACATTTGACACAGTCATTTTTAAAAGATGGAAACAAATGGTGCTCATGAATAAAAGATCAATGTAACTGAGGTTTGCTTCACAGGAAAATGTCATGCTGCTTTAGCTGCAGAGAGAAAAGACTGTCAGCAGGTGAGGTGTGTGTGTGTGTGTGTGTGTGTGTGTGTGTGTGTGTGTGTGTGTGTGCGTGCGTGCGTGCGTGCGTGCGTGTGTGTGTGTATGTAAGGGACAGCCTCAGAGAATGAGGGGTATTTTCTTGGAACAATTGACTGTTGAGAGCACAAACAGGAAGTTGGCTTTTATTATCTCCCGATGAAACCTTAATCAAAGCATCACTTTGAACACAATAATAAACATAACAATTACCATTTTCTGGCTGAAACAAATTAACAAATGCTTTTAAGATGCAGTTTTACATTTGTTTCTAAATGACTTAAAGACAAACTCTTTGAAAAAGAGAGAAATGGGCAATAATTTTGCTTTTTTACAAGAGGAAGGTTCCAGTCATACATATTCCAGAAATACAACATACTGTACTTTTGTGGGTAGGAAGCCTGTGAGGGATCACACAGCTACATTAGCGTCACGGGGTGATCCAGATGCATAAATATAATAGGGATAGTATGAGCATCCTCACATACTAATGCCCTCTCATATTTGCTCTCCAGTGGCAGTTGGGAAGAATCTAATCTACAGGGGTAACAGCAATTTAAAAGTGGGGAGATGCCTTTCAGATGAAGCTCATCTCCTACAGAAAGTGCCATTAGGTAGGTTTCCATTACAGATTTGTGCAAAACATAAGCAATATTTTTGAATGTTGATAAAACTCAATAGTGAGATGACTGTGTTTCCACTGAGTGATGTTCTGGACTATCAGGCGATAACATTCCAAGAGGCATGGCGATGGATATTCAGAACATTAGCAGCTTTATTTCTATTGCAGCCACAGCACAAGCCGTCATTCCAATCGAAGGCGACGTAGGCATGTTATGTAAGGGATAATGGAGAGGCAAGCCCCCTATACGTGGGAGCGGCCACATATGAGAGATGATAGTCCGCGATTTCACAGAGGAATTGTGGATTCAAAACTTCCAGATGATCTACTCAACTGTTGAAGAGTTATGTGATGCAATAACACCTCTTGTAGCTCCTGCTGCATCATGAGGGAGCCAGTTCGTACTGACAAGCACATAGTCATAGCATCATGTGACCTATAAAAGACAAAAAAGTGTTTCTATTCCAGGTTTGAAAATATGACTGTTTGGAATTGCCTGAAATACCACTTCATGCAAGCGATAAAACTTTTTTTGCGATGGGAGTTTTTTTAAAATGGACTTTTTTCCATTAGGTGTATGTTATATTCACATTTCAATTTGTGCAGTTTGAAGGGTAATGGAAACCAACCTAAAGACTTTTAAAAAATTGCAGAACAGATGTGCCGCAAGGATAAAAACCTTCTTTTTTTTCTATAATTAGGAGTTTTTTCTAAATTGACCTCTTTCCATTGGGCGCATTTTATATTTTTGGGATTTCAATGTGCACAATTTGAGGGTTAATGGAAGCCCTTCTATTTTCATCAGAGGTAAGACCCAAAACATTTTTTACAACCAAGACTTTCAAGTTCTTGAACCTAAAAGATGAAATGGTTTTATTGTTTTGACCACAAGGGCTCAAAAAGAACTCTTGGCTAGTGTTCGACCAAAGCAGCTGCATGTTGCAGCCAGGCGCATTGTCGGCTTATTGCTATTTTTGGGACAGCAGAAAGCTTTCTGTTTTAGACCATGTAATATATATTGCTTTAATTGGACTGTTGCTGTTTTTGTTCTTTCCTCCAGTCTAAAATACAACATTGGATGCGTCTTCCAGTCAAATCCCTGCACCTTATGCAATTGTACCACCTCTTCAGTCAGAACGATGTCTGAAATTTTTTTTTTTAATGGCCATAATAATTTCACAGTTTCTCTCTTAATTGATTTCTCTCACACAATCAATGAACAATAGACTTCTTATCACTTGTCTCTTACTGAGTGCGTCCTCGGACATATTCGCTGCTACACACTGACATGAGTACAGTCTCTGGGTTCAGCTAAATTGTTTGAGACTTCTCACCTGCTGCAAATACACACCGCACTGCTGACTTTAGTGTTTCCTTTTGAAAGCAAAGCAGTGAATGATAAAACAAGCATGGAATTAGCTCTTTTGCACACTTCAAAGGCACGCAGTCAGATTCATAACCTTGTCAGGATGTGAAACGTCTGTTACACTTAAGGTACGACAAAATGCTGCTTTGCTGGCTTTGAAGTGTGCCTCTGTGTCACGCCAACCTCGTCTTGATCAGTCCGACACCGCATGCATCACAGCTTCTCGTGACGTGTGCACACCAAGGATTTTTACATTAAAATGTACTGTATGTTTCCTCGGCTCTCACTCCTTCTCATCTTTTTTTCAAACGATGCCTCGGTGGATATTTGTCTTCATTCCGGATGCTTTTGATCCTGCTGTCCGGCATGCTTTGCCTCCGTCTCGCTATAATCAGCTCTGCAGATGACCTCTATGCGAGTTCGGGGTGCTGCGCTGTGCTGTGCTCAGTGATGAGTTTGGGTTCTTTTATATACCCGAGGGCACAGCAAGCGTAGCAGACTTGTCTTAATATACGGCCCTGCAACTCAGAGCTGCATCCTCTCAATCCAACACGCTCAGCACTTTCAGGCATATTTATCATTATGCAAACAAAATAGACAAAAAAGTATAGATTCTGCATGTGTGTGTTGACAAACAGGGAATAGTTGTGCTTGTTTGAGCAGTTCAGTTGAACTTCTCCCAGTTTTGTCGAAAGAAGATCATGTCTGCATAATAAAACACACAGAGCCTGAAGCAGCAGACCTTTTCCATGTCAGAGTCAACATGACATTTCTAGTCACGCTGCTCTGGAGAAAAAGAGCAATGAATGAGCAGAAGGTCATGCAGTGATACACTCATCATTTTGTAGATTACATATTTAAAAATTTAAAGTAACATTATGTGTCTTAACTCAATTGTTTAGTCTCATTCCCAGGTCGTCTAATACCAACATGTAATACCGCACCAAGGAACCTTAGATGAGTTTGTAAAAGTATGGTCCCCCTTCAGTGAGTATTTTGGTAGTAAATGTCAGCAAGAAGTTTTATTGGAGTAGACTGACCATAGTATGCTTGCCAATCTTTTATTTTCTTGCTGCAAAATTTTTCCCCCTTTGGTTGTCTTTGGTAATTTGTTGTGTGTGGTTTGTTTTGTTTATGTGTCTGTGTTTTGTTTATGTATAATTTTACTATTAAATGCTGTTCTGATGTTGTCCTTTTAAACAATTAAAATAACATGGGCTTACAAGAATCTCTGGTATAAAAAAAAACATTCATGTCATTTATTTGTGTTCATTAATTTCATTCCTTTCATTTTATTCAGTGGCCGCAGGCACTATCAAGGTGTGCACTAGTAGCCTTCTTCTGTGGTCACATGACGTGCACTGTGTAGCCTTATTGTTATTGTGTGGAAACTTTAAGAGTCAAGGGTGCTGAGGAGCTCTGAATTGGGAGAAATGCGGGAGTAATGTGATGCCAGAAGGACACTGGGAGAGGGCATTTAAAAAAGTGAGTCTCCCAGAAAAATCAGGAGAGTTGTGAGGTATGAACAAAACAGCCAGATGAAATAAGAAATAAAAGTATAAAGTAAAATAAAACCCAATCAGAATGAAATAATTGACACAGGGAGGAGCTGCATGAAAATGTAACAGACTGAGCAGGGGACAATAAGGACACAGGGTCAAACTCAGACAAAGGGAAAGTCACAGGTACATATCATGGATGTATATAGAAAGCAAACTAATCACATGAACGAGACCCAGCAAGAGGAGGTGGACACAGCAAAAGGAGGGAAACACAATGATTGGCTGACAACAAGAGTGTGGCAGGAAACACCAGAGTGCAGCAAACCAGACTAAAGCAGAACAGGTGTGCAGGAAGGCTGATAGAGACTGATAGAGGACACGTGTAACAGAAAAAAGATGAAGGCAGGAAATAAACAAGACATGACACATGAAGAGCTTGACTTCAAAATAAACCGGTATCTTTCTAAACGGATACCGATATAAACAGATATATATATGGTGACAAGAGTATAATACTACTCATCATAACTGATAATCAAAGATGCAAAGTTGGAAGCTAATGAAAAAAAACCAAAATAAAGACAGAAAAAAACAGTTAAATACAAGCAAACAAAAACAACCAAACAACATTACGACTCAAAAAAGTTAAGCAGAAAATAACATACTGCTAAAGTGAACGATGGCATGAGCCCAGGTAACAGTTGTGTTACAGCAGGCATTAGTAGGTGGACAGTGGACAGACTGGTCAACATGGTGAAAGACTTGTGTTTCAATGATGTCCCCAGGTCGGCATGTTGGCACCTGTATGAATCAGAGAAAGCAAATTAACTGGAACTTCTCAAAGTGTTTCCTAATCAAGACAATCTGGTAAGAATTGCTTCATGTTGTCAATACTGACTTCCAAACTGTTGAAATGCAAAAGAATAGTATTGTAAACTTACAATAAAAAATATGATTAATTATAATTGCTATTGAAATTCGGCCATTAATTGCAATTTTGAAAATGTGTCGTTTGACATCCCTAGTATAAAATAATACAATCACTCCTCTGCTGGTCCCCACTAATGTAAAATACTGCTCTGTAACAATTTATCTGTTCTTGTTATCTGTTTCACATCTGAACACATTAATCCTCACTGTGTGCAGTCAGGAAGCTTCCAGCAGGAAGGGGAACAAAAACTATCAGTCTTCATGGACTGGAAGTCTCAGTGATGTCTTCCTGCTGTTGTCAGCGCAGATTCTGATAAATCAGTCCAGATCTGAGCTGGACTACAAAAGGAGACATTTGTGCTGTTGACCCTGGCTTGATTTCTTTAAAAAAAAAAAAAGGGAATTGGTTTTACCTGATAATTAGCAAAATATATTTTTTCCCTAGCTTTTCAAATCTAATTTTCTAAATCTACACATTTTCTTGCAATATTTAAAATATTTTTCACCAAACTGCTCATTGCCTTTTCATTCATGTTTTCGAGATAAAGCAAACCAATGCGTTTAGGGCTCAAAGGTTTAAATACTTGTAAAAGGGTGTCTGAACGCAGCACAAGAAAAGAGACGTCTGTCCAGGTTTCAAAGGGTTGAACATCTCTTTCTATGGACAGTGAATGATTTAGTGGTTAAGCTAACTAAGTTGCGGAACAATTTCTCATTCTGTTTTATCCATTTTATGGTGTCAAAGGGTTTATGCCATTGTGGTTTGTCTTATCATGAATGTATTATTTCTGACCTGAATTCAGCCTGTTTGTTTTTATCCTGCATAGTCTCACATGTTCTATTTTGTTTAATCTTTTCTTCGTCTGCCTCTTTTCATTTCATAAAGCATTTGCATGAAAGGTCACACACAAATTAAAGCTTGATATGGACAGTTCAATTCTGCTCCGAGTCCACTTTTAATCTATTCGGATTCATGAAAACGTTCCTCTTCTCCCATGAGAAGATGGGCCTTTATTGTCCCCCTGTCCACCCTGTGAGAATATCTCTCATCAGCCATATGCTTTTTCAATTACTTATCAGTATTAGTGCTCATAAATGTGCCATTAAAGCATGCATACTGGCCTAACACCATTGTCTTTACTGGTGTTCTTCTGGCTCTCTGGAGAATTAATTTGCAGCAGTGTGGATGTGGTGATCTTTGGATATTGCTTGAGATTTGTATGTCATCAGCACCTGTGGGACTGTGATCTACATCCATCATGATGAGCGTGTTACTCCCTGACTGACTGTCATGGGAAGTACTCACAAAGGGGGCAGCTGGCCAATGTTAAATCTGCATAATTTAGCAGTGGAAAGGTTACCTCCATCTCATTTGCAGCTTTGAAATTTCTCCCACGATGGGTTAGATTTCCATGTTCTGCTTTATACTGGAGCCAGGACAGTGGAGGCATGTGACGGGAGCGAAGATGACACGTGAATGAGGAAGTATGGCATTGGAAAAATTAAAAAAGTGTTAGAAGAAGTTGGCTGCATGTAGCTTGATGATGATAACTAATGATAAAGTTTAATAAAGAGCGGTGTCGTTCTCAGAGAGAAGCTCCTTATGGGACTGCAGCTGATTTAACCGTCACAATAAACAGAGATGAGTTTGCCCATAATGGCTGAGATGGGGCTTTTATACCAGGAAACCACTCATCGATTCCCCACAGGCTGCAGGTCCTCTCTTAATCTCCTACTTTATGCTGCATGTGGATGCTGAAATGACTGATTTGCAAGCTCAATATTGGCTCTGTGAGGGACGTGCATTCACCTCCCTGAAGCTCCATTCATGTTTTAACAGGAACCACAGCTGCCACAAACACCTCTTTAAATCTACCATGCAGCGCTGTGTGAAAACTCACGACTGATACATGACATCCGTTAAATGTCACCTTCACATGTAGAAAACATTCACAAAGCACAAACCTGTGGCTGCTGAATTATCCAGATGTGTTATTGTTGTACAAGACGTGTTTGGAAGTTTTATTAGCAACACTAGCGGTAGGCTATAGCTTCGTGGATGGCAATGTCGATGGTAACACAGCCAGAAATATTGGGTTCTGAAAACGTTCTGAGAATGGTACAAAACAACCAATGTAATGTTTTAGTAAAATTTTTAGCAGTAAGTTTTCTTTTAGTTCCTAGAATGTTCCTTTTAAAGTTTAAAGGTTTTTTTATCGCCAACATATCACATTATATTTCATTTTCATTCAAAAAAAGGTTTGTAATCTCATTTCTCAACATGTTCTGAATTTTGCCTTTAAAATATTCTTCCTTTGTTCTCATGTAAGAGGGAATGTTTTGTTAAAAGCATTCTATTATCCGTCATCTGTCAGAGTCAACAAAACATCATCAGAATGTTGCAGTTATGACATTATCTCTTAGTCAGCATTTCACTTTATAGAAACGAATTTTAAATGTTAAACATCCTTAAAATGTTTTAAAAGATTAGATTCATATGTTTTCTGTTCAGTAGTTCAGTTGAAATATTCCAATAAACGTCATCTTGATTTCAGACTTTTGAATCACTGCCCAATTCTCAGATGTGTCCAATGATTCATTTACTTTAAAAAATGAAGTAAAAAGGCATTTCAACCTAATTAACTAACAGATAAACAGCCACGAACACAAAATACAGCAGAGAAATGTGCAATGGGAGCTGGGAATGATACCTGGAATCATGAAATGAAGCATTACAAGTGTATGCAGTGCTATTGAAATGTTGTGCACATTAACATATTGTGACATGCTCTTGAATCTGATGCTGTGCCTTAACTAACAAATGATCCTAATGAATGGCAGACGCCCTAATGGAAAGAATGCGAACAAGTGTTTGCGTACTTTGGAGCTAATGATGACTAATGTGAGGCTTCGAGCATTCAATTACTGGACATCATCAGAAAGGGAGGAAATGCGCATGGTTTGGCTTACTCATCTGATTAAAGCGAGGCCTCTGAAACTCTATAGCAACCGTCACAGAAAGCTTGATCCTTTAGAGAAGCGACATGTAAACAGGAGAGATCAATGAGCTTCTCTAAAAAGGCCAAGCTTTGGATGAGGCTTTAATTAGGAGCTGGCTATCAGTCTCCAACCTGATACTCTCATTAAAGCCAGCTTACAAGTCACACCAAAGAGACGCTGGGACTCACTGTACTGTAACACGGGAGGGGCAAAGTTCTATTTAGTTTAAGATTTGCTTTATTATTATGTTTTCACAATCATTTTGTGTACAGCCAAAAAATGAAATGTGGAGATGGATTCAAAGGTCTGACAACAAGCTATAAAGTCAGGTTGGGCTTATTATTGTAAAATTGATTTTTTAAATTGATTTTTTTTTAATTAATTTGAAAATGTTATCAGTAATTAAATATTTATTAAATAATGTAATGTTTGAAAAGTGATAAAAATAAAAGAAATTGTGCTTTCAACAGTCTCACATGAATACTCATTGTGGTGGACACAAAATGTGTTAAATTTGTTAATACAAAACATTGCCAATACCTGGTCAGTTATGAAAGCTGGTGATTTAAAATAGATGTGGTTTAAGATGTGAAACGATTGCACTTAGGCTTGGTTAGCTGTAGGGAAAGAAAAATGCTTGGTTAAGTGTAGTTAAGTGTGTAATAGAAAAAGCAAGTGTTTTTTACTTTAATTTTGTTGACACAAAAAAAATGAATATTCAAAGGTCTGACAGCAAGCTATGAGCTCAGGTTGACTGTAAAATTATTTTTTTTATTAGTCTGGAAGTTTATCAGTGTACATTTGGAACATTAAAGAAATGGGTTTGTTTGTTTTTTCTTAATCAAATATGTAGTCAATATTTTTTGAAAAGTGATAAAAAGGGGGAAAAAAACACCATCCAACATATGTACTTATTGTGGTGGACACAAAATGTGTTAGAATTACACCCCGGGTAATACAAAAACACCGCCAGTGCCCACTCTGTTCGTGTGTCCATCACTTTCAAGACTGACATTGCATTGGCACTGTTTTCATGTTACCAGCATGCAATTTTAACACAATTCATGTCCACCATGGACAGCAGACATCTTTGATGATTTGACTGTTTGTCAGTTTTCTGTGTCTGTCCTGACTCTTGACCTCGGTCAGGACTAATGAGAGAGAAAAGACAGATTTTTTTATTCTAAGGGATTCCTCCCCGTCAGCTGGGACAGGTCTGCTGCTGCTGTTGCAGGTCCTTGAGAAGATAATGCTGATCGTGTTTCTGTTTTAATGATGCTGTTGTTGTGAGAGCAGCTTCACTGTGGTTCGGGTTAGAGCTCTGAGGACGGATACTGCAGAGTATTGTGTCAATAATACACAAAATACAAAAACAAGATGCTTTTTAGTGTAGTTGAATTCTGATCATATTCAAGCTGTGTATTCATTCTTACACAGGAGGGATTTAACATGATCTTTAATTTTCAACACAAATTTCTGCCCCTTGATTCAAAGCCAGCTTGCATAAAAAAAAATCAGTTGCATTTGTTTTTTAAATTAACCACCTATGGTACACATAATAATGCCAGTTGATAAAATCTTGTTTGTCTGTTTTTTTTTGTTGTTGTTGTTTTCATATAGTAAGTTAGTTAGTTAGAGCTTTACTTCAAACAAGAATTGGAGAACAAAATTAAATATAAGCAAGAAATACAACACCAGAATGCCAATGTATTAAGTAAACAAATGTAACTATTTCATGTCTGAAAAATAATAGAAGGGAAGTGAGTACTTATTAAATCCAACCCCTTTTTTTCAATTAAGAAAAAGTTAATTTTAAACATAAATTTCCCCAATTTCTTCCCCAATATTCATCATACACAACTTGATCAAATCAAGTTAAAATAATTTAAGGAAATTAAAAAAAAAGTCAGGGTAGGTAACATACAATGTTGCTTGAATTGTAATTTTTTTTTTCCAGATTGTAAAATGACTGAAAATATGTTTTTTCAGACCGTGTTTGTGGAGAGCTGCAGTTAAACTGTGCAAGGACTACCCACAAAAAGGGACTCAACATGGCCTCGAGAAATGCATGTCACAATATAAATGGTGTTACTGGTTTCATGGAGGATGTATTGTGTGAGTGTAAACAGCCAAAAATGGGTATATGACCTTGAGGCAACATGGTACCACAGAGGGTTAAATTCTACTGAATAAGCTCTTTCTCTAGGGTGCATTTAATTACTTATTTTGTCCATCCTACAAAAAAAGTATCCTGTTTGTCAGTGCCAACATTAACTCTGTCTTCCAGGTGCAGTGATAAAATATATTAATAATTATAATAACTATACATAGGTGTAGATTGTAAATTTATTGAAAATATGCATTTGTGTCCCAAACAAAAACATAAAGTAGCAGAGGACTTTTATTTGACAAAATGAGAGACACTGATGCAGAAAAACATCACCAGAATGCAGGAAATGAAATATTTGATGCTCAAAAGTTTTTGGCGTTGGAACCTAAAACGCCCCATTTCCACCATGCCATCAATGCTGTTCACAAAAGATTTGACTGGGTCAGATTTGCAAATATAAAAGCTCTTCCCAGCTGGACACCTCTCTCTGGGATACAATTAATTCTGGCATTCAAATGGCACCGTGAGATTGTTTGTAAAACGCTCCACACATATCAATGAAACATCAGAATCCCTCAGCGGATAAACACATATTAGAAATGAAAGGAGTCATATTTGCTTTGACTGTGTCCCCTCGATTCAGTCCAAACTCTCCTTTGGGTTCATTTTAAGAGAAAATCTCTGCAGAACACAGATGTGGTGGGTGGAATATGAATCCATTGCATTTATATGTAAAGAAGTAATTGACAAACACAGGAAAATGTCAGTAAATGTCACAGAACTGCGTGTATATGGTTGTTTTGTGACATTTTGCTTATTAGCAGTCTAAATATTAGTTTTTTGAAATGTTATTTTTTGAAATCAGAGATATAACTTGCTTTAAAGTGGCAAAAAATACTTTAATCTGATAAAGCACGCTTTTAAAACACAAAAAATTATTGTCTGAAAAATACAAATTAAAATGAGAACAAGGCAAAGATTAGGGAATTGCCTCCCAGTTAAGTCATTACAGGATGTAATTTAAAAGCCAATCTGAACTGACAGCGATATAAAATGTAAAATGTTATATTATAAAAGCTCCCGGTGTATTATCATTCAAATCTTCTGTGCAAAATGTCTTCTGATGAATTGCAGAGGGGAGTTTGAAGGTCATCATGTCCTGTATGTCAATGAAACGTCCGTCAGAGATGCCATTGAGAGAAGCGATTTCAGTGAGATGTCAGGAGGATGGGAAGACTCAACAAAGGAAGACAGGGACACATGAACATGGTGATGGCGCACATATGTTGTGTACATATATGTGGATTAAAGTTATAATAATGAGCAGGGCTTTTATTGTGAAGAGAAGGAGCATCTTTACATTGCTGCCTGTTTCTTTGGGGAATCCAGGCTATAATCCCGTCGGCTCATCAACACGATGGAACGCTTAGAGGCTCAATCAAGTGACAGTGTCTTGCTTTGTCCAAAAGCTGTAATTCAGTATTGGCGCTCCCTGAACTCATCATCAGGCCACAGCTGCTGTTACACTGACATTAGGGGCCTTTTGTCTCTGCCGAGCAACAGCTTGCGTAACATGAGTCCTAGAGAAGAGCGCACTCCTTCCACTTTCTTTAAAACATACTATGTGCAGAACATCAATGGGATTATGGAGTCTTTCCAATTACCCCAATGGCCTAATTTTTTGTGAATCCTACGAAGACTGACATGATTAATAAGTTTATTCAGTGCTTACGAACAACATGTTCAGGTGTCAAAGCCCTGTAGTGGCTGCAGAAATCAAAACAAAATCAAAGGTGATGTTATATTTGAGTGACAAAGCTGGTATAGAGAGGAGGACGTCAAGGTCGAAGGACAGATCAACAAAACATTGGACTTCGACATGAGAGATCACTGTTTGCTTTCTGTTTCCAGTTGACAGCCACTTTCACTTTTTGTTAACCATTGTCACTAAAGCAAGTTTGCATTTGTGAGAATAGCAAACCCAAACATTCTTTTCCTGACTTACTTTTACTTAAATAAAGCATCCAAAGGCAAAAAATAGATGCTCTTTTCTTTCAAATTTGGGGTATTTTTTGAAAACCATTGGTGAATTTATTTATCTATTTATTTTAAAAAAGTCAATTCTTTTTTTGTTTAAATTTTTTCAGGTAATTTGATTTCTTTTTATGCTGTTTATCAACATTTTTGGGGCAATATTTAAAGAAAACATGCCCTCCATACTGCCCACCCAAACTGAAAATTGCCAAAATGACACCAATTTGTCGCAGCCAGAAACTTTAAAAACAGCAATTATAATTATATTTTCAAATTTCCAATGCTCCTTGAGCACATAATGTGGGATGAATACCATGCATTTTCTGGAGTCCCTCGGGGAGGCTCAAACAAAAATATTTGTAGCTTTGGGGAAGGTCTGGAAAAACACCAGCTGGCCAGTTTTTAACAAACCTGACATGGTCGCAAGTCACATGTGGTCCATTCAGAATGGACACTTTTGGACTGCAACCAACCAGTTGGGAACCACCTTGCTATGTATTGTTCTAAAGGACGTGAACAAACCACAAGTTTTGTTGTAATTTCAAAGACCTGCTGGTTTTGTTTGTAGAAAATAAAATAATTTTGGATAAAGTTGGTGTTTTCAGCACATCCATCACAGTGGCTCTGGGTCTGATCCAGCAGAATCTGAAGTAGCAGTCTTTGCTGTTGTCTGTCACAGTTTTATCTGATACATCACAACGGAGCACCAAGTTGGAAAATTAAATTCCTACACTCAGTGATTTTAATAATGAGGATGCATCAACTCAAAAGTGATTCACTGCTCCTCTTTAACAGTGATGAAATCCTGAGGTGACGAGTTGATACGTGACACATCTGTTCCATCAGGTTCTGTTCGGGGTTCAGAGCCTCACAGTGTCTCTGTGGGCTGTTTGAGAACATGCAGCTGCAAACAGCAGGTGTCCAGCAATGACAGCGTACACACACACACACACACACACACACACACACACACACACACACACACACACACACACACACACACACACAGGGGAATGCTGAGAGCCAGCACCGATCCACAAAGGAACAGATTTGGACAAACAGTGAAGGGGTCATCTGCAGGGGTCCAGGTCAAAGGTCAAAGATGTATTTTGACGGTACATCTGATCAGTCTGTTTCACTCCAAAACTTTAATCTTAACAGCCATCTCCTCCTTATCATCCTAATCATCCAGTTTGATCACACGTGCTGTGCTTGAGTCTTTAACTCAAATACTTTTGTTCATGTTTAAGGAACGGAGAGGTACAAAACTAGGACCCATAGTAAAAGACATAGCTCTGTAGAGTTAACAGAGGCCAAAAGCTCCACAAGGTACCTTTAAAAGATTTTTTTTTTATGAAGCCAAGTTATTTTTCTTCTCTTTTTTTGTAGTCTTGTAGGTGATTATTTCTACTAGTAACATAGTTACAAAAACATTTTACACATCAAATTGCTAAAACTGCGTGTAGTATTTCCATTGTTTCAGAGACTATCAGGGACTTCAGATGATCACAAAGGTTAGAGACAAACCACACCTTAACCACAGCGTTGTTGAATGTAAATGTGGCACAGAGGATATTTATTCTTTATTTACCCGCTTGCTTTTACCCTGAGTCTGCTGTGATTTGTGGGTGCAACATAAAGAAACTTAAAGTATCTTTGCATCTACATAATAATATAAAAAATGTAACGTGTCTGTCATTTGCTTTACAATGTTACTGTCTATCCGGCGACTGGATTGAATGCATCATCTGCACTTTAGAGAAAATGAATTATACATTTGATGAAAAGTTTTCCCTCAGGTGCTTATGGTGTTTTCGGGTTGTTTTCTAATGCTTTTGCCTTGTGAGAAGTGTTTTGTTGCACAGAGCTTGAATAAATCCCCTCTTACATATGAGCAAATCTCTGGTGGGCTTTTTTTTTATAATAGAAAAATAATCTGTTGTGATTTGAAGAGAGATGAGCTGGGACATCAGATGTGGGAAAATAACTGAAGGGATAACAGTTTGTCCTCAAGTCAAAGATCCAGATTCATTCTTCCTAACATATCATTACATATACTGCATGCGCACACTCATATTATCACACTTGTTAGGGTACTGCATTGATTCATATTAAATCAGTATGAATATTACTGGTATCAGAGAGAGGTAGGTAAAGTGTGAAAAAGAAAGAGTTACGATGGTCATACTAGGAACCCAGCATACCACAGAAAACACTTTTCGTGTTAAAGCAATTCTCACCACTTGGATAACTTTTCATGAAAAAATGTTCAGATGCTTCAACCTTTACTTAATAAAAGGAAATATGCTTGAGGAATGGACTTTATGTCATAAAGTTCAGACTTTATGACTTTATGAACACTTCAGAGGTAGAGAATCAACACTTTTTTTCATCTCTATCATTTACCATGGCGGTGTATTGTGGTAAATGAATTTTACTTTGGTGCTGATGGTTTTAAAAAAAAAAAAAAAAAACAACCCAAAAACTGAATGACAATGGAGAATGTGGAGAATATAACTGAGCTTATGATGTGTAGCATGTTCAGGCTGACAAAAGCTGAAACATTTAGATCAGAGGTGGTCCAGCTTATTTGACATGTTTAAATGTGTTGTTTTATCACTACAGCAGTGGTTACACCTCATGAGTAGGACATTCTCCATCATTTGTCAGACGACCTGTTCCTCTCATAGACTGTATATACAGTCTGTTCCTCCATGGAGTCGGCACAGACTGCCAAGCAGGATGAAGGGCTGCTTCACAGGAGCACTGAACGCCATTGCTGTTTTCAGCATGTTTGACTTTTAACTTTTCTATCTGCTCATTGTGCAGATAATGGAAGAATCATGTGAAGAAAATAATTATGTTATTATTTGATTAGTAACTATAATGTGATTACTGACTTTAGAACTGTAATGTGTTACCTTACTGCGTTACAAATGTAAAAATGATGTTTATGTTATTATTTTGTCACTTTGTAACACGTTACACTCAGAACTGGTGGTAGTAGTTGAGTATGTGTCCCTTTCATTGAGTTTTAGAGTTTTTTTGTGAACAAAGTGCAGGCAGAGCTCTCCATGAGTTTTTTTCCTCACCAACTAGTTCATGACTTGCGGGCTAAATGCTAAATGTACTTTTAGAGCCCTAAAAAACCCTCATTATCTGCTGTTTGTATACTTCCAAAAATCACCCAAAGCAAAGCTTCACTGTCAATTTCTGCAGAAAATAATGATAGTTCACTGTAGTTGCCTAAACTTGGCAAACTCTTAATGCTAGAGGTAGCAGAGGTAGCGGATCATTTGTGTGATGATCATCATATGTGTCATTTCCTAAATCAAACAGTCTGTTTTGTCATCCAAGTTTGAGGGATAATTGCCTTGAGAGCAAATCTTAATCCTAAAATAAAGGGTTTATGTTTTGTCATGCCGGACGTTTGTTCCCACAACATACACAGCAAAGCAAACACATGCATGAACACACACACAACATTACTATGGGCTTTATTCAGGGGCCAGAATGCATCCTCGCAAAATTCATGAAGCACAAGCATAAACTAATAAGTCTAATCCCTGAATCAGAGAGAGAGCACCTCCACTCTGCTCTCTGCTCACAGGTGCTGCTGTCTGCAGGAAACTCATTGTTGGTGGTCTGGGGGAAAAGCCAAAGGCACCGTCTGTCATCGATCGACCTCTGCAAGGTGCAAGGTGCCTCCAGCGCGTGCACACACACACACACACACACACACACACACACACACAGACACACACACACACACACACACACACACACACACACAATGCAGCTCCGTTGGCTGCTGTCATTCTGCACTGTTTATGTTTATTTTAACTGTTTATATGAAGTGTCCTGAGTAATGAAACATAACTACAAGGGCATGTCTACTGTACCACACACACACACACACACACACACACACACACACACACACACACTGAAGTAAACATCATCTCATTTGTGTGATGTGTAGCCTGCAGAAGGATTGAATGGACTCAGTCACTGCAGTATTATTTACACTGCACAAAAGAAAGCAAAGCTCACAGAATATCACCCAACAGTGTTTTAAAATCACAACCATACTTGGAAATAGTTGACCAAGAAG
Source organism: Plectropomus leopardus (assembly GCF_026936395.1). Taxonomy (NCBI): domain Eukaryota; kingdom Metazoa; phylum Chordata; class Actinopteri; order Perciformes; family Serranidae; genus Plectropomus; species Plectropomus leopardus. Next base: position 6,133,115 of record NC_142180.1, read on the forward strand.
GGCTGTAGCTTTGAAAAATTAAGTGTATTTGATTGATTCAGGTGATTTTATTACTTATGAATTCAACTTGTCATTGTAAAATGACGGAAGTATTTCTTCCTCAAAAAGCTAAACAGACTCTTTAATCCCCTGGATATGGCCTTTTCAGACTTTTAATGTTATGTAATACTAGGGTGAGTTTATGTCGTGGGTATAAACATTTAGTGAGAGAAGAGTTCCAACACAGTGCTTTGAACATGTTTATATAAAACCATATATTTTTGGAAATTAAGCAGAAATGCTCTGTTTCTCTCTTTCTCTTGTCTTTATTTTTTTTTTTACTTTTTTACTATTTTTTTTTTTATTATGGACACAGTAGTTGGACAAATAAATATATAAAAATAAAACCTTGATTCAAAGTCCATTTCCTGGATGATTTTTTTGAGAGCTTTTACATAATAATGTTATTCATATCTAGCCAAGCAACAGATTCCACCACTTGTCACGTATCACTTAGTCATGGGACTTTTGAAGTCTACATATGATGTGCAAGGTATCCTGGGTGCGTCTGTTGTTGACGTTCTGGGATGGTGTCACTTTAAATCTATATACATTGTGTCTTTTCGAAATACACTTCCGCTTTCACAGGAAATGTACATTTTACACTTGTTAGATGCTTTTTTTTTTCAAAATAAAAGTCAGCAAACCACCACCTATTTACCCTTGTGCAACAAAAGCATGTAGTTGGGTTTCGGAACAGTGGGTTTGTTGAACCAATCCATCACTCATCCCAACCACCCTTTCCAGCTGTTACACTGTTCTAAGTAAGGGGGAATTCTGTCTTAAAATAGGACAAAAAAAGTTAAAGGGTAACTAAGGTGCCTGAGTGCATAAAAAGCCCCAAAACAAAAAAAAGACATAAAATCAATTTAAAAAAAATTTAAAAAATTTTAAAAAAATAATAATGGGAGATGATCCCCCCAGACCCCCTAACAATGGTCTGGGCTAATCCCCCAATGTCCTCAAATCGTAGAAACGCCCCTGTTTTGGCCTCTGAAATTCTGATGAGAATGTTTTTCAAATTGATTACATTAAGTAAAGATACAGGATATCATTCTTTTTTTATATATAGGCTGTTATACAGAGACAAATCTTTCATAAACTTTATCTAGCACGGGAGATAAATGACTAATAACTATGCCTCCTCTAATGTTGGTTTAATGAATGTGACTGACTCCACATCCTGTCCCCTTTCATGTGTCAGCGCTCCGCTCTGCGCCGCCGCTGCGTATGTGCGCTCCGCTCTGTCTCTCTGCCTTTTCAGGGAGGAGCGCACCTTGTTTGGGTCAGTCGAGTCTCGGCTCTCCTCCGCGCGTAATGTGGACCTTCTCCTGCACCGGACATCGGAGAGACACCCGACAACATCCAAATCGCGTAAAGGCCAGCGAGCGGCTCAGTTCACGGATGGCTGGAATTTTTTAAAGGAAGTAGTTTCTTGTCCTCGAAGACTGATTTAATTATTGGACAGACTTTTACTTTATTGCGCGTAGTTTTCAAAGTGAACAAGAATGTTATTACGTAGCACCTCCACCTCTGGGTGCTCGTGGCTGAGACGGATGGCAGCATTACTTCACATGCTTGTGTTACTGCAGCTGGCGGTGTGGGAGACGGTGAGTCCACGCGCAATACTCAACCTAATTGGTGTTCAGGGTTGGCACGATGAGATTTGTGATAACACTCAGTGTTTGTTTTCAGATGGAGTTTGTCTTAAGACTACATTTATTTTGAGAAGTAGCTTTTGGTATTTTATTTTATTTTTGCTTAACTCTGCACGTGCAGGGAACATTGTTCAAATAAGCGTATGTTTTGTTGTGGTAAGCATCATCTATCAATTTTAAAGTGGACGAGTATTATTGCATACTATTTTGATCACTTTGATCACTCACAAAAGATACTATTAATAGATGCTTTTAAAAAAACAAACAAAAAAAGCAAACAACAACAACAACAAATTAATAAATAAAACAAAACAAAAACCCATACATACACCCACCCCAAAACAAACCAAGAAAGATACAAAACAAATTAAAAAACTAGATCTAAAAATATGCAACTTTAATATTAATATTAATTATATATAAAATATTAAATATTTACCAGTTTTTTGTTTGTTCAATTGTATATTTGTTTATTTAGGCTATGTTTCATTCTATGTTTCATTTTTATTTTTATTTTTTATTTTTTATTTTTTATTTTTTTTTATATTTGTATTACATTGGTAATTACATTGGCGCTATTGCTCTCTTAGTTTGCATATTTCTTGCATGTTCATTTATGTCAAATTTTACCTCCTTGAGTTCAGTTCAGATAGCCTACTAAATGACTACTATAGACGTGAATCCATTATTTCAATTAAGTATTTGATATTTTTATTGTTTCAATTGCTATATTGTGTTGCTGGTGCAGCATTCCACAAAAATTCTGATGAGATTCATGAGAGTTATATATAACTTATTGCACATTCATGGCAACCTCAAAGTCATTCTCAAGATGTAAATGCTCTCACAAACACAAAAACTCCAAACGAGATCAACCTGCTGCACGAAGTGTTGTCTGATGTGTGTGAATTGATCATAGTTGATGGATGATTAATTTGTCATGAGCGGCGATTAAATGGTCGATGTCATATTTTAGGCCCATTATTGTCTCTAACATTATGTGCGGTTGTTTGTCATTAGAGAGTTCTGCCCTATCTACTTGACTTTTGATTTTTTTTTTTTTTTGGTCTATTTTGGTGTCCTAATGAGACAACTCATACATTTTGATAAATGAAACAGAAATCTCAGACTTCCATCTATTAAAGAGTGATAAAAACACACCTAAAAAAAAAACATATTCAGTTAAGGAATAGAAAAGATCCAGTGGTGTCTCCTGTGACTCCATTAACACTGGACACCCACTGCTGCCTTTGGCTCCACACAGACATCGGCAAAGAGAAAGCATTAATATTATTTTCTGCATATGTGTGTACATTGGTTTGAAATTAAAGGAATGTAGACAATTCAGGGTGAAGAATATTTTCATTCTATTTCATCCTTAGTTGAAGGAGGCATTTCTGTGCTCACCTGACAGTTCATCAGCAATCAGTGATCCTGTGTTGTTCCCTCCTTTATTGGCTGCTTCCTCCAAGGTGCTAATTTTGTCCTCTCTACCTTTTCATGAAAGGTCATTGTTCTCCCGCTGACAGCAGGATGGACATATAATGCCACTTATTGACCTGTTGTGTCACTGTAATTGCACTTTAAGTGATTGTGACTAAAATGATTTAGTGTACACACATCCACATTAACACTCTTAGTTTCTTTTTTGTGTGTTTGCCTTATGCTGGCATTTTTTCCTTTGTTAATAAGGTGTGATCAATTTGAAATTGCCCATAGGATTAGCAATTGCCTCACAAAACCTCATAACTACTGCATTTATTGGGTTTTTGTCCTAACAAACAGTAATAGAAGACGTATTAAGATCATTTAATTAAAAGTCAAGGGTGGAGGTTTTAGGGGAATATATTGTCAGAAATGGAATATAATATAATCAGTATAATTGATTATATTATTATATATATAATATAATCAGTATAATTGTCTTTAATGGATAATTACCTGAAAATAATATATTTTTTTATATAGAATAAAAATTAAAATTTTCTTTGGTTAATTTAGAATGAGCTGTTTAAATGTACCTACGGAGCATGTCATCATTTATGGAGATTGTCATGTTGAACTGTCATGTTTCTACAGTAGCCCAGAGTGGGCAAACCAAGCAATGTCCTTTTGTATTTTAATGTCAGCCAGTGTAGTTAGCAGCCAAAAAGCCCCATTGGAAAAACATTGATTTGTAATGTGAAACTGTTGATTTGGTGACACCTGTAGTTACTGGTGATAACAGCAAATGCAGTTTAACACTCAAGGTCACAGAGTTATAAGACAGCAAAATAAACTATTGTTGTTTTTATATGGAAGTCAGGCAATAATTGGGATTTTACCATCAGTTTGTAGCAGGTTTATCAGCAGCACATAGCCATAGCATCATGTGACCTATAAAAGCCAAAAAAGTGTTTCCATTGCAGTTTTGAATTGCCTGAAATACCACCTCATGCCTGCATGAAAACTTTTTTTGCGATAAATGGGAGTTTTTTTTTTAATTGACAGGTTTCCATTAGGTATATTTTACATTCACAATTTTTCTTTGCACAATCTGAGGCTTAATGGAAACCCACCTGCTGACAAACACATCACATTTCCCGTGACTACTCCACAATAAAAGTCAACTCATTACAGCAGACAATTCCATAGACAGATTTTCATATCCACTTGTGAAATAGGTTTCAACCTTTCAATAAAAATCAGCTTTACAGTTTATTGTTATTATTTTTTTCTATAAGGAAGAAAATGTTAATTAGAGCTCAAGGATGCACCCAGTGCATTTTAGTGAGTGACACTGAATGTTTGTTAACAGTAAAACTCAACTGGGAACCTTTAAGTTTGTAATTAACATTGGTAGAACACACTTAAAGTATCAAAAGTACTCCTTATGCAGAACATCTGCCTCTGTGAGAGTTAAACCATGTACATTTTATGAATATTACTTGCATTGTGTAAGCAGCATCTAGTTGTAGTTGATGGAGCTACTTTTACTTCGGAAACTGCTGGGCAATTTAATTATATTTTGCATGCAAAAGGGACTCCCCTCCCTCTGTCCCGAGCCTTTGGCAAGTCGTGCCTTTGCCTTACAAAACAAGCCGTAAAACCTTAACATCATTTCTAAAGGTCACAGGTGACCAGTGCAGAGAGGCTGACATGGAGACAATGTGCAGCAATTTTTCTACATTACGTGAGCTACCTCTCACAGTGCGCATACACTGTTCAAACGGAAGGCAGTTTATTGATTTTTGGGGCGAATAACGAGCGACAGTAATCCAGTTGCTGTTGAAAACAAAGACAAGATGGGTTTGTGTGTCCGGAAATAAAATAAATAAAAAGAATGATGTGATTTTAGAAATGCCTCCCGGGCTGACAGATGGCTGACTTTGTTATACTGCTAAAATGTGTGCAACCTGGGGGCTTTTTTGAAGCTTGTGGTTCTCAATCTGTGTGTCAGATTCCTTTTGATGGGTGAAAAGATACCCATCTAGCAATTTTTGGTTCCAAAAAAGTTCAGAGAATGGTACAATGCCAGGAAAAAAAGGGCAGAAAATGCTCACATACATAAACTGTTTAGAAAGGTGTTGGATCCACATAAAGTACAAGCAAAACGAAAGAAAGGTCCGCACACTTTAGCTTGGGGAGCTAAAGTGTGCGGACCTTTCTATGTTTTTAATGGTACAATGCAACCAGTGCAATGTTTCAGTAATGTTTTCAGAGGCAAGTTTTCTTTTAGTTTCCAGATTATTCTTAAAGTTAGGGTAATATCCTCTATATACATAAAAAAATGTAAAATGTTTTTTTTTAACATGTCACATTACATTAAATTTTCATTAAAAAATGTTCTGTAATCTCAGGCCTCATTAACATACTCTAAATGATGCTTTGAAAATGTTCTTTCTTTTTTTGTTTTCATGTAACATTTTGGGAATGTTTTATAAAAAGAACACTATGATCTGTCTCCTCTCAGCATCACCAAAACATCCTCAGAATGTTGCAATTATAGCATTACATCTGAGTCAGCAATAAACCTTATAGAGACATTATTTGAAATGATAAACATCCTTAAAATGTTCTTTGAAAATTAGATTAAAATGTATTCGTTAAAACATTATTTCAACTTCAAAACAAAATGTTTTCGTTAAAACATTATTTCAACTTGTAGGTAACGTTAGCCATAGTTGCGGGAACATTTCCAGCTAGCTTGGTAAATGTGGTGGGTCATGAGATGATCAATGGGATATGAAAGAAATCAGAACATTGTTATGCTAATATGCATTTATTATTATTTTTCTCCAGTCTATAACAAATCTCCAAATAACACTATCAGAGAGGCTAAGAGGGGAAATATTACAATTTGGTTGAACTTTTTTCACTCATGTACATAGCCAAAAACATTTAACCTGTACCAAGTACGCTGCCCCGTACACTGCATGATTTGTCACGATTTGTCACCATCAGGTGGATGTTGCTATTTTAATGGATGAATGAAAATGCAAAAAAGCAGAAAAACAGATTTACCAAAAATGTCACACTATTCCTTTGATGTCTGTAACACAGTTTGTGAGTGAGAGGAGAGATCTGATTAATCAGTGGGAAAAAATGGAAGGAAGTATTGCAAATGACTTGACCTGGAGGTTAGATGTAGATTGGAAACATTAAAGGGCCAATAACGCACACGCACACACACTCTAATGACATCAGAGACCTTGTGATTACCTGTCTTTTGTATCACTGCAAAATTCTGAATGTAAATGATGGCGCTTGGTAAAGGTCGCTGCAGGCGATCGGTGCCCTGCGATAATGACCCCGTTAAGACAGTGATTGAATTTAAATGACATTTCGAGCCACGTTAACTGTTGCCATTTAGGATCGAGGGTTACAATAATTAAAGCGCACGCTCAAATGGCACTCAAGCTCCTCAATAACACATACAATCTGATCTTATTACTCTGTGTCTATGAAGTTGGGGAAACATCTGCGAGGCTCTGCACCTTATTATATGAGTTTCAGCTGATTCTCTGCACATCACTGATCTGTAAAATGACACACTGTGCTTCTTCATGGGACAGCATGTTGTGTTCCTATCTTTCTTGTTTAAAGGAGGTTTGTTCCATAAACCTGCGGGGCAGATATGACTGTGCTGTCTTGTGTCATGGTTAGGCTGCGCTGCCAGATGGAGTAGATAGATCGAGCTGTTCGGCTACACATACACTCATTTATCCTTGCTGTAGGTATAAACTATTAATGATTAAGGAGTTCATGGGCCACCCAGTTTGAATACATTGTAGAGATATTTAGCCTTTTCATTGTCTATTCTGCTCATGTGCAGCTATGTGTGTTGGGGGCTCTATGAATTTATCGGATAATCCCTAAAATTGAAAATGAGAGCTGTTGGAATATTTGACAGGAGGAGTCTCGGCCTGGGTTTACTGTGTGAGGCAGTAGATGCCAAATTGAGAGATGGAATCACCAAGAGGGGTTGCCAGATAAAAGCTTGGTCTCACAGAGGTACGTGAAACAATCACGACCTTGTAACACTGCATTACATTTTTCTGGCAGAGGATGTGTTAAAGAAACATTAGGACACACAAATTCCCTGGTTCAAAAATGTCATGTTATGGCCTGTGGTTAACCTTACAATCCAATAGGTTGATGGTTCCTGGGGGTCCCAAACCTTATTAGGGGTCACCAAAGCTTCACAGGGCATCATGAGGCCTAAGTGGGCTAAGTGGGCCTTAAGTAGGGTAGGAAAATGTTAAAAAAAAAAACAAAACAGGCCTTTATATTGACGTTTCATTTATTAAATTGAAGAAAACTAAATGACGTATTTATTTTTAAAGTTTAGATTGTTATTCAAGACACAAACTTTTTAAAAAATTATGCAAAGAGGAAATGGTGGAGACATGAACAGCAGCTATATTCACAGAGCCTTCACTCCCCTTTACACAGCCTTACCCTGCAATAAAATTATGCAGTTACAACAACTGCTAATAGAACAATGACCAAGTGTCACGGTGAAGAAAACTCTGAATTTGTCTAAAAAGAAGCCTGTTAAGTATGCATGATTATTATAATAATAATTTAAAAAATACAGACAGACTTGTATAAATTGTTCCTAAAAAGTTTAGGAAAACTAATCCCTGATGTAAAATTTAGAAGAAATACTCTGACATTCATCCAAATCGCTTGTTTTACACAAACATCTTAACTAAACAGTGTAGTAGTTGTTCAGTACTGTTAATGTTCGCATATAATAAATTACGATATATCTATAAAATGTGTCACATAATCAAGGATCGTCAGCTTACTCAGTGTTAAAAAAGGGGTCCTTAATGGAAAGAGGTTGGAAACCATTGATATATATGGTCATTCAATCAAAGGACAGAGGATGTCGGGGTGGTGGATAGACACAGGACTTTCACCCAGGAGTGTGGAACCAAAGTCAGCACTGACACTTAACCTTACATACTTGCCTACATTAAGGTACTTTTATCCTGTACATAAAAAACAAAACTGTTAACTTTAAACACCTAACCAACAGTTACCAGCTTCGGGAAAAAAAACAAAATTCTACCACAAACAAAATTTCTGTGATGATTCAGACATTTCTGTAAATGCTGATCACTTACTTGTTGTTGATACGTTTTAGTTTAATCACGCATCATTTCACCTCTCTGGGCCAGGTGCTTTTGAAAGTCTAAACCTAACCATGCTTAGGTTGCAGGACAAAAAACTCTTTTCCCCTGTAAGTCCTGCACATGTATAGCTTTGGGGCAGTGCAAGATTTAAAAGATGAAAAGAACAGAAATGCCCTTCAGAACATATTCGGCAAAACCCATTTCTCAGCATAAAAGTAGAATTTTTAGGAGACAAGGTTGGAATAAGACAGAGGGACATTTTGTGTTTCATTTGATCACATAGTTCTCCCTTTTTACTCTTTTCTTTTTCAGATTTGATACAAAAAGGTTTTAGTTTCTAACAACTGGTTCAAAAAGAAGAACGACAACTTGACAACAGTAGGTTAAGATGTCCTGCCACAGGCCTGGAGGTGTCTGTCCAACAGCAGTGAGCGTCCCCTGTTGTGTTAATCTTGGACACTGCAGCACTGTGAGAGGATGAGGTTAAATGTCACGCTCACCTGCAGCGTCTCCGTCTGTCCAACCTGCAGGTGTTCTGCCTATGACAGTTCACACATTTCAAACCAAATACAGTAATCAGATAAATTCAATTAGACACATTCAGAGCAATTAGAGGGATTATTTTCTCACTTGACAGCATAACAGCATCAATTTTGTGACATAATGGCATATAATTATGTGAACCATGGGGTGGAGATGATGCTGGAATCTATATTTTCTTTCCATATGTGAATTTATGCATCTCTGAGATTATTATAGGCCTGTATTGCTCTGCCAGTTTCTGTCCTCCTCCTCTTCACGCTCTTCCCAAGGCGTGAAAGGAATTGCAAGGCAGAGGAGTCTTGACAGGAGTTGTCAGGACTTTAAGAGGAAGTTGTTGAACTCACACATTTTAGCCTGTCAGGGGGGCTGATTACCATTCAGAGGTTCCTCAGTGGAGGGGAACACTAACATCCTCTAGGTTTTAATGTGGCAAGAAAGATAGAGCGATGATGTGTTTTAAACATGGAAAAGATTCATTTGTTCATGAAGATGGAAGTATCAATTCCTAAATGTTACTGATTTCAAATGATTTTATTTTATAATTAATGCTGTCATGATTTCACCACAGATATAAATGCACTCTCTGAATTTAAATGCTTTCATGTTTATGTGAAAAACACCCAGGAGCCCACAGCACAGGCTCCTCTGTCTGTTTTTGATACCATTTTTAAGGGATTAATGTAAAGCTAAATTACTCAGCTTTTCATGTTCTGCATTATGTTTCAATCCCCGTTGTTCCCTAAGATTATAAACCAATTTTATGTTGAATCAGATAGATGCTTCTACTGTAGCTGAATGTGTGCATCGGACATTGCAAAACTGTTGAATTATGTGCCAGCTAGTCAGATGTATAAGTGTGCAGTCATTGCCTCCTGTTGTGCTATTTAAAAACATTCATATCAAGTGTTGTAGATGAACATATTAAAAGTCTGACAAGACTGAACTGGAACTGAACCCAAATGCACGACACCAGGTAATAAAAGGTAAAAAAAAAAACTTTATTTTTAAAGGCAGCAGAAATGTCTTTACACGAAGCAGATGCAAAATCAAAATCACTCATAAGAAGTAAAAAGTCACAACAAAAATGTCTCAGATAAGGAAACAAAGTATCAACAAAAATTCACTCAAATGAGGTCGCAGGAAAAGTAACAACAAAGTATCAAAATAAAAATAGGTTTCAAACCTGAACAATACAAAGACTTGAGCAACAACAAGACTAGGCTTGGGCATGAATACGGCGCTGGTTCATTGGCTGATGAGACAAACTGCAAAGTGCAGACAATATTTTAAAAAAGTTCAGTTGATATTTAAAAAAAAAAAGTTTGGTTAACCTGGTGTTATCTCTTTCAGACAGAGGCCATCCACCCAGACTGCGCCCTAGTGGTTCAGCACATGAAAGCTCAAGAGGAATGTAACCAGATCCTCAAACAGGAGCAGAACAACCACTCCACCAGGACAGGTCTGTGTGCTTTCTTCTCATTTTTGAGAGTAAATATTTACATGCACTTACATTGTGGGGACAAACAACTTTTTTTTCCACTAAATTTTAGCTTTTTTTCCACAATACATTTGTGAATCATAACTGTGTGTCTCCATTCAACTCAGCTGATTTTTCTAATTTGCTGTGTCTCCAAACTTTTAACCATGAAAGCGACCCAAAATATTTAATATGTTGAAATCTAATAATTCATGATTCACAATCCTTAATTTTGCTAAGGACATACCTGAAACCTCTGCTCTCATCTCTATAAAAGACAAACAGCAGACTTCAGTAATGGGTTTTTGATATCAGCATAAATTGTTCTGCTCTCCTCCTCTTTCTCAAGGCTTTTTCCAGATGATGCTTTACAGATCAAACCCATTTCCATAGATTTTTCTAATGTCAACAGGTGTTTCCCCCATTCTGACTTTTACTACTGATGTGCTTCTCTCTCTGTGGAGGCGCTTTCATGTATCAGAAGCCATCAGAAGCTTTTACTTTTGTCAAACTAGTTCAAATTCTGCACATGGTACTTTTTTGAAATGTAGTTTTTATTGGTGAAACACAAAAAAACACATTTTCAGTGATATCATACAGTATGATCTATCAGTGTTGCAGTCCCAATACCCTCTTTTATATTTCCTGGAATATTTTGCATATATCAGTAAATATCGAGACTTGTTTCTCTCATTTGGGATCAGGTCAAAATGGTATGACTCTCTGAGATTAACTGCCAGTGGCTATAAACCAGAGGTTGGCAGTGGTTAGCCTTTAATGAGGAGCCTCTGTACTGTAATAATTGATTCCCTGAGCAGAAACGTGGGAGCTCACACCTTTTTTTTCTTTACCTCCTGACTTTTACTGTCAAAGTTCAAACACCTCTCACTCCCTTTAACACCCTCTCAAGTAGGTGAAGAGAAGGATGGAAAAAGTGACCCCTCAGCCTGTTATGATGTTAAGTGAGACAATAAATCGACTGTGCTTAGCTCGTTTTTTTTTAAAGCACCTCCTGACTGCAACAAAATGCATATGAATTTGTGCACTGTAAAATCCAAAATTGATTTACTCTCCCCTCAAACTCAAACCTCAGAACGTGCTAATATTTTCCTCTTTCTTATGTCTTCACTTTTTGTAACCAGATGTATTTTTGGGCCTGTAAAAATGTATGCAAAAAAAGCAGCTTTAAATGTGTGGAGACATTAAATCTTGTTGCAAATCATTTAAACAGATTTATAATAATAAAGTGTATTTATATAGCACTTATCAAAACAAAGTGCTGTACACTTAAAAAATCACAAAACACAGACTTTTTTTAAAAAATAAAAAAACACAACAGAAAAATATAACAGCAACACACAGGAAAATGTTTGAAAAGCAGAAAAACAAACAAACAAACAAAAAAAAACGAAGAAAAATTTTAAATCTGTGGTAAAAATTAAAATCAAAACAGTACAATGCAAGACTTAAGTGCAATTTCAGGTATAGGTACCATATATCAATAAAACAATGCATTAAAAAGAGATTATAGGAATGATTTTTGCTAAAAATAAAATTTTAAAGTGACTTTAAAGAAGATAGTGATTTAGCAAGCCGCGGTTTACCCAGCAGGCCCCACATGGCTTATGCTAGGGCTAAATGGGTAGCACATGGGTATGGGCCAAAAACGGGCATCTTATCTGGGGCCCACTTGGGTTAACCCAGGTGGGCAATGGGCATGAGGCCTGTGGACAATCTCATGTAGCATCACTCTCAGTCTATTTATGACCCACATGGGCCCCACATACAAATGTTGGCCAGGACTTGCAGACTTCATCACTCTGTCAGTTGCTTTCGGTGTCAAGTACATCTGCAGATGGGTTTACAGTAGTTAGTCGTACGTCTGCTGCGTCTCAGAAAGACACTAAAGGGTGCTTTTGCCATCTATATCGTATGATAAGGGGGTAAGTTCCATTAATTGAAGAACTGGGAATGAGAACGGGCTAAAAAAACAATGGCCGTTTATCCATTTATGCCATAAATAATAGTCATGACAACAACATAAAGCAACTTGAGGTGAAAAGTGGTGTCATCACACTGAACTGTCTCATCAATGCTGATTTGTGTGCTTTTATTTATTTATTCATTTTTTAATCTTACCTAATTATGAGTAAACAGCACTGACATGTAAGGTAAAAAAAGAGCTTGATTGCTTTAGGTTGAGGAATTTTCTACACTTGTAACATCTCCTTTTAGCTAAGTAGCAACAGTTCCACATGGGAGTTTGCAATGTCAATTATGTAGGTGTTTTGGTATGTGCTTGTATGTATGGTCAGTTTTTGTAGTGTTTACTTTACATAACATGCACACTCCATGCGTCATTATCAAGAAACCATCTGAAATGATACAAAAGGTAACACCAGGATGACACCTGCGTGTGAAGCTCACTGCAGCACACGCAGCAGGCTGGCAGACGCCTTCCTGTGGCTGATGATTGCGTCTCTTTAATCAAAAGCATAGCGAGCACATTTGCTTCCTGTTATCAAATTACCGTCCCGCACTCGTCAGAGCAGCCAAAACAATCACTGGAACTAATCAGGTGAGGAGATGCTGGGATTAAAGTTACTGATTGGTCAACCTGGCCTGGCTCTGTTTCATCTTTGCAGCTCAGGAGGTGAGCCAACTGAATCAGAGGAGATTCATACATTATCCTCCCTTCAATGCGTCAGAAAAAAAAAAAATGCTCAGCCACTGGAACAGCTTGTCCTTCAGGGGAGACCACGCTTCATTTTCCATATGAGATGCTGTCTGAAAGCACATCTATTACACCCAAAATATGAATTCTCTTTGTTTTGAAGTGTTTCGACTTATGTGACAAGGTCAGTCCAGGCAGGTGCGTTCTGCTCTCACCTCACTCCATCTCTCCACTTTGAAAAGGTTATTATGAAAGCTACGCACTCTGTGAGACAGTCGTCTGCTCGCCGGTGGGACCGCCTGTGCATGACACAGCTGGTGTCACTCAGAATTAATTGCATCATTTGTCGCCCTTTCCTGTGATCATCCAAAGCAAAGACGTGACAATTAGCATTTGAAGTGGCAGGTATGAGCTGCTTCGACACTGACTGAAGGAGACTGAGGATCCGCTTCGCTTCTCCAGACAGCTTTAACAAAGCCGTGCGGTCAGGGGGGAGAAACGGTCCCAGCTGCTCCTCTACGGTCTCCACAGTGTCCCACCACTGTACCAAACATCAAACTCAGCTCTTTGAGGGAGTTCTAATAAAGTGTAGTAATAAAAACATTCTGCTGTTGTTAAATCAACAATTCCAGAAATGCAGGCCCTGTTTACACATATAAAGATATTTTTGAAAACATGTATTTCCCCCCTCCATTTGAAAAACAATTCTGTCCACACCAAAACATGAAGTCATCAAATATTGCAGCTTTGACAGTGCTTTTGGTGTAAATTCCCAACACCAAAAGCCACCTTTCTCTTCTGTATGATACGAGATGTCAAGTGAGAACAGAACCGGTTGCATTCATACGATATGCAGCAGGACAATTTCAGTTTGAAACCGTGCCGGTTACGAAGTGAGGAACACGAGGTGTCGTGGAAGGGGTATTGGATAGGTCCAACAAACCTGGACTTTCATACAGGAGTGTACATTTCCCGTCTGAATGTAATATTACAATGTGCCTCCTTTCTCTAACTCTAACCATCTGTGCCAGCATGTGTGTTTGTTGACATCCTGGCATTGGTTTGCCAATGCCTGTGTGTTTGTGTTATCTAAACATAACCATGTGCAGTGTATTTCCACCATGTGCTTGTGTGGACATCATGGTAGTGGCATCCCAGAACACAAACAGCAGATGCGGAAGGATACCTTGAGTATGATATGTGGACACAGAGATCCACTGCAAAGAGGCAATATGTTGGGAAGAGAACATTTTGGCCGGTTTGATCTAAAACCATCATTACTGGCAAAATTCAAGACTGGGACGCTGGGGGTGGAGCAAAAACAATGGTAGCAGCAGATGGCTCTGTTTGTCTGTGAAGTGTTGAAGCAATTATTTTAGTTTTAGTATAAATCAGTTTTTGACCAGTTGACTAGCACATGCTCATTTATCAAAGCAACAATGATCACGTGGTTATTGAGGAGGTTACGACATTGTTTTCCAAACAGTCTGTTTTATACATAGATAAACAGTAAGTTTTTTGAAGAATCAGCACATTGGAAGGCGTTTTAAAAAATCCGTTCTACTGACAGAAACAAATATACAAAAATCTCTGTATGCATGTAGACAGGACCTTTGATCATTCATAAGGAAGAGGTTGGGATGCTGGATTGAGCTGCTTAAGCTGATATTAATTAAAAATATGGGAAAGTATTTCACTCTAAACATTGCAACATAGAATCGGAAGGACCAGAGTTCAATAGAGCTAGCTGCCTTAGATATAAATAATTAAAAAATTAATAAAAGATGAAGTAAAATGAAAAAAAATTTGAAAGACAATACAAAAGTGTATAACAGTACATTAAAGCACAGCCAGATGGGCCACTGGCCTGCAGAAACTGCCAGGTAAACAAACCAAAACACACATATTCACAGACTATAAAGCTATCTTTAATTATTTTAACAGTCATGAATATTCAGGCGTGTCTTACACAGCTGTCCTGAGGAGAAGTGTTGGGTTATGTGGGTCACATCCACACATCATACTAAAGTGTTTTGGGCAGAACAGGTGAGAGCAGTATCAGGTAGAGGTGGGAAGAAAGTGCAGGTTTAAGGATTGTTATTATATATTTTATGCTTTATTTCCATTTTTTGGGAGACTGAACTGTTTACTGGACCGCATTGCAAAAGGAAATATTGCACATTGTATTACTCTCAGTTAATCTGTTTAAGTGTGATTTTACATCAGAACAGTTTGTTCAAACCACCGTTGTTGGAAAAAATGCAGTCTACATGTTGACTGAGCAGCACAGGTGAAGCTAATGACAGTCATTATGAATAGCCTGCACAATGCCTCAGCCCTGCAGGTAGCACACCTTAATCAAACTAAGCCATGGTGATTAATGGCATTGCTTCCACCTGTGTTTGGCAGTCAGCAGGAGCACCTCAAGAAAGGCCTAAACTCTCCTAAATTTGAGGCTTGTTTTAGTGCATTTTAGATGCTATCTGATGGGAAAAGAAAAAATGTTGGCAAGCATTTTCACCAGCGAAGCCGACATAAGATAAACTTTTATTTCTGCCCAAAGACATTTGAGAAATTGGGTTCTTAAACTGCAGGGTGATCAGCTGATTGAAGACAGGAGTGGAGGTAAAATTAGGAGCCAGGTGATGGAAAGCCACGCCCACAACACACAGGGGAGGAGGAAACATGATGGAGACAGGGAAAAGAACACAAGGAAAGTGCCATGACAAGACGTGCTAAATTTATATTTAATTTTAACAACCTGACTCAGTTGTTTCCCTCAGAAGGAAAAAGTAACAAAACTATTAGAATTCAACAAAATAATTTGAGGTGTGGATGTTAATTTCTTGGTCTAAATTGTTGAACATACTGTTGCCTTAACTTATTTTAAGCATGAAAATTCAGATTTTTTTGACAGGGCTTTTTAAAAGGGACCACAACTAACAACTACTTCTACTTTTGATAACTGAGAATGTTTTGCTGCTTGTACCTGTTAGGCACTCTCACAACTGTCAGCTGCGGCACATCTAGAGAAATGGTGGCTTGCTGTGTTTTTTTTTTTCCGCGTGCCAGCAGCAGAAACAGATAGTGGAAAAAACAAAACAACAAAAAAAGTACAAGTAAGTAAAAAGTATAAGAAATTTACCCAAAAAGTTATAGTAAAAAAAAAACAACAACAAAGAAATGGCGTGAAAAAAAGTGCTCATATTTAATAATAATTCTATAAAATAATTACATTTTCCAAATTCACAAATTTGCTCAAAAGTTGCTCTTTGCCCTTTTCCAACAATGTTTTTAAAAGAAAGAAAACTCATTTTCTCAGGGTTCAAAGGTTTAAATAGAAATCCAAAGGCAGCACAAGAAAACGGATGTTGATCCAGGTTTTAAAGGGTTAATGTGAGTTTAATTTATTAGATTTTGGTAACTGGCAGCTGAAATGTGTTTTTTTTTTCTTATCCTTCTTTTTTATTCACAACACACACATGCAATCATTGTTTCAGAGGTGTAACATAGGGTCAGCCATGCAGCGCCTCTGGAGCTGTTTGGGGGTTTGGTGCTCAAGGGCACATCGGCAGTGCCCTGAAGGCAAACTGGCACCTCTCCATCCACCCGTCCACACACTATACCTAGTCCATATGGGGACTTTAACCCCCAACCCTCCACTTCCCAAACCAAGTCCCCATGGACTGAGGTACTCCCACTCCATGGATGTGAGGTCAAACAGGTGCGTTTAGGAACAAGATCCAACTGCAAATCCATTCAGACTAATTCATCAGGATTCATCGAGAGTGGAGGAACCCATCAGATGTGATGAAATAAAGGACAAACAGATGGGAGGGGTGAAGAGAGGCGGCAAAGGACGATACAGCTCATGAAAGAATGAGTGGAAAATGATGAGGCCTCGTAATGGCAATGCTACAAAAGAGTACAAAATTTGCAGTTGTTGGGTTAAATTTGTCTGTGGAGTACAAGAAGACAATAAAACAGGTAGAAACATACTCACATATACACATCTCATTCTCATTTCTCCTCCAAAAGTAATCAACAACTGTCCACTTACAGAGAGAGAGGGCAGATGTCTGGTCTTCTTAGGGATAATTACCTTCACACCTCCAGTCCCGAAGGAAACACCATCAGAGTAGAGACGTGGGAATAAAGTGACAGAGAGGAAATGATGAAGTAATGCAAGAGTAAACCGAGAGAGAGGATTAACACTCCTGTCCATTTTTAAAGGGTATCTCCAATTAGACTCACAGTGCGCAACAGGCAGCTTTATGAATGTATGGGTGAGAAAGAGATAGAAAATGTATGTGTGTGTGTGTGTGTGTGTGTGTGTGTGTGTGTGTGTGTGTGTGTGTGTGTGTGTGTGTGTGATCACCACATGGTTTTCACACTCTGCTGTTGACATTTCCACAGATGATTACACACCATGACCGTCCTGCCCTCTCTATCTCCTCGTGGCCTTCTGCGATTGTCATTTTCATGGCTAATTATAAAGACCAAATACCAGCGGTGGAAAGCAACAGAGTACAGTACATTCACATATTGCAGAAATGATAGGTCTCCTAGGATATCAGAATGAATCAATAGCAGTATTAATCATAGATTAATTGTTTGTCAAGCAAAAATGCATTTTTTTAAAAACTCTGAAACCTGGGAAAATTGGCTTGGTTTCTTTAAAACAAACAAACAAACAAAAAAAAACATAAAAAATGATTTTGATTATGTATTTGAATATGTTTTACAGAATTTTTAAGAACATTTTTTCCAGGTCATTCCCCTCTTTGTTTGTTTTTGTTTTTACTTTTTTCTTTGTATTTATTTTTGTTTGTTTGTTTCTTTTTTCTTTATTGCTAAATTTCTAGGTATATTTATTGTACTTTTTACCTTTTAAATGCTTATTTTTAGGTAATTTCTTCCTTTATTGCCTTTTTGTAAAAAAATCAAGCCATTTTGCTCAGGTTTCAAAGGTAATTGTAACAGCCAAAACACAGCATTAGACAAATAGGTTTCATTGCAAAGTAATCTTTTTTATGTTGATTTTGTATCAGTGATGTGATCAGATAATGTCTAAAAGATAACATTATTAAAATTCACCAGATGTGACGGTTGGCACACTTGTGTTCTTCCTTGTTAGTGTATTGATGTCGCCTACATAGCTAGCATAATGAGGCATAATCCAACGTATTGTTTGACCTCAGTTGACAAATGAGTCAATCATTTATTCTTCTGCATGTCTGAAAAGACTCCAAAGCTGTTCTTTTAACTTGACTGGAAGTTCCTGTCTGTCCTTCTCCTTCAGACTTGTCCTTCCCTCACACTACCTGTTCAGAGTGACAGTTTGCACAGTCCCTGTCTGACAACGTGTGATGCTATTTCTAGCACATCCCTGGGAACTAACACTCTCTTCTCCCTGTTATGTGGCATTCTAAGGAAGCAAGCAAACAAGCCAACAAAGGGGAAAATTGAACCTGGGCTCACAAATATAGGCAGTTACAAAGGTAACATATTTGACTTAAGATTGGACGCACAATACTGGGGGAGTTAAGCTCCACGAACACATTCTCATCCTACCTTGTCACGTGTCGCTACTCTGTCAGTGACCTTCTGCATCTCTACATCTTATGACGTTAATGTTGTGTCCGCTCCGGGATGCCATTGCCTCAATGTCAACAAATGCACACATTGGGATGACGTAGCACGGTGGTTAGGTGTGGGCAAATGAGGCACATGGTAAGATGTAGAAACAAAAACCTCACATTCAAAGGAACTCTGAAGATCCTGCTTGAAAGTCAGTTGTTCGTGGGACCCATCCACCTTCCTTTCATGCCCGCCCTATAACCTGACGCAGCATTGTGTACACACGCAACTGGTTCTGTCCAGATGAAGTGATGGTGCTCATTGGTTGCATGTAGATGCGCTTGGTGCCATCTGACCATCTACTGGCATACCATAACAATACCAGTTCTGTCCGGGTGCATTTTGGGTGTATGCAGAAATTGGCAAATAGCGTCATGCTCATGCGCCGAAGACACTGACACAGCAGATGTATTTGATGAGTTCAGAATGAGAACTGGCTGGCTCCATAGCAAACAAACACAACTTTATATTAAAAAATATATCAAGATCTCACAAAAAATATGAGCAGAAACTATTTACATTTCATTGTGTGGTGGTGGCACAAAGTTTAGAAAAATACGGTGTTCTCTATTTAATTAAGTATATTTGTTATGCAGGGAGAGAACAGATGGCTTTAGACACTAAAGCAACAAGGTCAGGTTTTATTTAAAGTTAAAATAACTACATTTGTTACATATAAGATGTCAGTTCGTCAAGTAAGTACATAAAGGACGTAAGTGTAGCAGACAAACAGCAGACTCTAGGGAGAAAGTCCAGTGTTTGTTTGACCCATCCAACAATGTAACCTCCTTATGCAGACTTTCTTGCAGTTTATACTTTCTATGGGGTAATAACGATAATCACAGCTCAGAGCATAATGTCAGTGAACCGGGGAATTTGTGTGTCCACCAGGATAAAGGATCCCGAGTATCTTTTCTTTGGCATTGTGGTCATGTGATGGCATTTAATTTCAGCACATTGCGTGCCACCACCACATAATGCAATGTTAGCAGGTCATGTTATGTATTTTTGAGGTTGATATTAATTTTTACTTTGTGCTAAGCCCGGTTCCCAGCCACCATCCCCCGCAGAGTGGATAAATCCTGTTGATATTTCTCAAGGATTTTAAGCACTGCACTGGCCACATGCTGATATGATAAGATCATGATGGCATTTACGCAGCAAGAGAAAACTCGGTTGTCACAACTGTAACAAGTTATATTTACTTTCTCCTACTGCACTCATTCAGCAAACAGTTGCAGACTATTTGCTCAAAAAATTCATCAAAGTAAATATTCACCAAAATGGGGATGTAATATTTAGCTGTTTTCTTATTAAATCCAGATTTATCATTCAGTTTTGCTTGGATTATCAGTGTCAGGTGGTAGTGGAAGATTGTACCGTTTTAGTTATAGGGACTCAGGGAGTAGAGATGTCTGCTCTCTAAACAAAACATAAAACTAACTTGATGTTTCCATAATCTGTCAAACTACACAAGCACTGTCCTGAGTTCAACTCCTTCTTTGTCGTCTCTGTCTCTCTGTCCTACTCTGCTTCTTTGTTATCACATTACATTGTTTATCAAAGTTTGGATATTGTTGTGTAAACCTCAGCGGAACCTTTGCTCCTGTAATATTTGTAACAATATTACAGCAGCTGTAATGTACATGAAAAAAACAGAAGACAAATGATTTTTTTCAATCTAGGAAACACTGAAAAGTGAAGTATGAGGAGGAGAGTTTTAGCCAGAGGAGGAATAAAATACTGAGATACAGCCATAAAGGCAAAGAGGAAATAAAGGACATTCGTTCAGGTTGACGTTTGGTCAATCTAATTCTTATTACCGCATCATGTCTGCCTCGGAAATGAAAAAACTAAACTCATAACTTGTTACCGATGATGATTACAGAGGGATAAATCCTTTTGTGATTCTGTAGTGCCCCACAGTACACAGGATTGAGTTTCAATACATCTTTCTGCCTGCCTCAGAAAGATCCAAGAAGTCAAATTCTGATGCCATCAGGAGAATCAAGTATCTTCTAAAGCAGCTCTCATGAGGCTACATGATACTTTCCCAATAAATCTGAACTTTCTTTCCTTTTTGTGCCAATTACTTCTTGGAGGAAACATCAGTTCTACCTGAACTATATTCTCTGTAAGAAACCCAACATAATGTACTGCCCAGAGTCATAGACAGGCAGTCAGAGTGGCTGATGTGCACACAAATCCCACGACCTTGACACCAGAGACTGAGGTTCTCAAACTGAGTCCTGCCTGTGGTCAAGCACAGTGGTTAATGCTGGTGAAAAATTGTTTTATTTGAAGGGTAATGAATCAAATATGTCATGTTTCATTGCATTATTTGCCTCTGAGTATCCTCAGTGTAGCCATAAAAAATTGCAGCCATACTATCTGATACATATTGTTGCAACTGAAGATTTTGTAGGAAACAAATGAAGTATGTTGTCAATAAAGAGTTTGCGGATTTATTGCAAATCTTGCAGATATGTGAATTATAAGGCTGTCAAACAATTAATTGTCAAAACTGTGACAAATCGGGAAGTCCATATTAACAAGATGACGCAAATCTTACCAGATTGGGAATCTAATGAACACAAAGACATGATGAACTTGTGTCTCATGATATTGACTTTTAAATGTCTTTCAAATCAGTGCTGTTCTGCTACAACAATGTGTTGTTAAAACCACTACTTACAGATAGAAGGCAAATGTCAGACTGCTTTTATTCTGTACAGCATTTGTCAGCCTGTTGACTTGCCTTAGACCTGAGTCTTCCATAATGTTGACTGGTCTGCAGTCAATTTAGTTTCATCCACAGGTCTGTGGCAATTGGCACACTCCAAAGTACTGCTTTGATTGCTTTGGCGATGCAGCTGACATCAGTCTGACTGGCTGCACCTGTGCGCTCAGCTCGTCAGTGGTGGCTCAAATTCAAAGTACTGATATTTTAATTCTGTTTGACTTAAGTTGCATATCACTTGTGTCTTAACTGAACTGTCTGGGAGTTTTTAAAGTGAAATGAACCACATAAAAGTGCAGTGGTGGCATTATTTTCCAGCTCTGCCGCAGCAGGACACCACTGCAGTGGCTTGACCGGCTTGCATCTTTTCCTCATACAAAAGAATATGTGCAAATAATCACAGCAGCTGCTACCCACATTTTGTGACAAAATTACTCACCTATAAAAGGAGTCTGAAAGCAGCATAAGAAAAGTGACATCACTGCTGGTTTCAAAGAGTTAATGTCAATGCTAATGTCATCCTCTACATGCAACAATGCAAAAAAGAGCATACTTAGTCAACATATCCGCTTATATGGTGAGAGTACAAGTCAAGCAGTGTGGGTAATCTTCTTAGAATAATGGTTTTCTGTTCTTCCCATTCTGCCAACTTGCTGTGAATGCAGCATTATACCGCAGCAAAATCACAATGTGTCTTTAAATGCACAAATTATGACACAAAATCAGCAGAGGAACCTCAAGAAGGTTTTTTTTTAATTTCATTTATAGGGTGCATTGTTTGTTTTTGGACTGCTCTGATATGATGCATGATGGAGCCATGAGATCTCATGCGTGTGTGAGCATAATGATGTTGAGGAACATAACACAACTGCCTGTCACACAGACCACTGATCCTAAACAGGATAACTGGAGAGGAGATTTATTGAAGGCATGAAAAAAAAAAACATGGCTTTGTGCTACTTACTGTTAAAGACCCGACCATTAATGTAAGATGAGAGGCAACAGTCATCCTCTGTAGCCTCCCTGTTAGCTTTATTTAGCATCTAATGAAGGGACTATTGCCACCTGCAGACATCCTTTCACACACACACTGATTCAAACACAAGCATCCTTTTATACTGTTGCACTTTAAATATGCCCTAATGGCTCTCCAGGCTTTTTGTCACCTGCTGAGCCACCAGAGCATTTACAATAACGGCCTAATAATGTGTCATTTTCAATTTGTGCAGATGAAAAAATTTCAAAGCTGTCTCCATCTTTGTGTGCAAACAATAGCCAAGATGTTGAAGAGAGTTTATTTATTTATTTTTCCAAAAAGGAGAGTTCAAAGTCAAATTTATCCAGCGAGATGTTTGCCTCATCACAGCTTTGGCAGGAGAACCTCCAGCAGTAGCCAAAAGCTGTGTTTTATTATGAATGAGTGGTGGTTTGTCTGTGCGCGCCGCTCTTTTAATTGACACGGGGCCAAGCAGCTTTGATGTATGAGGCGTTGTGGTGGCAGAGAGAGACGTGCTCCTCATTACTGTTCTCTCTACTCCTCCTCTCCACACCTCCCTCGTTCAGAGGCTGCGGGGAGAGCTTGTCAGCCATGTGAGGGGAGCAGCAGAGACAAAGTGTGGGCAGTGAGGAGGGCTGAGGACGTCACTGTAATCAAACGCCCCTTGATTTTCCTGGACTGGGGGAAACCCCATGAAAAAATAACATCAGAAGAGTTTCTGTAAAGTTAAAATGATTCTTTATTGGGTATGTGGATCTGTAGTTAACATTAGCAAGCAATGTAGCATTAAGGTCTGTTCAAGGTCAAGCAAGTCACACGCTGACTGAATTCTAAGTTCACTGCATAAAGAAACAAGTCAATAACTGTATACAGTCTGGAATATATGAGTAGCAAACAAATACTTTGCAAAAATCTCCTTATCAAGTCATTTTTGTCTGGAGCAGTATTTTTTAAATTGTTTTTATTTATTCAAGCCAGGCATAAACTGGAGAGGATTATGTGTTTGGTTGCATGCATGCTCGCTTGTGTGTGTGTGTGTGTGTGTGTGTGTGTGTGTGTGTGTGTGTGTGTGTGTGTGTGTGTGTGTGCGCGTGTGTAACTGTCGGATAGACTGTATATTAAGATACACAATGCATCCTTACTTACTCCTGCTGTGCAAAAATGAAGCCCAAATAAAGCCAAATTATTTTGCACTTGTAATGTCTTTTGGAGCCAAAGTCTGCGTGGTGCCAATCTGGGCAGTATTGCAAGCACACTAATTGGCACAGACAGCTGTCAATCGTGACATTTAACCCCCATTTGTAGCATTGATAAACTAATAAAAATAAATTACATCAGAAAAAAAACACTTGAACTTCTTGAAATTGCAGAAATGATCTTGGGGAAAAATCTATTTGATTTGGATTTTTTTTGTTTGACCCATGTCCCGTCTACTAACATGAAGGATGCACGGTTCAGGACCTACACTGCGTCCTTCCACCAGGAGCAATAGAAGTGGTTTTGCTCCACGTGTGTGGAGCTGTCATGTTGTCCATCTGTATATACAGTCTACGATCTGTACCCATTTGTGAGTGTGTGTGGAACCATCTCTCGGTAATCTCAGATGCTACTCGACCAATCAGCCTAATATTTACTGTGCACATTTATGACTGCATGCTTAAGGACCCCTCATGGTGGCGGTGATTCACAATTAGCACTACCTAAGTCCCGCCTCTTTTTGCTCTGTGCTCCAATAACAGTTGAGCAAGTTTGGTACCTGGCAGAACTTCAGTCAGCATTCACTTTTTCCTTTCCTTAAACTTTGATATGAATGAATGAATAAATGAAAATGACAAAAAAGAGGGCTTTCACCAAACCTATATGTTAATCTCAAAAAACAAATAGTCAAGCAAAGTTAAACTTAAAAGGAGTACAATAGAAGATAGAAGAAAATACTATTAATATAATACTATATGAATAGTATTATATTAATAGTATTTTCTTCTATCTTCTATTGTTATTTACTTATTTAGTCAGTTAATTAGTTATTGTTATTTATTATATTTATTATTATACTTTGTTTGTTCTTTTAGTATTGAAGTGAATGTGAGCAGCTGACTATGTTAATTTCCTCTGGGATAAATAAAGTATCTATCTATCTTTTTATCTATCTATCTATCTATCTATCTATCTATCTATCTATCTATCTATCTATCTATCTATCTATCTATCTATCTATCTATCTATCTATCTTAAAAACACTTTGTAAACACTGTTTTTAAAGGTGCTATATAAAAAAAAGTTATTATTAACATGGTGAATTGTAGTTCCAACACAGATTTAACACAATGATGTAACTTCACCAACTTTCCCTTTTCTCAGAACAAATACCATCTATCAAAGTTTTATGTTCTGCTGAGACAAAACGTGCTGGCCATATTTAATACAGCATATGCATACAGCATCTCTTTAACTGCTCTGTCTACCTGGACTTGTCCATCAGTTCCACTCATAATTACCAGGTGATAAATGTGTGATAAATGTCATCTTCTTGTCTCAGGTTGTCCGACAGCGTGGGATGATATCCGCTGCTGGTATCGTGCTGAGGTGGGACAGGTGGTCAGCGTCTCGTGTGCCAATGTCTCCCAGCTGTTTGCTAATAACCAAGGTAAATCACCTGACTCACACAGCGAGGTGACAATTGGAGGCACATGCAGCCACCTAGAGGCATAAGTGAATTATGAAGCTGCTTACAAACCCCTAAACTTCCATAAGGCCTTTCAAAGAAATTAATTATATTTTTATCATAATTTATGTATTTAAAATAGTTCTTTTGTCTACTATAGTGTTCCCAAAATCAACACACATTTTTACATTTTAACAAACAGAATTACAGTGTGTATCTCTTTGTTATTATCATATATCTTGTGATGTTGTACAGTTTTTATCCTTTTCTGTTCATATTTTTATTTTTTAGCTTTTGCTTTCAGGAATTATAATTGTCATACATTAAAAGGATTTTTTTTGTCATCCACATTTGCATTTTTTTTTACTTCATTTTTTGAGCAGCAAAAATGTTTGAGAAAGTGTAGAGAAATGATTAATAATCCTGCCAGCAGTCTGAATTCTTTTTATCCTCCTGCTCATGCCTGTGCTGAATTTTGTAAATTGTTGTCAGTCAATAATCTGTCTTTAGGCCATGTTGACTTTTGGGTTTGTGAAACAGCAGAAAGAGTGTATGCTTTCTCAGTTGATTTTTCTGAAGCCAAAATAACAGGAAGACTCATGTTTTCCGACATAATGAACTTGTGCTCCATTCATCCATCTCTAGTTTACAGCTCAGTGACCAGGTTAAATTTAGATATCTCCTAGGACTGGTTTAATGCTTTCACTGGACGTTTCTCTACACGAATCATGTGGCCTCGTCTCTAGTGTCTGAGCGTGGCTGCAGAGAGTGCTGCAGTCCTCACTGTCACATGACCCCCCACCTCCTCCAGAGCCCTGTCTCATCCAGCTGGCGGGTCTAAAGAAAACAAAATACACTCAGAATCTATCATGTATCATCATATGGCTGACAGACGGATACAGATTCAGCTGAGATTGTAGAAAATTGTTTAACCAGACATTTCTGAGATGACCTTAAAATCTGTGTGTTGTCCAAAACAGCCCCAGTGGAAATATGGAGGAGAGGAATCAGAGGCAGTAAAAACTTTATCAAATCAAGCAAAAAAAATTAAATGCCTTGACTGCCTACAGAACTTCAGACTTAACTTGTCATGACCAAACATATTTATTAAGCATATCTTTATTAGAATGTTTGTTAAGGCTATGTGTTTTTGTTTTTCAAAACTGAATATTGGGTGATATTTCCGAACCCTCAAAAATTACACCCCTGTCTCTACATATCATTATTATTCATTCATTCTTTCATTACCGTAAACGCTTATCCTAAATTTAAAGTCACCAGTTAATCTGACTGGCTGTATGTTGTAAACAGCGGCACATCATAACACCATAACATGTTCCGTCCAGTCGTGTTATCAACTGGCACTGTCTGTCAGTGTATCATACGGGCATGGCAGTTGCTGTTCACCCAATGGTGGTCTATCATAACACCACGACAGGTCCCAACCACCAAAGTTATAAAATGACACTGTCCGTCTGTCAATCATACGGCCATAACAGCTGCCGTCTACGACCGTTGATATAAGATACCAGTGCCAAAAGCCACCTTTCACAGCGGTATGATGTGCTGTCAGTTAAAATCACTTACAAATAGCTGACGACGTGACTTCAGAATGAGAATGAGAAACAGGCTGGGGTACGAGCCAGTTGGGTACACCAAGCGGCCACCTCCAAGGTTGAGAAAATGAAGCCAGTACAGAATTGCCAAAAACTGTGATGAAATTAATGGCCACTTGAGGCTGACTCCAAAACAGAGTCAATCCCCATTGATGTCCATGTTAAAATGCAGAAATGAACATGTTTACAAGCTAGTACAAAAAATGGTTCTGTTTACTTTCATTAATTTCAACTATAATGACAGCAGTACAGAATTCTTTTTACACATCACCTGCTGACATTTTATTAAGGCCCAAAGTTACATATATTTAAGGGCAGAGGGGGTCAGTTTGACTGACAGGCTGTCCGCAAGCTACTGCTACAGTCCATGAGTTAGATCCACCCCTCGCTCCTCCAAAGCAAATATGGTCACGTCTGGCTCCATAAAAAACAACAAATCACATGCCAAAATGCAAAATTTGAGGCTTAAAATGGCGGTAAACAATCTGATGGGTGACAGCACAGCAGCTATGTCCATTATTTAGACAGTCAATTGGATACACATGCACTACCATGCATACACTAACAGACCAGTGCACCACAACAAACCACAGAGAAGCTCAGATGACAACACACACAGAGGTGGTGTGACTTCATTCTCAGCTCAGGATGCCATACTCATTAACTAAACTTAATTTTATTAACCTTTAAAAGTACACTGCAGGAATTGATGGTTTGTAAACAATATCTCCTGCACAAGTGGAAGTGAAAGTATCACTGTTAAACTTTTCACACTAGAATCAGTAGCAGCAGAGAGCATGTGCAGTATGTGGGATGCTGGATGCTAGAAATGATGCACCTGACCGACTTAGAAAGACAGCAAAAAGCAGAGAAGAAGGGAAAAAAAATCAGCAGTGAAAGTTAAGCATGTACTGCAGGAGTATCGGGAGGCGGGGGTTGCTGCTGATGACCTCATAACTCAGTGCTAGTGGGTTCCTGGACCCCACTGGATTTCCTCCTCCACAGACACCCAGATAAGTCAAGCGCTTTAGCTGAGATCCAGCCTATCCAACGGGAGGCTGCATACAGAGAAAATAATGAATTGGAAAATCAAAGAGTTCACTGTGAGAGCCAAGAGCATGAGGAAGGAATTGGCGCTGCTTGTTAAGCACAGTGGTTTGAACACTAGCACCCTCCCCAGAGCTTCGGCCTCCAACCTTTGTTCACATCCAACCATTCACCCGCCGACGCTGTGGCTACAGGCCGTTATACTGAAGCTAATGCAGCTAGATATCGGCAAAACCACCCACGACTCAAACCCCCACACTCTTCTCGGCTGCGCTGAGGAGCCGGACAGGCAGGCTCACATCATGGAGCTGAAATCTGTTGTTTCACTGAAAACTTTTCATCCTCCATCTTAATCACACAGAAAACCTGATGACCTTGAGTGACTCATGACCGCCGTGGAGCTCGGTGTGCTGAGTGAGCTCCGTCATTCTTACTTCAGGCCATGGTGAGAAAAAGTGGCTGCAAATGTGCCTCATTTTAAATCATCATCTGCAGCCTTCACCTGACCGTACTGCGGTCAATTTTTACCTAGAGCTTTTAGGAAAGTGAACAAAGTAAATCTGATACTTTCATACTTTTGCTTTACTTTTGGATACACTGGGAGCTAAGGTCAAACGTCTCCTTGACCCAGCATTGAGCTAAGTTGTGTGAATAATAGGGAAAGAAACTTTGATATCTTCTCGACTCATCATGCTACAATTTTATCTCCAAGTCTAGCTTACTAGCACTCTAACTTCACTTTCTCTGGTCTAGGCCCAATTAAGCTCTATTATTATTATGCCTAAAATCTAATTTTCACACCTGTAAAGTGCATTGCCATCAAATCACCCTGCCAGTAGATCCATACAGAAGATTTACTGATTGAAACAGATGTTTGCACAGCATATTGATTCCAACAAACTACCTCAGATATGTTGAACGAGCAGTTTGACAGCAAACAGTGGAAAGTGGAATCACATAAACTCTGCAGGCTCTTAAACTGCCTGACTGAAACACGTGAACTTGCAAATCGCCTGAATCCCGAAGGACTGATGGTTGGTGTTTACTGAGGCTGCACAGTATTTATGAGAGTGAGGAGTGTGATTGTACAGGTCATGCTGCCCCACAGCTCCATCAAACAGCAGTTTGGCCCGCTGGTATCATACATTGTTTCACAGGCTACATATATATTGATGAACTAAATATTTACTAATAATTACTAAAAATGTCTTGTTATTTGATTATTTATTCTAAATGGTGAAAATCTGACAATCCGAGGGACAATCTGGATCTTAACTGTATCAGTGACAGGACAAAGAGAAAGACTCTGATTGTTTCTGTACTTCAAGAGACTCGCACACATGCACACCTACAATCTTGAAAATTTTATTTTTCATATACAGAAACTATAAATATAACTTTATATAAAAAGCTTATTTAAACATTGTTTGCCACAACATGACCATCTTTACTACTTTACTACATTGATCAGTGTCTTGTTTCTTTTGTGGGTTTTTTCCCTCTTAGAATCAGTTATGGATTTAAAGTCTCATGTTTACTTTAGCAGCTTTTTAAACACAAATTATATATTTTAACCCTATGATTTATAGACTGAAACCCGCCTCGCTCTTCCTCCTTTCTTCATGCTTGGCCATGCTTGTTTAAAAAGGTGGAGAGGCTCCACTGCAGTCCACTTTAGATGATGTCGAACACTGTGATTAGCTTTTAGGCATCTCATCAAATAAGCATTTAGGTTGATGACAGTAATCATCGATCTAGACATCCTAGAAAAGTAGTGTTCATTGGAATGGACGGGGGATCTGAACACATTGAATCCTCACCACCTGTGTCTGGTAATTGGCCAGGCTTGTTGTTGTTTAGTGTGTACATGTGTATGAGTGTTCACATGTTGTGTGTCCTCTTCATAGGAGGTGCGTCTCCAACTGCTACCGTCATTAACAGGCAGATGGATTTTATGTGCCGCCCATTGAATCTTAATAAGGAGCAGTGGTATTATTTCACCTCAGAGAAAGAAAGAGTGTCGGTGTTCATGTGTATACATGTGATAAGCTGCGTCTGCAGAGAGAGAGAAAGAGGAGTGAGAGTGAAAGCAGTGTTTTTATTTTTGTTAATCATCAGTGTCTCAATAGAACTAATAGACTTAATCAGAAAAGCTGCATATTGATGAATCGAAACAACAAATGACAACAAATTGAACATTAATCAGCCATCCAACTGTATTTGCATGTAAGGCTGTAACAAACAATGTGTCTGTGCCCTCTCTTCATTAAACGTGACTCTTGACTCATGACACGCTACTTCAGATTTTATTCATTTTTTAGACTTTTGTGTGCCGTTACTGTACCTTGCCCTTAACCTCAGATCCTGTAAGTAAACTCTACTGTCAATCCTGCGGTCTAGACTTAAAACTAAAGTACATGTGCCTTTGCTGTCATTACCCTCAGGAGAGCTTTCATATTAAAATACATGATACTACTTTAATGTTGGCATTTAAATGTCCACTAAATATTTTTTGTCAAGTTGCCTCCTTGTCACTTTGAAGATCTTTGTTGTGTTGCCCCATTTTAATGCTGGAAAGGAAAGACGTTTCCCCTAACTGCTGACATAAAGTTGATGTGTGCTGTCAGCACTATCTTGTTCAAACTGGACATAAGCATGAGGTAAGGGATGTCATATACTTTAGGCGATATAATTTATCTGCCTTTGAAATCTCTGCTGCTCACCCCAGAGAAACTGATGTGAGTACAACTTTGTTTGTGAAATGTTAAGCTGTCAAATTAGCATTTGAAGGGACAGTTCACCACATACATTATCCATGACATTCTACCAACTATAAGTTCTGCATTAAAAATAAACATATATGTAAAACAAATTAAACAAACAAACAAACATTGCAAAATTGGAGCGAACTTGAGCCAATTTAAGGTAGCGCACTCTTTAGTCTCTACTTGAAACATCAAAAATAACAGAGACAAACATAACAAAGAAAAAAATGGAGAAAAATAAATGAACTGCATCACTTTTATCCCTCTGTAATATATCCCATAAAAAGACATGCTACAGAAAGAGCATGACCATCACATAATACCATGTCCAAACTTAAAGGTATAAGTAGTGACATAAAAAAATACTATGATCCTGTTTCTGTCTCTTGTTCTTGCATAGAGACATCTCATCCTGCTAACATCTTATGCCTAAATGTGTGCATCTGTGGAGAGGAACCATGGAGAGTCTATAATCTCTGTTTCTCTGGTTCCATTTTCATGCCAAATATCTGAAGTCCCTCCAATGTCATTTTATTTTTTCACCCATTACTTCTCTTGAGTGACTGATAAAAGCCACATATCTCACCTTCTGCTGTTTTTGGGTTCAGATTTTGTCTCTTCCATTCTTCCAACTTGTGTTTTTGTGGAAACATCCTCCCTGGACTTCTCAGCCTCTGAGGGTTTCTTGCTGATGGCGTCTCCTCCGTACAACCCACTGAGATTTATTTGTTTTCTTTTAGGTTACATCTACAGGAACTGCACAGAAGACGGATGGTCAGAGCTCTACCCCTCCTATGAGGAGGCCTGCGAGTTCACAGAGTACGAAGTGACAGAACCAGAGGTACATGTTCCAGACAGTTTTTTCTTTTAATTGTGCTGCCTTCAGTTGCTTCTTGGAAATATTTACTGTATTTACCCTATTTACGAGTCACAAGCACATGAACGGCCCTCCAAAGTCATAATTATGAGTGGGAAATTGGGAAAAATAGATAATACCCGAGTTGCCTAGTTGTGGCGTTTGTTTTCAGGGCAGCAAAAAAATTAGACAGCGTGAAACAACGTCAACAATTGACAGTTTTTAATTTTTCTCCTAGTGGCTATCATTTACTTTTAGTTGCAAATTTTTGCAGATGCATCTATTAGTTGTTGCAAGCAGGCAAACTTTTAACTATAAAGCATGCTGGGCGAGTACACTAACACTGATAACAACCTTTTTTAATAACGAAAGTTGCCGACTTTATGTTATAAATGCATAAACATGGCAGGCAAAAGTCAATGTTTTGTCAGTGGTAAAAAACTTTTCTGATTAATTCACATATTAAATATCAATTTCTGATTACATGTAAAGTATAATATGGTATTAAAGTTAACTGCTGTAGATGTAGATTAAATATAAAAATATATAAAATATATAATCTATAGAATATATAACAAAAAAAGTAATATGAAAATATAAACTGTAAACAGCTGTCAACCTCTTGTTTTAACGCTCTTAGCATTCAAATGAAACCCATCTTCTTCGTAGCGTCCATGTTGTTTCCACTTTACGACATCGACTTTACGAAAGCACATGAACAAAGTCGGAAAAACAACTTCTCAACTCACATGAATGCAGCATTATTCTGCGGGGAAAAAACGACACCATCTGAGAGACCATTTAAATTTTCATCTGTTTGTTGTTATAACTGTAAATATGTTGACGATGTCGAAGCATTTTTTTTAAATCAGTTCCAGCATTGCTACTGGCGAATATTGGAGGACCCATCAGTCAAGATATAACAGACACATTTATTAATATGATGCCCTCTATTATCATTAAGAGCCTTAATTACTAGCTTTGCAACTGCAGCCCATATTTTTCTTTATTATGCTTGCATAGTAAAATGACAGATGTTATTTCAGGAAGGCGGTATGACAGATGATTGACACCTCCCACCCTCTTTGAGACGAACCGTCCGAGACTGTCATCAGTGGAAACATGACAACTGAATGTCCTATATTTATGTTTTCCTGAAAAGTGACCTCTTGCTGTCGAGCAAATATTTACTCTCCTCTCTAAGTAGGGAAAGATGAAGTAGTGATGTTGAGACTGAGGTGAAATCTTCTCAAACTTCCTAAATGTGAAAAGTAAGTCAAAGTTTCAAAATGTGACATGTTGTTATCATCGAAACATTCCTCAAATTTCACCGAAGGGTTCAGAGCATGTCTTGACTGTGACTCGGAAGACACTCGTTCAATAGTTGTTTTCCAAGCTCTGCACGGAACAATTTGCAGGAAATATATCATCTCTCTACAGATTTGCATTGTATTTATCTGCAAAAAAGAAAAAAAAAATGTCAGTCACGCTATTTCAGCAGTATTTTTCACAGAAAATCCAAAGTGTTGAACAAATGTACGCAAGTTAAAGCTAATTTTACAAGGTACAAGGTACAGATGCAACATTTACTGTCTCCACTGAATGTGTTATATTGTCTTCCATCAGACAGACATTTTTTAAAGCAGCGGCAGTTTCCTTATCACATGAATTCGCACATGTAAGGATGACTGTGTTCTTACATTGGTTTCATTTCTTATATTCTGTTTTGTCTTGTCTTGAATTGCAGACAACATACTTCTCCAACTTCAAACAAGTGTACACTGCCGGCTACGCTACCTCCCTCATCTCTCTGATATCGGCCATTTTTGTCTTCACTGTGTTCAGGTAACGATGTTTCTGAGACCATCCTCCCTGCAGAGCAACCACAGCAGCAGTGGTTTCAGCAGAGTTACATATTCTTGTTCAAATGACAGCGACCCCTGGTAGCTGTAGTAATTATGGGATACGATTTGTCCCTTATCTTAACAAAGTAGTTTTAACCTAACCCATGGTCTTTCCCTTAACTTAATCAGGGTGTTTTGCCTTACCCTTAACGATAAAACATTATAAAACAGAATTTGTTTTTTAACAGAAATTTGTGATGGTTTTGTGAGGTAACAATAAATTCTGATGATAAGGGTTGTTAAATCAATAAATGCTTGTATGGGTTGGCAGTTTGATAAATTACTTATTTTGTCTCTTTATTTGAGACTTGTTGTTGTTTCCTCTTTAAGAGGATTCTTGCTGAACTAAACTCAACAGAATCTGATTTCAAAACATATGATTTAGAAAAATAAATTGTACAGATATTTCCCTTTAAAAGAATACATAACCTGCAAAGTGACCTTTTGTCTGTCACTGCATGTTCCGATGAATTCAAAAGGAAAATTTTGTTTTTCTTGCATTTCTCCACAGTGAACAGTGAATCTAAAAAAGACCAACACTCATGAATCATGGGGGCCACATTTAACAACAAAACTATATCAAAACATCCATTTACAAACTCTCAAATAAATCGTGCAGAATTATCTAAATCCTATTTATACAGTTGTACGCTCAGTATTTACCAAACACATGCACGTTACAATATGAAACACTTGTTACTACTACTATGTTATAGTACTTAATATGAGTTGCGCGCCCCGAGTGTGCCTGAGCCTGTGCAAGTGAATGAGCTCCACTTGAGCAAACTATGAATGCATGCACATGCCCAGGTATGGTATTTATTCATGCATGACACTTTACAATTCTTTCTCATCCCAACTCGTCACTTGGTGCTGTCTGTTAGTCTACCTATGACATTTTAGGTATCTGTCTGTGTCAGCTGTTTACGCTGGGATGCCATTACTGTGATACCGTTACTGTGATGTTAACAAATGCACATGGTGGGATAAAGCAGCATGGTGCTTGCTACGCAACATCACATGGCAACCAATGTGGGTACAATGGTTAGGATTAGGCAATAAATTCACTGACAGTTAGGTTTAGGCAAAAGAGGCACATGGTAAGATGTAGAAAAACACACACACACACACACACACACACACACACATCCACATGGAAAGTGAACTTCAGACTCCCACACAAAAGTGTACTTGTATGATCCATCCACCTCCTCAACCCCCACCCTATAAGCACACTCACACTCCTTATATTGTGTGGTTACTGGCAGCACTATAACCTGACGCTATCCTACACCATTTTATGTTCACTCGACAGGTTCCGCCTGGCTGCCTTCTAAAGTGATGTCATCCATGCGTGTTGCATGTAGACCCGCCCAATGCTGTGCGGCTATCTGCCGGTGTATAATAAAAACACCACTGATTCTGTCTGCATGCATTCTCATCTGACACTGAGCAGCCACCTTACGGTTAGACATTGAAGGTGGCTTTTGGTGTCATGCTCCTATATGCCAAAAGCACTGACAGAGCAGATGTGATTGACAAGTTTGGAGTGAGAACAGGCTGATCTGTATGAACATGCGTGTTTTGAATCATAATGTGTTGGCAAAAATACATCTATTCGGGAAGTACGGAGCATAACACTGGATAAATGAGACTTGAATTACTGCAAGGGACGTGTGACATTTCCAAAATACGTTTTGGATTTGTCGTGCACTGTGGAGGAATGCCAAAGTTTTCTTCAAACATTCAACGAAACAAGTGTTGACTTATTGATGTACAAATGGTATATAGTAATCCTTTAAGAATGTTTAAATCTTTTTTTTCTGTTCTCTCAGGAAGTTTCACTGTACCAGGAACTATATCCACATCAACCTCTTCTTCTCCTTCATCCTAAGAGCAAGTGCTGTCTTCATTAAAGATGCTGTTCTTTTTTCTGATGAAAACCTGGATCACTGCTTCATGTCCACTGTGAGTGTGAAACCCCAATACCAGCGATATTTTCGAAAGGTCGATTAAAACACAATTGCGAGATGACTGCGATTCCATTGAATTATGTTATTCTATTTCTCCTCTCGTGATAACATTTCTGGAAGCATGGCGATGGATGTTCAAAATTTTAGCAGGTTTATTTCTATTGCAGCCACCGCACTAGCCATCATTATTTCCAACTGAAGGCCATGTAGGCGTGTTATGTGAGCGGTAATGGAAAGGCAAGCCCCTTATACGTGAGAGTGACCACTTATGAGGGATTTCTGGGAGATGATAGTCTAAGATTTCACAGAGGAATGTAGATTCCAAATGATCCGCTCAACTTTTGAAGAGTTATGTGATGCAATAACACCTCTTGTAGTGCCTGCTGCATTATGCCCAAGGGAGCCATTTCCTACAGACAAGCACATAGCCATATCATCATGTGACCTAAATGTTTCCATTGAAGTTTTGCAAATAATGGCTTTTTCCAATCACCTTAAATACCGCTTCATGTGAACATCTTTTTTGCATTAAATGGGAGTCTTATCGAAACTTACATGTTTCCATTCAGCTGATGTTATATTCAGCAGTTAAATTTGTAGGGTTAATGGAAACCAGCCCAGTGTTTAAATACTGTAGTTAGTATGGAGGACTTGTATCCTATACTTAAGTATCAGCATTTCCCCTGGAAAGGAGAGACATCATGCTAAAGTGCAAAAGCCTCATTTTGCGTTCAAAAATCCATCTTAGAAACATGTAGCAGGAAAATACACTTCAGTATTAATATAAAAAACACTGCACAAGTGAAGATGAGTAAGGTGGAGTCATGCTATCAGATCAGTTGAAAAAGAGAAAAGGAAAGATAGAGGATATGGGAGAGAAGCATGCAAACTAGAAAACAGAGGGATGAAGGAATGAAATGAGGTAGAAGATAGAATAAAAAAAAAATAAAATAAAATAATAATGGCGTCAACACAGTCGGTTGGTTTCAGGTTGGGAGCAGAATAACCTGCATTTTGTTATCTTGACATGAATCTCTCAAACTCGGAAGACCTTATTATCATAGAGAGCGGGAAGGAGTGGGATTAAAAAGCTGGGAGTGACTGAGAGGAGCCTGGGAGAGCATTAGCCATGAGAGTTTCTCCTCTGATTTTTCTGTTGATGAGACAGCCTAGAGTGAAGGTAAGTGTCCTCTTGTGTGGATCCGAGGGACCAGCATCAGCACTTCGACGTGGCTCATGTGGGTGGAAAGGACCATGAGAGAGAAAATGATGAGGCAAAGCTCTTCTGCTCCATCTGACCACAGTTGTTTTTTGTTTTTTTAAATATAAAATTACACAAAGAGAAAGGGAAAAGGGTGACAAAAGAAAGTGAGAGTGAAAGTCACGATCAAGTTACTTGGAAAATCAGTCAGTAATCAGTAACTCGCTTTGATTTTAAATAAATAAGAAGAGTAAGCTTATTTAATCATAATAATGAAATGTGTATCAATTTAGCACCTTTAAAAACAGAGTTTACAAAGTTACTTGACAAACAAATCAAAGCAGAAATGGCATACACTGAAGGCAATACAACAGAAAGCCAAACAGTCCTACTGAACACAAGGGAGTCAAGAAGGAGTAAGATAATTAGTTCCACCTTGGCTATATATGCTGCAAGAGGAAGCTTGAAAGCAGCAGAAATTAAGAATTGAGCTCTGGTTTGTTATTTTCTTGTCCTGGTGATCAGCACATTTGGGTGATGCAGTTGAATATGTGTCAGCAGCACATTCAATCTGTGTCTAGTCACAGACTCTACAATGCTGAAGCATAGCAGACACGTCATCCTTGTCCTATACACAACCCTCTCTCCAGGGCTGTTGTAGGTGACTGGAGACCTGCAGTTGGATCGTCCAGCTTCAGTGTTTTGGGCCTCATTCCCACTGCACAAAAAAAACACTAATACATGCCAGCATCTGGTTTTTAATACGATGAGAATGCATATGATCAGCATTCACACCCAGGTCAAATGACTCTGCAGCAGATATGGGTATTTAGCGCAACATGCTCCGATCAGCATTGATGGGAACACAACACTCGGGTGAAAGCGCTAAGACTAGCTCCTTAACTGGTGCGATGCAATGACGTGCCATCACTAATTACCGCTCGACTCCTCCTAAGCAGCTAATACATCAGTCCAAATGAGTCTGCACTGAGTTTGATAGAGAGATTGAATAAATAAGAGATAGAAAAGGAGAAGAAACCGCTGAAAAGTTTTTAAAGACCTCTTTTCCTGCTGCTGTCCAGTGGTTGCCTGTTCTCCTGCCTGTCTGTGACATCACACAGACACACCAACAGAACAACACACACAGACACAAGATGATAGAAAGGCAGATTTGTCAGCTGCAGCAGTGTGTTCACCGGCAGTGAAAATGCAATCAATTGCCTACATTAAGCTGGTTTACCAGTGTTTGAAAAAATGGCGTGCACGCGCTAATTTTGGTGAGAAAGGGCTTTGTTAGTACGCCAATCCACCTGTTGTGCTAAACTCAGTTCTCGTTGCCAATAGCATACTAAAACGTGGTGGAAATAGCACTTGCAATCTTTTGCTCCACATTCCTTCTCCCAATCTACACAGAGTGTATTCTGCACGTGGCAGAACAAGTGACTCCTGTACCATGACAATTTAGTATAAATACACAGACAGTGTACACTAATACATAACTTTCTTATCCCTAACATGCATCATCATTACAGACCTCCCTGTGGCCCATGTATTGACGAGAGAGGCCTATACCATTATAACCAGCCCAGATAAATGACATCCACCGACTCGTGTCTTCTGATGCTTGTGGCCTTTGCTGTTTTTGACCCCACAGACATCCTGTAAATCAGCCGTGGCCTTCTTTCAGTTCAGTATCCTGGCCAACTACTTCTGGCTGCTGGTGGAGGGAATGTACCTGCAGACGCTGCTGGCTCTCACCTTTGTCTTCCAGAAGAAATACTTCTGGTGGTACATACTCATCGGCTGGGGTGGGCCATCCTTCTCTTTCACCTCTCTGTGTTTACCGTCATTTTCTTTCTTCCTTTCTCTGTCTGGCTCTTGTTAGAGCTTTGCTTTGACTCTTCCCTAATGATCAGGTCACTCTTTGTGTCTCTTTCTTTGCGTCTCCCAGGTCTCCCTACAACAATCATAACGGCGTGGATCCTCACTCGAAACTTCTATGATAACAAGGGGTGAGCTGCTGCAGTGGCATATCAGAGAAAATGTATCCTCCAAATAAAAACCACTTACAAAATATATGTTTCCAACCACTAAAGTGCCTGATACGTGGGACACATAGGGCTTTAAAGACATATATGTATGTCAGAAATTTTCCCATTTTTTTGTTCAAAAAACTTTTGCGTTCCCATTTTTTGCAGGTAAAATAGAAGAAAAATATTCTGAGCTCAAAAAACAATTTTCAAAGACTTTTGATCAGCATGGTAGCTTTAGCCATGGCCTGGAGGAATAATCTTTTTGGGTGGTCTGTCCATCTTTTTATACCATTCTCGGGAATGCAACCTCAGTGTCCTTAAATTTGGCACAAACATTACCTTGGTCTCAAAAATGAACTGAAGAGAATTTGGTGGTTGACAAAGGTCAAGGTAAGTGGGGTCCAAACAAACATGCTTTCTGCAACACGTTCTCAGTCAAAGTCGTCCCATGGTGCTGCTCTGTCAATGATCTGTATCTACTTATGATGTTTAGGATGTCAACAAATGCACATGGAGGGAATCAAATTGCAGACTCCTGCATGACAGTTTGTTTGTGGGACCCATTCACCTCCCCATCCATCCGCCCTATAAGCTGACACGCACATCTTATATAACCTTGTTAACGGCAACGTTACTACCTGACGCTGTCCTTAAGCGTTTCATGCGCATGCAACTGGTTCCATGCAGCAGCATTCTCAAGTGACGCTGACGTGTACAGTGCATGTGGACGTGAACAGTGCCATCTGGCAGTCCACCAGCGTATAATAACAACGCCACAGATTCTGTCCGAATGCAATCTCATTTGACGCCGGCAGCCCAGGTCTGACAAAGTGGACACATTTGACGAGTTTGAAGTGAGAATTGGCTGGTTTTTTGCTTTAACTCAAGAATTAATATGGTAATTATGACAACATTTCACACAGATGTTTATGGATATAATGATGACGTTATGATATTTTATATTCTAAAAGTCAAAGATCAACAAGCCAAAAACACTTTTCTGGCTGTTAAATGATAAATTGACACTTGTCTAGTCTTATTGACCACTCGCTCACAGCATTTTAACACTACGTGTCACATTCACCCATTCACACAAACATTCACACACTGGTGGCTGAGGCTACCGTACAAGGTGCCACCTGCTACTCAGTCATCATTCACACACACTCACACTCCGATGACGCAGCATTGGGAGCAATTTGGGGTTTAGTATCTTGCCCAACGATACTTTGACATGTTGCCCAGAGGAGCTGGGGATTGAACCGCTGACCTTCCGATTAGAGGAAGGTCCACTCTACCTCTGAGCCACAGCCATTACTTATTGTAACCCAAGAACAGAAGGAGAGACATTTGTTCAAATACTGAATTCATGAGCTGGGTGTCTGCCTTGAAAATGTGCAGATTGTTGAGCTCTTCTGTGCTGTCAGTGGGAAGAGGTGTGTGTGGAGCATCCATGTTTTCACAGACATGGATATAAACTGTAAGTGTAAGTTGACTGGTACCGGGAGGCATACCAACATGAGGTGGTAATTCTAGTTTTTAGTGCATCGTGTTGATTGCATGATCAAGTATTTGATGCTCAGTTCTTTTAAAAAAACATGAAAAAAAGAATAGTTAATTCAAAATGTAGTCTTGCTCATGAGGTTTTCCTTCCACTGTTTCCAACACAGCGTTCTGTGTTTTGTGACAAGATAAACAGTATTGTTCTCCTGTGACTGTCTTGTTTATCTCATTACTGTCTCAGGTGCTGGGATGACACAGATGTGGCCTTCATCTGGTGGATCATAAAAGCTCCTATAACTGCGTCACTGCTGGTGAGTACAAAGCAGTTAAAAGAGCTACTGAGGAATAATAAGAGTTCTAAATCTTGGATCCAGACCATATGACTTTTTGACTCTTCAGCCAGCAGCAGCTACTATAGACTCTTTTTCTCTATTCACAGCTGGTGCAACAATTATACATCAAAGAAAGTTGATGCATTTCCTACATGGAAACAGGGAACCTTGGCC
Organism: Plectropomus leopardus; assembly: GCF_026936395.1. NCBI lineage: Eukaryota > Metazoa > Chordata > Actinopteri > Perciformes > Serranidae > Plectropomus > Plectropomus leopardus. The sequence continues at coordinate 6,173,575 of NC_142180.1, forward strand.
AGTTGTAAATTCACACAAATATTATTATCTATAACCACTGTTTTTAATCTTTTCATCTTTAGGGTACAGTTATGTCTATCCTTGAAGTTGTAGGTAAAGGTAAAGACCTTTTCATCTTGTTTGGTAACTAACATGAAGTACATAGTTAAATGTACCTGAACCTATTGTGTTAGTCCTGAAGATATTCTTTATTGAGAGGATCTATTTGTTCACCTCCAACACTGAAACGGTTCTATTCCAGTTCTTTTTCCTCTTTTGGTCATATTCTATAGATTGGAAAGAGTGGATGGAGAAGACAGCAATAGTGAATTCAAGTGAGAAATCATTAGGAAAAAAAGAGCTTGCAGTGGCCTCAGTAATAGCTGGTCTATGCTTGTTAGGGGGTAAAAACAAAAAGCTTCAAAGAATCCTGTGCAGAGCTGGTTTAAGAATCAGAGCTAATTTGGTGGAAAAGGGTAAATGAAAAGGGGACCCACCTATTGATCAGTAGAACTTGAGTTCTCTAGGGTGCATGTTCCAGTGGGGACCTGTCTGATGATGTAAGAGTTTAAGATGTAGGTAAAACATAAGGTGTCTAAAAACCCAGGTAAGTTTTTTAAGTGAGAGGTTGATTGCCAAAAGATTTCTGCTAAAACTAAAAGATGCTAAAAGATTTCTAATAAAACATTGCCTCTGTATTTACTTTAACATTTTCACCCACTTCAGTATGGTAACCTTTTGTTTCATGTAGGTCAACTTCATCATCTTCATCAACGTGATTCGCATTCTGGTGCAGAAGCTGAGATCTCCCGGAGTCGGTGGCAACGACACCAGTCACTTCAAGTAAGAAGAGAACAAATATTCCTCCACATGATGACATGTAAAAACATGCTGTATGTAATCTTCATGGGTCTTTTTTATTTACCATGTGTGCAGGAGGTTGGCCAAATCCACTCTGCTTCTCATCCCTCTGTTTGGGATGCACTACATGGTGTTTGCCTTCTTGCCAGAAAACACAGGAGCAGAGGCCCGCATCTTCATAGAGCTTGGCCTGGGGTCCTTTCAGGTAAAACACACATGATATATATGAGATACAAATCAACATAAAATATACTCATGTAATCCAAAATTTGTATGTCAAATATTTTTCATGAACACATAGTGACCCAATGTCAGACAAGTTTGTTCAGGATATACACTATATTTTTAATATTTAACAGTTTTGATATTATATTTCTGGTCTGAAGGGATCCGTTGTGGCCCTGCTCTACTGTTTCCTGAATGGTGAGGTAAGTGAAACATTTTTAGGCTCACTATTATATAATTTATATGATCATATTAGAATAATTAATGTGCAACATACTTAAATTCAAGTTGATGATCGCTGACAGTTTAAAGACCATACAAGAAGTTTTGCCAATCTTTTTCAATCAGCCTAACCTGACTTTAGAAGACCTATTCACAAATGCCACTTAGTTTTAAGATGATTTTCAATTTCAGAGGGGCACTATCAACAGTTAGTGCCCCTCTAACTGTTGATGGCTAACTGAGATGGCTGCAGCCATGAGATGGCTGCAGCCATCTCAGTTGCTCTCGTCCTTTGTAGATTAAAATGCCTCTGAACGCATGTGGATGGACCTTCAACCAATCAAAATGTGACAAACAGATCACAGCTTGCAGAGATGAGCTCTGATGGTGAAGCGCCAGTATGTCTGTAATGTTGCCATTTTTGTCATCAGAATTTGAAAATAGTACCTCAATGAAAAGTTCTACATCGGCTGCAGCCATCTCAGTTGCTCTCGTCCTTACTAAGCTTGATTTATGCTCATCATAGTGTCCCTGATATAAGGGAGCATGAGCTAAAAATGATGTATTTTGCATTAAGCGTGATGGCTCTTCAAGTCATCAATTATCATCTAAAGCACACCTCATATATTAGACACTGTTGTGATTTTGCAGATGCAGGCCTGATTGGATGGAAATCTGCTTGAGGGACAAGTTGCATCTGCCAGAGCATATGAAACATGAATTTACCAGATTTATCTGGTTCCCAAGCTACAATGAACAACAAGTTGTTCCTAATATACATTTTGTTAATTATTATCCAAAGCATATTTTAAAAAAGCTCTAGAAAGCTATTTTTAAAGAAATTGTGATCAAAATGTGGACTTGAAATTCAGACTTGAATGAGATTCTCACCACTTTTTTTTTCTGATAGAATTATATTTTGGTTAGCAGGTGCGGTCATTAAAACTCACCCTGTTTAGACCTGGCATCAACATGCAACTCAGGTGACTGCTGAATACAGCTATAAATGGCCACCAAGATGCATTTCTGATCAGATCCCTCAAACCACTTGCTGAGGTGGATGCCTTTGACCACATATGTTCTGTAATATAAACACTAATGCCGTCCTAGTGTGTCTACAACAAAGACCACATCATCAGTGCAGGATTTATAGTTGTTTTTGTCCAGCGTGCTAATGTTCTGTAACTAATCCATTTCATGTCAAGTTGGACGAAGTGTTGCAAGACCATCCCTCATTAGATCTCCAGCTGCACTGATACAACTGTAGTGTGAGTGGCGAGTATGCTACAAGGTCTAAACAGGGTCTAAACAGGGTCTGTGATGTCTGGGGTTTCAGGATTGACTACTTAAAAGCAGTCTTTATGAAGGGCCTGCACACACACACACACACACACACACACACACACACACACACACACACACACACACACACACACAAACACACAGGTGTTTTCATTTTTCTGTTTAATGAGATTTCTGATCAGACTAAATGAGAGGAGATCTAATCAGGCAGAGTGAGTGAAAACACTTGTGTGATTGTAGAAGATTTTCTTAGTAAAGACAAAACGAAATATTGAATCTGATTTCTCATTTCAATAAATGGCAGCTAGTTGTTATCTGACAGGTTGGAAATTTAGCTAAAAATCTATGGTACATTATGGAAAGTGAGAGAGTGTTTAAATTTAACCCTTTAACCCTTTTACCCTAAACCTGACAAAATGGTTTGATTTCTTTTAAAAACATGGGGAGAAGGGCATGAGCAAGTTTACAATACATTGCTGCCAAAAATAGCAAGAAGTTATAAGAACATGACTAGAATGTAATTTAGATAAATGTATCTTCTTTTCTGTTTCATTATTTTAAATATGTAATTGTAACGATTCAAAAATAGTTTTCTAGACATTTCCCCCCATTTGTTTTGATTTCACATCAATTTACTCAAGTTTTTGAGAGTTTATGGGCTGAAATCTGCAATTCTACGAGTAGAAGTTCTTTTTAGGGGATAGCACCAAACTGTACAGACAAGAAGATGATTTAATATGGTTGCATTTCTTTTTCATGTTGTCATGTTTAAGTCTTATTTCTGTTTTATTCACCCGTGTGTGTGTGTGTGTGTGTGTGTGTGTGTGTTTAGGTGCAGGCAGAACTGAAGAAGAGATTTTGGTTTTGGCAGACTCAGAGCTATCTGAGCTACAGTAAACGGCGGCGCACGCTGTTCACTGAAAGCAGCACGGTCACTCAGATCTCCGTCTTGGACAAGTCCAGCCCCAAAGATCAGCCAACCTCAGAGACACACACTGTCACACCCAGCAACATCTCCACTGTCTAAGAACATTGGCTGGTGTTACCGCACCTGCTCGCCATCTGGATGACGTTCTGAACAAGTGACTCAACCACAGAATTGTTGAATGTTTAAGGTACCTCTTAACTTTGTAAGGTATGAAATATTTGCAAAATGTCACATGGGCTGCCAAACTAAATCCAAACCTTAACCACCCAAACCCCAAAATCTTGAACTCTTTTTATTTACAATGTCCCACACAACTTTCCCCCACAATATCTATTATTTTTTCAACTTCCAGACCTCTTTAAATTTAGCTTTGGGGCCCCACACTACTACCAGATCATTTCTTTCTTTTACAAAAGCACCAATATCTGGTACACAATGAATGTGGTTTAAAACATTGTCCTTTGATTTATTTTAGACATATCAAATTCAAAAAGCAACCACATTATACTTTAAGCAACAATTATATTAACTTTATTCTGTCACAGCTTTTCTGAGTCCTTCTGGTTTAAGTCCCAACTGCCCAGCTTTTATGCCTTGGCACCTGCAAGAGCTGTGGCCCAAAACATTATGTTTTTGGTTTGTCCCTCCATCCTTCTGTTCCATTCTCATGAATGTGATTTCTCAAGAACGCATTTCTTCAAATTTGGCACAAACATCTTCTTGGACTCAAGAATGAACTGATTAGAATTTTAATGGTAAAAGGTCACTGTGGCCTTGCATCATTCTTGTTAACTCGATATCTAAAGAACGCCTTGAGAGAATTTGTTAAAATTTGACACAAAATCCTCCTACTGGACTGGAGGGATGACTTGATCAGATTTTGGTTGTCAAAGGTCAAAGATCAAGCCGCTGTGACCTTATGAAACATGTTTCTGACCATAATTTAAGAATTCATATGTTAACTGATCTTCTGCTGCCAGGTAGTGTTTGTGAGGCAGCATGATTTCAAAGACATGGAAGTAAACTGTCACTGCAACTTTACTGATTTGCATATAACTGTGAGGCGGTAATTCTAGTTTGGTGAATGTTTGCCCCTTCATAAAGCGATAATTAACATCAACCAAAATATTTTTCCTTTGTCGTGGACTCAAATTGCCGGAGGATGGACAGAAGGACAGGAGAAGTAGGAGTGGGAGAGGGCAGTCATGCAGTTCTTACAGCTGTGGGGTCAATCAGTGGAGAGTCTCCAACATTTTTGACTTTTTAAGGTTAAGTCTTGGAAATACACCACTCACTTGGTATTTGGACTTAGAGTGAAGTGCTCGGGCTGAATCGTTATCAACAGTGAAAAAAAAACACATCCCCACATTCAAATCAATGCAAAAATCATGTTTATTATACTAGCTTTTGGTCAGAGATTTTCTTCAAGGCATAATAGGTAACAAGTGAAATCAGCAGTATAAAGAACTGGGAGAGCATCACTTGATTAACCTTAATGCAGAACACTTGTGTCAATCACTGACACTGATTTCACTTGTTAATTTATGATATAACTGTAATCTGATTTTTTACAACATCTATTGCACGTCTGTCCGTCCTGGAAGAGGGATCCCTCCTCAGATACTCTTTCTGAGGTTTCTACCACCTCCCCAAAGACAGGGGTTTTTGGGGAGTTTTTCCTTAGTCATTGTGAGGATGTGAGGACAGAGGGATGTCGTATACTGTAGAGCCCTCTGAGGCAAACTGTGATTTGTAATAATGGGCTTTATAAATAAAACTGACATAAATTAATTTGCATGCCTTGAAGGTCTCTGACTGAAAGCTTCCATGGCTTTTGCACAAATTTGAATGTGCTGATGTGAATTTTTTCACTGTTGACTTTTTAAGGTTGAAATAAGTCTTTTTTTTTGTTTTTGAGTGACAGTCTAACTTGCATTAAACTAATCTTAAAGCAACATTAATGTTGGCTTTATGCTACATATATCATCCTACGCCTGCAACGTGTGCTTATTTTCAGCCAGGACAAAGTCTGTCTATCTACCTGGTTGCATATGCCACAGCCCTGAAAAGGATATGTTGTTAACAATATTTTAAAATAGAAAAAAAACAAACAAAATTTTATTGCTAACTCGTGCACTTAGTGTTCCTTGATTTGGCATATCTGTATTTACGTTTTTTTTTAAAATACGTTTTTCCTCATGGATTTGCTTTCATTCATTACAGTTTTCTCACTGTGACATCCAAGTTATTTTTACTGTTACTTATCCAATGCCACTGGTCACTTTAATATTGGGCAGTACTACCTAAGTTTAACTCTTATAGAATAGAAACTTTCTCAGATGAATGGAACATGCCAATGTTGCCATCAGTGGCTCTGCATGCAACATGTTGCACAGTGCACTAGCACACATCTGGAGCACTAGACTGTAAAAGCTATTTATTTGTCAGATTATTGTTTTTATGTCTTGTGTTAATGTAAATACAGCCGAGTTTACATGTATTTTATGACAACAGTGGAGTTCCTTCAACAGCTTTATAAGCCACATTAAATTACCTTGTTACTGTAAAAAGAAGTGAAAAATAATAGACAAAAAAAATATTTTAACAACTTTCTTTGAAATAGATAAATTGGTGTTTATATTCAACATATTTTTTGTATCATATATGTCTGTTCATTTTATTCTTATATGCTGTAATTCTGCAAAATGTGGAGAAATTTGATTGTACATTTCGGTTTCATTACCATTTACTTTAGTGATGCCCAGTTACTGATGGCTGTGCTAATGCTAATGATAATCCAGAAGCTGTTTCCTCTGCAAATTCTTTTGGGAGACTAGATGAGCTGTTTTAAATGTTGATAGCTCACAGTGTTTATAATGCTTTGACTTTATATATATCTTTTCTGTGTTTTGACTTAGTAGGAAATTAGCAGGTATGCTCAGATCACTCAGTATTCATACACATGTACATGTAGATATGTATAGTGTTTACCATGAGGGAAATATTACATTACTCAGCTACTGACCGCTACAGTGCCTTTATCATTCACTACAACTCACTGTTTCTCTGTAGTTCAGATGGAAGCAGAAATCTGTGTCACAAAATCATATATTTAAGACTGTGATTCCATGTTCTTGAGTCTTTGCTTTTGTGTCGTGTTGGATTCAAGATGTGATAAGAACTGTGCTTAAATGACAAAAACAAAGCTTTCACCACTTTTAAAACTGTGCAAAGAGGAGGTGAAAGATGACATTTACCGAGCATGTTTGGATGTGATGTCTGGACTTTGCTTTTAAGATTATATCAATTTACAGTGTTTTTTTCCCTCTTCTCTTTCATGAGAAAGTGATGCAGATGTTTCTCTTACAGGTTCCAGTTTACTACATGAATTGAAGCTTATTTGGTGTTTTCTTATTTGGGCTGGGGGTGGACATTACAGGATGAGACTGAGGAACACATCTGTGAGGTGAAGAGGTGTTATTGCGTTGCAGAAAGTTGAGTGGATCATCCGGAAGTTTTGAAAATCGTAATATCGTGGACCATCACCTCCAAGAAATCTCTCATATGTGGCCACTCCCACTTATGAGGGACTTGCCTTTCCATTATTACTCGTATAACAAGCCTACGTCGCCTTCGACTGGAAATAATGACAGCTAGTGTGAAATAAACCTGCTTATGTTTTGAACATCCATAGCCATGCTTCTTGGAATGATATAGCGAGAGAAGTCATATAACATCACTAAATGGAAATGCAGTAATCTTGAAATTGTGTTTTAGGGACATTTCAAAAATACTGCTTAAAAAATATTGGGCAATTCTGTAATTGAAGTCCAGTTTCTGTCAGTTTTATTTCTCGCTCAAATTGACAAGTTTCACTTTGTGCAAATTTACAATTAGCACAAATTTTGCTTCCTTGCATTATGTGTGTGGTTTCTTGTCATTCGTGTCATCTGGCACACATCTATTTGCTTCGTTACATGGGCTTTGTATATAATATCCCAAGACTTGCATCATGTTGGGTGTGAACACACTATAATAAAGTAAACTTTTGAATATTTACCACACACAACAACTTTGAGCCAACAAGTTAAAAACATTTATTGTCGACACTTCCATAATGTACAAAAAAACCCTTCTAATGCGCCCATCAAAAGAAGATAAAAATGTGCACTGTGCAGTGAACGAGATCAAATGAACAAAAAAAAAGAAAAGCAGACAAAAGCAGGCTCACGGCTTTAAGTCACTTTTACATTCAGCCATCAGTACACAAACTGCTGAGGCCCATTATTTTTTTTTTTTACCTAACTGATTCAAACAGGCAATCAGCACAATGAAGCAATTCAATTAAGATAACCACCATCAAAAAGCTTAAAAGGAAAAATACCAGAAACCAATTTTCTTGTCATGCTGCACAGTAAAAATCAATAAGAAGAAAAAGAGTACAGCAGTTTTTATGGCACTTTACTTTTCCTCATGTCTACAAAGATTAACATTCAAAGGAAAAGTATTCGATGGGTCCTGATGGGACTATAGAGCTACAATTTGACAAATCGTTCACAGTTGAAACCCAATATTCATGTTCTAGCTTATTAATTGCCTCATCCATTTAAAAAACAAGCACGCAGCTTGGATTCCCTCAATGGCCTGAAAGCTCGACCCTCCCTTGTGGTTACATCTGCTGGTCAAATGAGATCAAATACACACATGCATTGGCCTATTAGAGAGTACAGAGGAATTACAGGAGGCTTTATTCTTTTAGCAAAAACACTATCACCATTAAGAAAAATAATAATAATTATTTTAAAAAAAAGAGAACAATCACAGCGCAAAGTTTTAAAATGACAATTATTCACTTTGAACCACAGAAAACCATTTACAAGGTACAACGTTCGCAGCTTGTTTCCATGTCGCACATTTAAACTGCAGTTTATTTAGTCACAAAGGTTGGCTACAGACCTTTCAAACACTTCAGCTAACTACTTCATAGTTCAAAACAACAGGTTCAAATGAATATATATTCTTATAATAATAGCAACATCTTTGTCTGACATCAACATAGTACTGGCAATATAAGGCTCCAACTCCCATATTAACACTAAAAAAGGAAATAATTCATAAATACATTAACAAAATTAGGCTCATGACCCGGTGAGATTGTCTCAATGTCTGCGATGAACTCAAATGAACATTCAACTGAACCAGAGCAGAGGCAGTGATTGTCCAGCCCTTTCCCCAAACATCCGTAGATGATACAGGGCCCCCCCATGGCTGCTGTTGGATCTGCAATGTTAATATTGCAGCTCAAACTGCACACAGACACAGCAGGACAACAGGACTATACAGTTTCTGGTCAGCCCTTCTTTTCTTTTTTTCTCTTTGCCTTCATGTGGTCTGGACTCCCAAAAAGAATGTGCTTGGTAATTTGCAGGTCAAGACATGTACGGTATAAATATTTAGAGTAAAACTGGACAAATTGTGGCTGAAAAGCAAACATTTCCATCGGTTACATGCATGTACAACACACGATTTTAGCAACTATATTTCAGTGTCTAGTAGGAATCAGCTTCACATTGAAAAATAGAGATTGAAACTATGTTGAAACAAGATTTATGTGATTTAGATGCCAAAAACAGCTAATTTTTACCAAAAAAAAAAAAAAAAATTTGTCCTCAGTATTGTTATTGTGAATTTGGCTGTTTCTTTATGTTTGATATTAGAATGGAGGGTTTTTGAGGAGGAAAAAAGACAAAAATAAATAAATAAATAAATAAGTTTGAAATTAAAATAATAAAAAAGGGTTTGGTATGTTTCCATCAAAATATCTTCCTAGCAGTGTGGAAGAAGTTTTGCAACGCAATTTAGAACTACATGTCACAAAATAATATTTACCAAAAATATCATTGATTTTTTTTTAAAGATTAATGAATCTTTTGTGTATGAAATTAGATTTATGACCTCATTCTTTTTACAGCTATTAGTTAAGACAAGTCAAAAAATACAATTAAATTAATAAATAATACCATTAAAAATATAAATAGTACGAAAGAAATCTAGAATTGAATGTTTATTTTAACCTCCAACAAGTCAGCAAAAACAGCAAAATGTTTTAATTTCCTTTACCATTGATCCATTGATAAAATAAATGAATAAATATATATATTTTTTTTTTCTGTTTGTGTTTCAGTAATTATTATCATGTTATTATATTTTGCCAGTCTGGGGACTCCGTACATGACATCTTTTACCTGCGAATTACCAAAACAGTGTTAACTGTGACAAAGCAACATTTAACTACACTGTAATACTGAACTGAGCTGATGTGCGTTTCTATTATTATCACTCAAAAATAATGTGGATTCAGAAAAGAAACACAAAATATCTATTCATCAAAGAATTTACTCATTTGTTGTTGTTTTGGGGGTTTTCAGTTCCAGTTTGTTTTTGAAAACACTTCAGACACCTGTACTTTTACCAAACCATCTCTGTCTTTTCAGGAATGAGAAATCCTGTCATATTTAGTGGACATTTAGGATACAACCCCTTAAAATAATGTCAATATAAAATGTTCTCATATTTTGAAGAATATCATAAAGAAAAAGTATTTTGTGATTCAGGTACATGAGACTTTTTACAGTCTAGTAATTTTCCATTTTTCTGCTGCTGAGAAAAATAAAGAATGTGTCTGTAAAATAAGAAACGTAAAACATTTATTCATGTGTGCATGTGATGTAGTGTGCTATACATTGACTTGCTGGGTGAATATCCTGTAGAACTGCTTTATTCAAAACACCATTGGGTCGTATGTTCTGCTCATCTTTAGCAAAGACAAGTTAAAGTACTTTGAAGGCCTCCAGGTTTAAAATACTGATTTAGTCTTAAGCATCATTAAAAGCACTTTTTTTCCCAACCATTTTCTTTACTTTGCAGTTTTGTTTGGAAATTAAAAAGACAAATCTCTTTTTTTAAAAAAATCATCAACAGAAGTCAAAATACTTGTTTTGTGCTTAAAGGCACTTTTGGAGACACAAAGTAGAGTCAAAAATAGGGATTCAGAGGAGTGTTGAGTCAGACAAAAAGAAACGTCTGCTGTGACATCGGTTGCAAAGCTAAACTCAGCCTTTGCAAACAGATACGGCCGTGCAAAATAATCAATTAATTTGTCTTTGGAATGAGAGAATTACCCCCGAGTTGAAAGTCCCTCTCCAAAAGTAGTGTCCATCTCAGTGTGCTTGTTTTCAAGCATAAAGAGAGCAAACGCCACCAGAGACAACAACTGCAGAAACACAGAAACTGTGATGGGGTTGGTCTAAGAAAAAGCCCTCATTAATCAAAATTAAAACTGATTTTTCAAATGGTCAATTTTCCGGAAACAAGTCAGGAAATATTTATCCAAAAACAGTGAAGCGCTGTGATGTTTCCGACAGTCTACACCTTCACTTCAACCAGTACAATGTTGAAACTTCCTGCAGGGGACTGTTGAAGAGGCTGGGCTTTGCAAAGTGACAGGAGAATCTGCATTACAGCCGCCTCCGCAACAGTCCCAAAGTTCATGAAGAAAAAGAAACTCTAAACACTGAATTCTCACCAAAAATTAAACAAAACCACAATAAATGCAAGTTCATGCAAGCAGTTGAACTCCTGACGCTTTGGTCATTAGTTCATTTCATTGACATTTTCTGTACTAACGGCTGTTTAGAACTACATACGAGCTGATCTCCAAATGAACCTTCTTCTCAGATGTCTGGTTTCCAGCGCTGAGATTTAAAAGAGAGGTTTGTGTTTGTGGTCGTAGTCGGCAAACCTCAGCACTGTGCACATAAAGAAGAAGAAGACCCTCCGAGTCATCATCTAACCCTGCTATGTGTTTTTTTTTCCTCTCTTTTTTTTTTGGCATTTCACATAAATGTAGAAAATATGTCCTTTTCATAAATACTGCTTTTCCAGGTTTCGCCTAAAAGATGCAGGTAAATATTCCCCTCGACATTCCTCACTCTGGTTGTCATCAACACTTGATATAGTTTTATATCAGTCACATTTCACGCAGGAAATGAGGGCTTGAGAGGGAAATAATACTGAGCTTTCTGAATGAGTTCAAGAAGTCTGGGTATGACTTGGGGTCCATAATGTTTCAGCCAACCCTAATCTATTACACTGATGTGTGCTTGAACCTTCACTCATTTAAGATACTGACTATACATTAGAGTGCGTCAGAATTTGAAGCAGCAGAGGATGGCATATGAATTTTAGTCCAGAGTTTGGGGTAAGCCCCAAAAACCCTGAATACTACTTTTCCCATGATGCAGCTAAACAGATCTGTTCAATAGGGCCTACTCACCTGGTAAAACCCCCCCCAAAAAACGCCTCACTTTTTCACACAAGTTTTCTTTTAACATGTGTGCCCAAGCCGAAATAACCCTAATGGCATCACTATGACATCATCAGGGTCACTTTTTCAGCTCCTTGAGGAACACCCATTACATCTGCCCTAAGTGATCTTCATGTGTGAAATCTTACCCTTTAAGATATTTACATTACCATTGTTATCTGTCTTAAATGAAGCAGCTGTGGTGTCTGTATCTAAGAGTATAGTTACAATCTAAAACACATTTTGAGGAAAGGCTGAAACTTGAGGACAAATGTAAAAACTTGCTCAGACAGACTGGAATGATCACTGTGAGAAGGCTGCAGCGATGAGCTGGTCCCCCTGTGCTACGATGCAGCAAAGACTGTAGCACCAGACAAACACTAATACAATATATACAGAGATAACCATGTTTCTCCTGTATGTTACAGCCCAACACAACAATAGGTAAACACTACTCATGCCCTTTGAATGTGCTCAGGAGCAGGTGGACTGTTTTTACTCCTGAACCAGGTCAGAGGTCTGGATTCATTATTTGGCACCTGACATTCAGGTTCGGTCATGTTTCAGAAAAGAAGGTCACACTAGAGGCTGTTCTGGGTCATTGGAGTTGAGTTGGGTTTCCATCACGGTGTCGTCCGGGTATGGGTTGGGGTATGGGTTGAAGAACGGGTTGGTCAGGCTGGTCATCGGGAGGAGGGTGGGTGCGGCAGGTTTGACGGCGTCAGGTCTGGATGTGGTGTCGTTGCCGGACGCGGCGTCCCTGCCGGTGCCGCTCAGGTGGCCGGGGTCTCCGCCTGCAGGCTGGACATGCGGATCTGCGAGCTGCTCTTGCTGAGGATCGACAGCTGCGTGCCCCCGTTCACCCCACTGCTCGCCAGCGAAGGATGCCGGTGCTTCAGGTCCACAGCAAAGTACCTGTTCACCGTCCAGCTGCGCCATTTCCTCTTGATCTCCGATTGCACCTTGAGGGATATACTTCACAAGGTCATTATTAATGGACCTTGCTGGAAAGAGACAAGCTCACTGTCCTACAGTCTAACTCTAACTCTGTGTTGTATTTAAGGCTGATTTGCTGATTTTCACTGAAAAGCACTATTTACTTTACTACTTTACTATTTACTTAACGTAAAGCTTTGTACTGAACGTGAACTTACATAGGTTTGGTTTTGGACAGTTAAGATACATAGCTTGGGGTTCAGGAAAAGAAACACGGTGACAACGTCCCTTAAAATAACTCAGTTTACTTTACACAGGTGACAAACACTGAACTTCTGAAGGAAACTCCTGTGTTTGTTTGACCAATCCACCAACACAACATTTGTCCTTATATGGACTTCAGCTCTTTGTACTTCTTCATTCTTTACTCCTGTCAGTGTAATGGCCATTTGATTGCAGCCTTTCCCATTATGTGCGATATAGACAAATTAATGGCTCATGATTACTTGGGGTATATACAAATTATTTTCAAATACTTTTCACAGGTATATGTTCGAACATCGCATTAGAATAGTGTTTTTATTTTTATTGATTAAAAAGTATTCCACTAATCACATAAAAATATGATCTTTTATTTAAAACTAAATAAATAAATAAAATGATGAACCTCATCCATGCTCAGATTATTCACAATTCAAACCTTATCTTTTCATTATGGATATGCTGTTGATCAGTAATATTGTTATGTATGTTTAATTAAATTGTGCAATTGTGTCATTGTGCCGGTAATTGTTCTGAAGGATGTTTACCTCTCCATTTAGGAAGCAGTAGAGGACGGCCACCACAAAGCCCTGAAGAGACACAAAAGATCAAAAATGACACAAAACCACTGACATATCCACTGTAAAAACTGCAATGTGTGAAATTAAACACCACTATGAATTAAAACGGCAGTCTAATTTCAGTCAGGTGTAAAGCATTTGTTATAATGATGCAGGTTTAAGTTGACTTTTCCACAGCTTGGACGTAGACAGTTCCAAATCCAGGCCATGATGGAGAAACAGTCACCTGGAAGGATCCGAGGCCGAGCTCAAACACCAGACGCTCTTTCTTGCTGACATTCTCAGGGGAGAAGGCAAACACAGTGTAGTGGATCCCAAACAGAGGAATCAGTAGCAGAGTAGAGCGGGCCAACCTCCTGCACAATAACACACACACACACACACACACACACAAATTATAATAGAGGACTGGACTACAGTATGTGCGTCCTCATTATAATCAGCACAAACAGGTGTGTGAATAATGTCTCTTCAGCTACACGTTTTTGCCAGCTCATTCTTATTTCCAAAGCATCAAATATGGCAGCTTGATCAGTGACCATCTGTATCTGACTCTGATGCATAAGGCACTCTTCAGCGTTTGTATGACATGCTCCAAGCTTACAGCTTACTCCATTGTAAACCCATCTGTGTCAGTGACATAATATCAATACTTTTAAAGAGACAATGCTTGTAAGAAGGGCATCGGTTTTGTATCAACATTGGAGGGGACACACAAGAGATAGGGGTAGTTGGGGGGAGGCGAATTTTGAGCATCGAACACTTAATTGCCTTCGTCCTGGTGAACTATTATGCACCAATGTTTGCCTTTTCCACACCAATTCATGGTGTAAATGAAATCAGTTTTGTCGAGGCCTCTACTACTTTCTGTCTCAGCCTGTGCCCCGATTTCTTCAGGCTTTTGGGAAGACTGGTCCACTGTATAAGACTCATGTAAGTTGTCTTTATTAGTAGTCTTTATTTGTTTTCACTTGGTCAGATTAGTATTGAGAAGATTTGGGTTTTTTTTTGGTTTTTGTGTTTCAGTTTAGTGTGTTTGTCCCTCCTGTGCTCCTGTGCTGCCCTGCCCTCTTAAAACACCCTCACAGCTGTCCTGCATCAGCCTCGTTATTCCATCACCTTATTCTCCTCACCAGAGCCTTTTTCTCCCCCTGCACTTCATCCCCTCGTAAGTCTACTTTGTATTTAAGACCTGCTTTTCGATTAAATATGCATCTCTTTAACCTCAGTAGTTGTGTTTATTTTATTGTAGCTTCTAAACATTATAGTGACAAATGACGTTTACAAAAGATAAAGGAAAGAAATGTTACAAGGACTAAAGTTTTAATCCGACTCATGTATTACTAACTTATTTATTTAATTAATTACTTGTTTATTAATTCATTCATTTATTTACATTAATTGCAAAGGCTTAATATTTACTACCCAAATTATTAAGAAACTGTGTTTGTATTTCTTTGCAAAGTTAACATCATGTGAAATATGCATCACATCACTTACATCACAAAACAAGACAGTTTTAACCTACTTACTCAGTAAAGTTCCATAATAAACAGATTTCAACCCAAATCATAATCTTTTGCCTTAGACCTAAAGTAATTTTGGTGATGAAGTCTATGTTTCCTGTGGACATGGATGTTTATTTTTAAAGATATAATGCTTTTAAGATGGACGTCTGTTTTGTTTCAACATTGTAGGGGACACATTTGAAACTGGGGGAGTTTTGACCTGACAAAAGAAATAATGAGTCTAACCTCTCCCTCCTTTTTTGGTCATTTTTGTCCTTGAATCCAAAGATCACCCATTTTTGAAATATACACATGTGACTCATCAGCCAACCTTTTTTTTATTAATGTAAAATGACTTACAAATAAATACTGGACTCATTTCCACCAATATCTGGGGACTGTAACTTCTGCACCAGGATGATGATGATGCCAATGAAGAGCACAAAGTTGATCTGCAGAGAAAAAAAATAGTGTTAAAAAAATAATTCTTTGGTAATGGAAGGATCGTCTGACTGTACTGGAGTAATAACGCACCATAATAGAGGCCAGCACAGGTCCTTTGATCACCCACCAGATGGCAGCGTTGTCATTCATATCCCAACACCTATGAAAGCAGGGGGATACAACGTCTCATCCAGTGCATGATCACATGAGCTTCACCATGAGACAACTAATATTGTTCATGACCTACCCTAAATCATCAAAATGTAGCTTCAGCACCGCCCAGATGGTCACACACACTGTGGGGGTTCCTATAATAATATGAAAACAACATTATACAAACCTTAATATTCATTATTTACACGCCTTAGCAAATCATCATTGGCTTCAACTAGTGCAGAATGCTGCCGCTCGAATTTTAACTGGAGCTAATCATAGGTCACACGTCACTTCAATTCTTGCCGCCCTCCAATGGCTGCCTGTTACTTTTAGAATGGATTTTAAAAGATTCTTCTAATAACTGTTAAGGCCCAACATGGTTTAGCCCAAAGCTATATATCTGAACCTGAGGTCGAGGCTAGCAACTAAAGGTGATCGGACTTTTGCCATCAGGACCCCTATTTTCTGGAACTCTCTGCCTGAGGAGGTTAGGCACACCAACACACCTCCTGCTTTTAAATCATTGCTTCAAACACATTTTTAAAGGAAAGCTTTTCATTTTAATGACTGATTTGTACACTTGTAATATGGAGATTTTGTGTTTTATGTCCTTTTGCTTTGAGTACACTTTAATCTCAGCTCTTAATTTTTTTTTAATTTATTGTAACTGTATATTTCTTTGTATATTTTTTATGCAATTTGTAAAGCACATTTTAACTATGTTTAGATAAGTGCTATACAAGTTAAGATTTTATTATCATTAATATTATTAATAAAGACTCAACCACTGATCAGATAAGAGCTCAAGTGTGCGTCTTGTGGCTCATGTCTCACCCCATCCAATGATGATGTACCAGTAGAAGTATCTCTTTTCAGGAAAGAAGGTCTCCACCAGTAAAGTAAAGAGGTACAGACCCTCAATGAAGAGCCAGAAGTAATTAGAAAGGACGCAGTAATGGAAAAATATCATCACTGCTCGACACGCCACCTTTAAGGAGAGAAAACAAAACAAGAGAAAATGGGAGAGGAAATTAAAATTAAAAGAAAAATAAATCCTTGTTATGTTTGAACAAATCCTCTGCTGCCTGTTAACATGAGAACAGAGAGGATTGTGGGCATGTGCGCAGGCGTGCTTGTGTTACTCACAGTGTGTATGAAGCAGTGCTCGCTGTCCTCTTTGGCATACAGCACGCCGTCTTTGATGAAGACTGAAATAGCTCTCAAGATGAACGACACAAATAGGTTCATGTGGATGAAGTTCCTGGTACAGTGCAGCTTCCTGTGTAGAAAAACAGTCATGGACAGAGTGAATATCATGAAATCTTTTGTTAAAGGGGAACTATTATGCTTTTTATTTATTTTCTTTCATACATATAATATTACAGTGTTGGATGTTCATATAAAATGTGGCCAACATTTCAAATTCATGCTTCGGACCATTTTAAATCCTCTTTTGCCTTTTTTTAAAAAAAAAAATTTAAGAAATTTCTCATAGATTTTGGATCATATTCTTACTGAAAAAAATCTGGTTCAGGAGATTTGGTTTAGATGCTTTTATTGTTATTTTTTCATGGTAGAAATTACCACAGTTCCCTATTACAGTCAGTTCCCTTGCTGCAATAATGGTACAGGGATGCGACTCACTTAAAAAATGTGTTGTTTTTTTTAACATAAAACCACATGAATATGATATAAAAAAAACCCCAAAGTATGAACCTAAAAACAAGAAAATAGGTGACTGCATGCAGAGGAACAATAAGCTGTTTGTGCTCTTATTACTGAGAAACACTTCTTCACTTCTGCTGTGTTTTAGTACTGTAGTAGTAGTGGTAGCAGCAACAGCAATTGCAGCAGTGGTCTGAACTGAATTGAACTGAAATGTATTCGAACGTGTAAAAAAAAGGAAAGGAAAGAATGAACATGTAAGCATATACAAACATACAGACATATCTGAAAAGTAGCAGTACTTGTGCTAAGTATTGTAGTTGCAATGCCATCAGTAATAACAGCAATAATAGTGGTTGTACTGTATCAATAGTAGTAACATTAACAGCGGTGGTAGTGGAGCAGCAGAATTACAGTAGCCTAGTATTAAGTAGTAGCATTAACAGTAATAATAGTGGGGGTAACAGTAGTTCTGGTACTGCCAATAGTAGTATTACTATCTGTATGATATCAAATTACAGGCATCCCAGTGTACTGATATACATTTGAGAAGACCAATTTTATACAAAATTATAAAATAAAATAATATGACATGTAATATCATTCATCTTTGAAATATGAAACCTAAAACATGTCAAATACTTTAATACAATTTCATTTTCTGAAAATCTCATAAACAATTTATCTTCAAACTGATAATAAAAGTCTTGTGATGCTTTATAAGGAACACCTAAATGAAGAAACTTAGTTATTAACTAAAAAATATCCACCATTTCTCCTGTGCATTTTAATATCTGTCTGATAAACCTCATATTTCCCAACACTAGCCTATCCAACTGCAGTACCATCCACAACCACCAAACGTCTCACCTGAACCTGCAGAGGATGACCATGGCCGTGGTGAGGGAGACCAAAGAAGTGCTGTAGCCCACCGTGTACAGAGCCTTTACCGCTACGTAGTACAGCTCCTGAGGTGGAGGCACAAGCACAATAAAAACTAAAACAGCTGAGTAGTTATCATATACTTGTAAAATTTCTCATGAAACCTTAATTCTGAACAGCTGCAGACACAGTGAGATACTAACCGGATGGCTACCGTTTCCTTCCTCAGACAGGCAAGCATCGACATAATGAGGGAAGTTCTCTGACCAGCCAAATTCAGTGCAGTTACGACTCACTTTCCCCAGCTCTGTGCAGACAGGACAATGTATTTGGTTACAGCAAACACAAAGTGAAGTGAAAGCAAAGTGAGAAAGAGAAGCAGACCCTTACATCAATTATTTCAGCCAGAGCTAGAGTAAACAGGTTAACCACCTCCTGCAATCATGTATATTCTTACATTCTTTTGCATATTTACTCAAAAGTCAACCAATAATATTGCCAACAGTCAAGAGCAAGAAGCCTCTCATTTGAAATGTGTACATTTATATTGCAATACAGTTTAGTGTACTGGCACAAAGGAAGTGATAAAAACACAAATATATAACAACAAACAAGGGAAATTGTGCAGGAGACGTGATAAACCCTAAAAGGGTCATTGTAAAACCTTTTCTGTAGAATTTACAATTTACCCCAATACTTTGGATACTTGTTACCTTAACATAATGATATTTTCTTTGAAAGGCAAAAAAAACGAATGTTCTCATTCACACACTAACACACACCATACTTCTAAGGACACTTCTAAGCCCCTAATCACAACCTTTGCCAAAACCTTCTTCCTATATTTAGACAAAGTGGGGACCAAAGAAATGTCCACTTTCCAGACATGCCTTCATTTAACACACATGAACATACTGTATGCAAGGACACCCAGTGATTTACAGTAATACATCTCCTCGACCCTAATCACAAACTTAGCTAAAGCCTTTTTTCTTACATTGACACAAAGTGGGGACCAAAGAATGGTTCACAGTTCACATGCAGGCACGCCTGCACGCACGCACACACCCACACACGCACACACGCACACACGCATGCACATGCATCTATTAAGAAATTGGAATGTATGATTCTTTCACTTCAGCACATTGCATCACAATTTTATTTTTGTGCACTTGAATATTTGAATTTATATGGTGATATCCTCAAACTGCAACTATGTCAACAGGGAGCCTGAAAAAGAATTAGTTGCTGGTGGTAACTGAGAAGTCCTAAGTGACTGACCGTAGTCTTCTTCACTCATGAACTGAGAGAAGAGTTCGGGACAGTTGACTTCGACCACCTCACCGATCCTGGCAGGCTGCCAACACGTCAGGTTGTCCCACATCCACGGACAGCCTGAGGACACAACAGGTGGACAAACACAGCACACCACAGTGAGTGTTTCATTCAAGAGCCATATGTTCATTTTGTGGGAAAAACAAAGGGCCACTTGCAGAGCATTTATCAGTACTTCAAAATCCCAGAACCTTGAAATTTTCATATAGTGGCTGAAATGTCAGCTCTAATGCCAGGAGCAATTATAAACAATTATCTTTTCATTTTTGTTCATCTAGAGAAAACAGTGAAAATAAATTACTGGGGACCCTTTGGAACTCCCTAAAGGACCCCTGTGGGTCCCCAGACCCTTGGTTGAGAACCACTTCGCTTCCCGTGCTAACAGTTTTATTTTTAAAACATGTTCTGAGAATGCAGTGTTTTAGTAATGTTTTCAATGGCAAGTTTTCTTTTAGTTTAGGTTTAGTTTAGAGTTAGGGTAACATTCTGTATAATCATCATAAAAATGGGTTGTATGTGTATGTGTGTGTGTGTGTGTGTGTGTGCGTGCGTGTGTGTGTTAACATATCACATTACAGGAACGTTTAAAAAATGTTCTGTAATCTCAGGCCTCAACATGTTTTCAATGTTGCTTTGAAAACATTCTACTTTTGTTCTCATGTAACATTGTGGGAACGTTTTATACAAAGAACATTCTATGATCTGTCACCTCTCAACGTAACCAAAACATCCTCAGAATATTGCATTTATAACATTACATCTTTGTCAGCATTTAATCTTATCGAGACATTATTTGAAATGATAAACATCCTTTAAATGTTCTTTGAACATTAGATTAAAATGTTATATTGAAAACATTATTACAACTTGTTGGTAACATTAGGTAATGCTGTGGGAATTTTCTGAGCTGAGTAATCACATTTATATGACAATTATAGTTTCTGTAAAAATCAAGCTTGCCGGGGTTTTTGTTTTTTAACTGTGCTTAAAAAATCAACTGCTTTTATAGAGGGTATCGCTGCCTTCTGATGATGTGCACAACTGGCACCCCATGCACTAGTAGAGTCCCTTTAAGCCTCACAACTGTTTTTGGAGGGCTGCTTCAAACCAAAGGAGGCTTCTAAACAAAGTTAGGAGGGAGAAATTGGCACAAACCCTCTCACTCCATCTGATTTTCTCTTCGTCCATCATGTAATGAGCCAGGGAGACGCCTGTCACTCACTGTGTCCCTTATCAACTTTAATTTGCATCATGAGATGCTGCCAATGAAAACCTTGAACTCTCCCTCACTCTGCGGTGCCGAGCGAAACATGAGAATCCATTTGCTTTGCTGAATTTCTTCTTGGCCCTGCTTTCATTATTTTATGCAACAAATCAAACACAGAAACACACACGAGGAAACTGTGAAGTCTTTCAAATGATCTCAGACAAGCAGGTCAGAGTCAAGCACAATTTGTGGAATTATCTCCGGCTCATTAGTATGCCGGCCCTGAAGATATTCTTGTTATTAATCTCTGTGTTTATTTTTTTTTCTCATTTTAATTAGCCCGTGTTGAAAACTGTTACATCAACAAACTAGGCATGATTATGAGGGGAGGGAGATTTAACCAAAACCCACCATAATCTGGATCGTTCCTAGGATCGTCCGACGCCATCATTTCCAGGCATTTCTCCTGTTCCCTCTTGATCACGCAGTTAGAGGGCACCTGTTGGATGGAAATCTGGAAAAGATACAGAAATACACACACCACAGAGAGAGAAAGAGAGAGTCAAGTGGCTGATGACCACATCGGAGCAGAGAGGAAGGACCCAAAGGTAAAATGGAAGAGGCTGCGTCATTAGCTTCACTGTGCGGTTCACATCACACTGTGGGAGAGGTCTTAGCTCTGGGATCTGTTGAAACATGCGACCAATTAAACAAACCATCCCTGAGCTGTTGGCGCTCTCTCCACACAAACTGACCCACAGGAGGGGCATTATTTTAATGGAAACAAGGCAGGGAAGCCTTTCCGAAGTGCACTTTTCACACTGGACCG
Source organism: Plectropomus leopardus (assembly GCF_026936395.1). Classification (NCBI taxonomy): domain Eukaryota; kingdom Metazoa; phylum Chordata; class Actinopteri; order Perciformes; family Serranidae; genus Plectropomus; species Plectropomus leopardus. The sequence continues at coordinate 6,195,264 of NC_142180.1, forward strand.
TGCCAGGCGTTGCTCCCATCTGTTCAGAGCCGCACACACACAGAGGTGACTGTTTCAACTTGTAGCTCTCCAGTGGCTTTAACAAGTCCCTGAGCTACATCTCCAGACACAGAGGTCGTGGCCAGAGACGCCTCCTTCACAGCTCCCCTGACAGTTGCACAATATTGGGCTGAGCTGGCACTAAGAGGGTGGTGGTGGGATTGATGGAGGTTGGCATCTGGTAAAAAGATGACCCTGTGTGTCTGTGCTGGCGTCAGTCTGGGAGACGCCACGTCACAGCTTTATGAGGTGCAGCAGAGGTGCAGCAGAGCATTCATCCGCTGACGTCAGAAGCGCTCGCTTTGGGCTTCATCTGCTGAAGATTCACCACAGTAATAGAGACGCAGTTGTTTTGGGGGCATTCTGTGGAACAGGTGTCGGCGCACTCTCTGTATCTATGAATCTGCCGGCTGATTTATGTGCTGCTCTCTCTAGCAACAGCTCCGTGTCTGCAGTGGTGCAGCGGAATTGAACGCAGTAGCAGTGAAAGCACAGACGGATTGATGATATTATCTGGATCTGTTATGTGAATGTGGCTGTTATTTCATCTTAAACCATTAGTTAGACATTGCAGACACTAATGGGTCATATTATTGAGTTTGGAAGGAAAAAAATATACTGTATAAGGCTTTGGTAATCATCAACAGAAATGACAGTACCACCATATTAAAGGGGTTGCTCCAGGTCAAACCCACAGGGAGTCATCATCTAAGTGGTTCTGTGGTTCTACTAGTGCCTTTCAACACTTCTTTTTGTTTTCCAGCTCTCATTTTCACTGTTTTTGTTCATTAACCTTGTTTCCACCAGCAGCAGTCAGCTGTATGTGAAACATTTACCAGCAGAAGAGCCAGATATTTTTTCTCAGCAGATGGATGAAACAATGACGGAGCGAAAAAGAGAGCGAATAATGGACTTTTGTCAGATGGCCAGAGATATATCTCCAACTGATAATGTTGTCTTGAATTTGCTGATGGTGTAAGTAGTAGGGTTGGGTAGTGCTCACATTTGAACCAACACCAGTACTGCTACTGATACTGGTACTAGGGTGGAAACAAACGTTTAACTTCGCCCACATCAAGTGCTACTCGTTTAACTTACTCAAAGGCATCAGCTGAACTTGAACATCGATACTGCAAGAAGTACTAAATTATGAACTCTGCAACCTTGAAACATTTTCAATAAAACTTTGATTAATAGCCTGGGCAATTATTTCCTAAAATCATTGAACTCAACAGACTTATATTTGGGACGGGCATCTATATGGGACGGGCTTTCACTTCCTTTCACACAAAACTGTTTTTCAGCAAAGATGGGAAATATAATCAAATTATTCATTCATCCCTTTAAAACCTGGGCAAATTGGCTTTTTTCTTTTCAAAAACATGGAAAGAAGGTAAGGCACAACAAAAGAAGAAAAGACCCAGAAATTGGCAAGAAATCTGTGAAAGTACAAAAAAATACCAGAAAACTAACCAACAAAAAAGAAAGAGAAGTAAAACGAAGTCAATATAAAGCAAAATATATACTGGGGGAAAGCATACTTAAAAATTATAATAATTCTGTAAGAATTATAGATAATTAATGTTAACTCCAGCAGGTAGCCAAAAACCTGGTTTTATACATCCAGGGAACTATAAAAATAAACTCCATGGGAACCAGACCAGGCCTCTAATTGAGACAGGCCTTTATTTGTCAAAATTTATCACTCGGAGCATGCAAAAGGGGCTGGGCGTTTAATTGGGACAAGGCTTTTACTTTAAGTTATATGGCACACTAGTATGTACTACTATTGTAATCATCATCTGTTATAAATCATTACATGCACATACAAAAATAATTGCTGGGAGCTGGGAAGGCATCATAGCGGGTGAGTGGAGAGCCAATCCTGCAGAGCATGTTGGAGGATTCACATTCAAAACTGTGTGGACTCCTGCTCTCCCTCTTCGTTTTCAACATGCTCTGCAGGCCCTGGCTCTCCTCTCGCCCTTAGCAAACCACTCTGACCTCGGCCCAGGGCCTCCCTGTCAGATCTCCTCCAGTGTCCACATACCCCTACCTCTTTCCATTTTAGGTGGACAGAACGTTTTGGAGATTATTTGCTCAGATTTATGACGAAAGTCTGCAGACAGGGCCGGGCAGGAATGCTTTGATGAACCTCAATAATTGAAAGGGGAGCTCCACAGTTGATCTTGCAGATGTGCTTTTATCAAATTTTGGTCCCTTCTCTCCTACACTAACACCCTGCCCTGGACACCCTATATGTATCAGTGAGAGAGGTGAAAAGTTAAGGGTCAAAAAGAGAGATCCCCACATTCCAAAACAAGTCACCGTGCTGTGAGAGGGAAAAGATAAACAATGAGGTGCACATTTAAGGGAGGTTAAGATGGTGTTGAGAAGTCCGTACTAAAATTAGCCTGCATCATAAAACAAATAAAAGACAGACAAAAAAAAATAGTGGTGCACTAAACGCCCTGTTGTGCATCTTGAGTTATGCAAGTATATTGATACAGCGAGGTTTATATACATGTGGTTGCAGGACAGGTCGACAAACACCAGTGCACTAACACAGGTACAACACATCTACTGAGAGAAGGTCTCATCAGGTGAGTGGAAACACCTGTGGAAGTGTCTTTCAGGCAAAAGAAACATTCGGATGATGATTAAACATGAAAGAAATTGCATTCATGAATCATATCAATGTAGAGGCATCCTGTTGAAAATTATCCAGTTTTTGTGTTGGAGAGTTAAAGGTCCAGTGTTTATGATTTAGAGTATCTAATCATCTGAAAATAATAATCTTTGTGTTTTCATTACCTCAGAATGAGCCGTTAATGTCTGCATAGAGAGTGTGTCCTCGTCTATGGGGATTGCCGTGTTGCAGCGCCTTGCATAGTAGCCCAGAATGGACAAACGCTGGTTCTTGTTTTTGCCTTTTCACATTTTCGCATCATCCACCGTGGTTAAAAGGATTTCCATTTACCAACCTTGTTGGTAAAACACTGATTTCTTTTTTTTAACAAGAAATTGTTTTATTCTGTTTTTTCCCCATTTTTAATCACCGCGTCTTTTTTTTTCTTTTTTCTTGGAGAGGAGGAGACCTTTTCGAATGATTCAGCTCCCAGTAAAATCTACCTGAAAATCTGGATCAGAAGTTAACAAAAGTTGAGCACACATCAGATGTTGGCCTAACACTGGAGAAATACAAATAAATTTGTAATGCCACACTGCTTTATTCAGTGTTATTTCTCTTCTCACACACTGTTCCTTTAATGCAAACTAAACAAAGCAGAGCCCAGCAATTCAATAGAATTTTGCAGCATGAGGTGTGATTTACACCTGGACCACCGACGTTAAGGTGTTTCATGTTTTAAATACACATCGACCCCTCTGACCCTACATTCCATCTTTTCACTGCATTTTAATGAAATACCGATTTCATTCTTTGGCACTTAATGCTGCCTGTGAACATCAGTCATTAATGCAGATAAAGTAGACATCAACTTAATCTGTAGGGTTAAGTAAAAAAAGCAGAAAAGCCTGTGAACTATATGATTCTTGAAAAGTTCTGTGTTTATTTCTCTGCTGTTTAACCTCCTGTGACTAATTAGTTCATATCTTACTGCCCTAAATCCCTTCTCTACACCTAATTAGGTCAAACTGTACACGGCCAGCATGATCCGTTGCACACGACATGAACACGACTGAGTGTGAATGTGTGTTTAATACAATATTTAAAACTGATCCATCGGAGAAACTAGGCTACATTATAGCATGCCTCGTGTTCTCTAACACTTCAACATATCACTCTGGATGCTCTGGAAGTATAAAATACACTGTTTAGTAAAATACACTGTTAAGTGCAAAAAATGTGCTACTGAAACCCATTCAAACTGCACTTTTTGATCCCACAACCACCAAAGCATAAAACATGCATTGAATTATTTCTGGGTGTCATTGCCCTGGAAATTGTAATTGTTAAAAAAGATCATCCTTTACCATATTTGGCATATGGAGAAAATACATGCTATTGCCATTAGATGCACTGTCACATTCAATGTTGCAGCAAATCATTGACATATCACATAACATGCAGGGAGCTGTGATAGTAAAAACATAATGGCATCATGACAAAAACCAATAAATTAATGAATATTTGACATTCATGATTAGGACTGATATAAAAGGAAAATAGATAATAAATTTAATGTATAATATTTTTTGTAGCTTCATTTTGAAAAGGGAATGGTGTGTACAGAGCAATTTGAGTGTCGGTGAGTTTCGGTTTACTGTGTTTTTTCCTCTCCTGTGTTCCTGTGCTGCTGCACACTCATTTACTCATCTGCACAGCTGTCCTTATTAGTCCTCCCTGCTCCTCAGTGTCTCTCAGCCAATCAGCTCCCTGCATAGTCTTCTGCCTCGTCACCTTGTTCCCCACCTGAGCCTCTCCACCCTTTTTCCTCCACCTGCCCTTCATAACTTTCTCAGTTTAGTTTGTATTTAAGTCCTGCTTTTTTCAGTTCAGTCTTTGTTTGATCCTTGATTTGATGTGTGACCTTCAATTGCTTTTCCTTTGAAGTAAACGTTATCTTTTGAGTTAAGATAGGTACCAGCTGGGGTTTAATACCAAGGGACAAAAATGTAGGTAATGTCCAATGACTTCATGTCATGAGGACACTGTGTGCTCTAACTGAATTTGGGCTGTTTTCGGTAGTTGTGGCTATAGTAGCTTGCAGGTGTTAGGAATTTGTTGTTTTTTTTAACATCAACACACGTGAGGCTGTGATAAGCAACACAATTTGAAAGCGATTGATCAAGTTCCAAACTAAACTTTAAACATTTCTGTCCCACATTCCAGATAACAATGTGTGTGCTCAGAAAATACTCTAAATCTTGAAGTGCACTCTGGTGCAAACTGGACTCAGGGTACTCCATCTGGGGAGACGGAGCAGCAGAGCATCAAACGGAGTAAATGTGTGATACTGTTCATTAATTCATGTAGAAATAACACGTTTTTTCCCAAATCAAACAACAGCTCTGTCATTTTAGTGTAGAGCGTCAGAGCAAATTTACGAATGCACTCAATATGTTTCCTCTGAAGAAAATTCTCAGCAGGTTTCCCAAACTGTCAGTGCATCATGACTGTGAGAAACTGGGTAAAATGAGTGGATGTAATAGGTCTGTCACAGCTTTTAATGTATCTATAATGCATTCTGTCTGATTCCAGACCATCTCCAAGTGTGCCACAGGGGCACCTGACCATGCATTTTCCAAACACAGGGAGCACCTGGCTGTGATCTGGCCCCTTAGTTCACAGTAGTATAGACCATGGTGTCTTCTTGCACACACAGAAAGTGGGGGGGACAAAAAGTCATATTGTCTGTCCCATTCCGGTGCAAGTGGTAGAAGAGTGTAATACTTTGTGGACAGAGAAAATCTTTGCCAGTTAATGTAATCCAAGTAGCAATTATGTTCCCTAGAGCCTCCTGCAGACTGTGAGATTATTTTGCAATCTTATAAGTTTTGAGCAAGCTATACTCTGCGACATGGATCTTAATACACTTTGGTATGACACCAATTTGATTTATGCAGACTGTGCTATGACATCATCTACTGAATCATAGGCCATGATGTACATCCATTCGATGTCAATACCATCCATCCATCCATTTTCTTCCGCTTATCCGGGGTCGGGTCGCGGGGGCAGCAGCCTAAGCAGGGAAACCCAGACATCCCTCTCCCCGGCCACTTCGTCCAGCTCTTCCCGGGGGACCCCGAGGCGTTCCCAGGCCAGCTGTGAGACGTAGTCTCTCCAGCGTGTCCTGGGTCTTCCCCGGGGCCTCCTACCGGTGGGACGTGCCCTGAACACCTCACCAGGGAGGCGTCCTGGAGGCATCCTAATTAGATGCCCGAGCCACCTCATCTGGCTCTTCTCAACGCGGAGGAGCAGTGGCTCTACTCCGAGCTCCTCCCGGATGACCGAGCTTCTCACCCTATCTCTAAGGGAGAGGCCAGCCACCTTACGAAGGAAACTCATTTCGGCCGCTTGTACCCGCGATCTTGTTCTTTTGGTCACTACCCAAAGCTCGTGACCATAGGTGAGGGTAGGAATGAAGATCGACCGGTAAATCGATAGCTTTGCCTTTCGGCTCAGCTCCCTCTTCACCACGACAGATCGGTGCAGAGTCCGCATTACTGCAGACGCTGCACCAATCCGCCTGTTGATCTCCCGCTCCATCCTTCCCTCACTCGTAAACAAGACCCCGAGGTACTTAAACTCCTCCACTTGGGGCAGGACTTCGTCCCCGATCCGGGGGGGCACGCCACCCTTTTCCAGCTGAGAACCATGGTCTCGGATTTGGAGGTGCTGATTCTCATCCCAGCCGCTTCACACTTGGGTGCGAACCGATCCAGTGAGAGCTGAAGATCACGGCCCGATGAAGCCAACAGGACCACATCATCTGCAAAGAGCAGGGACCCAATCCTGAGGTCACCAAACCGGACCCCCTCAACACCCCGGCTGCGCCTAGAAATTCTGTCCATAAAAGTTATGAACAGAATCGGTGACAAAGGGCAGCCCTGGCGGAGTCCAACCCTCACCGGAAACAAGTTCAACTTACTGCCGGCAATGCAGACCAAGCTCTGGCACCGGTCATAAGGGGAACGGACAGCCCGTATCAGGGGGTCCGAAACCCCATATTCCCGGAGAACCCCCCACAGGACTCCCCGAGGGACACGGTCGAATGCCTTCTCCAAGTCCACAAAGCACATGTGGACTGGTTGGGCAAACTCCCACGCACCCTCATGGACCCTGCCAAGGGTCCAGAGCTGGTCCACAGTTCCACGACCGGGGCGAAAACTGCATTGCTCCTCCTGAATCCTTGGTTCGACTATTCGGCGGACCCTCCTCTCTAGTACCCCCGAAAAGACCTTACCAGGGAGGCTGAGGAGTGTGATCCCCCTGTAGCTGGAACACACCCTCCGGTCCCCCTTCTTAAAAAGAGGGACCACCATCCCGGTCTGCCAGTCCAAGGGCACTGCCCCCGATGTCCACGCAATGTTGCAGTCGAGTCATGATGTCAATACGTAAGAGCAAAACGTTGCTGTGCATCATCCATCTAGGAGGAGGAGGAAAATGTGGATGCGATCATGGCTGGGGAAAAGAGGCCGACTTGACGTGCCAATTTTACAACCAAAGCTTGGAGTATTTATTAGAAACTACTAGAATTTAGCAGTGTTGTGCTGATCAGTGTTGCCATGTTTGAAATAAAGATCTATCTGTTTTATGCTGTATTTTCATTGGTTGGTTAGTAGATGTAAGTCATAACAGCAGTCAAACAGTGAGATGGTCATCCCAAATTTCTGACACTGTCAAAATTCTATATCAGGGTGTCTTTGATCACATGACTGTGACAACTGCCATCTTTGAACCTCTTTCACTGTGTGATTGTAGGACCCCCATTTTAGAGCCACAACCAAAGATATTACCACATTTTCTTCCATGATGGCCACCTTTCGTCTAGGAGAGCCCAAAATCATGGGCTTTAAAGTATATGGCACAACAATTGTACCCACATGAACATGTTTTTTTTTTTACAACACATCAAGACTTTCTGCTCACTGGTGTGCTGTTATCAGCTGTTACACAACAAACCTCAAATTTGAAGAAGCCTAAAAGCAAAATCCACAAGGTTTCACTCTATGACGTGAATTCATCTCCATTGAACACTTATGTTCTGCGTAAACTTAGCTGGTATTATGAGTCATTAGGCATGCTGACAGAGCACTGACCAGGGACCGCTAAACACTACTGCAGAGCATATGTTGAGTCATCAGCCAGCCAGCAGATCTCTTGATAGCTAAACTCTGCATATGTGTTTTGGCAGAGATTCCAGATTTTTAAAAATGGTGCCGTTCAAAAGATGTACATTAATGTTTTTTTTTCCTCCCCTAAAGTCTCTATAATGACCAATTTCCAGTGTTTTAATACTTCCAAATGACCAGAATGACCATGATTATGTCTTTTCTATAGAGTCCATCTATCAAGCTTTTTTTTCCATCTGTCTAAACATACAGTATAACAGAGGAGGGTAATATACTATATATTGTATAGAAATACTCATTTCCAATCTTCTCTCTCTGCTTTCACCTTTTTCATACTACTTGCTGCCATCCACCATCTTCTCTACAGCTCATCTCCCAGTTTCTCAGTCAACACCTCAGCTCAGGGGTGATGACTCACATTTAACAACAGTAATAAAAGAATGCTTTCGTCACAGCTTGTTATGGAGGAGTGGAGTGGAGAGGACAGGAGAGTAGAGGAGAGGAGAGGAGAGGAGAGGAGAGGAGAGGAGACTCCCTCCTTCCTCGTGGGTTTAACAGACAGAAATGATGTTGAATAAACGATGAATAAGTAATGAGACCGCCTCCTTATCCATCGTTCTTGCCACACACCGATTGCTGAATTATTGATTCAGACACTCCATATGGCTACTTTAACCATGTGAACGACTGAAGAACTGTATGAGAATCAGGCCTTGACACCTGCTCGCTGAATGTATTCATGTAAAGCTCCGCCTGTTGCTACAGCGTGCTGAGCTGCACGTGCACAAGTGTGATAACTCACACAGAGACACAGAAGTTAAATTTTCCTTTTAAAGATGCAAAAGAAGACAAATAATTTCAGTGTGTCTTACCGAGGGTAAGAGGAGAAGAAGGAGGGCGAGGATCAGTGGGCTGATGTTAGCAGCAGACATTTTGTGTTTCACAGAGAGGGGCTTCCTCTGAACATCGAGCTCGGACAGACGAACACGACAGGACGTCAGCTCACCTCAGGATCTGAAAAACACAAGAACAAGAAAGGGACATTGAGACAAGACGCCCAGATTTGTCTGCATTATGTCTCGCCAGCACAGAGTATTCTATGTACAGGCTTTCTTTAAGTGGCTGTAAAGCAGACCAAAGTGGAAAGCACTCAGACAATGCAATTTTAACAATGCAAATTGTTTAGAAAATCTCTGTTTGGATCTGGAATTGCCCTAAAGTGATACATGTTTAGAATAGAGTGGTCGTCTGTGATAAGGTAATGAAAGTGTTCCAGACAAGAAAGAGTGCTCTATTTTTTAAAGTCTGTCTGTGCTCAGTACTTTTAGCATCTAACTGAATTAGGCTTGTGCATTATCATGGTATAACGGTATACCAGGATTTAGAAATCCTAATATGTTTTTCAATACTGTCATAAATATAGGTGCTCTTTGTTTTTGTTTTTTTTTAATTAAACTCTTTGTATGAAGTGCACAGCATGCACCACCAGAACTCAGTATCCAATCTCTGCTGGTGGAACAGACAGCTGAGATGAAAGACACCTAGTGATGAAGACATAAGTTACAAGACTGTAAAAAGCTGGCATCCAGCAAACAGAGAAATCACATGTTAAAAAAAAGCATATTTTGACATTTAATTTGGTAAATTAAGGATTTACTTAGACCAAACCAGAGCTGGTGATTGTTGAAACAGCAGGAAAGAAGCAATTTAGCCTCATCAGTCTTCTGTGACTGAGTGAAAGTTGAATTCAAAAGGTGTTCAGTTGTATTTCTCAGTTTGATGTGGAAAATAGGTGTGATAATATTACTTTTATTAACATTTTGTGGGTTTTATTGTGTATTTATAGTCTTAAGCTTAAACTATGCAGTGATGTGCTGTCGGGGTGAAGGTGGGTAGCACCACACACTTACTCTCAACATTTTCTCTTCATCTCTAAAATGCTTCATTTCTTTTGTTTGAGATAAAACGCGATAAAACACTGCGTCAAATGTCAGACTCTCTTTTGGACTCTTATTGATTAGTCTGTCTTCCTTTTTTTTTGGTTGCTTTGCAGTGTAGGTTGTTGTTCCCAACACATAATAGAAACTTTTTCCACCATGAACCTGGCTTTCACTGAATGGTTTTGCATGCATATTTGCATTATTGAACAGCCAACAGCAATGCCCTCTCTCTGGAATGACCTGTCGTGGCCACAGTCTCCCGTCATGGGCTAGATTTTCTAAAGCCTGAAAACAGAGCCAAAAGGAATTCTCGTTTTTTCTCATACCACTTTCATTACAATATGCCATAAGGTTTTTATAGGACTTTCGCCCAATAATATTAAAATAAAACTGCTTACTGTAGCTTTACGCGGTGTTGTTCTTTGATAAAATGTGGTCAACACAACAAAATAGACATATCCAGCACAATTTCATCAATGAATCAGTTTTATATAGTGCAGAAACAGCCACGGTGAGCTGTTGGACAAGGCATGTGAAAGACTTGGCAGTGTTTTTTTTTTTCTCAACCATTCATCAAGGTAACCAGCTCATATTACCTTGTCATGCTTTGCTGTGAAAAAACACTCTCACCATGCCAACGTAGCTGAAATGATCTTGGTTGTTCAGTATGAGTATGAGCGACAACACTACTCTGGAAAGTCCTCTGAATGTCTTACTTTAATCACAGAAAACATTTAGAAATATTTTTTCTACTAAGTAAGTGCACTAGATCATGAGAAGAAACACTGAAAATGTTAACATACCATGGCCTATCTCACGGTATTTGCAACGTCCTTTCATAATTCCTGGATCTACACCAAAAACAAATCCCTTGTTGCTTGGCCTTCAGCCAAGACAAGCATGTGATCTTAACTAAGTTTGTTAATTGATTGTCTTTGTAATCAATAAAGTTATTTTCAGCTTGGCAAATGTGCTTTACTTTGCCTTTTGGTAGTAATATCTTTGCATTTTGGACTCTGTTGGATTTTAGGATGTCATCTTTGCTTTCTGGAGAATTTGAAAAAAAAAAAAAAAAAAAATTCCCATTACATTTTATAGACCAACAACTAACCAAATGATCATCTGCATATTAACTGATAATGAAAATAATATTCTTTGGTCACTTTGATATTTCTGCTCCATCACAGTGGAAGAATTGTCCTGCTTTGAATTTCTACTAAAATGTGGTGTAAAAAAAATCCTCCATAATGCCTTTTACTTAATTTCACTTACAACTGCCGGCAGCTCTTACAAAGGCGTTGTCAGCCTATCAAATGATTGGCTTTGTGAACACATGCATGTAAATTCCGTGTCTGTAACAAGCCCATGTGCATGTATCTGTGTGTTCTCATGGATGCAGCCTGACTCTGCAGGCCTGGAGGGTTCGCATGAGTAAAGCCAAGTAGCAGGACTGAGCAGTCCGGCCTCGTCCCACAGGGAGAGCTTGGCATTCCTACTTCACCAAAACCCTGCCAGTAGTGGGCCCCTCCTCCTGTCGTTGTCAGGAGCAACAGCTGAGAGAGCTGCTGAGTTTGGATCTGAACTGAACCACGTGGACCTGGAGCCCCCTTCTGCTCTGTCTTCTGCTCTACTGTAAATAGATCCCCTTAGATTTCATAATGTACTTCACTTTGTAAATGGCTACAGATAATGAAGCTTCGTGAAATCAAAGAAAACCCAGATTTCTGTCAATTTTTCAGTAGAAACATCCATGCACACAGAGCACATCTGATCTGAGTCCTGCACATCGAATATTAATGCATTACAGCCACACACAAACAGTACCTTCATTCATATTTTTGCTAGAGAGAGTCACAGAAGAACACGCACACAAAAGAAAGAAATAACAAAATGAAAAACAGCATGAATGGGAGTGTGCAGCTTTGCCAAGGCCACCATAATGGCTGCTGATGCTCGTCCATAGAAAAGCTTTTATGGCGAGTGCTCAGGCACAAACTGCCATTAATTCATTTCTGAGAAAGAAAACAAAACAAAAAAAAACACTCACATGTTACAAACCACCAAAACACTGATGGTGTCTCATCCTGCCACACTGGGAGTTGTCTCAGACTGCTCAGACTGTGTGGTGTGTGTGTGTGTGTGTGTGTGTGTGTGTGTGTGTGTGTGTGTGTGTGTGTGTGTGTGTGTGTGTGTGTGTGTGTGTGTGTGTGTGGAGGAGGTGTTCTTTTTGACTTTATAAAAAGTCTTGGATTATTTTGTCCAGTCGTCAACCTCTCCCAAACCTTTAAAGGTCTGTTTTTAGGGTTCAGATTTGATTTGGTTTTAAGGCTGAGGTAAGAGTTAAGGCTGGGATTATGCTGCGTTGACATGGAATCCGGCAGATGGTAGATGGCAGAGCAAATGTAATTTTAGTGAACAAGAGCATCGGCATCCAAAGTTAAAAAATGTAACTTTCTGGCATCCTCCATAATGGCATTTCCACCAGATTAAGCATTGCTCCAACACAAGTAGAAAACATTATCCAATCTGGAGAACAAAAAGCAAATTATTTTGGTGTTGGTGTCTCTTCTTCAGACAAATGTGCACAAGGCTCATACTAAGTGCAGTTCTCTTTTCACTATCAATGCTGAAAATTAATAAATAAATGACATTTGGAAGGAATTTAATTTATTAAATCACTTTATGTTTGCAATAGAATATGAGTAGAAAGCTTCCCTTCATGATTGCTACAATAATTACATAAAGTAAGACATGAAATAATGTTATTCAATATTTTATATTTTTTCAATATTTTGACACATCATCATAATAACATATTGTCATGCATATTGTATTTTGCCGTCCTGTCATTTAAAAAAAAAATATTCCCATGACGTTCAGGAGGTGTTGCCATCTACCACCTGCTGGATTCAATGTGAACGCAGCATTAGGAACTTAGTTTTGATGGCGGAGGCTAAGGTATGGAGCTAGAGAATGCATGATATTAAGGAGTGTCGTTAGTGGGTTGTGTGTGTTTTATAAAAAAAAGAGAAACAAGGAGAAAGCCTAAGTCATGCACTTTCTATTAAACTGGAACTTAAAGTTCTTTTTAAACAGTGAATCGCCAATGGTAATGCTGTGCTGCATTGGTAGGTGAAATCAAAATATCTTAACAACAAAATCATCATTAATTTATGGCCATTCAAATAGCCTTTTTCTCTACAACTGAGAGCCCCCCCACACACACCTGCAACTGAACCCACATTAACCTTCCATTCAGCACATGTGCCCCATATTCAGTCCCAAAATAGGATGTGATGTTAGTTTCCAACGTGGGTCATAAAATAAATACTAAGCAGCGCAATTAAACATCTAAATGTTCTGTGAGATCAACACTACAGCTTTTATATTGATTGTGTCAAAAACAGATTAATGGCACAACACTAACATCAGGATGTGTCCATTTTCCACCTTTCCATCTTTTTGTCTACAGCACATCAGCATCTCTGGAGTTGGAGACACCCAAAAGAACTAAAGCAAGACACACAGTCCTAAAGAATATCCTAAAAATGTACATAAACTTTACCTCAATAAAAAAGGTAAAATATTGATTCAATTACAAATGATCCATTCAAAGAATAAAGCAGATTACAGGACTGATGGACAGGAATACTCAGCCACAGTTATCAGTGATGCGGGCGTCACTTTAAGTGACTGGGAGATGGAGCGTATGGATATTTGCAGAGATCGGTCCTCGTGTGACCAAACTCCTGCAAACACCTCCCACACTCCACCACCTGTGCACAAATCCATCAAATGTAATTCACTGCTGTTGTTGCTTTTCAGGCTCACAGTGATACAAACAATGAAAGAGATTCATCTGATTGATTTATTGAGCTAAAACAAAAAAGTACAAATACAGGATTTGTGGGATACCAGATGTGATTGACTGCATACCAGATGTTTGTCTTTTGTTGTTAAGGTGCAAATCAATTTAAAATTATTTATTTCCAACGAATCCCAGGCCCCCCAAACACCATAGGTCCAAAAGTCACTGATTTGTTGCACATCAGTAGATTTGGGCAATTTAAATGGCAAGGAGCACAACTTAAGTATGATGTAAACATGTTTGGTATGATTTCTTTCAAAAACACAGGAATAAGGTAATGGGCAACTTAACATGGCATGGCCCAAAAACTAGCAAGAAATTTGCTTTAAAAATAACTTTTAAAAAAATGAAAAAATAACTAGAAGAAAATAACCTGAAAATAAACAAATTGCTTTATTTTTTTTAGTGCTGTAATTTATTTTAAAAAATTGTAACATAATTTTAAATGTAAATTATAGTAATTATAAAAATAGTTTTCTGGATATTTCCCCCCCTTCTTTTCTGCGTGTAGGCGTAATTACAGCTGCACAACTGGGAGGTACGATATTTCTAAGGAATACATGAAGGCAGCACGAGTCTACATTATAATAATAAACATTACACGTGGATTGACATGTAAATGCATGTTTATAAGTTATCCACAAACTTCAGGAAGTGTCTGTGCGTGCGTGTGTGCACGCGCATGTGCTCGCCCAGCAGCTGCTCGGGCTTCTCCTCCCCGAGCTGTAATCAGCGGCTTAATGAGTCTCAGTGGCTTTCATGTTCTACACTGTCAGCCTGGGTTTGTGTAATGTTTGATGCTCCGTCTGAGGAGCACACACATAATTAAAGAAACACACATGCACACACAAGCATGTTCACTCCCCAAAGCGAACATACCGACATTTCTCACACCGGTCTTTAGCTTTATGAGAGCGCTAAAAAATACTCTGTGTAAAGTTGCACCCAAAAGGAGGTGGGGGCTAAACAAAGGAGGAAATGAAAAGGCGATAAAAATAACAGAAGAAATGGCTTCTTTAAAAATGTGTGTGCTTGGGGAGAGGGTGTGCAAGGGGAAACGTTTTCTCCCGGGAGAAGAGGAATTATTTCTCTCTGGAATAAGCAGGGAGGCTTTCTTAATGATCACTCACCTTCAGTGTAACGCAGCCGCACTGACGAGAGCGAGGCTTTGAAAACTCCGTGATGAGACGCATCATTAGAGAGAAAAGGAGAGCGAGAGATGGAGGGAGAGAGCAGAGAACGAGTGAGCCACCTTCATGTTTGTTTTGTGGTGGGACGCTGCAGCAGCTTTGTCCCTTAGGATGTTCTAGTCAAGCTTTGACAGCTGTTGTGGCCTGGAGCATAAAGGCATGCACCGGCTTATCCCTTCTCCTCACAAACAGACCCCTCAAACCAAAACTCTCCTCCTCTTTCTGCCCCCTCATCTACACATCAACACAAACTGCTTCTTTCCTTAGAAACATGAACAAAAACATTTGGAAATTCTTCTCCATGCTGCTTCAACAATCATCATCTAATGTGTTAATCCAGCACTGGACTGTCTAATTCCCAGTGAATATCACAGCAAGTCACTCATGTCTCGGGCTCTATATTTAGCCCAAGGAATTAAGGGAGGAATTAATAAACACAGACATGACTTAGTCTTCATTATTTGGGGGAGGGAGAGGGAGGTGCACTTATTACACAGAGACAGAGGGAGTGGGAGGAAGAGAGATACAGAGTATGAAAACTGTCCTGATTTCTCGCTCCCATTATGTCCCTTTTTCCCAAAATTCACTGGGGTGTTGCGTAGTCACGAGATACACTAATAAAGAAATAGTTCAAAAAACGCCACACATCGTCCTTACAGACTCACGAACCAGATTCTGCAAGATTCACAACAAAGCCGTGAAGGTTCAAGAGGCCCTCCAGTGCCTACAATAGTAATTTGCTTATAGTGATGTCATTTTTGGAGTTTTTTTTAGATGCTTCAAATCCCTAAAATCTGCACATCCTGAACCTAAAGACCCCTGTGTGCTCATCTGGGATGTGGTATTTTACCACTGATGGTTGGAACCAGACAGTATATGAATTTAGAAGAAGAAATGCAGATTTGTCATATGTGCTATTTGGCTGACATAGAAAACGAGTTTCTTTTTGTTTTTCTACTGCCCTTTTAATGTGGAATTGTGAAAATTAGTGTAGTAACATAAAAACAGATATTAATTTAATAAAGATGGATGATGCTCAAAGATTAAGGCGATTAATTACATACAAAACATTTAGATTAGCTCGTTATCTGGAGAAAGCATGGAAGATGAGAAAACAAGCTCAAGCTCAAGATTAACTGTGGATTTGTAAAAATTAGTAATTTTTTTTTCACTGCTCAATCCTTTTTTTGTAGAATATTGGTCATAAATTATTTTGTAACTTTATTTATTTATTTTGTTGTTGTTGCTGATATCTGTAAAACCAGAAGATGATACATGCTTTGTATTGTGATGGTTGTAATCCCTTGTAGGATGGGCCAGACTGGCATGACACAGAGATAAAACTAAAAGCTAACGTTAAAAAAAACACAATAGTTGATTAAAGTACTGAAATTTTGTAATAAAAAAAAAAGAAGCAAAAATAGCCCTTTTCATTAGATTTTACAGAATATGGTGATCCAAAATATTTTTTTATGTAGACACACAAAGAAAATATTTCTTAACACTCTATAAGTTATTTGAACAATGTGCATCACTTAGTTTTTGAGATATGCTCATGTTTATTAGCAGAGTGCATGGATGGTGATGGATTCATCATTCATTCCTCAGGCGCCCCACACGCTTCTGTACCACACATATTTGAAGGGCAATGACGTCATCGCGAGCCTACAATGTGATGACATGGATGACAGAACCCTTAGCTTCCTGTTGCAAAATGACTGAATGTTTTAGTTATCACGGCTTACATTTTAGATCAATACATATACAGGATTATGCAAACAACAGTCACCTGCAGGCACAATGTGTAAACACCCTCGATATTCCAGCGTATTTCAAAAGTACCATGTTTGCATCTCAGGTAAGGTGAGGGGATGTAAGGTAATGCAGTGATGACGGGGAAGACAGAAGCCCTAGCTCTCTGCTGTAAAAAGAATGATGGATATATCATGGAATCAGCAATCTCCCACAGCAATTGCATGGGAAATAATGGTATATTAATGGTGAAATACTGCGTTTGCAAGGCACGTTAAGGTAACATAAGGTTACGACATGATTACACAGAAGACAGAAGCTTTAACTTTCTGCTGAAAAAACAGTCAGTGCTTTAGCTATTATTGTCCTTATTTTAGATCTACTGAAAAAGATCCACGCAACTCGGGAGGATGTTTGTTTTTAAAGAATTAAGACTGTCTGGCATATCTTTTAAATTTGTTATATTAGTTATACGTGTCTGTTTTCCCATGTTCTGTTATCATGAGGATTTTGTTTTCAGGGTTTTGAGGTTTTCTTTGTTGCATTTTTTCTGTTAGTCATGTTTCGTGTTTTATTTTGTCATACCAATCGTATGTGTCATGACTTGTTTTACTGTCTTGTCTGCCCCATTCTCATTGGTTACACCTTGATCTAATAACCCTTCTAGTAAAGACTTTTTGTTCAAATCATGCTCGATACTGAGACTTGCAATTTATATATATCTATAATTCTCCTAATTATTAATTATGTTACAAAAAATAATGATAATATAGTTATTTTGCACTTTATTTTAATTTTTTTATTTTTGCCCCCCCCCCCCCTTTTTTTTTCTCATTTTCATGTAATTTTTTTTTTTTTTTTTTAACAAATTTCTTGGTAATTTTTGGGCCATTTCTTGTTAAGTTGCTCCTTGCCCTCTTCCCATGTTTTTGAAATAAATCAAGCAAATTTGCTTAGGTTTCAAAGGGTTAACGATTGGAAATCTCCAAAACTGGAGACAGAGAGTTTTTACAACTTTAGTTTGAGTAGATTTTAATGCTGTTCTACCTGCATTTGATATTTACACTTAATATGTTATCTGTTGAGCGTTCAGTCATATATTTTGCCATTTGCTATATGTTTGAGTTTGAGAAACAGCAATTTCAGACAGATGTCTTTTATGAAAACAACTGCACATCATCTACCACATGCCAGGTGGCAAACTGTCAAAGCTGGTAAAGAAACTCTAGCATCTGGAATCTACACTGTAGTGAATATTGGACTTACATTCATCAGGTGGACACAAACTCGCAGTGGGACAATAATGTTGCTCTGTCCTCTGAGTGTGGGAGTAGGCAACTGTTTGCTAACATGTCAACAAGTTAGCAGGCAGGTGGTGTCTGTGTGTCTTGAAGCTTTCTTTTTCTTTGAATTTTTTTGTGGCCAAATATTGACTTATGCAGACTGAAGTACAAATTTGAATGTGTTACTTTCACTCAGTGTGCTATTTGTGCTTTTAGAAAAATACCTGAATACATCTCCCATCGCTACAGCTCTTTGACAAAGACGCCACATGCAAAGCGGGGATGACACAGAAAAAGAGCAGAATGAGGATGTTGTGACGGAGCTGTGCAGCTGAAGATGCCTCAGTCTCGGTCCTGTGACTGCTGTGGTTCTCGAAAATGACCCAGTGTGCAGTGAGGCAGCGTCGTCTCCTGCATGGCTGCACCACGCTGCTAAACCCTCAAGCCAACTGACCGAATGATCTCTTTAGCACAGAGTGCCTGCTGAGGATCCAGACTGCTGTAGGCTACAAGTCAAGTGTAACAGAGCTAACTTTCTATGACTTGAAACTCAGTTGTGATGTAAATATATGCAAAAACATGTCTGATATTAGGTCTGTTTTAAGCATTTAGCAAGAGACACCAGATAAAAAAAATGTATGTCCTTTTCTCGGTACACCAGGCCATGATACTGTCCATTTCTACTTTGCAACCGCGTTGACCACCATTGCTGTTACTCTGGATGTGGTCAAAACTGTGACCTCCCATCAACATGTCCAGTAAGACAGACCACAAGAGAGAAACCACCATTATTTTCAAAAGTTAGCTTTCTGATAACTGAAGCTCCGTAGTAACATACAGGTTACTGGCTTTCTGTTACATTCATCTAACAGTTATGGGGTCCTATTTTTATAAAACTGGTACAAATGCACGTGGTGGCTTTTGGCTGTGGTGCAATCTAAGCATAGTAAGGTGCAAAGGGAAGGACAAACTGAAATAGGTGAAATGACCACGACCTCTTAATACCTCATTACATGGTGGTAGCAGATGTGTGTACAAAATTACTTGGTTACGTTTAAGTAAAATCCAAATTAGCTGTTCAATAAGAATATTCAATCAATCTTTTTTTTTTTTTTTTCCATATAGCGTTTGAGAATGTGTGGTTTCGGCAGGATTTTCACATATTATTGTAAAGAAAGCCAGTTTAGCTCTCTGGGTTAATGTGGGCTAACTAACAATATCACAAATTGCGAAAGCCAGAGATTGTGTTGTATTACGTTGCTGTGAGCTGTAAAATTATTATTTAAAAGCAGAAGATAACTTTATCTGATGTTATCTCAGAGCCTGAGCAACACTTTGTTAGGGCTATTTTCTTGTTTTTTGTCCTTTTACATTTTTTGTTATAATCAAATAATTAGCTTTGTTTGTTTGTTTGTTTGTTTGGGTTTTTTTTGTTTTGTTTTGTTTTGTTTTGTTTTTATTAATTTCTTGCCAGTTTTTGGGCCATTTCTTGTGAAGTTGCTCCTAGCCCTCTTCCTGTGTTTTTGAAAGAAATAAAGCCAATTTGCTCAGGTTTCAAAGGGTTAACTCTTGGAAATCTACACAACTGGAGACAAAGAGTGTTTTTTTAAAATGTTTGTACATTTTTTCTTTGAGTGGGTTTTAATGCTAATTGAAGAAGCATAGGAACTATGGTATGTTGAAACAGCGGCTATAGTCTTTGTAGTGATGTCACTTCATTCCCACATCTTGGTGCTTAACTTGGTGGTTGAATGATGTGTTATACTATGATATGAAAAAAAACACATTGTATGACACATTTTATGAAACCAAATTTGAATGACTTAAAAATTAGAAATATAAAAAAAAAGAAAAAGAAAAATACTAAATATGTGGCTGAATTATGGGAAATGCACATAAATCGATGCACCAAACTCATGAAGGAAACATAAGGAGTAAAATCTTGAATTACATTTATAACATGCTCCCCTTTTTGCATCAGCATCCAGAACAGGATCTCCATGATGTGGCTAAATGACACTCAGCTCATGCGTGATACTGGGTGTGTTACAAGGTTGCCGTGCTGAGACTGGGCCCACCGCCTAATGTCCTCTCCTCCCTCACTTTCTCCCTCCTCTGCTGCTCAGGCCAGCCAACATAACAAGGCTAATTGGGCCATTTAAATGTCACAGAGATCTGAGAAACAAGAAAAGCTTCTCCCTGATACATGTGCACTTATCTACTTATGTTTGTCCAAGATTTTAGCACCAACATCTTAATGACATATTGTGGACATGTTTGTCTCCCCTAAGTCAAGCAAATCTAAACAGGATTTAGCAGATTGCCAGGCCATATGTAAAACAAATAGTGTTGACTTTTTGGGGGAAAATCTGCTCAGTTATCTAAACATGCTCTCACAGAAGTTGAGTGCAAGCAATGATCTCATCGCTTTTCTTTTATAAAAGCACCCTTATAGCACCTGTTTGGCCTTGAATCAGGATTCAGGGGGGGATTCACCGCCCTGTTTCCTGTTTCAGCCTCATTCATCGCTCTTTATGAATGAGGCTGCAGCTGAGCATTTAGTAATGTAAACAAATAGCTCAACATGAGCCTTGTTTTCATCCATCAATCTGCAGCAATCAAACCACTGATAAGGGCACCAAGAACATGCAAATACACACCTTCATACACTTTTTTTGGGGGGGGGCAGAGATGAACACTAAACATTTAGAAGTGAGCTGAGCTCACAGCTGTCAAACGGGGAAGATAACTGGATAAGGCTGGCTGTGATCGAAAGGCTTTTCACTGCCCTTTTAACCATCCAAACACACATAGCAGACAAGAGAAAGCACCAATTGTGATTCAGTGACAGTAGGATGCATTACAAGGTCACTCACAGCTTTCACCCAGAGGCCTGGGTTTCATGGATCTTCACAAGAGCCCAAATACTGCATCCTTAAATGCATGAAACAAAGTCGTGATGTTATTGTTGCATGATTGAAATCCTGCAAAAAACAATGTTACAGGCCTCCTGTGAGCGGCTCCACTTCTGTTATAATGCATGCATCATTGTATGAATGATATATAGGCTAGATATAAAAAGGAAACCGGTTTCTCCATCATTTCTGTCCTTGCTTCACACTTCATTATCATACAGTAACCGCCCAAACACACTTAAAAAGGTGAGCCTAATGCCCATTGACAGTTACAAAGGCTACCAATTTGTCAGTATGTTAGAAAGCATGTTTTGGATATTAAAATTGAATTTCCCAAAAGATGCATTACTAATTTTCGATGCTTAACGTTGTCGGTTTGCAGCATAGTGCAGACTGCGCGCTATGGAGAGGCTGAAGGCAAAGGAACCTCCTCACGGAGCTCAGCCGACACATGCCGCAAGATCCCGGCATGCTTCCATTCCCTCCTCGTCCTTCAAGACGTGCACGCTCACTGTGCAAAACCGTGATGCTTGATTCGAGAGAACACAATTCTAATTCATGCGTTTTTGAAAAAATCTTACCATTGTGTCCATATTCTCCAAATGCAACTCTCCGGCTCTGTGGATCCTCCGGGCCGATGAAAGGCTGTGCACTCAGGGGGACAAATCAACCCAAACGGGGCTGCGAAGGTACGAGACTACCTGGTGGTTTCTCCGGGCAGCACAACTTCCACCCGAAAGGTAGCTCGGACAAAATGTTGCGGACTTCCTACGACGAGATTCTTTAGCAGGAAAACTGACAAATGAAGTCACATTTCCCTCGCAAAGGTTTTCAATGATCACTGGAGATAATTGGAGCAATTCTGCTGCCCTGCGGATGGCTGCTCGCGTCGCCCTCCACTGAAGAATGCGCCGCGCATTTCAACTAACCTCCTCTCTCTCTCCCTCTCTCTCTCTCTCTCTCACTCTCTCTCTCAATCTCTAAATCTCTCTCGCTCTCTCTCTCTCTGTAATGCACAAACACACACACAAATGCGCGCGAGGAAGCACAAATCTAATTTTGCATGATAGATGTGAGACGTAAACGGGTTATGTTAAATAATCCAGTCACTCCGGATTCAACATATAAAATGATATGGATGTGATGTGGTAGAACGTGTGTGTGTGTGTGTGTGTGTGTGTGGGGGGGGGCTAAGGTCATTGTAACGGGTCAGCAGATTCAGAACAGAGATCAGGACCATGGACAGCGGCCATCATTTTATTCACTCCCAGGAATAAAACAATAAAGTTTAATTTTTTTCTTGAGCTTCTGTGCTCCTCAATAACATTGAAAAACAATGTACTCTGTCCTTGCTTCTGTGAGGGACTGGGCAAATCTGGAAGAAGCTTTAAATGAACTGAGTATGGTAAAAAAAAAAAAAGTCTGCTGTCAAAGAGGAGGGTGAAATGTGATAAATTGTACAAATGGTGATAATGAAGTACACATAGACACCTTAAAGGTGTTCATGGTGTTGCACTTGGTTGCACACATGAAAAGAGAGTTGGGAGAGAGAAGTTCAAACCCTACATAGTTCCACGCCTCCGCACAGCTGGCCAATCGCTGCGTGGAGTGGGCGTGATTGTCGGTTTTCTGGAAGTTGTGAAAATTGTGGAGTGCAGCAGATGGCCGATGCGTGTTGACTCTTGTAAATTGTAGCTCTTCAGTTTACCGGCCAGTCATTACACAATGTGAATGCCTCAAAATTTATAATGGACCGTGTGCTCACTGACACAGATTGAGCACATGCCTTTTTTCTTTTAATCCATCTTGCACATGAAATTCACTCACAAGATAACTGTTATCACACAGTTTGTATGCTTAAAACAAAGTGCCTGTGGAATCATCTAACAGCAACTGAACACCCTTTTTGGCAGGGGAGGTGATGCCATCCAGTATTTTCTGTAACTTTCCACAACAAACAGACATCACATCCACTTAAAGCTGAGGCAGGCAGTTTTATTTTGGCATCACTGGGCAAAAATCTTACAATAAACTTTGAGCATTTTGTAATTCAAGTGGACTGAGAGAATACTGAACTTCTGCACCTTTTCTTGGCTCTTTCTTTGGGCAACAGCTGCTCAAAACTGCAGAGCAACTCTAACAGGGAAGACCAACAGCATGTGATGTCGGAAGGTTGGAGTTTTTGAGATAGGAAGTCATTCTTCCGAACAACATGGATCTACAAAGAAGATGTGTTGCATTTCAATGCTAAGAGCATTCAAACAAGAGGTTAATGGCTGTTTCCAGTTTATTTATGACAATGTATAGCAAAGGAAACCAATAAGGTGAGCCAGGATTTTAAAGATATGTATTTTAAACCACTAAAATATAGCTTGAGAATAGCTTAACCTGAGTTGTTATCAGAATTTATCATTTATTACAAAAATTGACAGCAGTTAACATTATTACCATATTACACTTTACATGTGATCAAAAAGAAAAATCTTACCATTGACCAAACATTGACCTGCCATGTTTATGCATTTATGATGTCAAGTTGGAAAACTCGTGTTATAAAATTATCCCTGAGTTGCCAAGTTGTTTTTCCGACATGAGAGCCCGTTCGTGTGAATTTTCCTAGTGGGAAAGTCATCATTCCTATTATTCAAACAGTATATGAATCCAGCATTAATTGGAGATAGACTTATAGCCCACTTAGGCAATTTAATTGGAGTACTGTCCTTGTTCCAGTAATCAAGCACTGGGGGTGAATCCATTGACGGAAGTTTGTCTAACTCCGCCAGAGAAGGTGGCAATATGCCTCCTCTCAGCTACGTGTTATTGGACCTTCTTCTGGTTGACCTATTACATAACCACATACAGTGATAGGCCAGGTGTGTGGATGTGTGAAAGTGGAGGGGGTTTAAACTTCTCTCTCAAGCTCTATTTTCCATTTTTCGCAAAACTACTTCCATCTTTTTGCGGGTAAATCCAAGGACAACAACAGGAATTCCTTTGAGGTTCGACTGTGTGAAAGTGTGCACTGAAATCCCCATTTGTATCATTTAATGTGCCTCAACAAAAAGTACTGCTCTGCAAATAGAGTTCTTGGAGAGGGATCAGGGAGGCAGTGGGATGCAGCCAGGAGGCGGCTGTGATGGCACGCTTTTCACTATGCCTTCAAATTTGGCCATTTCTGAACAGGCATTTTGCTTTTAGACATGTTGTGCAACCTAGTTCATTTATGGCTCTCTTCACAGCGCTCTCCACCACCTTTACCAAAACACCAAATGAAGGAATTTTGGAAGAGTGGTGTTCAGTCCTTCAGTACAATATGGAGATCTACTGACTTACATGTCATGCTGACTTCCTATAGCTCTAAATGTTGCTTTTTTATTTTAATTTTTTGCACATTTGTCTTCACAATCAATGCACAATCCAGTCTTTAAAATCTGGTTCTGTACGCTTTTGGGAATTGAAATCTTTAACTACTAACAGTTGTAGTGATGCATGAACCGAGGAGGAAGAGGAAGAGGAGACCTTTAGAAGACTGGCTCTAAAAATAATTCTCTCTATCATACTGACTTGCTCTCTGTGATTGATGTAAAACTCTGTTTATCTGCAGGAGAATGAAAAACAAACAGAAATGTGGATTCTTTGGGAGGAGAGGCTTAACACACAACTACAAATCCCACCGGAGAGAAAAAAAAATGGTAACGGGTTACAGAACATTTACGTCTCTTCACTCTTAGAAATACAGGTTCCAAAAGGGTTCATTTTGGAGGGCTGAGGTTCTACCCCCAGCCATTTGCTTCTGAAGAACCCATTTTAAAAAAAGGGTTCTTAAAGGGTTCTTCGTAAGACTACGAGTTTGATTAAGAACTGAGAACATGTGTAATGAAGTCAATTTCTATTTTAGAGCACCCCTTGGGGGGTTCTAGATAAAACCCTTGGAATATAAATGGGTTCACAGCAGAACCCCCTTGGTGGGTTCTAGATAAAACAATTGGAATATAAAAGGGTTCTCAATATAACCCCGTGGGTGGGCTCCAGATAAAACCCTTGGAATATAAATACGTTCTCAGTAGAGCACTCTGTTTGGGTTCAAGATTAAACCCATTTTTTAAAAAAAGGTTTCTCAGTAGAATCCCTTTGGTTGGTTCCAGATGAAACCCTTGGGATATAAGCAGGTTCTCAGCAGGACACCCTGGATGAGTTCTAGATGAAACCCTAAGAATATGGAAGGGTTCTCAGTGGAACCCCGTGAGTGGGTTCTATATGAAACCCATGGAATACAAAAGGGAGTGAGTGGATTCTTGTTAGCATGCTTAAAAGTTGAAAAAGGTTCACACACAGAGAGGGTTCTGGGTGGAACCATAACACTATAGAAGGATAGATCTGGGTGGAACCTTTCACAGATGATTTTAGGTATTACCCTTCATGTTGGGTTTTAGGGATATCCCTCTGAAAGTGTTCCAGTTGAAACCTTAATAAAAGGTTTTACAAGGAACCAAAAAGTGCTTTCTGATCCTAAAGGAACAAGCAGTAGAACCTTATATGGTTCTAGTCAGCACCTTTATTCTAGTTTGGATAAAAATCGTCTTCATCTTTGTAAACCTGTATTTTCTCAATGCTCTGCCATGTTCTTCTGCAGGAAGACGGAGGGAAAGAGGTGACGGAGCTGCAGCAGGGTGATCACAGTAGGAGGTTTATTATTATATCCATCTGCACTGAAGGAGAAATGGCAGAGTGAGGTCTGTATTTGATGTACAGCACATTTGGCTTCAGCAGAAATGTCACAAAGTGCACCAGATTTCACTTGCTTTTATTCGACCTCCAATTGTCTTAAGTAGATCCTCTCCAGCACCTAAAATTCAGCATGTATCTGATTTCTCTTTTTCATCTAACCCTCGTGCTGAAAGTCAGTGTATTTCATTCTACTTGTATTCCCCATCCTGCCGTCATCTAGCCCTCCCACACAGTGTGTAGTGGTGACTCAGGCACCTTGAGTCTGCCTTCATCTCTCACCCCGAGCTGCAGAGAGAAGAACAAATCCTTTTTTTTACTTTCCTTCATTCTCAGATCACTACATCTCTTAGAAATATCACACATGCATGTACCGTCACACACACACGCACTCAGGCCGCTCTGAAGGAATCGTGATCAGGATTTGAGTGGTTCGCTTGACGCAGTGACATCATCACTAATTGATCCTCTTTTGAATTCTGACAGTGGAATAATATGCTGCTGTATGGGGTTGCCATAGCAACTGGCCCATTTCAGTGCAAGAGGATGTGGAGTGCTGCTGGAAGCTGGGGGGTACTTGGGGATGTTGGGTTGGGAGTGGGGGGTTGGTGGGTGAGGATGTGAATAATGGGGGTTGTGAGCTGCCTGAAAGGAAATAAAGAGTTAATAGAAAGAAAACAATGTCAATGCAGTCACGGCATTCGTGCAAAAACACCTGTGAAGCACATGGAGCTGAAAATGACAGACACAATCCATCAAAACATGGAGAGCAGAGGGGCGGAGCGTTCATTTGCACCAAAAAACAAACCTATTTACAATTCATAATCATGCTGACGATGGTATTAGAGCAACTGAGCTATTGAGATTCAGATCAATCTCAAGTGTTGCCTTAACCGCAAGCTATTGACCTGGTACCTCCGCACAGATCCATAGTTGACTGATATTTCTACAGCAGAGACGAAAGAAGAAAAAACACCTTGAGTGGCTGATTGATTGACGTGCGGTGCTTGTGAGCTGCAGACCCAACCCTCTAAATAAACAGTCACTGTTATATCAACATAGAAACTAAAATCAACATCATCTCCATGTCCTGGAGCCTGTAACCCCGCCGTAAGACACACTGGCAGATTGACACCATTAGGGAGGCATTTAGTAGCTTATCATATTATAACAGAGCTACCCAAAGGCTGAGAAAATGCAAAATAATTCAATTTCCTACAGCAAAAATGCGCGTGTGCTATTCATAGATCTAAACTCTACTTCCACTCTTTGTTTTCTTTTTTTTTTTTTGCTTTTATTATACTTTGCATTAACTCACACTACACATTTTAAGTGCACTTTCCAAAACATATGACCTCCACAAAAATGTTTGACAGACAAGCAGCAATATGTTATGCAATTGAACAGAAAACAGACAGAAAATAGTGAGCTCTGGGTAGTGACCGAAAGAATGACATTGCGGATACAAGCGGCCGAAATGAGTTTGCAGTGACTGGGCTCAGCCTTAGGGATAGGGTGAGGAGCTCAGACATCCAGGAGGAGCTCGGAGTAGAGCTACTGCTTCTTCACTTCCAAAGGGGCCAGTTGAGCTGGTTTGGGCATCTGATCAGGATGTCTCTTGGGAGCCTCCCCATTGGAGGTGTCCCCAACATGTCCAACTAGTAGAAGTCCCGGTGGCAGACCCAGAACACACTGGGGGGATTACATATCTCTTTCTGGCCTTGGAACGCCTCTGGGTCACCCAGGAGGGGCTGGAAAGTGTTGCTGAGAAAAAGGGACGTCTGGAATACTCTGCTCTGCCTGTTGCCCCCGCAACCCCGCCCTGGATAAGCAGAGGAAAATGGATGGTTGGATGCCAAAATCTAGTTGTTTAGATTTTGGCATCCAACCATCCAGATTACCCAACATTTACTCAGCATCGTTTGATTTTATGTACATGGTGCAAGGGTATTCTGTCTAAAATTTCATTTAAAAAAAACAAAAAAAACAGTGTGATTTGATTTGTAGAACTGTTCGTAATGGATGGACTTACAGACATTGCAAACCCCAACAAATGCACTACAGCTAATAACAGTTGTTTTTACAGCAGCTATGAAAAATTTGATCATGGATCTGCTCAAACTGCAGTTAAACACAATGTTTGAAATCTGTTTTATTTCTACTCTAGAAATCGACCCAATTGTCCAACAGCCACGTTGATCATTTGGCAAATGAATTCTGCTTCCATACATCCCACACTGTTCACATCTGATCAGTAATGCTGTACATTCTGAGTGCACTGACAGAGGGAGGGGTCGCCATGCTGTCGGGGAGATAAATGCAGGCAGAAAAGGCCACTGTGAATGTTGGGGAATTTAAATATAACGCATCTCTCCCTCTCTGCCAGCAGGTCCTCCTCATCATGCTGTAGCAATAACAGCGATTGAAATTACCATGGCAACAGAATTTATACCTGAAAGCAAAGCTGTAGAGTAGCTGGAAGAGGAGGAGGGATGGAGAGTCAGAGAGAGAGAGAATGAAAAACAAGGGATGAGAGCTGGGGCCTCTCATAACACAGCATGATTTATGAAGGTCTGGGAAAGTGGGAAAGAACATTTACAACACATCCACCTTACACCAAGAAAGAAAAGGAATTGAAGCATTAAAGGGCAGGCAGCAAGATGCATTCTTTCTCTTCACCCCTTTTGCCTGTCGCCATCCTCTTCTCTTTCACCCAATTTCTCTCTTTTCTGTCATTGTAAAAAGCTATGAAATGTTTCTTCTTCTCAGTTGCTTCTTCTCTTGTTGATATAAGTCTCTTTCTGGCAAAATATACGTTATATATTGACCTTATCCAATCTGAATCGATTCTTTTCTTTATTTAGTCCTTCCAATCATAATGTGAATGAATTATCTGCCTAATTGACTGGCATCATTCCAGAGCTCCCAGACTTTCTTCTTTCATGACCTGCTTTGGAAATCCCCCAAAACTGTTCCATAAATGAATCTTATTATTTAATCATTGTAGCCTGGAAACTGCTATTAGACAATCCTTTTGCCCCTACCATTTTAGACCCACCCCCCATCACCTATCCTTACCTACATGAAAACTAATGCACCAAAATTGGTTCATAACCCATGTATTTAGAAGTGTATAACTCACGTATTTGGAAAGGTTGAGACCACGTGACCAGTGCACTGATGTTAATGATGATTGGTCATACCAGCTTATGATGGTCACTCTAGCTGCTTTATACATTAAAGTTCCTGAAATTGAAAGCAAATCCTTAAGTATAGAGAAATAACTGAGTCATGAGGTGAAAGTATGAAAAGCAGCATCCCACCTAAACCATTAAATACCAGAAAGAACTGGGTCAGGACCATCTAAGACCATCTTTGACCAGCTAGTACCAGCTAAAACCAGCAACCAACATAATCTGGTTTTTAGCTTTTATTTTCAGCAGGGCATATTTGCCTAAACCTAACCTTTGAACTTTTCATCCTTTGTAAGGAATTAATTCAGAGGATATCATACAAACCGTTACATGAGGATATATATTGTGCATGTTTGTGTACGCCATTTACGGTTTCTATCCTATGTCTTTAATTTAATGTTTGTTACTTGTAAAAAAAAAAAAAAAAAGAAGACAAAACAACAGTCTAAAACAGCTGTTACTCTGTCTGCTAAAAAAAACACTAGCAGGCCATCTAGGATGTCTTGACTGCCTCCACTAGTTGTTCAACTATTCATGCTATGATTCTAAAGTATGTGTCCATGTTACAGCAGCAGTACTGCCCTCTACATAGTGTCCTGATACAACAGATTCATTGGCGAGAGTTCCTATTTTCAGTCATGGGAATCTTTGATTTGGCCTTTGCAATTATTTTCCTTTCTTAATACATATTAAAGTACTCATTGTTTACTGGCGACTGATATTATATCAGAATACTTGGGCAATAAAATCCACGCTGCACAGAAAATGGCTGACAAGAGAGCAATGCGTGATTGATGGAGTGTTAACAAAATGGCCCTTCAGTCTGATCATCAGCATACATCTTAGTCGGGCCCTTGTTGACAAATGTGTGATTTCAAAGGATGAATTCAACTAGACTGTCTTTAAAAAGCTCCCCGCTCTGAACTGTCCTTATATTCTCTTACCACTCTGTGTTCTTGTTGTCTTTGTTGAGTGAGTGAATCATCCTCTTCAGCTACAGTCTCATCCAGATCAATGGAGATCTCCACATGGGTCCTCACAAACCTCCCCGCTCTTCCTCCTCGCTCTGCCATTGCCATGGAGACTCTAGTAAGCAGCATCGCTACATGGCGGGACTTGTCTGAGACACGCCATGCTTCCTAGTGGCCCCACAAGCACACATGGATACATCCACTGACAGTTCTTCAATTCAGGAGGTGAAAGAAATAGATTCTTCTTCTGTCTGACCATCCAGCATCTTGCCTCTTCTCCTTTCACTCAATTCCTCAACCACGTCTTTCTAGTTCAACATTTATTTTCTCGGCTTTGTGAGCAGGCCCCCATGTATAGCTTTAGATTTCCCCAGTGTGCATTGGATAACAGGTTTTAGAGAACTTTGCACAGTGACAGTAAAGTCTAGAGGGAAATAGGCTAGGGTGACTGCACACGTAGAAGTATGATCACAATAATAAATGAATGTGACAAGGCACAGGGGAAATAACACAAGCAAACTGAGTAATTCAAAGGTCAGAGAGTAATAATTAATGCTCTGTTGTGAAGTTACACTCTTGCAACTGTTGTCTTTAAATTCAATTACAAAGGGTGAAAGAAATTCCACAAAATTGAGGCAATTAATCTGGGGTGAAGTGAATCCAAGTAATTTCAACAGATTGTCCCAAAAGACAAGTCAGTAAACACAGTAAAAATGCATGCAAGGTCAAACAAGTCTCATAATCCCTGCACTCATACACCCACCAGATACAACCAACATGTCAACAAACACACATGCTGCCTCAGATGGTTAGGATTAGGTACCAAGGGTATGTATGGTTAGGTTTAGGATAAAGAGTGTTAAGGTCAGAGATTTACAGAGATCCAAAACCTAAGTCACAGGTTTCCCCACTAATCAGGAGCTATTTGGTGCACTTGTTCTCCTCAGCTGCTGGCAATCAGCCTGCTGGGAGGTTCTATGGGGAGGTATCCCTGCTCAGTTGGTTGTGTGTCTCCAAAGAGTCAACACCTTCAATTGACTTTCTGTGTTTTTCAAGTGGAAATCTGTGTTGCATGCGTGTTTGAAGTGTGATTCTTCTTTTGACCATTCATTCTGTTAACCTCTCCCAAGTCAGTGACTCCCACTTTACTCTCATTTTGGGACCAGTTCTTTCATTTGTCAATCATTTTGACAGAATGAGTAGGTGGTTCTGGAGAGTTTATTCCAGTGTCACCTTTTAAAAATCAAAGGGCCTGATTTTGCTTTCACCCTCTTGTACATATTCATTGTTCTGTTAGTTTCCCAAACCACAACCCATCTCCTCTAGGTTTTGTTTTCTGGGGAAATGTAACAAGAGGCACATGGCAGAGTAAAGAAAAAACTTTCACATTCAGACAGAAGCAAACACCAGGCTCCTGCATGAAAGTGCAGGGCTTGATTGACCTATCCACCGGCCCTCACGTCTGCCTTATTCATCCAGTGGCGTACCATACTGACATGAAAGGTGGCTTTTGCCATAGGGATCTTACACCAAAATCAATGCAAAAGCTGCAGTATTTGATAAATATGGAATGAGAATAAACTGGGTCTACATACTTTTGATCTGGAGCTGTTTTCATGGTCTTGGTCAACTGCAATGAACGGAAATCTTAGAAGCACACAATAATTATTACTAGGAACAAACGTTGGCAATTTTCCTCTAGACCAGCCTTGTTGCTTTTTTGTCTTTTAGCTTCTTTGTCCATCTATTTTGTACTTGTATTCTACTTACCTCCCTCTCTCTGTTTTGATTTCATTTATTTTCAACATAACCTCTCTTGCTTGACCTCTGACCTTACATAATGGACTGATCCACCTGAAGTGATGGGCAGGTGGGTTACAACAGCTGGTTCAGAGAGAGTCCAGAGAGTATAGGTAGGCTGTTGACAACTTTAGGACTGTGCAACCATTCATCAGATAGGTTTTCTAACATCAAGGGGCAGCAGCTGGCAGGTACAGTATATCTTTTTTTCCAACATTACTGGTGGGGGCATTGAGCCCAGTCCTGCCCGTTTCAACATAACAATGCCCCCCTGCACAAAGCCAGCTCCATAAAGAATTTGTTTTTACAGTTTGGTATGGAGAAATTTGGGGAACTTGACCCTGACTTCTGTCCCATCCAGCATCCTTGGCTTGAATAGAACACCAACTGAGGCTGAAGTCACAAATGATCTTGTGGCTGAAAGGGAGCACATCCCTGCAGCTAGGTTCAAAATCTGGTAGAAGGCCCAAAACAAGAAAAGTAAATGCTGTTAGAACAGTAAATTGTTGCCCAGTGGTTTTTGATTCATATGTTTAACAGTTGAAGATGTCTACATACTGTAGTTTTGGCTGTATAATATACCCTCTGTAGACAACAAAAATTCTGATTAGTGAGCTTGTCTGCTTTTGTTTTCTCCAAAGATGCAGGATTAGACTGTTAATAGTAAAGGCAATGTAAAGTAATTTAACAGAATGCTGATTTTCTTCCTTTTAGAAAGACCAGACACATTTATACAGTATGTTGTGGACAAGCAAAGATTTCCAGTGAAAGCTTTCTTCTTGCAATCATCATTAACCTTTATCTGGTAAATGGAAGAATGTTAATGTTTTGTGATTACTTTGTGTAAATAATGGCACAGTGATGGTCTTTATTGATATTGTACATTTTATACACAGAGGCAATACAAAGTGCTTTATATAATAATGCATCAAAAACATTAAACAGGAAACACAGCATTAGCCACGGATACACAAATGATAAGAAAACATGTTGTGTGGCGTGCTTAAGGTTTAATTAGAAGCAGCAGAGAACACTGCTTACTTGCACTGTTTGTACAAATACCTATGAAAAGTAATGCACATAATCATGAGCCAGTAATTTGTGTATATGGCATGTAATTATAAGGGCTGCAGCGAATGGCCAGTCTATCGATGGAAATTAGTATGAAGGGCAGAAATTTATGTTAGGAAGTGGACTGAGGTGCAATCTACATAGAACTTTTTGCCCTAGGAGACTAGCGTTTGGTACTATGTGAAGTGAAATGTGAGATATTTTATGGCATGTTGTCACCACCTTTTTTTTCCTAAAGCCATAACTTTACTTGCCTTAACCTAAACTTTGATTTTCATATTAAGTACACAACTTAACCTTAAGTATTTACTGTGACAACAACCTTCATGGGGCGCTAATTCATTATATATCCTATGAACCATTCTATATGCATTTTAGAAAGTGTGGTGGAAATTCTCTGCTGCTTTTGCTGGTGAAGAATGAAATAGAGACTTCTGCCGGCCGACAAGGTTTTATTTTCTTTGCAAAGAAAAGGTCAATCAACATGTGAGCGGTCAGGATGAAGAAAGACCCCGAGCATGGGGAAAACTGGACATTTTATGCTTGTGGAGAAACACACCCCTCGGCCTCTTATCAAAGGTGTGAGTTAAACTCATCACAGTTCAAAATACAAAAGAATTTGAATCTTGATGAGGAGACAGAAGGGAAGGATGTCTCACGTGGTTGAAATACAAAGGACTGACGCCCTAAGGTGTGAGAAACACACCCCTCGGCCTCTTATCAAAGGTGTGAGTTAAACTCATCACAGTTCAAAATACAAACGAATTTGAATCTTGATGAGGAGACAGAAGGGAAGGATGTCTCACGTGGTTGAAATGCAAAGGAACTGAATTCTGACATTTTGGTGAGGCGGTGGGAGGTTGTGTGTCTCACAAAGAAGTCAAAATTACAATTACAAAAGACAAACATACGATTGTATGTAGATACTTTTCAGTTTGAACCTGGACTTAAAGATGTACAAAGTCAGGGCAAGTCACTGTGCAGAGCATCTGTTTATCTATTGTTACATGTCTGTGTGGCATACAAATGAAATGCTAGGCTCTAGAGATGTTAGTTCATTTATCAGTTGGTCCACTGGTCCACTGAAATATCTCAAAACCTATTGGATGGTTTGTCATGAAATGTTGTACATGTAGACATTCATGATCCCCAGACAATGAACCCTAATGACTTTGGTGACCCCTGACTTTTCCTGTGGCGCCAGCATGAGGTTCACATATGTGATTTTTAGTGAAAACTTGCAGACTGTGGGATTGATTGTTACAAATTTGATGCATTCTTTTGGACATTCACGTTCCCCATTGTTATAACTGCGCTTTTCCTTAGCATAGCTAGCGATAGATATGTGATAAACCAAAGTACAAGTGATGTGGTTTTCAAGTGATTTTCTAAAGGACTTGTCTTGAGCTTGACCGCATTTTTGCCACTATCCTAAGCTTGTCATGCAGTGTTGGGCTCGCACTGCTCTGGTCTTGGTCTTATATCGGTCTTGCCTCTCCTTGGTCTAGGTCCTGACTTGGTCTCAACTCCTCAAACTCTTGGTCTTGTCTTGGTCTCCATACACTCCCATTGGGTCATGATTTGATCTTGGTTTAGGTGGTCTTGACTATAACATTGCCAAAAACCTATAAATTGACTGACATTCCCATCAGCCTCAGCTGTACATCCTCACAGAACTGCTGGCATGACTGTGAATTCTTAGCCTTGTTAATGTTTTTTTTTCTACACCCACAGTCCACAAAGTAGTTTCCCTTTGTCTGATAATAAGGAATCAATCAGCTGAATGTCTCGTTAGCAGTCACATGGTAACACTGACACTCGATGTCACTTCATTAGAAGCACGCTGCAGCCTGTGCCTCTTTTGCCCTTGCCTTGGTGAGTAATTATCTCTTGTAAGATCGCCTCGTTGGGCTACTTAGAAGGAGACACTTTAAGCCCCAACATGACAGCGTGTTGTGTGTTGCTGCACAAATTTGTTGTGACAGCTAGTTACTCAGAGCTCTGTGACCCAGCCATCCTGCAGACAGAAGAGACCATCCACGCAGTTAACTGGTGCATCTACGGCATGAACATTCCCCTCAACACGCTGCTGCGACACGATCCGACAACACAACAGAGAAAGTTACTACTTAACCGGAAAAGAAAAAAAACCTTTGACAGACATCTTCAGAGACAAGCAGAGCGCCAAGTGAAACATTAGCAGTCCAAACAATACGAGGAACAACTCTCTCTTGATAAATAAAACATTCAGCATTTCCATTAATGCTGTTCTACAAAGGGCTTGACGGGCCAGGGTAAAAAACAATGAATGCACTGTAGCAAGGGTACATTTCTCAGTGTCTCTATGCAGTGTGTGTGTGCATGCGTGTGTGTGTGTGTGTGTGTGTATGGGGGTGGGTAGGTATGTGTGTTTGCCTGCTCTTTTTTTCCCAGGACAGAGTAATTGCCTAATTCTCAGAGGACGGAGGCTATAAACAGTATTTCTTTTTAACTGTCATGAGCCCATAGCTCTTAAAAGTTTGTTCCTTTTTCCTGTCAGTTTGCAATTGCATCGCATTGCATGAAAAATGCGTCAGCTGTCACTCAGTCATGATCTGTGGCAGCAGAATATCCAGACCTCGGTAGAAATAGACCCCGAGAAAATAACCGAAGCAAATGAGAAGCCAGAGATTATTCCAGCCCATCGAGCTGCGGTGGTAAATAAACCTCAGAGGGATCCTAAAGCTCTGACCACGGTCTCTTTAAAACCAATTGCTTACAGTGATGTGGAATGTATTCTCCCTCAGCTTTTCATTAATCGATTAGTAATATCAAAACAGGCTAAAATCTGTGTATTCTAGAGAATAAAAACCTCCTCCTGGTTACAATTATTCCTGCACGTATTTCATCAGTTCTTTGTTTGTTTGTTTGTTTATTTCTGACCTTTATTATTCATATTTTAAATAATTTGTTTGAGTTTTTTAGTCGCTTTGGCAGCATGGCTCTAGAAATGGCAACCTCAGTCTGTTGGACTATCACTTTGGTTGAGACCAAAATATCCAAACAACTTTTAAATAAACTGCAATTAAGTTTGATCAATGTATGACTTTTTTCTTTTTTTTTAAAATGAGTATTTTGCACACTGCTCTTCCTCAGCATCACATTTCATTGGTAATACTATAGGGACCTTAGTGCTCCTTATATTACATTATTTCCAGCAGCGTTTCAGCCTTACACTGTCCAGTGGCGTATTATGCAGACGTGACAGGTTTTGTCCGGCTGTGTTCTCAACCAATGCCAACCCTCAGCGTACATGCTGCTGCAAGCAGGTGCTAGCTGGCTGTCCGCCAGCGAATAATAACAAAACGAAAGGTTCTGTCCAGCTGTGTTCTCAACTGATACCAGTCAGCATTGTATGATGCAGATTTGAAAGGTGGCTCCTGGTTTTAGGATCTTACGCTAAAAGCACTGCAGAAGTGTCAGTATTTGACAACTTTGAAGTAAGAACAGGCTGTTAATATGCTAATATTTAACAACTGACACTTGACACAAAGATGCTGATGTGAATGTAATCAAAGTAATTCTTAAAAAAATAAGATCCTACACATTGCTCAGCATTACAATTTACTGGCTATGTTGATGTTTTGGCCTCTGGACTTCCATCAAGAGCTTTTGAAAATGATGAATGCAAATACCCTTGATGTAATGCTAAGATCACACAAATAAATTGCACATTTCTGCTAACCATGGATATATTTTATTTGTACATTTTATATGTTAAATTTGTACGTTTCATGTAGCGTGTGTTGAAACCTGAAATTTCTTTCAATTGTCAATTTGATGGGGTGTCAGGTGGCTCAGTGGATAAAGCAGGTGCCCCATATATCAGGGCAATGTCCTTGCTGCAGCAGCCGTGGGTTCGATTCCAGCTTGCAGCCCTTTGCTGCATGTCATCCCCTCTCACTCCCCCTTTCACACTAGCAATCTCCTGTCCTATCTAACAAAGGCAAATATGCCAAAAAAATAATCTTAAGAAAAAAATAAATTGTCAGTTTCATGTGACAACATGGTGATTACATTTAGGTTTAAACCACTTGGTTAAGGCTAGGAAAACATCATGTTTTGGCTTATATAACCCAGTTCTGTTGCCCAAAACATAGCTGGAAAAGTCCCAGTGTATCAAAAATACCCTCTTTTGTTGTTTGTTGGGCTTGTACAGTGCTCTGCTGCTGTACTCAGCTCACATACATGTTATCTGAACTACATCACTTTAAAAACGTTATTATGATACATATGAAATGTAAATATCTGTGGTTTGCAGAAACATATGATGCCAATATTTTTACTTACCACTGTGCTGAGATAATAGTGTGTTCATTTCAAGCCCCATCAGTTATAATAAGAAGCTCATTTATAAAAAAAAAAATGTTCCAAGAGCTTTAAAGGTTCATGAACTCTGCAGTCGAAGCTGATTAGCTGTGGTATTGGTTAGTGGTTAGGAGTTAATGGGTTGACCGAGAAGCACTCAGCAGAAACCATCTTTGATAAAAAGAGTAGGAACTTCACAGAGAGCAGAAAGAGTGTTATCAAGGCAAGCATGTGTCACTGCAAAAAACGTGACTTTACATTAAGACTTCTGCACACACGCACGCACCCATGCACACACGCACGCACGCACGCACACACACACACACACACATGGCCTCTGCCTACCACAATGAAATTACTGCCTCTATCAGAGTGTAATCACTGTTATTGTGCTGTCTCCCCTTTCACTGCTACACGGTCCCCTGCATGGAACAGAGTTAGGCCCTTACAATCACTGTGGCGTGAATAACAAAATATTGTTGGATCTGCAAATTTCTTGCAAGCTGTGACCCTCCAGCTCTTCATTCTAAGCCATGTTCCTCGCTGTCACTTAATTTATAAATCAGACCCGTAAAATGAGGATTTCCAGCCACGTTTGGGTTCCTTCACACTGTTTCTTTCAGCATTTGTCCTGCCATTGGTAAAAGGTTATTGTCTTCGCTTCGGAGGCAGAGCACTGAAGGATGAGTTCCTTTTGCGCAAAGGCAAAGGTTCTTTTGGAAGGGACGTGGGCTGCAGTTTATTTGAAATGTAGATTCTTTGCTGTGTCTGTAGCGCTTTCATCCTGTCCATGAAAAATGCATGCTGTGATCTCATTATCCTGCTCTCCTCTTGGAGCGCTACATAAAATCAATCCAGGGCAGGGGAGGGGTGAGAACACTACAGATTCTTCTTCTCTCTTCACAATGGGTGAGAAGAGGCCCTACAAGTGGGAGGAGAAGTGTAGAGGAGTGTGTGTGTGTGTGTGTGTGTGTGTGTGTGTGTGTGTGTGTGTGCGTGCGTGCGTGCGTGCGTGTGTGTGTGTGTGTGTGTTAAGCACTACACTGATAGTTTGGCTTAATTTAACACATTAACTGCATGATTTTCTACCTATTCTTGCAGTTAATGGTCTCCATTCTTTGGTGCACTTCAGAGAGAAAATACACCACAATGAGCAATTATCTGCCTTTATCATTGATATACTTATTATTAACAATAATTATTATTGATGCACAGTTGTGCCAAAAACAAAAAAAAACATTCACAAGGAAAATTAGACAGAACAGTTGATTTTTTAAAATCATCAGTGCTTGTTACCACCTTAACTGAATTTTAATGAAAGCATGGTATGTAAAAAAGCTAAATGCTAACAAATGAAGGAAATATATTGACACTGGCCAACAGTCAGCCCTTAGACAATTGAATAAGCAGCCCGTTCTTATTATGACCTTGTAAAATAGTGCAAGTGGTGCCACTGTGAGAAGCAAGTGTACAATAATCATATGTTGACTGTATTGTAATGTTACATAAAAACTTCACTAACTTCTGGTTTCACATGGCTCATGATTTGTGTTTGTTTGGTTGAGAGTCTGGCTTTGTTTGACCCATCCACCTCCCCTCCCTCCTGCCTGAGGCAGACTTTCTTGCTCTTTGTACTATGCCAGTTGCTTATCAGAGACAAGTGCATTTCGTAAAGACATTTAAGGCTGCCTTTGGCACAATTCACTGGGCGTAAAATAGTGGTATTGGATGCCCTGGGAATCAGAATGTGTGTTTTTGATTAGTGCATTTGTTGAAAGTTTCTTTATGTTTCAACATGTTGTGGTTAATGTGTGGATATGTTTACGCACAAAAATCTGGTTTTGGTGACACTATCTGGAAATGCTGCCAGTTTTCTAGTCTTGAACAGTGGTCTGCAGCTTGGCAGTAATCTCATAGATGGCCCACCAAGTACTACATCCTCCACTTCTCAATGACAAAGTCAGCTCATATAATGAAAATCACGTCACTTTATGAATGTTGATATGATACATTTGAAGTGCACAAAACTAATGTATCTGTGATTTGCAGAAATGCCGGCATTTTTTCTGGCTATTGGACTCTTGTGACAGTAAGAAATTGCTTGTGAAGAAAAATACTGATGTTTTGTCTGCTTGATGACAGTTTGCAGTGATGCATCTCATCAAGGCAGTGCTTTTTAGCAGTTTTTCAAAAGCCACACAATGCTTTAAAAAAACTGACATAACTTTGCAGCATCAGTCCCACACAACAATAAGGATAAGTTCTAGTTTCCACAATTGTGTTGTCAGTGCTCAAACTGTCAGTGTGTCTGAGTCTGTCAGTGTGGGAGGAACTTAAAAATATAAATATAACTGCTTATCTTCTTCTCCCAGGAGAAAACTCACCTGTCATCTTCATTTCAGCACAACAGTTTTTTGTATTTTATTTTTTTAATCCTCCACCAGATGCGCTCATTGCTAAATTGGCAGCAGGTGGGGAGAGATACATGTAGCAGCAATTTAGCCAATTACGGTAATGATGGGTGAGGGCCGTGTCTCATTTCCCAATGAAATGGGCCTAAGTGAACACACCTCACCAAACACACTGCATACCAATGGTACACCTGTATAGTGCTGTATGCGTGTGTCTGTGTGTGTTCAGGGTTCAGCCTCAGGAGCAGAGGGGTTTGTACAGTTAAGTGTATTGGAGGGAATCCCTATTTATTCCAGTTATGGTTACCATGGGAACCATTGCCCATCGTCTAAAGGGAGGTATGCCCTTGGCCCCCTCAGAGATTAATGGTCCATTCAGTCCACTCCTGTTCGATTTATGTCCCCTTCTCCCTCCACATCAATATAGGCACAGCTGTCTTTACAGTGTTCACAGTTAGATTAATGTAGTCTTGAGCCTTCAGTATCAGCATCCAGGATCTGGACTCTTCGGCTGTGTAGAAATGGTAAAAAACTGACAATGAAATCTATTTAACTGAGAGTGTGGTATGATCTGGGTCCGCACTGGTAGTGCTTCCAGGAAACATCCTCAGCCGCACACTAGACACTTAAAGAAATGGAAAGTGGGAAGAAAATGGAAGCACAATAGCTGTTAGCTGCACCGCAAACTCACTTCTGTACTGTGTGACATATGTTGGCTTGATTTAAGCAGTGCGGGTAAGTGACAGATGTCTCACTTATTGTGACTATATGTGCCTGAGCACTTCAAACACTTATACGCACATCAACTTCATCTGACTCGGCTCTTGTACAGGCAAGGTTATTCGTTCAAGACCCAATTTATAAATCCATAAAAGCATAAATATAAACAGCAGAAAATTATACTCGCATTACACTCATCTCCCAAACACTTGAAGCAAATGGTGACCAGGATTCAAATTTAAAAAAAATACATAATAAAACCATAGAATATCTCCATGCTGCTAACCCGATATAATCCAAGTGTCCTAAAGCCCTAAAGCCAAGTTGTTTGAAAAAATGTCACTGGCATCATGATTTTAGCCTTGTTGTAGCCTGTAGCTCCTAGTGTGGGAGCTGTGTTTACGTATGGATGCTTGTGCGAGACGAGAACTCGTAGTATCTGCATGCCAGTGTTCACATGCTACCCAGAAGCCTCCTCTACACACAGAGAGGGACTGGTAGAGCTGGCAGCGAGCAACAAGTCCCTTTGTTAGATTTAAAACTACTGTGTGTGTGGGCCTAAGCTTTCATAGATTTTTGTAGATATACTGTAAAAAAAAAAAAAAAGACTGATCAAAATTGTCACAATAAGTAAAACGTCATGATTTCAGAGCTTAAGGTACCCTATGATTTAATATTTGGAAGGATAATGAAGCATAAATTGCTTTACTCCCACCTGGCACCAGTACATCCTGTTCTTGTGACATAAAAGGTGTATGTCTAATACTAGAT
This sequence comes from Plectropomus leopardus, assembly GCF_026936395.1. Lineage (NCBI taxonomy): Eukaryota > Metazoa > Chordata > Actinopteri > Perciformes > Serranidae > Plectropomus > Plectropomus leopardus. The sequence goes on from NC_142180.1 coordinate 6,236,082, forward strand.
ACTAGAAAATTGGAAAAACTGAGAAGTTTAATATAAAGAAATGACTGTGTACATACCTTATTAACATAATACTTGCATGCAAATTTATTTTTCCTTGGATGGCAAACACATGACCCTCCTAACCTGCCTTACTCTGCCTCTGATTTGCTCACTCCAACATTCTTACCCTAACGCCAGCCAATCTCACTTCTCTTGCTTAAGCCTAACCAATTCAAGCAATGAGGGTTATATGTATTAGCCAAATAGAGGGAGAGAAGGGCAAGTCATACCTTTGCCATCCAAGGGAAAAAAAATGCTCCCATCACTGCTGCCATATTGCACTGCTTCCTCAAAACCAAAGGCAGCACATTATGGAGCATGCACTCCACATGGTTGCTGCCTGTACTGTCTTTTATTGACTTTGTCTTTGCTGTAATCTCATTGGTATAATGGACTGTGCAGAATACTTTCACTCTATTTTCAACCCCAGGCTTATTCAATCATTTTGCCCCATAACTCAGTTAGAGGAGATTCGTGTTCTATCATCATTATGGATCACTACCAATGGGATTAAATGTGCAAAAGGTGTAATGGGATGTACTGATTCAACAAGACACTGAGTGATGTTTATGTGGACACTGTTTAAAGAGGAACTGGAAATCAAGCTCTAACATAAACATCAAACTGTTCTGAGAGTTGCTCCTGGGCACAGGTGGAGGATGAATTTTCACAGCTGTGAGCACCAAGGCTGTAAATCTACAATCTTTTCTTCTGGTGTCACCGAAGCCACCATGTGAAAGACGAACCACTGTTGCATCCTCCGTGCACACTCTTGACTATTGAAGCGGCTGGCAGAAATGTCAGGTGATGCATGTTAACTGGATGGCATTTCAATAAATAACAGCTCTAAAGAGGATCACAGTTCATCATGTTCCTCAAAATGAGGTCTACGCCATGTACCAACACTACAGTATGTAATGAAATAATGATTATAACTGCAATGTGTAGGAAGTCCTCCACAATATCACTAATATGCTCTGTGAAACCACTGATAATAATATTCATAATGATGATAATGTGTGTGAGCATACATTGAAGCAAAGGTGTAATTTGCAGATGAGAAAACATGTGGCGTGGAGTAATAATAAAACGGATGTTTCAGAATTACAATGGGTCTAATTTTCATTGTTTTATGAAAGGAGGCTGGCGTTTCTTCTAGTCAGGTGGTTGAATCAGTTGCTGTTGGATTCCTCTGTGGAACTGAGCTATCTTTCCTCAACCAGGCACCTCTCTGCTGGTGTAATTTTCTGTCCGATTGTTTGACTAATTAAATTGGCCACACTGTCTGTCGGCGGTGACAGACAAAGATAAAAGCCCCAAGGCTCAGAACATGGAGTGCAGACATGAAACTCTGACGTAAACTGACTTTTGGTGAGGATGTAGAGAAGTGAAAGGAAGCTGAGACGACAGGGACAAGCCGAAATTGAATTAAGGGAGATGCACCATTGGCGAGGCACTCTGTTGAAACAGAGTAAGATGGGTAAGTCAGGGATGATGCTAGACATTTAATAAAACATCCCCTTACAACAGGGGTAGTTAATTTTAAATAATCATAATACAAAAGCACAAGTGACCATATTACAAATGGCCCTCACAGGTGGAATCGATTTCATTTTATTTTACTCTGAAAGTAAAAGAAAAGAGAGAACCAGTAGTTAACAGGCAGTCTTTTTGGGCTTTTTCTATAAAAGACAGAAATCCATTTGACATGAATCTGAAGAGGTTGATCACATGATCTGAGTATAATCAAATCCTCTCTTGTGCAAACAGCCAAGGAAAAACAGACAAAAGGTAATGATGATGGAAAGACATGGAAGTGAGCGTAATGATTAGCAGAGGAGCCAAAGCAATAACCGCTTAAGAAGACACACTGATCTTTATCCATGGAGACCTTCACTTAAAAAAGTCCTAAGAGTCATCATAAGTTATTTAAAGTAAATTATGAATATAAGCATATCTGCAGGTCTGTGTGCATCATCAAATACACAAAAGCTAATTTTTTGGGTAAGGTAAGGGAGTTGCCTTAATAGCTCAAGAAACCAGCAATAACTGTTGGTTACAGGTGTAGGATTTGGTTTTAGAATTACTTCAATATAGAAAAAGGAATAAAGTATGATATAAGAATGATAATTGTATACTTGCTTTTATAGTAACAAATTACACATAACATCAAATTTAGTTCCATAAGTCTAACAAATAATTTGACCCTTGGGCTAAAATTCTGTACTATTATTGCACTGGAAATCATTATTATACCAAAGGTTTTGGGTGACCATATTTTATTAACATAATGCAAAGCGACCCATCTTTACTTTTTTGTTACAGTATTTTAAGAAAGGTCAGCACTTCTTTTTAGCAAGACTAAAGATACTTTCAATAAGAACACAGCACATAAAGTCAATTTATACACTGATGATGTTACTTATGCTCAAGATGATCCCAGCTAAAAATGGGCAAAGGTAGGTCACACCCTGGACAGGTTGCCAGACTATCACTGAACTGACACATATAGACAGAAAGACAAACAATTCAAACAATTTAGAGTCGACATTTAACAAACAGATGCAAAAGTATGCACGCACGTCCAATCCGAACCTGGAGCAGGTACTGAGCCAAACGTGAGTAAATAGTAAAAAGGCGAAAAAATGGCTTGCACACTGCAGTGTGTGTGGTGTATTTATTTATTGGTATGTATTTATTGACGTTTATTTAGAAACATCTTGTTCACGATTGGTCTTTTCACAAACGTAGGTAAGATGGCATCTCGCCGTGTAAACCTAGTCTGATAAATAGCCGTCTTGCTTAACTTTGGTGAATTAAATAAGAGACTACTGGAGCCCTGCAGTGTGCAAACCATTTTTTTGCCTTTCAACAATTAACATATTTTTGGATTGAATTGGGAGGAAGCTGGAGAGCCCAGAGAAAACCGATGCTGACAAACTCCAGACAGAAGGGCTCAAGCTAGGTTCAAACCCTCTTGCTGTGAGGCAACAAAGTGCTAACCACTGCAGCACTGTGGTTAAACCCAAATATTGTAAATCGGATATATAATAATGTAATTCAGGATTCTGTTTAAATTAAAAGAATTCAAGGTTGTCATTGCTTGTTGCTCAAATACAATGTTATAGGCAACTTTGCAAAAATATATCTGTAAAAACTCAAATCAGTCAATCACCTCACATGTACCCACACACACATGCGGAAACACACACCTCTTCAAATCATCCACCTTGAATAGAAGGAGCAGCGTTGGGAACTTGTTACGCAGAATAAAAGCATCTCTCTTTCATTTCACACCCCAGTGAAGATGAGTAACTGATGTACCATGATCCCATTCCAGATGATGATGTGTCTGTCCAGCCTCGGGCTGCAGTATAGTCTGCTGCTGCTGCTGTAACTGTATGTGTCTCCGTGGGGCTTGTTCAAGCTGCAGGGGCGACTGTAACAGCAGCAGAGACAGGAGCTCCGCTGAGATGCATTTCAATGAGGACAGTGGAGGCTGTTTTCTCACTTTTCTACTGTATAATCACACCAGGAGCTACATATTTATCTCTCCAACACTGTGCAATGCATGATCCTCCCAACTCTACCCAATGAAATATTCAAGAACAAAATGATCACCAGACAGAAAACCTCAGGCATAGAAGGCTCATAAATATCAACATTACTAATGATGGCAAAGAAATACTTTCCATCTACAGAAAAAAATTAAAACAAAAAAGGGTTTTAATTAAGTCCTCTTAAATGATGGTAAAGATGATTTCCTTTGTATGAGAACAGAGAAAGATTGTAAGAAGGAATGAAAGCAAAATCATATTTTAATATCTGGTGTGTGTGGCCTTCAATGTGAGGAAAATCCATAAAAAGCACTTGGGTTTTTCAGCATTGACAGGTTTTTCTGGCATTTTACTATTTCAGTTAGCACAGTGGCCAGCCCCACAGAAGCAAAGCTGAGCTCCCTCAGTGATTGATGGAGCCGACAAGTTTTATTGGTGTTTAAACTGTTGTTGTTGTTTTTCTTTTTTATCCTGTAAAATTGCCCCCCTAATGACTTCTCCAAACAATCATATTTGTTTTAAATTTCTCAGCACTGGATTAAGCCAGATTGATATTTAAATTATTGCAAATTTATGGATAATTTGTAGGATTATAATTATTAACACTCTTAGTATAAAACTATTGAAATACTTCGAGGTCTATTAGTCAAAATAAAGTAGAAATCTTTTGTTTTCAGGATTGCCATTATTTTCCATCTTCTAGGTAGTGAGATTTAAACCCATACTGTACGGTATCCCTCTTTTTAAACAGAAAAATAGAAACATTTTCTTTTTGCTAACTTTTTTGCAACTATTAATTATGAATGATGTTACTCTTATGAACATGTGTTTTTTGTTTGATCATTTTTTGCATGATGTAATCGATTTTATGTCCTCATGATGTTTTTGTGATGGCATTTGCTGGTTGAAGACCTCAGCGCTGTACCATGATGTGAGATTAGTGTCGCAGTAAAGTATGTTGAGTCTAAAGCCAGGGTTTTCCACCCTACAAAGATGGCTCTATTTTAACCTGGCTAGATCACCATGGTAACTGATGCTGCAGACATAACATGGTCAGGAGCCAGTTATGTTCCAAGTTTTGGCTAAAAATCAGCTCAAAAGCAGCTTTCACATCTGTTTTGGAAAACCATCACTTCATAATCAGTGGCTGTATGACTGATACACACTGTCAGCTGAGAGAATATGTTATTTATACACTTTATCCAACTTGTTGAGCTGTAACATCACATAAATGACACCAAACAAAGCTGTACAGTTACATTAGCGCTTAGTGTATGCATTGCACCATGTCGGTCACACAACACTTCATCCAAACTTGACATAAAATGACCAAGTTACAGAGAATTAGCGCACTGTAACCAAAACCCCCATCATGTCCTGCACGCAGAGGCCCATCAGGACAGCGTTAACGTTTAAACAACAAAACATATGTGGTCAGATGCGTTCTAGACCACCTCAGCAAGTGTTTTTTTTTTTTAAACATGGATTTCGTGCAATCCAGTTGAGATCAGATCACTCGTGACTAGCGATGATAACAATTAATTGATGATTAATGAAAAATGTAGTCACATGTAAAATGAATTAATCGATAGGCTATTAAATGCTGTCAGAATATATATGCAATTTGTCACTGTGACCTTTGACTGATGATATCAATGATCTCAAATAACGATTAATCGATCAAGGAAAGTGCTTAATTTGCAACTCTACTCAAGACGCATGTTGAAGCCAAGTCTAAACAGGATTTTTTTCAATCTGACAAAGCATGAGGATATGCACCAAGCAAATCTTTAAACAACAGACCCTTAGTTATGGACTTCATTACCTATTATGGAACAGAACACCAAACAAAATTGCAGACAGCTGTATCACGACTGGAGAAATTCCATCAAAAAATGGGCTCTAGTTTGGTCCGTGTATCATCTGTTCAGCAAGTGAAATTTTTGTTGAGTTGTTTATCCTTATAAACCAAATATTGAAAAAAAGACATTTGTTTTCTCATTATCTGCTTATAAGGCAAAATCAGAGGAGTGACTCTCATAGTTGAGAACATGACGGTGGAGGAGATTTCAAAACGTTTATCCTTACCTACAGTAAACCTGCACTACAGCGACAGTAAATATGGTGTTTCTAAATATTGCGGTTTGGATTTATTTAAACTAATCTGCTGTTGTCTGGACCGCGGGGACTGAAATGAGCTTAAAACTCTTTTCAAGTTATAAGCTGCATCTTGTTCACTCCTTCAGCAGTAATACTATAGTTTTTACCGCAGACAGGAGTCACATGAATGACACACCTCTGAGCTGCACCTTCCTTCAAATACCTCTTGAACTGAAAGGAACTGTGATCTCTAAACCCATTCAAGGGCAGAGCTAAATGAACAACTCGACATCAAGGTTTCATAAGCTCAGAATCCCCCAGCAATTCAGACTGAGCTTTTGTTCCCATGACAGCAGCAGGAGTCTGGTACATACCATGTGTGCCACACAACACATTCGATGAGCATAGATGACGTTCCTCCCTGTTCATAAAATTAGCGCTTTGCCTGACATTCAAATCAGGCTTTGATTTGTCAGTCATGGAGCATACACATTATTGCTGCGATTAACCAAATGTAATTCTGACTCTGTGATGTGATTGCACTGCCAGTTTGGAGACGAAGAGAGAGAGAAAGAGAAAATCAACAGGGTGGGAGTTGAAGGGAGGGAAAACAAAAAAAATCTGGGCAGCAACATCCCAGGAGTCTGGTTGGTAGACAGACACTGATGTTGAAATTCAGATCACACACACGCCTGCAAACCATGCTGCTCACCGGGGAGGGGAAGGATGAGAGACGGAGAGGGAGAGAGAGCAGAGGGAGGGAGTAAGAAAGGGACAGAGGTAGAGAGCCTGTCAGACAGCATACAGAAGAGGAGGAGGCTGCACCTTAATGTACATGAATGGTACATGTATGTACATTACATGACCTCCACTGGAACCGTACACTGTAAAAAGATTTTACTGTAAAATCACAGTAAAGAGCTGCAATAACAACATTTCAAATTGGGATTTAGGCTAATTTAGGCTTGTGCACATGAAACCCTAAATAATATATCAAGAAAGTTTTAGTGATTTGGGTCCAATATTATTTTCAACAAATTAGATATGTTTTGCAACTAAAATAAGAACCACTGACATCAAGAAATTAGGACTAAGAATGTTTCTGTAAACAAAAAGCAAAACAGTGCTGTGCCACATGAGAGACAAATATTTTTTATCTAGTTCATCATGTCCAAGCGCGGAGCCAGAGCTCAGCTGAAGTTTGGTTGTGACGTTAACTCACCTCCCTCAAGAGTGGGTGTCCTCATCTCTCCGTCCAACATTTTTATCCAAATTTAGACTGTCCTTCTCTATTTCTTTTCCTCCTCTGTACAAACTTTAGCATAAACAGTCAAGACATACTTTTTCTGTTGGATGTCCATTCTGTGTTTGTTGACAGTTTTTCTTCATTTGATAGTGACAAATATTAAGACAGGAGATGTGTGGGGGGGGGGAAGAAGGATGGCATGTTACAAAGTGTTTTTCCTTCCAGAATTGAGCAAATTAATCTGCTACCCAAGTTTAAAAAATTTTAAGTCGTCTGTCTCTGAAAAGATCCTCGTCTCTTTCCAAAACTATTGGAAGAGACTGCACCATCTCAGTTATCCTGTGTCACATTTTTATAACGTGTCCTGCTGAAAAGTGTGCACACAGTGAAGGCTGAGTGCATACAAACACAGACAGACAGGTGAGAGGATGGAGGCTAGCAGGAATGACAGTGAGCCGGATGAAGAGACACAGACAGAGACACGTGATTCTGCTGCGCTCACTTGTTTACATACTGAGGAAAGCAGATGGGTAAATGAGTTTAGCAATGCAAACACAAACATGGCACATACACACAGGTACACACAGGGAGGAGTTATTGGATCACCTTTTATACAGAACATAGCATGGCAGATTACTACATAGTATATCCAAACCTGCTGTACAGCCAAGTCAAACATTGAAAATCCAGGATTTCCTGAAAAAAAGTCCTCCAACTTCTTCACATTTAAACAGACAGAAAACATTTAGCTGTTTGCACTGACAGATACTTTTCCACCCTTGCATGGGTGTATAATGAGACAATGGGCCCCTGGGCACAGAGAGGCAAAAAGCCCCAGCACCTCTTATTTTTTTGGTAATTTTGTGTCATTTTGTGGTTATTTTGAGTGTATGTGGGGGTTTTTTTTGTAGTCTTTTGTATCGCTTTGGGGTCATTTAGTTGATTTTTTTTTTATTTTGTGTCTCTTTGTAGTTGTTTTATGTCTCCTTGTAGTTGGTTTGTATCTCTTTGTTGCTGTCTTGTGTGTCGGCCAGTAGTACTCTCTACTTTACGCTCATCCCTCAGCCGCTCCTCCCAGCCCTTGTTTCGGTGTTTGTGCTTGTTCATTCCAGTTAACAAACAGGGGGCTTCACTCCGAGCACAATCAATGGCCTCCATTGATCTGCAAAGGGGGCCGAAACACTTTTAGCTCTTCTGTCCGGAAGAGCAACAAAGGTTTGAGCACGGGCATTTGTTTACTGTCATGCAATATATAACTCTTCTTCGGTGTCATGTGTGTTTGTCCTCATATGAGATGCAGGGGCCCTGGAATAAAAACCAAGCTGCTATAAACAGAGCAGGGAGAGGGAGAGGGGAGAGAGGTACAGTAATGAATTTAGCACAGAGAGGCAGAAAACAAAGAGAGCAGAAGGGAGAGATGAATTGACGGTGAAAAATAAAGTATACAGAAAAAACTCTGTGAACTCTAAAAGCAGTAATTATGATCATTTTAGCAGGGCCGGCCCAGGATAATTTAGTTTGATTGAGAAGAAATATGGCTGTTTAAACTTGAAAAAGAAGATTAAGTGTGAGGCTGGGTCAAACCTGTCATTTGAAATATAAAAGAGGCAAATGATTCATGGTTCATAACCTCAATAGCGTGTTAAAATGTAAGCTCCCTTTGAGTTCTGACAGTAAAGATTTGTAGTTATTGGTGTGCTGCCTGTCACCAGGGCGGCACCTTGCACGGCCGTGTGATACACCACTGGACGGCGTCAGATTGAAATACTGCCAGTAACAATGTAATATAAGGACCTCAAAGGTATCTGTTGGGTGGGTCCAAACATCCAGGACTTTCACCTGGGAGCCTGACGTTCACTTCCTGTATGAATGTTAAGCTAAATCATGATTTCTTTGTCTGAACTGAACCATGCACTTTTGTTGACATGCAGCATTGGTTGCAGCATCCCGGAACGTTAACAACGGATGCAGGAGGAGACTTAGCACCTAATATGTACACGTGCAACTCCACTGACAATACGGCAATATGTGACAACATAGAAAGTGAACATATTGGTCACATATTCCAAAGCATCCAATATTTTTGTAGACAAACTCATCAATTACATCTCAAGTCCAGTAAATGAGTTATTTATTTGTCAAATGAGTATTAACATAAGCTCCTGTCACTCTGTTGGCCAAAACTTACAGCACAAATTGGAAAAATTACATCTGCCCACACAATATGAAAATAAACCAAAACTGATCAACCCTCAATCAGCACCTCATATGACTTCCATCTGGTCGGAGATAAAGGACACTTAAATGGAGAAGGGCTCACTTTAGTGGGAGTCCCAGATTGTTCCCTTGTATAAAAGCAGCCCTGAACAGTCTGCCTGCAGACACTGTTGTAGAATAAATGAATGAAGATTAGTGAAGATTAGGAAAATTCTGTGCAGTAGCATTGAAGTATTTTACTTGAATTGGAAAATCTGTCTTGTTAGATACAATTTCAAAATAAATTGGCTTTTATTTGCTTTCAGACAAACACACACATGTGCTTTGTTCCACAAACACACACTCGAACATACAGCCCCCTGCAGCACCTACAGCTCACTAATCACTATGGCAACCAACTAGGTCCACATTTTCCTCTCAACTGTCTCACCTCATTTAGAATAACAATAATTTCACAGCATCACATACTCACTCCTTCTCACTGTGTCTCTCTATCACACACACAATATACTCTTATCACAGCATCTCTGTGCTGCATGAATACAGGGCTGCTGTTTATCCTCGTATTTGTGTTACAGTCTTCTGCTCCGTGTCTGTCATCTAGCAAAGTGTTGCTATTCATAGAGGCAATCAATGCCAACCAGCAGGAAGAGTGACAAAACAAAGCCAAATGACGTGTGAGGCTGTTTTTGATGGCATGTATAAATAAACTGTACACTGCTGCTCACCACGGAGTCTGTTCAGAACAATTAAAGAATGAGATTCTTAAGAGGGACCGGACTCTCTGTCAGTCAAATCCGGTGTTTATTGTTTCATGCCAGATCCTAAGGGAAGAGGAAATGACTGGAATATTTTATCAAAAGTGTAAAAAGAAAGTCAACATGCTTTAAAAAAGATAACATTGAGAAGAATATGTGTGAAAAGGTTGTAGCTCAGACTGATGGTCAGAGTTGCATTAATCTTTGCTGCTGGGGCCAGAATAATTAAACAAATTAAGCAGCAACCTCCAAAGCCAGCACAGAAGTCCCAAAACCTGCACTTCCTATAATGGACACTTGTGGCTGGCTCCAAGAGCAAGTCAGTCCCCATAGACCCCAATGTTAAAATGACAAACTTAACAGCAGAAATAAGCATGTTGCCACGTCATGCCTAATACAAAAAAATATATAAAATAAAAAAGATGAGTCTCTCATTATTTTCAGTTGTCAAATACAGTCTCTTTTTCAGTAGGCTGGTTTCCCTTAACTCTCAAATTGCACAAATTGAAATTGCAAATGTAAAATACACCTAATGGAAACACGTCGATTTCAAAAGAAACTCTCAGTTATCGCAAAAAAGGTTTTAAGCTTTCATGAGCTGGTATTTCAGGCGAAATACGCAAAACTGCAATGGAAACACTTTTTTTCACTTTTAAAAGTCACATGATGCTATGGCTATGCGCATGTCAGTAGGAACTGGCTCCCTCGGGCATGATGCAGCAGGCATCAATCAATCAACTAATTGATAATGTATGTATCAATGTAACGGTTTTTGTTTTGACAATACAAATATTGGTTTCCTGGAGTTCAGATTCATTTTAGTTATTGCAAAAGGCCTTTGGTCAGGTATTTTAGCCACTCAACAACAAGAAGTGATCATTCTTTTTACCGCATACTCATCTGCAAGTCTTTTTAAATCATCATTTGGTCTATGTCACACACTAAAAACCAGCAGAAAATGAGAATATGTCATTCATACATCTTTTATTATAATCATTCAAAATGTTAATATAAAAAATGTTTTATTACTGGTTTATTACATGTTATATGTGAACAAAGCAAAATAAAAAGTTAAAAAAGTTCCACCCCAACTAACTTCTGTCCATTTCCAGAGACAGTTTTCATCTTTACATTTCACTGGCTCCAGGCTGATGAAGTGCTGTGCAGTGTGAGAGAAATGCTTAGGTTTAACATCCTCAGAGTGCACAAACAATTAAACAATACTGTGGGAAAATAATGGCCGTATGTCCTCTCAGTGGGTGCTATAGCCTGAGAGGAATGATGACTTGATAAGTCAGTCACTGTACAGGAAATGCGGAGGAGATGAGACAGGCTGATGCACAGTGTCTCCTCAGGTTGTCTCCTAAGAGTTTCACACCCAGAGCAGGTGGACTAAAACCTAAGATATTGTGTGTCTGTATCTTTCTGCAGAAAGCGGCTGAGTAAAGTCTTGTCTTGTCTTTGTCATGTGTTTACCATGATCGCTTCCCCTGATGTGTGTATGCCACATCCTAATATGATATTATGTCACTAAAATACAGTTAAAGACAATATCCAAGGAGTATAATGTGACAACCACACAACCACCGACTCACCCACACACTCACACACACACACACACACACACACACACACACACACACACACACACACACACACACACACACACACACACACACACACACACACACACACACACACACACACACACACCGTGAGCAGTCTCTGCAGTCCCCAGGCTGGCAAAGTAAATGAGGTGGAAATGTATGAAGCCTAAAACATCCCCGGGGAGACATTATGTGAAAGAGACACCATTTCACTAAGGAGAGAACACAGGGCCAACAGAGACAAGGAGGAGAAACAAAGCTGCGAGGCAATCGGAGGCTACTTTTGTAAAGAGAAATTTACCATGTATGTGAACGTTTAAACTGCAAAAATCACAATGCAAACATCATGGGATCATTAGACATAAAACACAACAAAAACACATGCTCATTGCTTTTGTGTTGGTAGTATGGTTGTGCAATGATTAGCACTATCACTGCACAGCAAAAGGGTTCTGGACTGGGACCCAACTCCAGCCCCTTAGTGTGAAGTTTGTATGTTCTCCCCGTGTCAGATAGTGTTTTCTTCAGGTTCTGTGGCTTCCTCTCAATGTCCAAAGACATGCACATAGGTTAAATTGTGACTCCAAGGCCAAGTTTAGATGAGAATGACACTACTAAAAATAGAAGAAGCTTTGCTTTGTGTTTTTAAAAAAATCCACGTTCATATGATGACATCATGAGAATGATTCTCCTGTACAGGGATCCGCAAAAACAACTGAAAATGCTGTAGTATGCATGCCAGGCCAGTAGCAGGTGGTGTAACTTTATAATGACACACCATACAAGGACACCACTATCGTGCAAATAAAGGCGTTCTTCTAAAGAGAGGTGAGTGTAACAAACAAGTAGACGATGGCAAACGCACGCACAAGAACCAACAGCATTCATAAACTAATAAACTAGAGTCAGCAGCACAAACACAGTTCAATAGTCTGCCATTGTTGTTATTGGCTATTTGTCTGAAATGTAATGCGCTTGCATAAAGTGTCACTGTGACGTCAATGTTCTCACAAAATCGGTATACTGCCTGTTTACATAGCGACAGAGGTCAAGTCAAGTTAAGTAATTTTATTTGTAGAGCTCATTATCACAAAACATGGTTTGCCTCAGAGGGCTTTACAGTGTACGACATCCCTCTGCCTTTAGACCCTCACATCACTCAAGGGAAAACACCTGAAAAAGAACCCCTGTAATGGGGGAAAAAAAAGAAGAAACCCTGACAGAAGAGGTGGGGTTTTCAAAAAATTACACTGTGGTACCTGGTTTCCAAAGTTTGCATTTTCAAGCCCCTAAAGTGCCATTTACATTGTCAACAAAGAGCCAAACCACAATAAAAGTTTAATGTTTCATGCAAGAACTGCTGCCGTGTAAACAGCCCCTAAATTGCGACAGGTTAGTCTGGTAAGAACATCCTGATGTCATGAGCTAAACATTTTGCTTGGCTTTCTGTATCAGTCTGGACTCTCTGCCACTCCAGACACTTTCAGTGAGCTGGAGTACTCTCCTCGTAATACAAACTCTGTCAGCCAATTGTGAATATAGTACTAGCTGCTACTACACTACTATGTTGTTATGTCAGACTGTCAATTAAAATGTATACTTTATTTACATTTACCATTTGTAAATGACGTATATCTCATTGATAACAATCCCCATGAAAGTTTTTGTGATACACTGTGGTTGCCAGCACATCTACCTACTTCTCATTCAGCAGCCAGCTGCCTCTGGACTGCTGAATACCAGCTGCCAGCGTCCTTGTTTGTTGTTTGAAGCATTGTGATCTGTATGTCCGTGATCCCCAGCTTTGCAGCTCCCTTCGTATCTGCTCCCCCATTAGCGCTATCAGTGGCCAAACAACAATAAACACTGGATTTGTACCGGGTAACATCTTGGTCATCACCAACAGAGTCAGTTAATTCATCAAGATTTTAATGTTTGAGAAACTCTGTGAGTGCATCGTCTCATTTCTAATAAATTGTTGTTATTGGCTCTATTTCTGCAATAACTTCATTTATTGCTGACTAAGGTAAGAGTGCTTGATGTTTTGGGAGCTGCTGTTAATGGTTTTGCATTCAGCTGCCTGCATTTCACGTCATCGATTGCAACGCTGATTGGCTGCTTACATAGTCAACTACAGTGCAGCTCCCTGATTGGCAACTGATTGGATTTGAATTTCTGGAAAGTAGGGCTGCACAATTATATTGACACGTCACTAGTATTGGCCAAAATGGTCTCCATTGCAAGTGTAGGCATACAGATAAAGAGGTGCATTCAGTCAGAGGGTATGGGGAAGAAAGTTGCATAACCTTCCAAAAAAGTAGATATACAGTATCAATATCAGTATCAGTTGCTGGTCAATGAGTTGTTATATATCTGCATATTTGATATCAGCAAAAAATACTGTGCGTTCCTACTGGTAAATGTTTAGGCAGCAACGAGTTCAGACTGATACAGAGAGTGAAACAGAATGTTGAGCTCACGTCATCAGGATGGTCTCACCAGGCCACCCGTTTTTGATAGCCCATTTCACACATGCACTGCAAACGTTAAATATCTAGACATTAACCGGATGAGCTGTATATGAGAAAGCAAATGTCTGAATCAGTTGGATCTGACATTACGCATAGTTTACACTGCCAGCTCCCCAGTGCAAAGTCTGTGTAATGTTTGATTGAGCCCATTTGTGAATAGAAATTTTCATTTTCTGCAGAATTCATGTTGATTGAGCCAAAGTGTGAATAGAGGATTTCTTTTTATTTTCACAGAATTCACTATGAGTGAGTGGGCGTGTTGATGGCATTTCTGTCATGCAACTCACGGAATACTGGAAGAAAACAAATGACGAAGAAAAGGTGAATCATCAGTAAAATCTAGTGACAGTTGAACACTATTTAACCAAGCACAATATTAAAGTAACATTTACAGTATCACTAGAATCCAAACAACAATACCACCAGAATTTCAATGCTCAACCCCAGAGCCATCTGCAGTTGTATTTCTCTGCTTCCCCTGACACTAATAAGATTATGCATTCCCCCAGGCTTTGTGAACAACATGCTAACTGTCTGACCCCTGAACCCAGTTTCCAAGGTGCTCCTTTTCACTGTCACTCATCCCTATGGAGCCTACAGGGGCAGCTGTACCTGCCAAAGCCCCATCAACCCCCCCTGCTGCCCGACAGCCAGCACCTCTCACCCCCCAGCAACACCTTCCACCACCTGCTGGCATTCAGCAGCTCCAGCCAAGATATTTAGGGCAGACAGAGCTGGGAAAGGGGAAAGCAGGAGCGTCTGTGTTTGTGTGTGTGCAGTCTTTTAATGCTACACTGGGAGAATCGATATATTTATCCTCAAGTATACATGACAAGCGTGTCCTAAATGTCTTTCATAGCAATAACATGTTGTTGAAGTGAGATGAGATGGAGTGAAGCCCTCAGAGAAGGTATCCATGGCAACTCTCAGTGTCAAGCATCACTTCTCCGAAGCTGTGAGCTGCTCAGCGTCACTCAGCTCAACACGAGCATCCTTCCAACACGAGATGCCTTCTCGAGTCCGGTGACATTTTCAGAACTTCTCCTCACCCGGCCAATCAGTTCCATATGCATCCACGACGAGATCACAGTGAGACCTGTGTTGATGGTTTGAAAGAGAATTAATTGGCACTTTGCAGCATTTGCACAGCAAGCCAACCTTTATATGGTCAATTGTTAATGGCGGTTTCATACATGTAGTATTAGATAGTAGTCATGTTTCCATTTGGGATAAAACCTCGTGAACATTTACAGGATCAGCCTCATAGCTGCTCCTCTCAGCCTTTGTGTCTCCTCTGCATTGTAGGGCCCCAGTAATACCCACTAGACTCCGGAACTGACGAGTTCATTCTACGACAATTTCAGTCATGACTGAGACATTAGACAACTTCACATTAGACGGGTTTTCATTAACCCTAAAAATGCACAAATAAAAGCTGAGAATATAAAATATGCCTGATGGAAACACATCAATTTTGAAAAAAACTCCCATTTATCGCAAAAAAAATGTTTACGCTGGCATGAGGTAGCCTAGTATTTCAGGCGATTTGCAATGGAAACCTTTGTTTTGGCCTTTAGGTCTAGGTCACAAGATGCTATGGTTATGTGCTTGTGAGTAGGAACTGGCTCCCTCATGATGCAGCAGGAGCTACAAGAGGTGTTGTTGCATTCCATAATTCTTCAAAAGTTGAGGGGATCATTGGAAGTTTTCAGTCTACAATTGCTCTGTGAAATTGTGGACTATCACCTCCCAGAATCCCTCATACATAGTGCCCACATATAATGGGCCTTTCCTTTCAATTATCACTTGCATATCACGCCTACTTTGAGCGGAAGTAATGACAGCCAGTGTATTTCTAAGGTACTGATGACAGCTAGTGCGGTGGCTGCAATAGAAATACACCTGCTAATGTTTTGAACATCCATGGCCATGCTTCTTGGAATGTTCGTCTCGTAATTGGGTTTTATTGACATTTCAAAAATATCACTTAATTTTTGCACAATTCTGTGATGGAAACCCGCCCATTGACACAAAGATGACTTATCACCTCCTTTCTTATGTCAGCTAGGAAATGCTTTCTCACCCCAAGCCCCACCCAGCAGTTTGTCCGGGCCATACTGAAGTACCTACTTGCGGCAGGGACAATTTCTTGAAAAACGCAGGGACAATTTCTTGCGGCACGGACAATTTTGAAAATTGTCCCACAGGGGTGGTTCCTGCGGTGGAGACACACACCAACTTGCGAGACCCTGTATAACTACCCCTGAGTTCCTGCAGACCTTATGGGAAGCTACACAGAGGGTTAATCACAGCCAGAGCTTCTCCTGAATAGTCATGGCAACACAGTTTGGCATGGAGTGCAGCACCTTTCTAATGAGTTTTCTGCAACAACTGAGTCACTGAGGCTGGGAAAAGAAGCAAAAGGAGGGTTGAGATGCTGCTTAATCCTCTTCTCAAACTGATTCTCCATGTTGTTCACATCTTCAGGCGCCTATTAAAGCAAAGTTTGTGGAGAGGCAGCTGTGTTTTAATGAAGTGTTACATCACTAAGAGCGCTCTCGAGCTGTGACTCTCAACCTCGGGGTCAGGACATCCCCAATTAGATTTCTGCACAGGCCAAACACTGAGAGCCAAACCAAACCAGTGGCCTCATAGCAAGAGTCATTTTCAGCTTCTGTAATGTCATGAATGCCTGAGTGAGAGGAATGTGTGACTGCAGTATTATTTCAAGAGGGATTTATTCAAATCATTTGGGGAATGTAACAGCGACTGCTCTTGTCCAATAACACATTTGGTGCAGTCAGCTAGTTGCCCCACATTAGTATTAAAAGTTTTAAATTCCAATGTACATGCTGGCATATGTATCACATAAGGCTAAGTATATAGCGCTTTTTTTTCTTCCACCTTCTTTTTTTCAGTTCTTCCCAATGAGGAAAGAACTTATGCAGCCACATGCGTTCAACGAGAGCTTCGGTCTTCAACAAGGATTTCATGACCCCCTAGGCCTCAGAGTTACTGCAGAGGATCATTGTTTAGTAACTACATTTAGGTTTGAATTTTTTTAATTGTTTTTATAAAAATGTTTTTAAAAATACGTATTACCATGCACATAATACATTATTAACAAAAATAAAGTTAAGTCAAGTCAATTTTCTTCATAAAGTCCTTTATCACAAATCGCAATTTGCCTCAGAGGGCTTTACAGCATACAACATCCCTCTGCCTTTAGACCCTCACATCGACTAAGAAAAAACTCCCCCCCGAAGAAACCTAAACGGGGAAAAAAATTTAAAAATAAATTGTCCTATTTATAAATGCTCATGCACATGCAATTGAGATCTGCGCACACAGAACCATACTTGTGCACAGAATATCTCTGCTTGCAAGAACAATATTGTAGCCCGAGAGGAGAATTTCATGTTTTGAGCACACGCAGTGCACATCGTCGATAATAAGCTAACTGTTACCCATAAATCCTTCTGCAGTCATGTTGGCTAGCTAAAACTGAATCACTCTCTGGCACTTATTCATAATGGAAAGGTGAATTAGTTAGCTATACCATTAAAACCCACTGGCCAATTATCAGTAATATTATTTTGAGCATATAGACATTCCTGTGACACACAATGGATTGTTTAGTAACTTTGAAGGAAAGAGACTCTGAAAAACTGTCCACCCTTCAGAAATAAACATGATCAATCTGCCAATAAAAGGGTATCAAGGGTTTTTAAATGGCACTTTAAGCCACTGTATGCATGATTTTAGGCCTGGTTTAATACGCAGCTCAATTTTATACAATATATGTAGTAGGGGGTTCCTTAATGAGCTCACAGGTCAATGCCTGTAGCACTCTGTGTAATACATTGTGGGGTTAACTGGTACAAAACAATGTGGGCAAAAAGTGAACTTGAAACAGGAGATGAGACATTTCATACTTGTGTCATTGTTACAGAGAGAAGGTAAAACATGAACAATAAAGTACAGACGAAAAATACACTAAAAGACAGACAAAAGCGAGGTGTAGGAGAGAATAGAGAGATGAGGAGAATGAAAACAAGCAGGCTGTCCTGTCCGGTCGCCATGGTGAGCATCACGACAGCTTGCGAGCTCCCGCTGTATCTCCTCAGAGGAGGAGCACGCCTCCTCTCTGACAGCACGTATAGTTTGTTCCCGCACACCCAGTGCCCGCTGATGGCTTATTCCCGTGTTCGTATGTCACCTCCTGTTTGTATAGCGTGTTTACAGTGAGGTGCATCAGATCGTCTGCACTGTACGTGTGTTAGCTGCCATCATGTCAGTGGAAATCCAGGCAGGCAGGCAGGTCAGCAGGCAGATGGCCAAACAAACAGGCAGACAATCGGGGTTGGGGATTGGATTAACATGAGGATCTAATTGCATTTGAGGAACCAGAGAAAACACATAAGGAAAAATTAAAAGGGGCATCCAAATGACGGCTTAGTTACATAGCAACATTGGCACAAACTAGAGAAATTTACAACAGATTGCCATTGAATGTTATTACGGTGATTAGGCCTCCACGAAAACTAATTCTGTATGTATTAGGCCATTTCAGGTCTTCTGCAAGAAAACACACATCCATCAACCAAATCGAAAAAGTGGGGAGGTGACTCTAAAATATACAGGAGAAGAAGAAGTTGAAATATTTTGTCAATAAAATGTTTTTAAGAAACATCAATTTATGAAATATGTGTTTAATCACCAAGACGTTTAAGTAAAGTTACTTATTCATTAGATGAACTTTCTTATCTCAAAGGATGAAAGACACTAGTAAGGAACTTGCAACCTGAATACAAGTTTAAAGCTGACATTAAAGCTTAAAATTTTTAAAGAAATTATAATTTTGTTTACACCATTATTAAATCATGTCTGTGTGCAAAATCATTTTATTTTATTTATTTTTTATTTGCCCTCTATCCTTTATCGCCTGGTTTTTGTTGTCCATACATCTCATCAGACTACAGCATCCTCGTGTGTGAGGTCTTGTGCTGGGGAAACAGATGTTTTGCATTGGTGGCAAATTACTGCCATGTCTAGATATGGAGCTAGTTGTCCTTTCTGTCTGGTTTGGCTGTGTATCTGAAGAAAGTCTGTGCTGAAAGCTCTTATGCAATCAAACAAAAAGTGAGACTTTAGTGTGTAAACGCTTTTCTACATGCTGTTGAGGATTTGAATGTACACTACAAAATTCAATCCTGTGCAACAGACAGATTTGTCTCTTGATCCTGAAACAAAGAAACTGGTTCACAAATGCACTACATCAATGCCGCTTGGTGCATTTAGCAAAAACAACACCAAGACCCCCAAATGCCTGTTCTGTCAGATGTTTACAGGCATTTTAATCCTTTGAACCCTGGATCAGTTTTCTTGTGCTGCATTCAGACACCTTTCACAAGTATTTAAACCTCTGAAACATGGACAAATTGGTTTGATTTATCAAAACACACACACACACACACACACACACACACACACACACACACACACAAACAATGAAATCAGCAATTTAGCATGAAGTGTCTCACAAACTGCAAAACAACCAGTTAAAGTGACAAAGAAATCACCTGAAAATTGCCTTTTAAGAAAGTGAGTGAGAGAGAAAATCACTGAGGGAAAAAAACAGGAAATCTATATTTAAAATAATATATTTGAAATAAGCCTTCAGAAAAAAAGATCGATACTTTTATTGTTTTTATTTTATTTTTTTATTTTTAATTTTAAAAAATTAAGAGAAATCAAACCAAATTGCTCAGGTTATAGAGGTTATAGAGTTAACATCACATAGTCATCAGTGTGCAGACATATACTTGCATTACATCTTATACGTTTACTGTCCCTCCTCGTGTGTGTGTGTGTGTGTGTGTGTGTGTGTGTGTGTGTGTGCAGTTGAATCTTAAGAGTGTTTATTTGCTGCCTCGGTTTTCTCCCCTGTAAAGCTGCTGACGCTGGGTTTCTGTGAAGCCTTGTAAATGATGCTGTGGTTTCCCCTCCTGCAGCAGAGCACCCTGAGCGGAGCGGTGGAGGCTGGATGGAGACAGGGGAGGATGGGGGAGGGAGTGGATTGTGGGGGCTTTGCTTTTGAGGAATGAGCCCTCTCATTCTCTCTCTCCCTCTCTCCCTCTCTCCCCGGAGCAACTGGAGTGGAATAATTACATAGCATGTGCAAAACTGAACTCTACTTATTGTGAAAGGATGGAGGGAGTGAGTGATAAAGAGAGAAATGGAGCAGGAAAGATGGCCGCCAGTTCCTGTGGGTAACGAAGAGCCCCGAACAGCAGTTATCACATTATTTACAGCCAAGGATTTAATGCATCGTTCAGTAATGAGCAGCCAGCCAATGGCCTGTGATCTGGAGCTCACTTATTCACTCGCTGGGCTCGACTCCAGGCGGCTAAAGGCTGGAGGAGTCCCCCCAGACGGGGACAAAGCCAGCTGCTATTTTTCACTTTATTCTTTGTCTCTACGGTGTGTGTGTGTGTGTGCGTGTGTGAAGAGAGAGAGATTACACCTCTTCATGTGTTGCCCTACCTAAAAGATCTTTTCTGGGGGGTTCTGAGGTTAAGATGAAAAGTCATTTGCAGTTTGATTTGTCTGATGTGCAGAATGAAATATTTTTGTTTCCTTTGTCTTCAGGACACATTTGAGTCTATATGATTGTTGCTTCCTCCTCTTTCAGAAAACAAAACCACTTTTACCTGCATCTGCTTATCAACTGCAGAGGCTACACTGTCACCCTGTGGTGATTCACTGAAAATGCATCACCTTCAGTTCCTCCAGTACACAGCATTGGTTTAGGGTTTAAGTGAGCTCCGATGATTTTAGACTTTGTGTTAAGACAGTCTCCAGGTACAGTACAAAAACCTGTGCAGTGATACCCAACTTATGGTGTGCAGGCCAAATCTGGCTCCTGATATGATGCCGGGTGGCCTCTAAATCATTTTCTAATTCATAATACAAAAATTTTTTAAAATCACTGGGAGTTGTTTTTGTACTTTTAGTAAACATAATGTTTTAGAGTGCACAAAACAGCATCAAAATAGTTCTTGTTTATCAAAAACAGTGCCAGTGGAGAATCGCCTGCACCCCCAGATACAGTTCTGAGCTACACTCCTAATGTCCTGAAATCCTATATATGTCCCAAATTCCTAGAAATGACCTAAAACCCTAGAGTTATTTACAGTATATTTCCTTACATACTGTGTGATAACTGATTATTATCAGTTAAGGTGTTTTTAATTATAAGGTTCATATCATGTTTGCTATTGGGTATGCAAAATTTTGAAGCTTAAAAAACCACAAATAAGTTGCTTTGTTTTTTTTTATTTTTAGCATTGCTTTTCTAGTGTAATGGAACCCTGCCTGAGGTGTAAAGTCAGAATTACACAGCTTGGGTTTAACAAAAAAAAGAAAACTGGATGTCAAATGGATTTATTGACAATAAAAAGGTGCCAGGTCCTCATTGCTGCAGCATGGTCTGAAAGATTTTGAAAAAGGAAATATCAGAGATAAAAGTTAGATTTACTGACATTCCAAGTTAGCAAATAAACTTTGCAGGCCACAAGAAGAAACTGCTCTTTCCTTCTGATGTGCCATACAGTTTTTACTTTTGTATTCTTGTAGCCACAGATTTAGGTAAACTGACAAGGAAGCGATCTGAATATGGGTTAAAAAATATATTACAAGAACATTATTCAAAATAGTGACAAATGCACATAAAATTACATTTCTGATTATAATAATTTTATATTAAAGATCATGTTACAGAAAAAATCTGATATAAAATAAAACTTTTTAAAAATTATTTTCAGCATAATTCTAGGTCTTTTTGGCTTATATATATTGGTAATTTTCTATTAACATTTTTCCTTTTTTGCCAATTTTTGGGCTATGTGTTGTTAAGCTTCTTGCTTTTTCCTCATGTTGATGGAAATAAAACCAATTTTCTCAGGTTTCAGAACATTAAATTAAATCAAAAACAATGAATGGAGTAAAACTGAGAGGAGATAAAAATATTGATATTTCTTAAATCGTGAACTACAAGCCCATCTATATACGCTGGCTCTTTTTGTGAATTTATTGCTGTTTGTTATGCTTTATTATGCTTTTACTCCGAAGGAAACTCACGTCACTGATCCACTTGGTGAAGGAAGATGTGCGTGTGAACACAGTGGGCCTGTTAGGGGTGTTGCATCCTAGAGAGGAGACGAAGCTGGTCACCCCCTGCACGTACCACCTGCCATCACTGCCCTTACAGTTCAGAGGGCCTCCTGAATCTCCCTGCAGGGACACACAGAGGACAAGTGCAGGCAACAGACTGATGGAGCACAGAAATGAACATGTGATGGAGGGAGCGGTGCATATCTACATGGCAGCCAGAGCGGATGTCACCGCCAGCACAGATCATTGTGGGCTTCACGGTGCCGCCCCACCAGTCGCTGCTGCTGCACACGCTGTGGCCGACCACAGGCAGGAGAGCCTGCTGGAGCTTAGAGGCGATTGGACCACCGCCTGAAAGAAACAGAATTAACCCTCTGAAACCTGGACACATTGGCCTGATTCCTAACTACAACAAAAATTACTTAAACTTGCAAAAAGGAGAAAAAAACTAAAAACTAAAACTTTTTTTCTAATAATTTTGAAGTTAAATTCAGGATCATAGTAGATTAGAGTCAGAGTGTTGTGACATAACACTCACTGTAGACTCTTCCCCAGCCTGTGATGTAGCAGGGGTATTCGTGAGGAACAATCTCTCCGCTCTCTGGCACGCAGGAGGGCTGCACCTTGTCGCTCAGAATGGCAGGCGAGGCAAGTTTGATCATGGCAATGTCATTACTACGCAACAAAAATAAATAAATAAATATATATAAAAATATATATTATATATATTATATATATATATATATATATATATATATATATATATATATATATATATATATATATATATATATATATATATATATATATATATATATATATAAATATATATATATATATTGAAACACAGAGAAACTTCTTATAGACAGAAACAAACTGAGGTATCGTTAATGATATAAACAAAAACATGAAAACATTTCCCCCCCAAAACGCAACTTTGATTATTTCTTTGAAAAAAGAAATGTGTTAAATGAACTGCCCAATAAGCTGGCCGAAAAATCATAAATATGTTACTAAAACGTTTCTGTGCAGCTGTTTTTCCATTAGAAACATCAGCTAAGGAAAGATGTATGGAGAAATTTTATTCACTTACCCACAAGACAGACAGTTTTCATCCCAGTGAGGGTGAACAACAATTTTCTCCACATCTCTGTACTGCTCATAGCCCTCCTCTTTGGTGATGTCGTACTCGCCCAGTACCACACGATAGGTACGAGGTCTGACACACACATACACAGTATATATGTACATACACTTTGGATCAAACCTTCATCTCATGTCATGAGATAAAAGTACACAGAGTATGGGAGTAGAGTGTGACCCACCCGATGCAGTGCCCAGCAGTCAGGACCCAGTTGGGAGCGAGCAGGGTGCCTCCACAGGTATGACGGAACGAAGAGCCGCTGCGATACTGCAGAGAGATCTGACCACACAGCAACAGTCATGCGGAAACCAAAAATCAGTATTAATAAGCAACCACTGCTGAAAAAGTAACAAAGTACAAGATTGAAATACTTGACCTGAGTATTTGCAATCTCAATTCTCACCACCAGATGACACTAAATCCTTCATGCGGATCCTTAATAACCTGAAAACGTATTCAACCACCATAAGTAACCATGTTGTTTAGTAAATTAAGCTGTTCTTGAATACATTTGATCAGAGTCATGATCTGGGCTTTTTTGAAATGTCACTCTTTGGAGTTTGCAACCAAACTAAAATTATTAGATTAAACTGAGACAGATATACAGAATTACAAACCTTTTTTTGTATAATACTGTTCTGTTTTGTATGCATTATTGTAAAAATAAAGATTAAAATTAACAGTTGTTGGGTGTGTTTCCCCTCTTTTATACTCTGTGTGGTCATTTTATTTCTGTATTTTACTGTAACTCTTAAGAGGACATTGCTCAAAACTAATTCCATTATTAACATATTCAGTATGTAGTATACCTGCTTACTTATCTGCAACATTGTCAACAATGAAACAGATGCGATTTTATATAATATTATGCTAAGCAGCTCTGTAGGACCTCATAGGATATCTTTCATGTTGCCAAAGAGCCTGATCATTATGACCTCACCTGCCAGGGCCAGCTGAAGGGTCTGGCATCCACCCCGTTCACAACACGGCTCACTGAGGGGGGATAGCTGGGTCTGCCACACCCGTGAGCTGGACCACAGAGAACTGGAGGTTACGAAGGCTGCTACAACTCAGCTCTGACAGTGAGAGCTGTAACACTTGCTGTTAGCCCATTTTTTACCTCAGCACTGGGTATCTTTCTCTGTGATTGGGTTGCTTTTCTTGTGAAAACTTTATCTGCAGCAACAAGCATAATTAATGGTATTGTAGCGGTCTGAATGATGTCCACTGTCTGCTAAGAACTAGAAATTGTTAAAATGAGGTGAAACCAAGTTTTGGCATTATGGAGATTTTTTATTTATTTATTTATTTTTTGATAGTATATTCTGCACAAACATCTGTAAAAGTACATAAAACATTTTAAAAATACAACCTGCTAGAGGATAAGAAGTAAAAACTAGAAATTATATTTTGCATGCATGGCTTGTAATGGGCACCATTGTGACCAAATGCCACTGTAATGCATGGAGGGATTAAGTCACACATTGGGGCTTAATGTGAATAAATCCCACATTCACTGTCTGTCTTGCTGCCCCAAACACTCACTAAAGCACCAAATGTGAATTCATCTGCTGGTGAAAATAGTCTCCAACAAATGCACCATTTCCTCCTGTTTGAGTAATAATTGCTCAAAAGTGCAGTGGACAGTTTTATTAGGAATTATTTACCATTTTCTTTTCTTTTTTTTAATTAAACCTTTTATTCAGTTTTATTTTTTGTCTTAAGGAGGAACCAGTGGGCTTTGGGCAGAGAGCCACAGACAGGCTGGGGAAGTCAGAAAGTACTGAGAGATGGACAAACCCATTGTTGATGTTGGTCTTTTCATGGGATATGTTAATAATGATGAAAATACAGAATAACATTAGGCTCATCCTTTGACTCAAACCTTGCTATACATGGAGGTGCCCCTCTTTAAATCAGGCAGATGAGACTCACCATAGGCAGCAAACAGCAGGACAAGGGCCACTTTCATCATGATTCCTCAGAGTGCTCTGTCTGAGTGCGTCATACTGCTTTTATACCCTCAAAATTCAACAATAATCAGAAACAAATGCAGACACAAATACACACAGTCCAGTCTTTGACCTGGGAATTTGTGTTCTATGCTGCATCTGTTTCACTTGTCCTCAGACAACCCCTCCACAGCCAGAACAAATCAACACGTGTACAGAAATATGACAAAATATTTGACTTTAAAAGATTTTGGGGGATAATCAGTACTTAACCCAAGAGGGTGGAAGTGTACAGTAACATATAAAGTGATCAATGAACCCAATCATTGCTATAATTTAACACTTTAAATACTTTCAGAAACATGGGGCTGGGGAAAAAATTCCCTCAAGTCGTTCTTGCGCTATCTCATTCATGGATGAGGTCACAGTTGCCTTGACCTTTGACAACCAAAATCTAGTCACTATGTCTTTGAATCTAAGTGGATATTTGTGCCAAACTGAAAGAAATTTCCTCAAAGATCTCTTGACATATCGCATCCACGAGGATGAGAGGGACAGACAACCCCGAAAACATAATGCCTCTGGCCAGAACTATCACTGGCACAGAGGGATAAAAATATCCTGATAACAAAGTGAAATCAAATAAAATCATGCCTTATTAATATTTCAAAGAACCTTTATTGATTGTGTTTATTGTACTGTTAAGTATGGAGGTGAGGATGTTCTGCAGAATTCTCTGGAAAACTCAGTGTCATTTAATTGCTTACATTTTCTGTTTCACACACTATTATACAGAATCAAGTATATATTAAGTAAAATTATACAATTATATTTTAGTCTTTAAAGGATAAAGAAATAAGTTATTATTTTAATGACAATTTTAATTTGAAAAGATTTGCAGTTAAAACACTAAAACCGTTCCTGTAAGTGTGAGAAATCCATGTAAACCATGCAGTGATATTTTTCCCCAAAGTGTGTCCTTGAAACTTGTGTCAGGGAAATCTGTCCAGCAGGTGCAGGTGGAAAGAGCGAAGTCGTGCCAAGACCTCCTCGAGGGTGGCAGGAGGAGCCAAAACACACAGCCTGTGGGGAAAATAACACACAAAACACAACAAATAAATGCAGTGCTTAAAGCAGGAATGACCTGACCTGGCTCACTCTGTAAAGTGTTAATAATTGCTCAACAGGTATCACAGCTTAGCTAGTCCTCAGGCAAGAGTTTACATTCTGTCATCTCACAGTCTGGAAATGCTGGTTTTCTAATGGTTTGGTTTGCATAAAGGCTGAATGAGATAATAATCACGATCATTCATTTATTTGCACAGCAACACACACCATTTCACAACAATAACCTCATTGTGAGAAAATATACAAGGAAGTTAAATCTGTTCATTTGTTTATTTGTTTTTTGTTTTGTTATGTTTTTTCTTAGAATTACTTTTTTATTTATGTTATTATTATTATTATTATTATTATTATTATTTAGTAATGTTTGTTTTATATATACATATGTTTACAAGACATTTGATTTGATGACCAAAGGTGGCATTTTAAGTGGAAAAAAAGTTTAATAAAATACTGATGAAAAAAAAAGTGTATAAATCAGAATGTAACAAAGGCTCTTGATTTAATGTCCTGATTTAACCAAAACCTGCCAGAAAAACTCTCCAAAAGTATCACTGATTTTCCAAAAAGGTCCTCAACTTCCTATGGTGACCTTTCTATACCAACTATCATCAGTTTTAAGCTTTCAGTATTCAAAATTTCCTTGTTTTCTCAAAATATTGTAAGTGGTTACAACTGTTACTGTGTTAATGTCACTTTTCACAACTTTACTTGTTTTAATAATGCTTTTACTTTCTGGAACTGCCCTCTCTTTTCAAAAGTATTCTTGTATTGAACATGTTTCCTCTCTCTGAAGATTGAACACTCAAGTAACAAGCAGCTGTTTTTCTTACCTGATGTGGTAGTTTTGATCGTTCTGTCCATTCTCACAGCCGGCTCCCAAACACACACCCTCCTCCTCCAGTAACCTCTGGCAGTAAAGCACATCTGCCTCCACTCCTAACATCTGAAATTAATGAGAGCATGTCAATCAAATGACTGCTAAAATCATAGGTTTTCCATGCATAGTGTGAGATTCTATGCACAAAAATAATTTCTATTCAATAATGTTTTGTGTCACCGGTGATACCTGTGATTTTAGACTTTAGAAATTAATAATGGCAGAAATGCGTGCCTGTTTGACACATCAGAAAACATATAAGATACAATTATTAAATTATTATTTTGTTAACTTTAAGTATGGCACATACTATTTTTACATTTATAACTGAAGAGTTTGACTTGATGTAAACCAATCCAGTGCAGCCTCAAAAAATATAACAAAAGGACTGTTCATTATTTATGAGAGGGGAGGTGTTGGTGTTAAATGGGGGAGGCGCTTTAGATCAGTCGCACTGGGGAGGGAGGGGAGAGTTATGTTTTAATATTTGGCTTAGGGGAGGGACATTCAACTGTGAGTGGTCATATTTTGTATTGAATTCAAATACCCTTAAAACACAAAACCCACATGTTGGTTTTAAAGGTATGTTTCCTTTAAATATTTCCCAAATCACACCATTTATCGTAGCCAGAAACTGTGGAAGATATTTTCCCCCCAGTCATTCAGGGAGGCTCAATAAAAATATCTGTAGCTCCAGGGAAGGTCATGATATTGACAAAAATGACCTCATGCCCAAGCCAGCCTTACATTCTGGTAGATAAAGCACAGTCCCTAACTTATATTAAAAGCACTACAGCCACAAACTATAGTTAAATTTGAAGACTTGTGGTCCAGAGGAGATGATTCCTCACCTCTGCCTCCTCTATAAACTGAGGTGGTAAATGCAGACGGGGATAAAGAAAGACTCCTCCTGTCGCTGATTGGCAGTTCATCCCTGGTAGATTGTTCAGGAACTCACAAGCATGCTGAGCGTTCTGGGACAGAGTTGTCTGATAGTGAAGAATCTCCTTCAATTGAGAAAAAAAGTACAAAAACTGGGTGTGAAAACAAACAAGCTATAAGCCTGGACTGCCCCTCAAAATCTTTTCTGAAAGTAAAATAGAATTATCACACCACTCTGCAGTTTCCCGCAGCTCCACAAGGCAGAGCATTTCATCACATTTCAGCTCATTGTCTTTATCTCTGCAGCTTTACTGTAACAATTTGAGCATGAAAATACAGTGGATACAATTTAAAAAAAAAAAAAAAAACTTTTAAGGGGGCAGACATCTGCAAAGGCCACTTTACTGTTTGAATTAATTTAACTTATTGGTTAAAAATAGAAAGAGTTTCTTTGAAATTCATTGAAATGCACACAGTAATGGACAATGGAGTTAGTGAGCCTGATAATTGCAAGAGGTGTAATCTAAGCCATAACTAAAAACAAATCAATCTAAATAATGGGATGAACAATACATAATAATAAGCAATAAAATCTATTCACCAGTTTTTGATATATCCTGCTCACTAATTCACAGACAAACGTGTGGTGACAAAAGTGTTGCATTTATGCTACTTTTAAATGTTTATAGCAGCATTCTGTGAGAGACTGTGCCAGTAATCCTTCTGGATGAAATGTTCCCTTACCTGTGAGAATGTTTGATTGGAAGGGTCTTCAGGTGTGGGTGGATTGACCATGACCTCCAAAGCAAGCTGTGGCAAAGTAGAGGAGCTGCAAGTTGCCTGCATATTTCTTAAAAACGTATTTACCGCTGGGTCCATGTTAATCACCTCCATATATCCTCCTCTCAGACCACACCTAAACACAAGGTGAGCACAGCATGAAATGAGTCTACAGCCACCTGTTTTCCAAAAATGATCACATAGGTCATTTGAAAAAGCAGCTTATTAAGAACCATATTAGTGTTAGTAATTATGACAGAAGCAAAAGAGGAAGTCAGGTGATATAGCCGAAAGTGTGAGAAAGTCCATCTATAGAGGCAGATGGGATGAATGACTCTGTCAAACAAACACTGGTCTTTCACCCAGGAGACTGCTGTTTGTGTCCCATATGAAACCAAAACTCACAGAACTATTTTAACTAAGTACCATATGTATCATATGTCACATGATATTAGTAATAAACATACTTATTTTAAACCAAACTATGATTCTTTTTCTAAACCCAACCATAGTAACGTTTAATGTCTAAACCTAACCCCTGAAAATGTTCTGCATTACATAACTGTATGTTAAGGATGTAACTTCATTCATGAGATGCTAATTTGTAGGTTATCATGCAAACATTTGAACTTGCTTTTTTTGTAGGATACCAAACTACCCATTTTATGTTGCAAAAATATCACATTACAAGCTGGGCCAATGGTACGAAAACGTTAACACTTTTTGCCTCCTACATGGATCCACTCCCTTCTTTCCCCCATCCCCCCACCTCATTTGGAAGTTTTGTAAATTCCACATAGTTGGACAAAATCAGATTTTAAAATATTGTCTGGGCTACAGTACACATTTAATGTTTACACCTTATTTTGATGTCCCATTTGCCCCAACTGAAATCTAAAAATCTCATAACAACCCAGTTCAAGATGATATCAGTTATTGTCAGATCTCATGAGAGTGGGTTGCTGAGACAGAGGCAGGTCTCAAACAAAGTTAATTTTCTCTCAAGTTGTTTATGTGAGAATGGCAATTACGTGTCAGAATGTTTCGGAGATATTTTGTGAAAAACGGATCCAATCAGCGACTTCTCTTTTGTAGTACATAGACTCAGTACTTTCAGCTAGTCTCCTTAAAAGGGTGGGCCTTTGGCAAAACCCACATGGCACAGATACAGGAAAGGTCAGGACAGGTATTAGTAGGTTAGGTTTAGTAAAAGAAACATGGCGAAGACATGCTCAGAGTTCATCTAAACTTTACATGGCTCTGAACATGTATCTCCATGGTAAAAACCCAGGGGAAAGTCTAGATTTTTATGACCCATCCACCACTCTAACCTGCCTCCTTACAAAACTGCTCAACACTGTTTCCTTTATTACCACCATCAGCACACTGGTCACGTGATCATAGCCTTTCAAAATACATGGGATGTGTACAAATTGGGGTGGATTATAGACCAGTTTTGCTTAAACCTACCAAAGTAGTTTTTGTTGAACTGTGATGATTTCACAATGTTACACACATTTCTAAGGGGTATTACAGGGCAGAAACAACTTACATGGTTGGAGTACTGGTAAAAAAGATACTGCTTGTATTCTCTTTGGCTGAAGAAGGTGCAGTTATTCTTTTTATAGCTACATATACAATACGTTTATTTGATTCAATGGCAACCTTTTTTATGGTCCAGATGAATGTTGGTCTTTGACCAGGCTTGGTTTGGTTGTAAAAACAAATATCCCTGTGAGACAGTACATCTAAATCTGATCTACTCTAAAAACAGGGAAAGACTGGTTTGGTTGCATATTTCCTAAAGAAAAAACTGTCTCATGTCATGGTGACTTTGTTAATATATAATCCAAACTATGGTATTTCCGTAACCTTAACCATTTGAATTGGCCAAAATTGATAATTGATCATTATCCGTGCATTAATTGCAACAAGGGTACTGGCATTACATAAAAACAATCGGATATCACTTAAAATGCTTTCCTTATCTTAATGTAACTGTAATCTGAGGAGCATTACTTTTATTTTGAAATGCATTTTTTGTTGTAATTTCTTAGACACAAGGTAAGTCATTTTTTTCCTTGTCTTCTCCTATTTCCTCTCGTTTCGCCCCTGATGTTTATATGTTAAAGCCCACCAAAGTTACATTTATTTTTTAATCAGTTTCTCTTTGCTACTTTCTTTGTCTGAGCATGACGAAAAAATCTAGTAATTGGCGATTTTTACGACAAGAACACAGTCATGTCTGTCTGTGTTGTTAGTCATTTTCTTACCTTATGACAAGATACAAAGTAAGAAAATATCTTTCAAATCATTGTGAGCTCAGTGCTTTCAATGCCATTTACATTGAGTATTCTGCTTCCTGAAAATATGACTTTGCAACCACCATCTGAGGTCAGCCACACGCGTTATGGTTGAGTGTTGGGGTCACATGTTAAGCTGAGGAAGGGTTTTTCTTCAAGAAACATTAGTTACACTCACTCTCCCATGCAGGCGCTGGATATGGAGTGGAAGGAGATCAACTCCACTGTCTCTGAATACTCTTGTTCCATCTGGAACAGGACTCTCTTATAGGAAATAAACTCTTTCTCAGGTCCATATACGCTGTCCTGGTACACCTAGAAGGTTCAAGATGACATAAAAAAGGGAGCTTGAATGAGACTGAAAACTAATGCAAAAACCTTTAGATTTTAGTTTCCTTGTGGAGCTTGTAATTACCTCTTCAGCCAACAGCATGAGGCCCTCGGTTGCAGCAAAACGAATCACCTCCTCTATTGTTTTCCTGTCTTGCACATGACCTAGAGGGGCAAAAAATTGTATCAGAGAGTAGAGTTGGTAGATCATTCATAGCAACTGTATGTTTTTTACCTGTAGGGTTTCCTGGGTTGCTGATGTAAATGGCTCTGGGTTCGCAATGCTCCCTCGCGGTCTTCAAAGCTCGATGTAGTTCGTCCAGGTCTACAGCCCAGCCTTGGTCCTCCACCAGCTGGTACAGCACCGGGGTCACTCCAGACATTTCTAGCAGAGGTGGCAGAGTGTGTGGACAGGGCATCGGAACCAACACACCTGTCTGAGTTTCACCCTTCCCGCTGGCCATCAGGTGCAAAACCAACTTAACACAATAAAGAACAATACAATTTATAAAAATACAAAATATATGCTTTTATTCCACATTAAAGTACTTTTGCATTGAATACAAGTGTGTTCAACTTATTTTGTTTATCCTTGCTGTGTCAATTGTTGTTTGAACAGACCTAGCATTTCCAACCTTTACAGTTGTGACTTGAAAAGCTCAAATAAAACAATCAAGATTCCTAAATAGAAAAATGTGATAAATAATTACCATTTATACCATTTATACCATTATACCATTAATACCATTTATTATTATTAATAGGGCTGGGTACTGTTAAAAAATTGCAATATCACTACCAATACCAATTGAGTTCTTCATTTGCTACCTTTTTGTTCTACTTCATTCAAGCCACACTCATACTCATAGCCATACTTTCAAATAATTTAAAGGCCTCTTGGCATGCTGAACTGTAAACTCCAAATACACTGTGCTCTACTTCACTACACCATAGATTGTAAGGGTTGTAGCTGCTGTGATAGCAGTACAGTCACACATTGCAATAAGTCAAACAATTGGCTGCAAGCAAACTATACAAAAAGTAATGTTTTTGTAGATGTAGATACAGAAAGGATCAAATGCAGATTTTATTGGACTAGAGTAGTTTTATTTGACTTGGTAATGGTTTAATTTGGTTGATACCTAGAAATTATTGAGTACTAGCTCTAATGACAACATCTTTCAGTGATAGGCATAAAACTTTGTAGCATCATTACATACCTTTTAGATCTTGACTCTAGTGCCACTGTGAAATGTCTCAAAAATTATTGAACAGACATTCGTGACATTGTAATAAAGTGCTCCAGTGATGATATTTTTCTGTAGGCTGATGCAGATGTCTATAAACAAACTACACCATGGTCACATGATTTAATGTCACTACTACAACAGTGTAGTCTAATTTAGCCACTTGTTAGCAATTACTTTTTTTAAGACACATAAAAGCTTCAAAGATCTCTAGTGGAGTATTTACTGATGTATTTTATTATGTTGTAGAACAAACACAAAAGCCTTAACAAAACCTTGAAGCTTCAAACTGAAAAACCCATAGAAAAAAACACTGACTTTGAGACCAGTGGACCAGCGAAGCTGAATTTCCAACTAAGTTCTGAATTTTAGGGTGCTCTTTACACAAATGTTAACATGTTAAAACACTAAGCTACTGTATGTTGTTCACAGTAAATATCAGTTAGCACTGACACTGTGTTAGCATGCTGACATTAATGTGATTTTTGTCTTTGGTCCTAAGCTGATTAATGAATGTTTAATCATAAGGGACATAAAGCATGTTAAGTCTCACAATAATATAGTTACAGTTGTAACTCTAATAATCACACTGTTTTTTTGTCATCATACCGATAAACACTTCTGAGAACCACTGGAGAGGATGATGTCTTCTGGGCTTGAAATCACTCCATTATCCCGCCTCATGATAAACTCAGCAACGCTTTTCTTGACAAGTGGTATACCATGGCTGGTTGGGCTGTATGAGCCTGTCATTGACAAATTAATAAGATCAGCCATTAGAACAAAGTCAGAGGAGTACTATGAACCATTTTGGGCCAAATTTTTTAAAATCTGTACACATTCTCACCCAGGCTCCCCCCATTGCAGGCCCCCAGAAGCATGTGTGCTCTCTGCCTGACATCCAGAGGAAGGCTTTTTTCTTCTAGGAGCTTGGAGTAAATACACGCTGCCAGGACCTAAGAGGACACAGACAGGCTCAGTTTGTAGCTGGCACACACACACACACACACACACACACACACAAAAACACGCACACACACAGATAAAATATAAAACACCAACCTGGCGAACAAATGAGGTAGGTTTCATCCCTGCCTTGTGGGGATCCCCTGAGCTGACATCAATCACCTGCTGAAAGGGTTTCTTCACTCCCTGAGAAGAAAAAAAAAGCAGGATTACACACAAAGTCAGGTTGGATGTATTTTCCAACCAGGACATTGCAAGATCCAAGGGTTTTCAGTTTGATATGGGGCATCCTTCCACAGGACTGTTGATCCAGTTGGGCCAGGTGATATGATTCTTTTGATCCTAGTTTTGACTAAGGAAGGTACCATTCACACAGATTGATTGATGAGTGGAATCATTAGGTAGCTAACAGCATGGGCCAAGAAGCTACAGAAAATTACAACACTCCCAAAGGACAGCCTTCGATATTCTTTGTTGTAATCAATGTAATTGATGAGCACTTTTTATCCCAGGCCTGCTGTCTTTAGCCTCAGTTTTTCAGCGTGATATAAGTAGCCCTTTAGTGCATACTTATCCTCCTCATTTTTACTTGCACATTTGTTCTTTCTGTACACTTGGTGGCATTGATGGGAGCAGCCTGAAGACAAGAATTTCGACTGCACTTTGTGCTCTCTGGAAGAAACTGGAGTCATATCCTCTGTATTATGACAGACTGCAGCATGTTGACTTACAGGAACTGGGGTTATAGTTAAAAAACTTGTAAAAGAAAAAAAAAACATCTCACAACTTTACAATTACCTTGGACCATTGCCTATTCTTTTATTGGTTTTATGAACCTTGGCTATATATGACATTCGCGGCCAATTGGCTGACCAGACCATCAGGAATGTACTACTACTTCTGCTACTCACTTTACCTGAGTATTTTAATTTCTACTGACTCTTCTTCACTACACTTTACAGTTAAGACTTATCCATAACTATATTAATACACTACATTTCA
Organism: Plectropomus leopardus; assembly: GCF_026936395.1. Taxonomy (NCBI): domain Eukaryota; kingdom Metazoa; phylum Chordata; class Actinopteri; order Perciformes; family Serranidae; genus Plectropomus; species Plectropomus leopardus. The sequence goes on from NC_142180.1 coordinate 6,270,923, forward strand.
TGCTAAAGATGTGTTTTAGTTTGATGTTATGCACTGTTACAGCTTAAGCTACCCATGAAATAGTAGTTAAAATGAAATCAACCACTAGCTGATACATCAGCAACAGCAATGTAATAATACAATATGTATAATGATTAAATGCTGACAGGTTGAATTCTTTTTAAGTAATTCACCTGTTCAACTCAAATACCATTTTGCTGTTATCACATGTAAGGCAGGAATTTTACTTGTAGGCTAATGTTGTGTTTTCAAGTTGTAGAATTGCTACTTAAAGAAATAAAGAAAATGATTTAAATTTGTCTTACTCAACTGCTGATATTTAGATTGCTTTATCAGTTATTTCTGACAAAAAAACAAAAACAAAACCCTTCAGATACACAGCTTGGAGAACCCTGTAATTCCAACTGTAATCTTCTCTATTCTCCTTTTTTCAGCAGTGAATTGAAACATCTTATGTAGCTCAGGTTAGTTCAGGTGTATCACACCTGTGTGACTCACCTGTCTGATCTCCTCTGTGATACTTGTAGCCAGAGTCTGCAGGCCCGTTAGGGCCCTGATCCCCAGAACCATGGGGTTAACCTCCTGCACAGAAATCATCTCTGTCTGACTGATAATGTCTCAAAAAGAAGCTCAACACTGAGACCTGCAGATGGTCAGTAATGTAACAAAACCTGTTAGCCCGTGTGTAAGAGGCGGGAACCGTCCAAAGGTCAAAATCTGTGTTTTTTTTATTTTAAGCAGACACAGTAGAGGCAGAACTTTCATATGTGTGTAATCTATTCATTTGTTTTGATTTTTGATTATAATTTCAAGCAGACACTATGGGGGCTGATCTTTCATATATAATTTATTCATTTTTTTTTTATCTTTTTTTTTTCTTATTTTAGGTGGACCCCATAAGGGCTGAACTTGCATATGTATATAATTTTTAAAAAACTATATTATTATTGTTATTCAAAGCAGACATTGTGGGGGGCAGAGACTTTCATATATATAGTGAACAAACATTTAATTGCAGACGCTTTTGTATTTGCTCTCATTTTTCACAGGTTTGAGTTCAAGATCTTTTTTTAAAGTCACTCAATAGATATATTTCTCTCAAATTTTGCTCACAAATCTGTTTGAATTTGGGAATGGTAAGCACTTCTCCTTTTCCAAGATAATCCATCCACCTGACAGATGTGGTATGTCAAGATGTTGATTATATAGCACCATTACTACACAAGTGCCTTGGGATGGTCACTCTAAAAGACTTTGTCTCTTTTTTGTGAACATGATATCTAAAGAACACCTTGAGGAAATATATTCAAATCTGGCACAAGCATCCACTTGGACTCAACACTGAATTAATGGTTTTGGTGGTAATGCATCCATCTCATTCTTGTGAATGTGATATCTCAAGAACACATACAGGGAATTTCTTAAAATTTGGCACTAACTTCCATTTGGTCTCAACAATGAATTCATTGGATTTTGGTGGTCAAAGGTCAATGTTACTGTGACCTTGCATCTGTCTCATTCACGTGAATATCTCAAGAACACTGAGGGATTTTCATCAAATTTGACATAAACTCCACTTGGACTAAAAAATAAACTTATTACAATTTGGTGGTAAAAGGTCAAAGGTCAATGTCAGTGTGACCTCACAAAATGCATTTTTGATCATAACTCAAGAATTCATGCACTAATTGTGACAAAACTTTACAAAGATGTCTAACGGGATATAATGATGAAGTGATGAGATTTTATATCCAAAAGGGCAAAGGTCAACATCACTACAACATCATAATATTATGCATATAACACTTTCCTAGCCATTACTCAAAGTCAACTGAAGTGCCTTGGAGTGCCTCTAGAATCTGCAGTTTGATCACACAACACAGATGTCTCAGGTTTTGAAGGAGTGTGCCATTGGCATGCTGACTACAGGAATGTCCACAAGAGTTGTTGCCTTTGAATTAAATGTTCATTTTACAGCCATAAGCTGTCTCCAATGTCATGTCTGCAAGTTTGGTAGCACATCCAACCAAATGGCACATGACAAATGTTCTGCACTTGGCCGTAATGCTTGTTTGCTTTTATTTGTGTGTTTTGTTTTGTCTTCCTTTGTTCATTCATTTATTCATTCATTCAGTATCTTAAGTACCTTAGGGTCAAATGCTCATTTTGGGGTTGCTGTTACATCATTCTTATGCTGCCAGTTGATGATCACTTTGGCGCTTTGGTATATGCAAGCTACTTTCCACCAATTAGGTCCTGAATCAAATAATAGATATTTTTTTAGTACAGTCATGGTCTCCAGAGAATTAATCCCAAATACTTTTCCCCTAGCACCACCACGAGAAAAAAAAATATAACTTGCCAACTGTTGCATGGATTTTCAATTAACTTTGTTTACACAATGTGTTTGCGTTATTCAAATGTCTTTTTCTTCTTATTTACAATTAATCTCAAATAAATAAGTGATGGAGATTGGAATCCGATTGCTTTATTTTCATTTTGTAGACATAGAAAATAGTTGTTACTATTTCTGTCTAAATAGGAACAAATCTGTCACAGTATAGTCAGTCTGTGAGGATAAAAAAACTATGAAACCCTGAAGTATGATCCAATCTTCAGGCTGAAACTTTGAAATCTCTCAGTTTAATTTAATTTGCTGAGGTCAAACAGAAATCTTTTGGGCTTCTAGGCTACATGCCACTTTGGTGTGCTATCTCCTAGCCCAGTCAAAAATCAGCATGTGAAAAGGTACTCTATTTGAAGAATTTCAGCGTCCCTTTGAGCAAAAATGCCTGAGTCTTTACTGCTTTCTACACGTTCAACAAGTCTGTCCTAAGATTGACACTTTAGTTGAAGATCTGCCCTTCTCCACAGACGGCTACAAGTTGCGTCACAGTATTTTCCCCAGTGTCTCTGTCCTTCACTCCTCGGTCACAGTGAGAAAATGTGTCCATGAGGCGACGGTGAAAGGAACCGAGGCGAGCCAGGACGTCCTCCAGGGTGTCAGGGGGAACAAGGATACTTAACCTGAGAGTGTGAGAGAGAGAAAACACTATACAAACGCTGTATGAGAAAATGCAACATACCTGACTTATGTGTCACACATCATGTCACTCACCTCAGGTGGTGGTTGCCAGTTGTTTCACCATACTGACAACCGGTTCCTAGTAACACACCTTCTGCCTCCAGTAAGGCCTGGCAGTACAGAACATCTGCCTCTATTCCCAATATCTAAAAGCAGAGATGTTTTCATTATCATACTACTAATGGAACTTAGTGACTGCATAAGTATGTTGTTTTTATGCCTCCACGCCAGCCATTGCCATAGCCGGAGACATTATGTTTTTAGATTGTCCGTCCAATACATTCATGTGAACACAATAGCCCAAGAAAACCCCCCTTTTTTTTTTTTAAATGGCACAAACATTAACTTAGATTAAAGGTGAACCAATTCGATTTTGGTGGTCATATGTCAAGGGTCATGGTCACTATGACTTCGTCTCTTTTTTGTGAACATGATATCTGAAGAACACCTTAAGGAAATGTATTCAAATCTGGCACAAACATCTACTTGGACTCAACAATGAACAGATTCGATTATGGTGGTCTAAGGTCAAGGTTACTGTGACCATGCATCCATGTTATTCTTGTGAATGTGATATCTCAAGAACACATATTGGGAATTTCTTAAAATTTGGCACTAACTTCCACTTGGTCTCAACAATGAATTCATTGGATTTTGGTGGTCAAAGGTCAATGTTACTGTGACCTTGCATCCATCCATCTCATTGTTGTGAATGTGATATCTCAAAGACACTTTGAGGGATTTTCAGCAAATTTGGCACAAATCTCCACTTGGACTGAAAAATAGACTTATTACAATTTGGTGGTAAAAGGTCAAAGGTCAATGTCAATCATAACTCAAGAATTCATACACCAATTGTGACAAAACTTTACAAAGATATCTAATAGGATATAATGATGAAGTGATGAGATTTTATATCCAAAAGGGCAAAGGTCAACATCACTACAACATCACAATATTTTGCATATAATACTTTCCTAGCCATTACTCAAAGTCAACTGAAGTGCTTTGGAGTGCCTCTAGAATCTGCAGTTTGATCACATATGCAACTCTAAATACCAACTGTCACTGCATTGCACTACATTTTTTTAACACGGATGACCATGAAGGTTTCCACCTTGGCCCGCTCTGTTATTTCACATGGTAAACACAGATGGGGATAAAGACAGATTCCCCCCATCACTGGCTGACAGCTCATCCCAGGTAGATCATTCAGGAATTTCTGAGCCAGCTGAGCATTCTGGGACAAAGTGGCCCGAATGATGAGAATCTCCTACAAAAAAAATGAGATTTAATACGACATGGAACAGAGACCTATACTGTAGGAATACACACATCTGCCTGTCCAAACGAGGGACTCTAATAATCTTTTTGTGAGCCCAGAGAGGCTCTGCAGATGTCTTACCTGAGTGTAAGTGTCATAGGAGGGATCTCCAGGCTTTGGTGGGTTGACCATGAGATCCAAGGCAAGCTGTCCTGTGACCGGAGTGCTGATATCAGTGTCCAGAATAATGTCAAAAAATTCCCTCACCTCTGGGTCCATGTTGACCAGTTCCATGTATCCTGCCCTCAGACCACACCTAGGACACAAATCAAAACGGGGGGTTGCATTTAAGGCTCAAAAAACAGGCTGGAAATCACAGTTGTGCCAAAAACTGCAGTTCCACATATGGCCATTTAAAGCTGACTCTAAAAGTGGGTCAGTCTTTCATGTTTACATCCTGGTACAAAATGTGATTTTGGCCTCCAATTTCCTCATTCATGACAGTTGTATGTCTTTTCAAATAACTCAGCCCTTTTAAATTTGTGAAGGCTATAAGGGTAACTTTGAGTTAGGTGTGTCTGGTGAAGTATGTTCTGCCTCCACATTTAGTGACCTGGCACCCCCTTCTGGGCCTTTTATTTTTCCTATAGGTGGACATGCACTTTGACCCAGAACAAGAAGTTGGCCATTTTTAGTTTCAGTCTGCAGCCAAATTTCTGCAGAATGGTCTCTGTAACCATGCACTGAAAACCCTCCCTTGTTCATGCCTTCAAACGCATCGTCTGTAAGTATTTGATTGGCACAAACCCTAGAACAACTTTTTAAAAGTATTTTAGATAAAGTGTTTTTTATGAAGTCTCATTTCTGTACATTAGCAAATTGTTTTTGTAACCTGTAAGAGGTATCCATAGTATGTTAATATGTGTATGTTATTGTTGGGTACACTTCTTTTTTACTTGTATATCACAAAGTCAGAGAAGCGTACAAGTTTATATTCTAGGTCGAGCATGTGATTACCAAGTTGCTACACTTGAAACATTTTATCAAAGATACATAGTCATCAGCATTACAAACTATTGTTATCAGCAGAAATTGACTCCAATGGTAGTTGTAGATTGCCGACCAAAGCTAGGAAGGTTGTATGAAATCTTGCAAAAAAGTGTGGATCAGTAGGTACAGCTCCAGCCCTCTGCTTTTTGAGAATGTCGTGTGTATTGTTTTCCATTTTAACATGTATTTGTATGAATTTGTGGGCTGGAACACAGAAACAGGGCCAGTGCTGTTAACAAAAGCTGTGGCTAAAATCTAAGACTGAGTATTTGCCAGCGCTTCCTGTTTCAAATTAAAAATTCTCATTTCAAATTAAAAGCGCTCCTTTTGTACACAGTCCAGACACATGCTTGGTTTAGACCTATACTTATTATTATATTCCCTATGGTACTGATGAGTGTTCAGTAGTTTTTTTTGGGGGGGGGGGTTGTCTAGCAAGAGTCACTTCTACAACAGATGTTGCAAAACTGTGACATTTTTCTTTATCATTATCAGCTTAAGTGCCTTCCGCTCCCAAAAGGTGTCATATCACTATTTGGAGTCAATACCACATACATTAAGTATTACACTAATCCACCAATGAAAATAGTCTCCAACAAATGCACTAATTCCTCCTGTTTGACTCACGTTTGTTACATACAGTTTTCAGCTGTTTAAGAAAATCACAAAGCCTTTTAAAACATTGAGTTTTAATATTATAAAATGTTTTCTTTCTTTTTTTTGGTGGTGTTTTTTCAGGATTTACATCTTTATTAGCAGAGAAGCCAGAACACATTGAGAGATATACTTAATGTATGGTCTTTTTTCTTATTTTATTTTAGGCGATTTCTTAATAAGAAAAATATAAAATAATACCATACCACATACCAAAATTCTATCAAAATTTAAAGATATGCAAGCCCAAAAACATAAGAGATGGCGCTCACTCTCCCATACAGGCGTTGGATATAGAGTGGAAGGAAATCAACTCCACTGTCTCTGAGTACTCTTTTTCCATCCCAAACAGGACTCTCTTATAGGAAATAAACTCTTTCTCTGGTCCAAACACACTGTCCTGGTACGCCTAAAGTGCAGAGAAAAGGAAATGATAGATAATGAAAGACTGCATGAGCAAAAGGCTGCCAGTTACTGAATTAAATCCCAATGTAAAGAACGTTTTATGATCACCTCATCAACCAACAGTAACAGTCTTTCAGCTGCTGCAAACTGAATCACTTCTTCTATTGATTTCCGGTCCTGCACATGTCCTAGGAAGACAAACAGCAGCATACACAAAGTGATGACAGCATGGAAGTGTCTACAGGTGGCTTTAACCCCTTGAAAGCTGAGCATATTGACTTGATCTCTTTTTTTTCTAAAAGGGGAAAAGAGGGCAATGATCAGCTTAACAAAAAATTACCCCAAAATTAGCAATAAATTAGTAAAAGGTTGCAAAATATTACCTGAAATTAGCACAAAGAAAGAAAAGAAAAAGAAGCAACAGAACAAAAACAGGAAATGACCTGAAAAAGACTAAAATAAGATAAATATATGAATGACAAAAACAAATACATATTTATGTAACCTAATTTTAAATATATAGTTATAATAATTAAATTAGCATTTTGTTTTTTCTTAGTTAATGATTCTCTCTCTCGTTCTTATTTACTTTTTTTTTTTAGCTAATTTTCAGGGTTTTTCGTCACCTTTTACACATTTTCTGCTGTTAATAAGACATTTCATGCCAAAACCAAAGTAATCAAACCAATTTGCTCATATTTCAATGGTTTAAATGCTTGTTAAAAGTGTATAAAAAAGTGATTCTGATCCAGGTTGCAAAGGGTTAATGTAGCCAAGTGTGTGCTGTTTACCTGTGGGGTTTCCTGGGTTGCTGATGTAAATGGCTCTGGGTACACAGTGCCTTTTAGCAGTCTTCAAGTCTCGTTGCAGCTCATCCAGGTCTACAGCCCAGCCTCTGTCCTTCATCAACTGGTATGGCACCAGTGTGACCCCGGCCTCATCCAGCAGCATGGGCAGGGTGTGTGGGCAGGGAATTGGAGCCAACACACCTGTCGGAGTCTCCCCCTCCCCACTAGTCAGCAGCTTCACAACAATCTTAATTCCACAAATCAATATACAAAACTTACTGTTTATCGAAATAAAACAGGTTAAATGTAAGACTTAATCCTTACCTTACAAAAACTAAAATTTTAGAGTAAATCCCCCTTTAAATTTATGCAGTTGCAGCCCCAAATCTCTACTAAACCGTGGCACAACATTTGAACATTACTCATGCATAGACAGATTCTAATAAAGAGAAGTAGAACAAATTTAGAGAAGTTTTAGTAGAAAGTGCTGTTTTAGGTAGGCTAAATATTTAAATAAAGTCAAATGAAAATTTGAATTAAAAAATGAATTAATAATTAATAAAAATTATAAAGTAAAAGTTTCTCCCATGCTGACTCTTTCTTTGCACTTTTTAATTTATTAATTTTATCAGCCAGGCTGATAATCTGTCAACCCCTTGTACATATAGTATAAAGCATATAGCCACTGTTATAGATAGACAGAATATTTAAAGAGAAGATCACCCTTTAATGTCATGGCTGTCTTTGTCTGTGTTACTCTATGCCTGTAATATTACCCAGAATGTATCTGGAAAATAAATAGTGACAATATAGTAATATTGACTGTATTTTTACCATCAGGGCCCTTTGAGAACCTGCACAAATGACGATGTCCTTGGCGTACGAGGGCACCCCAGCATCTCGTCTCATGATGAACTCAGCAATGCTTTGCTTTACATGTGGCATGCCAGAGGCAGCTGTATAGGAACCTAAGAATCAGTCATTGGATATGCAGTTTATATTTTGTTAATTAAAATACCAGTCTGTTCAGTTTTATAGAAAAATTGTAAAGGTCTGTTTTCCAGTCCTCACCTACACTTTCTCCTTCGCAGACTTCCAGGATCCTCTGGGCCCTCAGCCTGACATCCTGAGGAAGATTTTTGTCTTTCAGCAGCTGAGGGTACAAACATACTGCCAAAACCTGAGAAAAAGGCCAGATTAAGTACAAACATTGTTTATCGTGGAAAATGCCTTTGTGAGACGGGGAAAAAAAATGAGTACAGGAGTATCCTATTCAAGCAGAGGCACAGAGAACATAGTTACGAAAACCTTTCGGAACATTGCTAAAACATAAAGAAAATAATCAAGGATCAACAAAACATTTGTAAAGAGAACAAAAAATGCAAAATGTATTACATAATAACAGTCAATATACCATTATAGTGACTATAAAAAGATATGCATGAATATGCATGAATAAAATTTTTAAAAACAAACACATAAAATGGATCATCAAAATAATTCAAATAGCTCTGATAATCACAAACATGCTTGAAAATTACAACAAAATAAAAAAAAGTTTCATCATTGAGTCCAAGTGATTCTTTGTGCCAATTTTGAAAAAATTCCCTCAAGTTGTTGAGATATCACGCTCACGAGAATGAAATTGATGCAAGATCACAGTGACTTTGACTTGTCACCAAAATGTCATCAGTTTATACTTGAGTCCAAATAAACATTTAGTTCCAAATTTGAAAAAAAAAAACAAAAAAAACCCTCAAATTGAGATATTGCATTCATGAGCGTGAGACAGATGAGGTCACAGTGATCTTGACATTTGACCTATGACCACAAACATCTAATCAGTTCATTGTTGAGTCAGAGTAGACGTTTGTGCAAAATTTGAAGAAATTCCCACAAGGAAATTTTGAGATATTGTGTTCACAAGAATGTAATGAAAGGACAGACAACCCAAAAACATAATGCCTCCGCGTATCCTTAGCCTTGTATTCTTATTTATTTACATATTTATTTATTATAAACTTTGAACTGTGTACTCCTTGCTCGACCCTCGTGTGTTTTCACTACTCAGGGGGCCGCACGTGCCGGTCACCATATTGATTTATTTATTTACTGTCTCTGACATACTCCTCACTCCTGTCTGCTTTTCATTTGTAAATGTTTGTATGGTCTGTAGACTGTTGACACTGAATTGCCCTTTGAGATGATTAAAGTTGTTTGAATTAAATTAAATTGAACTGAACTGATAAAGAAACAGTACCGGAGTATGCTATTTAAGTAAACGTCAGAAAAGAGTATATGATTATCAAAAAAAAAAAAAAGAACGAGTTTTGCCATAACTTGAGTGATCAAGGATCAGCAAAACGTGTGTGATTCAGAGAAAAAATGTAAAATTGATAACATATGCATGGATTTAATAAAATTCTTAAAGTCAAACACAATGGATCAATAAATCCATAATACGAAGCTCTGATGATCACAAACATATATTATAAGAATATAATAACAGATGTGCAAGAAAAGAAAAAGCCTTGAATGCTTAAACTAACCTGGTGAACAAATGAGATGGGTTTCATTCCTGCTTTGTGAGGATCACCTGAGCTGACATCAATCACCTCTTTGAAGGGTTTCTTCACTCCCTGCAGGAGAACATATATAATGCAGAATCAAATCAAAATTGAAATCCAAACTAGAATTACCACCCGTGGTTGTTTGCCTCTGTGCCCCAGTCAAGTTGCACTTACAGAAGCATCCATATCTGTAAAAATATGGATTCTTCACACACCCCATCTATACAGTCAGCACTTTAACCCTTTGAAACCTGAGTGAATTGTTTTGATTTCTTTTAAAAACATGGGGCAAAAGTAATGAGAAACTTAACAAGACATGGCCCAAAATTTAGTAATGAATTGGTTTTAAAAATAAATAAAAGGAAAATTACCTAAAAATAATCATGAAAAATAGAAAATTGACCTCAAAAAAGACAGGAATTTAAAAATATATATATGGATCTACATTTTTGTTCTGTACCATAATTTTAAATATGATATTAATAATTATAAATATAGTTTTATAGAAATTATAGATTTTATAAAAAATATTTTCTAATACCCCCCACCCCCCTTTTTAAACACTAATTTTCAAGTTATTTTCTTGTCTTCTTTTACAAATTTCTTATGATTTCCTGGACATTTCTTGCCATATTGTCATTACCTTTTTTTCCATACTTTTTTGAAAGAAATCAAACCATATTACTCAGAGTTAAAAGGGTTAAATCACTTGTAAAAGGTGTCTGAATGCAGCACAAGAAAACTGATGTCGGTCCAGGTTCTCAAGGGTCAAAGGTGGTCATCAAAGATTGGTGTCACCAATTCTGTTTCTGATGAAATACCTCCCCTTTTGTTCCTGAGATATGATACTGAGTTACAGCCAGAAAAGTGTCATTATGATGTCACAGTGAATTTGAGCTTTGGGATTTAAAATGTCATCACTTCACCATTCTATCCTTTTAAACATCTGTGTGATATTTTATCATAATGTTTGTGTCAAATTTAAGAACATTCACTCCGTATGTTCATGAGTATGAGAGACCCTGACCTTTGACCACAAAAATCTAATAAGTTTATAGTTGAGTCCAAGTGGACTGTGTGCCAAATTTGAAAAAAAAAAAAAATCTCTCCAAGCGTTTTTGAAATCATGAGTTCACAAGAATAGGACCGACAAATGGATAGAAGGACAACCCGATAACATAATGCCTCCAGCTACGGTTTTTGCTGTTGTGGATGCTTAAAAACCACCATAACGTTTTTATGAATCTCAAATCATTAGTTTTCAGTAATGAGGAGTGTACCCTTATTACTCATCTTTCAAATTGTATGTAACTTTAAATTTATTGAATTCTTTAAAATGTATTTCTTTTGCTGTGAATCGGTTTTTAATGATATTAGACATTCATCATGGTTAACAGGTATTATATTGGTTTGATAGAAGTTTCTTTAACACCTGGACTCTTGCTTTACATCTGTGACCACAAGTGTACATCCTTTCATTTGCAGGTACCCAAAAATAAAAATATGCAGAAAATATATCAATTTCTCCAGTATTCACGGACTGAGTGTAAACTAAAAACAAATAAAGATTATCGGCTCTTACCTGTGCAATCTCTTGTGTGATGTGTACAGCCAGACTCTGCAGTCTACTGTGTGGTGAGACTCTAATCCCTCTCACTCTCGGACTTACATGTTGCAGGGAATTCATAGTCTTTTGTTGTGATGTTTTATTTAGATTTCCAAACTGTTTGCCTAAAAGTATTTAACCTGTGGAGACTGGTCAAACAGACACTAAACAGGTTTTAGTCAAAGTTGAGAAAAAAGTGGAAAATGCACCCTTCTGCAGAATGCCTGTCCTACGTGCACAAGAAAAAGTGGGCTATTTAACCAGTCTGTCGCTGCCCTGTCTGAAAAAGGGCAGGGTTACTCAGTTACCCACTTTGATGAGTAATCCTTTATGTTCATGAAGGAGTTTTTCTCTTGGTTGCTGCAAGTAGAAAAACTCTCACCCTCCCAAGGTGAGCGCAATGTTCAGAATTCTTAAAAGCAACTCAATAAATAACTGAATGTCCACACAAAATTTGGAATTTTGAGTTCAAACCTTTTAGTGAATCTTTTTCAAGCAAGCAATGAGCAGTTACAGAGCTCTGGATCAGAATGCAGGCTGACTCGCTGATGTTATCGGGTAGGGAGAGGCTTTTCTGTTTCAGAGCTCTGTAACTGCTCATTGCTTGCTTGAAAAAGATTCACTAAAAGGTTTGAAATTCTAAATTTTGTGTGGACATTCAGTTATTTACTGTTTATTGAGTTGCTTTTAAGAATTCTGAACATTGCGCTCACCCTGGGAGGGTGAGAGTTTTTCTACTTGCAGCAACCAAGAGAAAAACTCCTTCATTCATTTTCTGGTACAAGAAGTACAAAATGTAATCTCTAACATGGACATTGTAAAAGCCAAACTGTTCCAGTAAACTCACACCTCTGTAAAGACAATGCTGTGTCAAATACACCTTTACTTATGGGTTTCAGATGTGATATGATACAAAAACACTTGCATCTGATAAGCAAGCTTTTGTGTTCTGATGATTTTCAATATTTCGGACATTTTTAAATAATTAGGAACCACCTGCACTTAACTACTATTGTGACAGGAAGCAAGATGATTATGAAATTTTAGCTGCGGTTATTATTGTTTAGGTAGCCTTTATATTATATATATTTTTTATATATATTATCAACAAGTGGTGTCAGTGAAAGCAACAAACATCTGTAGGTGCCTTTCAGTCTAAAATATCCAGCATGGATAGTAATGATACAAAATGGTCTTATTAAATAAGCTCAACATTTTTGTTTATTATTTCATATAGGCCTTAATAATACTTTTAATTAAATAAATAATCTTAATAGCAGATATATTGGCAGAAACATAATATAATAAGCATGTTTTCTAAAGATTATGTATGATCTCATTAGAATTGTTGTTTATTTATTTACCTTTGAATCAGGCGTTAATTAATGTAAAATTATTATTGTCATGAACGAGTAGTAGTGGTATTTATTCATTTATAGAAAAATATGCTTGGTTTCATTGTCAACAAACGGTTGGTTTGTCGTTCTCGTGCATGTGCGGATTTTAATATTTTTTCTCCTCTACTCTCTGCTTGACTAGAATAAACAGAGTACTGACAACAGAAGTTCAAAATGCTCAGGTATCACTTGATACCTGAAAGCTTTGAATAGTTCCCCGGAAGTGTCTGGCGGGCCATTTGAATACATTATATGGAGAGACAAAACTCCAATTTTCGCTAAATAGCAGTCAATAACTGCATTGATTTACAATATACACAAAGTGCATCGTATGTAGTTTCATTATTATATTGTTTTTTAAAGTAAAACATGCTTATATTTGAAGATTGATGTTAACAGCCAGGGTTAGATTAGACTGATTAATTTCACACTCAGGAGATTAACACATTTCAGCAGCTCAAGAGTCAGAAGCGACAGAAAAAAGTGACTGAGTGCTAAGTAAGGGTTAAATATGATTAAAATACAAATAATAAAATATATTGTAAAACATGAAACATATAAATTAAATATAATATATATGTGTGTCTATATATGTGTATATAAAAGAGTTATTTTAATACAAAGTGTAAACTGCTGCATGTGAATGCATGAATTGTCAGATCTGTGCTCCAGAGAGCCTTCATCAGGCTGTGTAATATTGCCCTCTACTGGATTTATATGTTAATGAACTGCATTAATATAGCTTAATATACTGCTTCGAAATAGTTTTTTAGAGAGTTTTTTTAGCCTCCAGCACCCAGTGCTCCTATTGTAAATTACCAATATACAATAACAGGATTACATATATAACAACTTAATAAAAAATAATATAATACAGTAGTGTAACAATTTCAGTATTAAGAATAATTCCCCATTAAGCCTAGTGTGTTTCATTTTTCTAAACGGCTTACCCTGTGACCTCATTCAGGTTCCTCCCTTTGCCATCAATGGAAAATCAGCTCATCTGAAACATGATAAAAACAAATGGAGTCAACAGAATCACAAAGCTTAAAACACTCACTCTCAAATTACTTTTCCGTTAACAGTAATGTTTTTACATTATTCATTAGTCTCAAATATGCACTCTTAATCCATATCAATACTAATATATCACAAAATAGCAGTCTGCTATCAAGCACAATATTGTCTTTAACAAAGCTGAGCTATACTATAAATCACACAAGACTTTCTCCCCTTTGACTACCCAATCTTAGATGAATCTACTCAAGAGCTGGATATTTTAAATTAACAGGCTGTTAGCGGCTAAGGAAATGTGTTCAGTACAGTACAGTCCACTCACGTTATCTTACTCCATTAGCATGTCCGTTATTGCTTCGTAAATCTATTAATTTGGCAGCAGATAATCTAACATCATGCTTTAATGGACATGCTAATTTAGCTAAAATATGCTGATAATATGAAAAACAATTCTTTAGACTTCTTATCCTGTTAAAGCCCATCACAAATCGTCTTCCTGCTGTAACTCCATTGCGCCACTAGCAATTAATGCTACTTCCGGGAATTATTGAGGCTCTCCATGATCCGCCATCTTTGAAAAAAAAAACGGTCCATTGGAGTGAATAGAGATAACACGACTCTCTCTTAAAGGGCTCTGGTTAGTACCCATGAGTACTTGTTGTGTCTGAAGTTGGGGAATGCGATTGGTTAGAGTTAACGTAAGAATGTCAGGATAAGCCAATCAGAGGCTGAGCAATGCATAGTAGGGCGGGTCATGCATAACAAAAACAAAGAAGTGCTTTGAAGATTTTAAGTTATGCCACTGGAGTCGTTTAGACAACTTTCATTGGGTAAAATAACGTCAAAGGTAAGAATATACATGGTTTTGCAAAAATGTATGTTTTTCAGATGAATTTAGACAAATATTAAGAATAGTTACTTAAAATCGTGCAACAACACCATCCAAAGGGCGCCACCTGACAATAGTGGCTAATCAAACATTAGCCTGACATTTCCTTTAACAGTGTTCGCAATGTGAAGAAGCTAATGTTAAATTTCATGACAGTCATAAATTACTCATGCTTTATCGACACTAGGCTAATTAAATATATGCCCTCGGGTTTTGAGTGAATTTTTGCCAAAGAAATACATTTTTCCCATTTCAAATTAGGCTAATGCTAACGTTAGCTATAGTTAAAAAAAAAAAAAAAGAATGTTAATAACCGTTAGTTACCATATTCCCAGTTCAGTTAGGTTATAATGTTAAGTTAAAAAAAATGCTGTAACTTGAAACTACTGCTCAACTAGTAGGCATTAGTGGCTGTGAACAAGGGAAGCAACTAAAAGCATTTTTTTAACGGTCAGTTCCTTTTATGTGTGCGTTTTTGATATGTCCACCAGGGACAATATCAGGGCTGACTTTAAAATACCAGATGTTTGACATAACTAACAGTATTCACTCAAGCGAAATTGTCTCAGAAGGCTATGTAGTGAATGTAAAATTGTTTATTGTTTTGAATGAATTATAGTAGTTTTTTAATAATCACAATTGTGTTTTGGTTTCATTGGCAACAAACGGTTTGTCCTCGTGCTTGTGCGGATGTTATTATTTTTCCCCCCTCTCCCTCTGATTGGCTAGTACTCGTTGCCATCCGTAGTTAGGATGTGTGATTGGTTAGGGTCAGCGTAAGAATGTCAGGGTAAGCCAATCAGAGGCAGAGTAATGCAAAGTAGGGCGGGTCATGTCAAGAAAAAAATAATAGTGCCAAGAACAGTTTAACTTCAAATCATTTCAACTACTTTTATCGGTTGGAACAACGTCAAAGGTAAGAATATACAAAACTTTGCAAAATCAATGTTTTTTGTGAATAATTTAGGTAAGAAGTATAAGATTAGAAAGATGAGATAGTTGAACAGCGTTAATCAAAGGGCGACACCCAACGGCAATGACTTTGGTGAGGTTATTTTATATAGCAAACGTTAATCTAACATTAGCACCAAGTTACTTTGTCCAAACGTTAATCTAACATTAGCATAAAGTTACTTTGTTGTAAAGCTAGTTAAATTTCATGACATCATGACTTTTTTATTTTCAGAGGCAACTAAATTACTTACGTTTTATCAGCACTAGGCAAAAGAAAAATATTATCTCCAGTGTTTAGTGAATGTTAACCAGAGAGATATCATTTTCCGATGCTAAAGTGATGCTAATGGTAACGTTAGCTACAGTTCAGAGAATGAACGTTAAATACCATTAGCTATTGTTAGCTAGTTCATTTAGTTTATTTGGTTAAATTAAAAAAATACCATGACTTCGAAACTCCTGCTCAGCCGTTAGCAAAAAGCCGTGGGTGAGTAGGTAATAGACCTTTTCAAACATGACAACATAAACATCCTAAATGGGTCTAAGTGTATTTCCAGGTGGAATGTTTGTTTATGCAGTAGCTCACTGGAAGTAAACAGGGACCAAAGCCGTTGCCACAGCAACAGAATAGCTATGAAAAGGTCTACAGCCATAGCAGAGCCGTTTAATTAGTTTAATTGCATTGTGTTTTTACGAAAATCATAACTCTTCTTAGCATTGGGATAAAAAAAAAAACCGCGAAAATCTGAGTTAAAGGAGAGAAGAAAAAAGATTTTTAAACTGCATTGCAAGTTGTGGTCTTCTTTTTTTATTTACTTATTTATTTTTACTCATATATGTGTGTGTGTGTGTGTGTGTGTGTGTGTGTGTGTGTACTGTACTACCCAAGAAGACAATACACACATTATTTTGCCTGAAGTTATTGTTATAGATGAATCTAACTGAAAACAAGATGTTTTAATTTTGGTGCATGTTGTAAAAAAAAATGATCAAATAGTTGCATATGGTGTTTTGTTGTTGTTGTTGTTGTTGTTGTTGTTGTTGTTGTTGTTGTTGTTGTTTAAGTTGATGATGACCTCCATGACTGCTATGTAATGATACTTGACAGGAATGTGTACTTTGCTTTGTGTGTCTGGTATGTTATGTCTGCCAATTACAATTTGTTTTTTGAGTGTTATCCTTATGTCACTGTTGAAATGTGGTCAGAAACCTGGATCTTTTAGGCAACTGATTATGTTCAGATCATTGCTAAATCTGATACCCTCATATGTTTACAGTCAGCAGTTGTTTAGCTGTTGTTATCAGAGGTCTCCAAAAATCAGCCAGCTCTTGGTTTTAGCACTCACTAGTTGATAGACATTAAAATGTGTTAGACAGATGGTTTTCCTCGAAAAGTAAAATGCAAGGGATGAGAGATTTTCCTAGATGTACGGTGGCCAGTGTGTGCTGTGTGCAATGTGTGACCACTGGGTGGAATCACAAACAAATACACTGTACAGACAGGTGAGCTTTTTCCCAGGTCAGTTTGCCCAGTGTTGAGTGAAACAGTTCATCCAGAATGAATCAATCAGGTTTACCTCACAGACCTAAATGTTCATTATGAGATTTATTTATTTAAGACAGTCTCTGGATCCTTGCAAATCTGAGTTTTAACAGGCAGTTAAATGTGTACAAGACTGAAATGTATATTAGAAATTTGTATCAATCTTGGCTTTGTATGGCTGCATGAATCAGAGCTTGAATGGACTGGTGAGTGTGGCTTTTCCATGCCTGAGCTGTCCAACCCTTAAACTACTTTGGTAGAGTGAGTTTTAATGTGTGGGTGCTAGCTCAGTGTGTAAACAAAGTGCTAACTTATGTATGTATTTAGGTAATCCTTCTGTATCTCTATATGCTCTAATACACTTGTGTGTGTACCACCTGATGTCAGCCAGCATCATTGCTGCTCAGGGGCATGTTCAGTCGGAACATTTTGCACCATTTCGCTATGATTTCAGGATTGAATGACATGTATACAGTGTATAGAAATAATTGTCTAGTAGACCTGTACTTATTATACTTAGAAGTTTTGGTTATATTTCACACTTGCTATTGAAACATGTTTCTCTTGCCAAAAAGCCCTTTAAACTGAACTGAATTAAACACAGCCAAATTAAGAGGCAGTGCTCCTGCGTAACACAAAATGGTGTTCAACTTACCACCGATTTTTTTTTAAATAAAGGTTTTGCAATGTTTTGACAGGTTTGAACACAGCCCAGTTCTAGGCTGACCTGAAAGTTAAAAAAAAAGGATATGCAAATTATCCATTGGATTTTGTATTATTGCAGGAAATAAGATCACAAGTTTATGAAAATCTATATGGCCAATGTTATCCTGGCTGGTCATCACAAATAAATGAATGTGGTAAACCCTTGAGTTTCTGATTAGTTGTCTCTTGAGACCTATGAAATAACCTGATCTATCTGTCTTTATCTCATCTACAGTCACAAAATCCCTGTCAGGACATATCTTGGACTGACCACTGAGTCTTTGTCTTTCTGGGAGACCTCAGTCGAGTCCTAGAGGAAGGCGACATGGCCATAAACGCAGAGTTCCACTGCTCATTACAGGAGCTGCGCACTCTTATGGGGCTGAGAGGAGCAGAGTCTGTGGCAAAGATCGAGCAAAGCTATGGAGACATCAAAGGATTGTGTGCTAGATTGAGAACGTCACCTGTGAAAGGTAAATATGTTGTGAAACTCTGAGTCTTTGTTCAGTTTGCATTTGTCACTGACAGTGTCTTTCTAAAACAACAGGGCTTACTGCCAGCACAAGATATGCAAATGTAAAACTAAGTTTAAGTTCAACCACAGGCAGTCTGATGCTCCAGTGTACGTAGTTTGGTGTTTTCAGTCAGATTCACTTAGGTATGTAATGAAGCAATAAGAAAGGGTGTGTCAGGAGATTAAACAGATCATAAAACATTAATGACACAGTGTGATGTCACAATCTGATTTTGTAATATCATTTACAACAGTTTTCAAGCCTATCACAAAAGATCTGTCAGTTACCACATGTATCAGTTTCTATTTTGTTGTTAAGAAAGCATTTCTTTAAATCTGGTTTAAAGTAGCATTTTTTTCTGAATGACACTCTGTATAATGTTTATGTTCCAATTTTCCAAGTTAGGAGATGGAAACATTCTACATGAATCCTATATCATTTTAAAAACATTTACCAAAGTATGGCCCAATGGATTTGGGATCTTTGGAAACTTGCATTCCCCCTCGAACAGCGTTTTTTAAAGTATGGGGTGCACCTCCCCTAAGGGCCGCCAGAGCGCTTCAGAGGAGGCACGAGGTCAGACAAAATACACCTGGAAAAAAACAAAAATAATGGGTGGAGGAGGCCCTATTCAGCTGAACTGTAATTTGGAGTTGAAACAAAAGATAATTGAAGTGTCACTTCCGTGCTTTTGGTTGTCTGTGGAGACAGAGTTCCCCCACCTCTCCAAAAGGCTGTGATAGCTCTCATCTCCTTTACCTCAACGTACCTGTGCATGTGCAGGTTTTCTGCATAGACCTTAATTGAATGCAAGCACCGAGGGGGCTGAATTCTGAAACCCGGTATTAAGTGGATCCTGGTGCCGCGTTGTTAAAGAGTATTGATTGGCTCCGACATTAACGTTTCTGCTATTAGTATTGGGGATTTTAAGAAAACACGTCTTGTTTATTTAGGTTACATAAACTTTATCTTTACAGATTTTATCTCACCAACTCCATTTCTAATTTGCAACAATTTGATGATCCATTTTTGCACTTCGGTCCAGAGGAGAGTCTGAGCCTGCGACCCACTGCATGTCCGAGGGGCGGGGTCAGCTCTGCCACACACACACACACACACACACACACACGCACACACACACACACACACACACACACACACACACACACACACACACACACACACAGGGGCTCTGCTCATTGACACAGTCCTTTCATCCTCATTAGTTTTTCATTTTAAAAATTTAGCTATGAAAACTGAGTGTCCCAGTTTTAGAGAAATTTCACTTACTGTATGTTCATTTGAAGCCAACTGGCGAATTGGTCACCTTTTAACAGGCATGCAGGGTATTAGATTCTGATCCACCTCCAAGCTGGTGTTAAGATGTAATATTTATCATTGATGGGACAGACTGCAGCCTGTGACTTCAGGTGAGAGCGCATAAGAGACGACATTTTTGAAAAAGAGAACTGGTATGTGTGGCTTTAATATGTGCATAAAAACAATTTCACCTCTTTCTCCATGATACACCTCTGAGCAAACAGATTTCCTCATAAGGAGAAATGGGGGCGGGTCAGTATGCTGACTGCAGACAGTAGGCAGTTTTGAATGATTCTGACATTATACACACAGAGGTAAGAACAAAATCAGCTGGTGCACATCTGTCACAAATACAACGGAAGTTTTGCAGGCACATTTATTTTCTGCACACAGTGATAATGTTTCTACTAGTGCTGGGCCGTTAACGGCGTTAACGTGCTGCGTTAACGCGGGATTCTTATCGCGCGATAATTTCCTTATCGCGCGATAAACTATTCACTAAGTTGGGTCTATACAGTGAGCAAGGCACCAATTTCATTTTGTTGTTTAAGCGCGGATGTATACCTACCTTCCGCCTTGTTCACGCGGAGGGGGCGTGAACAAGGCGGAAGCTGGTCTGCCTGAGTGACTGGAGTGATTAGGCTCAAGCCGGCCTCACAACAGAGTTTTTTAAACATTTCTGGACTGATATTCAGGGTCTGATTCACGATGCCTTTAAAGAATGCTTAGATAAGTCTAGTCTGTCACCTACTATGAAACAAGGCGTTATCACGGTTATACCAAAACCGAACAGAGACAAACTGTCTTTGGATAATTGGAGGCCTATTACACTCCTCTGTGTAGACTACAAGCTTTTAGCTCACGTCTATGCTAATAGACTCAAAACAGGACTTACTAAGATAATTGACGAAACACAATCCGCATTTATTAAAGGGAGGCATATTCATAACCATACCCGACTAATCTTAGATATGCTTGACTATAACTCACTGATCCCAGACGATAGCCTCATTTTATTTTTAGACTTCTTCAAAGCCTTTGATACGATAGAACACCCCTTTCTATTTAAAACCTTAGAAGTATTTGGTTTTGGCTCAACCTTCTGTAATGTTATTCGTATGCTTTATAATGATATAAACAGTTGTGTATCTCTCAGCCATGGCTTCACAGCAAGGTTCCCAGTCAAAAGAGGTATTCGGCAGGGGTGCCCAATCAGCCCCCTGTTATTTATTTTAGCTGCAGAGCTGATGGCAATATATCTTAAAAATTCCCCTGAAATTAAAGGTATAGAAATACTAGGGAAAGAATTCATAATAAGCCAGTTTGCGGATGACACGGCACTTTTCTTAAGAAATAATATTATGGTCTCAAAAGTGATTGATAAAATAGGTTTTTTCTCGAAAGCTTCCGGTTTGACTTTAAATCTTCAAAAATGTGAACTCCTGGCTGTTCATGGCAGCAATCTAAATAGCATAGCCAATATCCCAATTAAAAACGAGGTCAAATACCTTGGCCTAGTAATTACTAAAAATGTGCATGATAGAAGATTTGAATATCAATCCCAGAGTGAAAGCAATTACAAAAGGTGTTAAATCATTGGCTTTACGGGACTTATCTATACTGGGTAGGATCCTCCTGTCCAAAACAGAGGGTCTTTCAAGACTTATTACGCTTGCCATTCCTGCACACTTCTCCAAAAATGATTAAATATGCTAACTCTGTTATATTCAAGTTTATATGGAAGAACAAGACTCATTATCTCCGTAAATCACAACTGGTTAGAGACTATACTAATGGGGACTTGAAAGCCATGGAATTTGAATCTGTAATTGCATCCTTTAGAATCAAATGGTTGAAAGATTGTATGTCTCAATCCCATTCTATATGGTACCACATTCCTAACCAAATTTTTAATAAGGTTGGAGGAATTGATTTCTTGCTGAAATGTGACTTTGATGTGTCAAAAATTCCTGTAAAACTATCAAATTTCCACAAACAAGCACTACAGTTGGAAGATGATGTTTACCTAATTTTCACCACACAACTCTTGCTGGAATAACAGGGCCATTACCATTAACAAAAAATCCATATTTAAATCTGATTGGTTTTAATAGTGGGTTAATGTTTGTATGTGATCTACTGAAATCAAGCGGACACCTATACTCCTATGAGGGACTTCACCCACAAAATATAATATTGTTATTCCAAGAAGAGAATATGAAAAAATTTGCAAAGCAATTCCTACTCCTTTAATTCAACTGATACACAATAGTATGCAATTTTCTTCAGTTACACCCTTTCTGCCCACTCTAAAGATTGGAAATGTCAATTTTGTTGGATGGAAAATGTAACAGTAAATTGATAAGTCTGATTTTTAAACAAACAATTTTGGTGACTTTAATTCATCCTCAATTCAAGACAATATAGAGATCTCCTTAAAGAGACAGGCCCTCTCCTTCTATATATCTTCCCCTGTTGCTCCCAAAGTAAAGGAAACTCACTTTAAAATAGTATCAAGGATATACCCTGCCGGTGATTTTCTGCACAGAAGATTTAAAATTGCTGTTGATCCATGTGTCTTTTGCTCTTCTGAGGCTGAAACTATTGTTCATCTATTTTTTGAATGTCCCTGTGTCACTATGTTCTGGTCCGAAGTCCATAATTGGTTATCCTTGAAAATAGACAACATACCCCCATTTACTTACAACGATATGATTTATTTTATGGATAATCTGGACGTGAACATTTCTGACATTGTTAATCTTGTGATTATTATGGGTAAATATCATATTCATACTTGTAAATGGAATGGAAGCCTTCCCTCTCTCACAGTGTTCTTATGTAACTTTGCCAATTACTTTAAGTCTCTAAAAGTGATGAAAAGAAAGACTCATAAGACTGACAAAATATATACATTTATCTCTCGATCCTTGCTCTTCTAATACCTAATACCTTGCTCCTTTGTGTCTCTTTTTGTTTATTTTACTTTTGCCTTTGTTCTTTTTATTCTTATCTGATTTTCAATATGACTCCTCCTTTGTTTTCATGATTATATTTGGTTGCTAATTTCCACCATTGATTGATTATTTCCTAGCCAAGTTTTGTATAACTATCCCTATATTGTTATGTAAATTTCTAAATAAAGGCAAAAAAAAAAAAAAGTTTAGGCCCAAGCCGTTCCACAAAGCTTTTGACTGTTAATGGTCTTTTTCATGACCTCTAATGTAGGCCCACAGTTCAGTTAGGGTCATGTTATCAGAGGCTGCGCCCTCTGCTGTTCATTCCAGTTAGCAGGAAAAAGCTTTTTCCACATGGAGACAGAACCTGTGTTCCTAAATGTCTGTGTTTAACAAAATAAAAAAAAGTTAAACACCAAAGTAAATCTTATGGAACATTATTTTTCTTTACCAAATATTATAGTAGAACAGCTTTCTCAAGCATTTTGTGATGCATTTTCATCATTTAGATAGATAGATATTATTTTGAATGTCTTTGGCAAAATTCAAATCTATAATTTTAATCTAGATTAATCTAGATTAACTACAGGATTGCAGTGAGATTAATCTAGATTAAAAAAATTCATCTATGCCCAGCACTAGTTTCTACGCACATATTAGTAAATGAGGCCCATTGTTCCGACCAAACTAGGCGAGTGAGCAAAACAAGGAGGAGAAAAATGTAAATCCGCCTCTTGCAGAGAGCGAGGGATTTACGCACAATTTTAAAACAGTGATATGAAAATCGCACAGTGATGAGATTCACGCACAATGATGAGGCATGCTGTGCAGTGAGGACTTTGGAGAGAAATGTGTGTTCAACTGACTGTAATGTGTTGAAAAATGACTTGACAGAGTAAAATTTCACAAATAAGCCGTACAATGCATAAATTAGTTGAACCCATAGTCAATTTTTTTTAATTTAGGTATTATTGAGTCTGTTTTCAGTGTAGTTATTAGACTGTAGAAGATGAATATGGGCTCACGCTTACACAGTTTGAAATTACACTGAAATTACCCTGAATTTGAAAACAAACATCCATGTGGTTGGACAAACTATACAAGTTTGTAATGTTGGAGCCACCAGAGGATGTTTGGGATTAAGAAGGGGTTCAGTTTAATATGATATGTTTGACCCAAATTCATCCTGCAAGTGCAAACCTAATTTTTATGACTTTATGTTTGTTAATGAACACAAATATTCAATCACTCATGACTTACAAATGTTGTTCTTAAGAGTTAAAATATATGAATAGTTTAGGATTAAGCATTAACTTGAATCAGTGGATGTTTAGATGTTACTTATAAACTCAGGTTATGGTGTACACGAGGGTCAGAGGAGGACTGGTCTCTGATGTTGTCTCTGTGTCTCCTGTTGCAGGTTTAAACGGAAGCTCAGAGGACATTGCCAGGAGAAAAAAAGAGTTCGGACAGAACCTCATCCCTCCTAAAAAGCCCAAAACCTTCATACAATTAGTATGGGAAGCCCTGCAGGATGTCACGCTCATCGTCCTGCAGGTGGCAGCCATTGTTTCCCTTGGCCTGTCTTTCTACCGACCCCCCGATGGCAACAGACAGCGTGAGTTTGTCACAGTCACTCAAATGAAAGCTTTAGCTTTTTTCTTCTGATACGTATATCACCACAACTTTGATTATCATGAACCTGTGTAGGCATCTTGCTGCTTGTTTAGAGGGGCATTATGTTGAGACGTTAGCACAGTTGTCAGAATATGTTCACCCAGACGTTTTCAGAAGTTTTTCGGCCAAGGACCCCTTAGGGAGAGGGACCCCTTACTAGTATGAAATTGCATTGAATAACAGGGTATTTCCTGGCGCTGAAAAGGGTGGTGGTAGGTGCCACAGAAAAAATCTTTTCCATAACATTTTAAATTCATGCCAGTTTACCACAATTTTAGATACTTTAAGCTAATCGGTTAGGTTTATAAAACTCAAAAAGATGGCAAAGTTTTCTTTCTTCTTTTCAATAAGTATATCTTTTTATTTAAAAGTGTAATTCTAAAAAATATATATACTAACTTACAGTTAGTGCTAAAGATGTGAACTATCCCTTTAAAACAGCATTTTTTTTAAGTAAAAGTAAAAATAGTTCACATAATAAAATAAAAGGAATTTAGACATCACCGAAATGTGGCCCCATTATAGGGTAGTTGCTTTAAAGTTATTTTAACACAGTTCACAGCCAGAGGCAGAACATTTCAGCCTCCTGTTCTTCATTCTTTCTCGTTGTGTCTGAGCCAGGTGAATTTTTCGAGCCATTGTAGGTCAAAATCACTGGCTCTGTGTTAGATCTGAGAAGATTAATAAAAAGTGTTGTTAAAATCATGTAAAAGTCGGCTTTCCGTTAATACACACCTAACGACACTGCAGCTGAATCTATTCCTCGCCTGGTCTCCTCCTCGTCTCTCCCTGCTCTCTGCTGCTCCTCTTCAACAACAGCCCCTTCCGCTTATTGAGGTTGAGCAGCAGTTACTTTCAGACCTGATAAATTTGCCGAATCTCATCAGTAATATGAATTATTACATTTTACCTGCCTAGAATGATTAAATCTCACCGTTTCACCTGTCCACATCACTTGCCTGGCAAACTCGCTTTGCAACATTAAAGTAATGACTGTTTTTTATGAGCCATACCTGCAAAACTGAGAACAATTACACTGATGGGACATAATGTTAATTTAGGCAGCCACTTTAAGAACAGTAGCAGTGTGCCACGTCCTCCAAAAGACTTGTTCTGGGGAACCTGAATCCTCCTGCAGAGGAGGGTCAGAGGTCACGTCCTGTCAGGCTGCACTGTGTGAGTGTGATGAAGCCAGGGAACACATTCAGAAAACGTAACACTCCTGTCTATTTTGTCTCTGTTCAGACTGTGGCACAGTGGCTGGTGGCGTGGAGGAGGAGGGTGAGGGGGAGACTGGATGGATTGAAGGCGCTGCCATCCTTCTTTCGGTGATCTGCGTAGTAATCGTTACTGCTTTCAATGACTGGAGCAAAGAGAAGCAGTTCCGTGGGCTCCAGAGCCGCATTGAGCAGGAACAGAAGTTCACCGTAGTCCGAAGTGGGCAGGTGACCCAGATCAAAGTCTCAGAGATCGTCGTTGGAGACATCGCACAAGTCAAATATGGTGAGAAAATCAAAAGCATGCACTTTCTTGAAAAGAGCTTAGCTTTGGCTGAAAGTGATGGGGTTGGATATCAAACCTTTGTACTCACGGAAATGTGTCCAACGCACAGACACTCAAAAGTTGTCATTCACTGAAACTGAACTGACTTCCAATCTCCTCTGCAACTCTGGCATCTTTTGTTCAATGAAAACGAGTTTTTAGTAGACATGTATATATTTATTTCTTTATTTTCTTCATGTATTTCTCAAATTTCTCTATATTTATTTCTTTTGTAACTATCAAAAGTTAAGTTCTGGTCCCAGAGTGGTGGAATGAACTCCATACATAAATAGAGATGCACCGATCTGACTTTTTCAGTATCGATACCGATACCTGGCCTTTGCATATGAGTCGATACCCGATACTGATCCAATACCATTGTTGAATTAATAAACTGTATACCCCACCATGTGGAAGACACGAAAGGCATCAGGCTTGACTTAAACATTTTTTCCTAACTTTGTAAAACATAAACAAATCAACACATACATATAAATGTCCTGAATTGTTACTTATTCATTTGTTATTAAAATAAGAACGATTGTGCACTAGCAGCAACTTGGAACAATTACAGAAAACCAAAACAGGTCATGGAATTTCCCAGTCTTTTTTTCAGGGCTAGAAAAAATATGGATTTAGAAAAAGTTATAGAATTGTGTTGTGTGTCATGACATTGTTACAATACTCTTCCATGCGTCACCTTTCATAGCATCAAATTTATTTTCTGTGGCTGGCGACGTGTGATATTTTGTTAACGATCTGGTACGTTTCTTTATTATCTCCCTGCCCTGCTGAATCACTCACAGGCAGTTAGGACAGCTCTATAGGAAATTATTTAAGTTTTAATGTAGTAAGTTAAGACATGGTGTTAGATCCTTAAGTTAAACCTATGAAAAAATAGCAGCAAAAACAAGTGTTTTTGTTCAGTATGCATGACTATTTTGGTACAAATATTTACCCACCTGCGTGGCAGATTTCCAGGGTTTACGCGCCAAACTGAAAATCTTCCTGCATTTGTGTGCAGCCAGATGAAGGCCAAAAGGTGTGTTAATTTGAAAAGAAAAAAAAAAGATTTTAAAGTGAAAGTTCAAGTTTTGATCTTGAATTATAAAAACATTTTCAGTATAAAAATAAGTGTAGAAAAAGGTTCATTTCAATTTAAATGTAATGCTTATATAATTCTGATATTCTTTCTAATAAATATTATTTTTAATTCTGTATATGCATATATTGGTGTTCCAGGTGACCTCGTCCCTGCTGATGGCATCCTGATCCAGGCCAACGATCTGAAGATCGATGAGAGCTCTCTGACCGGAGAGTCAGATCATGTCAAGAAGAGCGTTGACAAAGACCCCATGTTGCTATCAGGTGCATTAACTGTCCTCCATTCATGTCAAATTACAGCCAAGTTCAACGTGAGCGAAGCGGTCACAGTCAGCTCTTAGCAGGCAGTTTGTGCTGCTGATTTTCAAATCTTAAATCTGACGATTTCTCTGATTTTACACACCTACAGACAGAAAACCCCTTTCTACACAGAAATAGTACAACTTTGAACCAAAAACACTAAATGAAAATATTTGATGTTGTAACTCAATGTGAAACAAGGCTATTGGCTAGACTTTTGTTTCTGTGAAACAAAAGTCTATTTCATGGTCATTATTTTAGGGAGAGTTCCCAAAAAAATGGTAATTGTTGATTTAAAAATTCATAATTTTTAAATCAACAATTTAAAAAGGACAGATACCGCCACAAGTACAATGTGTGATTCTTTGGGAAACACTGGCTAACAAATGTAGTGTTAAAGATAAGAGGGACATGGAGGGTAATGGAAAACAACATGGAAGCTCCACAATGCAACATACAGACACTGTAAAAGTTTAAAAGTTTTAATAATACCCCTCTCCCACCATAATAAAAAACAGGTTTTCTTTTTTCACACTGGTCTTTCTATGTGCTTGCAGTAAATCTGTCAACAGCTCCTGTTATAGTAAAATCTCTCTCTCTCTCTCTCTCTCTCTCTCTCTCTCTCTCTCTCAGGTACCCATGTAATGGAAGGCTCTGGCAAGATGGTGGTTACTGCTGTAGGTCTGAACTCTCAGACTGGAATCATCTTCTCACTGCTTGGTGCTTGTGAGGAAGATGATGCTGAGGAGGAAGAGAAGAAAGGTAAGGAATTTGTTTCCTTTCAAAAGGAACACAATGCTGCTTGCCTGGTTTAATCAAAGTTGACATTGGTAGACTACACTGAGATATCCCCCTTGAAGTTGAACAGAGTTTATTTTTCGCTCCAACAAATGCGTGTCTGTTGTTCTAAAGGTCATAAAACTTCTGAAGGTCAGTCCACATCAACCGCATTTTTTAAAGTGGTAGTTTTTTTTATCACTCGCCTGTCTCAAAGGGCAGTTACACTTCTATATTAAAATAAGACGAGAAGCCTTTATGGATGCACAGAGGGAATTTTGGTTGCTGTAGCACCACTTTTCACCTGTCTATTACTAAATACTCAGCAATTATTTGATGACTGGCTTTAAATTGGGAATGTTTATAGACCCTTGACAATAAAACTAACTTGACTTGAAGTATCAGCAGAAGCACTTTGGATGTTTTGTGTCCAAACACCTGAAGGGTTTCACTGAGCTTATGTGTCCTCTGTAGGCGACAACAAGGATGGAGCCACGGTGGAGATGGAACCGATCACCAGTGATGGAGAAGCAGAGAAGAAGAAAAACCCACCAAAGAAGGAGAAGTCAGTCCTCCAAGGGAAGCTGACCAAACTGACTTTACAGATCGGCAAAGCAGGTACAAACAGAGAATCAGATAAATGATGAGTGTGAATGTCAAAGTCGGTGCATTTACATGCAAATGAATAACCTGTTTATAAGGCTCATCGCGGTTATGGTTATATTTGGGATTTAGTTTTGATGCGAGCACAGAGAAATCAGGTTATTCATATTCCCCATATACATGATAAATGCTAGTCTCCCAGTTGCTGCTGACTGCATTTTATGTGCAATTTTGTAACAGTTAATCTGCCATCCTGTTAGTGCTGCACTTAAAATAAACTTAGCACTGGCTTTAAATGAATCCACATTCACTTTAATGGGCTTAGTACTATTAAATACCAGCAAAGTGTTGCGGACCTGGCTCCTTCACCTGATCACCAACAATGGGAGACGAGAGCGGCAGGAAATTTTAAACAGGTCTTCCACTTCGACTGGTGTCTGCCTGGCACTTTCACTGCCACTGCGCAAACAGAAGGGAGCAGTGGATGAAGATCTGCAGCCATAGCTGGTGAGAGAGAGAGTTGTCATGATGCAGTTCACTAATTCTGAGTGGATAAAAAATTTCTGCTTGAACAGGGCTTCTTCTATTAGCTCTGAGACACAGTTGAGCTGTTAATAAGACTGGAGGAATCAGTATAAGCACCAGTTCCATTACCAGTGAGAGTTGCTATAGTGTTGTACAAACTGGGCAGCTGTGAAGAGTAGTTGATAACAAGTCTGGGGATCACAGAAGTAACAGTCAAGAAACTTGAATATATGTTTTTGTCACGGTGTGGTTAAGTAAGTGAGCAACTTCATAAAACTCCCAAGCCAGGAGGAAGCCATCCAAATAGCTGAGCACTTCCACAACCAGGGCAGCCATAACTGGCTGGTAAAATATGCAAGTGGCTGCTTGATTTGCCTCACTTACTAGCCACAAAAACAATGGTAATCTGTTAAATGGCTTGTTATATTTTGTAATACACCAGTCAAAGTGGCAGGTTGACAAAAAAGTTAATTTTCATCCTTGTCCACAACTGATGGACTGGGCTGACGGAAGTCACATAAGGTATGCTATACACTATATTCAAACTCTTTCATTACAGAAACACTCAGCTCTAACAGCTGACATTGCTGTTACCATGTAACCATTTTAAAAGCTGCCCCTGCAAAAAAGTCAACATAGTCAGCAGCCCTCAATAAACAGGATAAAATATACACATGCCAAAGTATGTCGCTGCACCCTGAAGAAGGCGCAAGCTGATAAGCATTGGTGTATTTTTAATGTTTCTGGCCCTATGAATTTAACAAATTTATATGCTTTTCAAACCATCCAAAGTGCCTGTTTTGTGGTCATAAGGTCCTCCTTTTTTTGAAGTATTCCCTTCCATGAGCACTTGTGTTTTTAGGGATGCCAGAAGCACTCTTACTGCCTCTCTTTATCTTGATTTTTTTTGGAGTACTCCACCTTGCAGATTCGGGTTTCCCATAAACAGGATAAAGTCTTATCCTGGTTTCTGTAAACAGGATATAGTGTTTATATGCTCAAAGAACATAAACAAGATGCTCCAATAACCTGTTAATAAGCGGATTATTCATGTGCATTTAAAAGCACTGCGTGATGTAGACCTCATCTGAGGGTTAAACACTGTACATTATCAGGTTTACAGCTGCTTCTCTTTCTTTGTCTGTCTTTAGGTTTATTCATGTCAGCTCTCACTGTCATCATCCTCATCACTCGCTTCCTGATTGACACCTTCTTGATTCAGGGGGTCCCTTTTTCCAAAGAGTGTCTGCCCATCTACATGCAGTTCTTGGTCAAGTTCCTCATTATTGGTGTGACTGTGTTGGTGGTGGCTGTGCCTGAAGGTCTCCCTCTGGCTGTCACCATCGCCCTGGCCTATTCGGTCAAGGTCTGTATGTATATAAAGCATTACACAGCCCATTTCTATGTACATATACACTCTATCTACAGCTGGCCAGCCAGAACGCAATCTCAGTGGGTGTACAGTTTTTACAGAATTGTTTAGGCCCATTTCCCCCTGCAGATAGTCCTGGATCAAACACTTTTCATTTTGTAAATGTTTTTAGTGAATTAAAAAAAAAAAGTGCCCAGACTCAGCTAATTCTGCTTTCCTCTTTTTACAGAAAATGATGAAGGACAACAACCTGGTACGCCACCTGGATGCTTGCGAGACGATGGGCAACGCAACGGCCATCTGTTCAGACAAGACCGGCACACTCACCATGAACCGCATGACGGTGGTGCAGGCCTACATTGCAGAACACTACTACAAAAAGTTGCCACAACCAGACCAGATTCCTGCCACAGTTCTGGACCTGCTTGTCATTGGCATCGGGGTCAACTGCGCCTATACCAGCAAGGTTATGGTGAGTAGTAAAGATAGCCGTCCGTTCAGGAGGCTCTGTGAATTAAGCCTGAGACAGCAGGTTGGGTTGGAGAGCTGCTGTAGCAGCTCAGGACTCATGTGATCACTGCCTCCTGGATTCACTGCACAGATCAGAGCACATACAAACATGATACAGCATTGTTTAAAAATTGGCTTCAATGCCCAGAGCACTTCCTGGGGGCCTGGTTGTCGCGTACGGCGGTCTAATACTTTCTCTTCTCCTGCTGAGAGAGGGCTGCTTCTGTTGACAGAGATATTGAGTGCAGGTCAGAGTCAACATGGATTTCAAACTGCTTTCTTCAGGGCGATGATTGTAACACTCCCAGTCACATTACATGAATATAGTGTTTTTTATATCACCATCACAATAAATTAGGCCTCAAGTTGTTTCCAGCTCACAATGAATCAATCCTCAAGTCTAACAGCACAGCGGCAACAGTTTAGCTTTCTGCTAACAGCTAACATCTAACTGTTGACCAGAAGCTTCAAATTCACATCAATGTACTTCAAAATAAAAGCGCCAATGGTACCAGTACTTAATTAAAACTGTATTATGACAGGAGCTGCTTCATTTGACCTTATTTTAACTGTACATTTAAAAATGTTGGACTTTAGTAGTCTACGGTAGTTTAGAGGAGATCTCAAAATATTAATGTATATATTGTGTGTATTGTCTTAAAATGAAGCAATATTATTTGTAAGCCATATTGCTGAGCCTTAGCATGTACTGTAAGTATATTTAAAAAAAAAACAAAAAAAACCATAGCATTTGAATACTGATTTGGGCATGGATTATTACCATGGCAATGATCAAAGTTTAGAAGCATTGGCGTAAGCCCTGTTGCACAGGTTGTTTAGGGCAGAGTAATTTTAAAATATGATGGAACGCTAAGGAGCCAAAAAAGCTATAAATACAATCTTATACCTTTGTTCAACAAAATACAGAAGAAAAACATATCCTTGTTGTTATTTAACCTTGAAGACTGAACACTGTTACCAGTTTGCTGTTTGTTGGAAGTTGTTTCTTGTTGTTGCTGTAAAAGTTATGTCATTTTTATGTGCTGCTGCAGGTGTGAGTTCAGTTCCACACTATGTAAAGAAGTTAATTTGTCATTATAAACTAAAATTGGTTCTGTGGTTTGACCTCCTCTGTGCTGCTGCTTCCTGTAGCCTCCAGAGAAGGAGGGCGGGCTGCCTCGCCAGATTGGAAACAAGACAGAATGTGCCTTACTGGGATTCTCCCTTGATCTGCAACAAGATTACCAGATAATTCGCAACAAATTCCCAGAGGAGAAACTGTACAAGGTCTACACTTTCAACTCTGTGAGGAAGTCCATGAGCACCGTGCTAAGGTCCCGTGATGGCAGCTACCGAATGTTTGTTAAGGGGGCCTCAGAGATCCTGCTCAGGAAGTAGGTTTAGTAGGTTTACTGCTGTTGTCTACACAGCTCTGTGCTCAGTTGGACGATGATCACATGACTCTTTGCTGTGGTTCAAGGTGCAATAGGATTCTGAATGCAAAGGGCCAGGCCAGAGCCTTCAAACCGCAGAATCGAGATGACTTGGTGAAGAAAGTGATTGAGCCGATGGCATCTGAGGGCTTAAGGACCATCTGCCTTGCCTGCAGAGACTTCCCCTCCACTGACGGAGAGCCTGACTGGGATGATGAGGCCAACATCCTCACCAGCCTTACCTGCATTGCCGTGGTTGGCATTGAGGACCCTGTACGACCTGAGGTATGTCAGTCCTGTCTTTACAAACAGACACACAGAGGCAACCAGCCAGCCTCAGCAAAAACACACAGTGCAAGTCACCCCTCACAAAACACTGGGTTCTTTGAAACAATATCATCCGTTCTTATTTTAGGGTTGTTTTCACACATAATAGTCTAGGGACTCGGTTCTACTGGGGTGGTGAAGTTGGTTTGGTTCGCTTTCACACTGCACTTTGTCAAACAAACGAAGAGGAGTAAACATGAGGTTCTGTTGACTGGCAGGTGACTGTTAATTGGACAGTTTTTGCGTTTGTCATCCTGCACCATCAGGGCCCGTGTGGGGAAATCAAATTATGTGACTGACAGAAGTCCATGCAGCACTTAAATGCTTAAAGCAAGTTTATATTTACATTCTCTAGTATTGCAAAGAGCTCATAAAGAAATGATGAAACTGATAGTAAGCATTAGTAGGCGGCTATTATTAGACTGCAAATCAATAACATTATCAGGGTCGCTGTGGGTGCGCGATCATACTTGCTTCATTGTTCTACTCACACATTACAGAAGATAAATCACAAAACTTTATAAACTCTGTATATATGTTCCACTACAGAGGAACTATAAAACAGACATTTTTCAGCGGCTGCTAGAGACACACGTATGCATCATCTGCTGAGAGATCATTTATCAGGTCATTATAGGACAGAGTTCTGCAGTGTCACTGATGATAGAGAGGCCAGTTAGACATTCCCATCCTAGTGTTTTGATAAGCTTAACTTCGCTCAGCAGAGGCATTTGACTGTTTTAATAACGGATAATATTGTGCCCACGCTGCTGTGCTGATGCGCTTGCCCGTGGTGGCGGCACTGGCCTTTACCAGGATCAACTATGAGATCGCAGAAATATTTCATGATCAGCAGATGGATTTATTATTGATTCAGCTGTAGAAAGCCTACTAAAATCACATTTCCTATTATAAAGTATGTGGTTGGTTCGTTGTCATTCACACTACAAACAAACCGCAACAGGGTTCATTTGGAAGTGGACCGAGACCCCTGTTTTTAAGCGGACCAGAGTTAGATTTTGCTTTCACACCACCCCAAACGAACTGAACTATCTGAATAAACAAACTCTGGTCCGTTTAAAGTGGAGGAAACAGCTCAGGTGTAAATGCGACCTAAGACTCTGTAGTGTTTGATCTAAAAGTACTTCATGAGGCTTTTTTGTAAATTCTAAACCATGGCCATATTTTAATGAAGCATCTCTGTGCTGATATTTAGGAGTTCCAGAGGTGACTGCAGGAGATGTCAGTCAGACACATTCTGTTAAAGAAGAGAGTTTTTTCGGAAACACTTGATAGCAATGAGCTTATAAAAAGAAACCATTTTGACAAAAATAAAAGATTTTTTGTTCTTCTGTTGTTCTCATCAGGTACCAGAAGCCATCAGGAAGTGCCAGCGGGCCGGGATCACTGTCCGTATGGTGACTGGAGATAACATCAATACTGCCCGAGCCATCGCCACCAAATGTGGCATCCTGCAACCTGGAGACGATTTTCTCTGTATGGAGGGCAAAGAATTTAATCAACGGATCCGTAATAAGCTGGGAGAGGTCAGACAAACACAGACTAGACCAAAGGACACCAGTGTCCATCGGAAACCAGACCTTAAGTCCACTGAAAATTTAACATTCTAGATTTAATGATTCTGTGATATTCTCATTTTTTTTAGCTCCTACTGGCAATATATACAGATTCTGAAAGGTCTGAAAATAGATGATTTTGACTCATGGTTTTATTTCTTATTTATTTCATGCCTCTGATATCTTCCTGCAAAACCCTCTGATTCTGTTGTGAGCTTTCGAAGGGGCACACAACACTTGTTTAGGGGACACTAGTAGCTCTAGTTCTCTGCTCAATAAACTGATTGAAATTCATGTTTTGCGACTAACATTTCATATTTATGTCGTTTCTCTCTTTGTGCAGATAGAGCAAGAGAGAATGGATGAGATCTGGCCAAAGCTGAGAGTCCTCGCCAGATCATCTCCGACGGATAAGCACACTCTGGTCAAAGGTTAGACACACTTTACCAGGTCAGGGCGTCAGTCAGTCAGACGTAAAAGTTAGACAGACAGGGCGGATTGAGACTGGCAAGGCAAAGGAGAATGATTTGTGCAGCACAGTTTATATGTGAGCAGGATGCCCATGCGCAGCTGGTTAGTGGTAGGAATTGCTTACTAACAAGTTAAGTCAATACAGAAGCCTTAAAAGGACGTCTTTCTATACTTTTTATTTTCTTCATTTTCTCGTGATCACTACTTATTTATGCCTTCATCTCAGGAGAACAAAGCTGGTTTTCTTGTGATAACTGATTAATGTATCTCATTATCCCAGGAAAACGAAGCCTGTTTTCACCCAGAGATATGTTGCTTTCACAAGAAAACAGAGAAAATAAAATGTATAGAAAGATGCCCTTTTAGGACTTCCGTAAGTTCGCGAGGGCTAGTTTAACAGCAAATACTTGGAACTGTGTGTTTATTAACGTATGGCTTTCAAACGACAAATATAATACATGACTCATGAGAGAGGCAGACCCAGGTCACGCTGGATGTAGGCTCCGCACTAAAATGTTAGACGTACATAAAGAAAGTGGCTCTGGTCAGCCATGCGCAGTCAGACATTTTGTGCACAGAGTAAGAACATTTCTAAGCACATATTAGTAAATAAGACCCAATGTGACTGCACATGCACTGATAGCAATTAAAACACTACCATACCATATAACCATTAAAACAAAATGAAGGTAAACTGTATTTTAGTGAATTTTAAAGGCAGTCAGAGTTAGGCCTCAGCTTTATGTTCCATAAATGTGTCTGAGCTGTTTGTCTGTCTGTCACCATCTCAGGTATCATTGACAGCACTGTGCTGGAGCAGAGGCAGGTTGTGGCGGTAACTGGAGATGGGACAAATGACGGGCCGGCCCTCAAGAAAGCAGACGTTGGCTTCGCCATGGTAATAATTGTAGCTGATGTTATCACACTGCTTTGTACCATTTTACACAGTTATTGATAGAACAGTTAATATAGTAATCAACATATAAAAGATAAAATCTTTATTAACAGGGTTCATACGGTTATGAAAAAAGCATGTAAAAGTCATGGAGATCCAAAAAAGTAATCTCCAGGCCTGGAAAAGATTTGGAAAACTAATCATACCCTGAAAGTCACTGAAATCAGTTTCAAAACCTGTCTGATAACACACAATGTGTTCAAGGACTGTTGGAAATGTAACAGTCTAAAGACAACTTCTGGTTTTACAGTTTTTAGATATGATAAAAAATGTGTTTTTGCTTTTTGAAGACATCTTTTCTTCAAAGATCACCTAAAATTTTAATGAAGAAAAGGCTAAATGTTTCAAATAAAAGGTTTCTAAAAAAATAAGTGGTAAAATTAATACAATATACAGCCATTTAAAGTTGTATGCCTCTACCCTAAGTCAAAATACCCCCAAGTGCTTAAAAAATATTTGACATGCCTCCACCTGATCCTAATCCTGTTCTGAATCCATTATTTACTAAAATAATATTTATTTTAAAAATCTGTTATGTACTGTCGAGGGTCATTCCAGATAATGTTTGAGCTTGAAAATGTATTGGTAAAAATGTGTATGAACCCTGCATTAATCAATGAACTTATTTTTGTGAGTTGATCTGAAAAGATAATATATAAGAAAATATAGATATCAGAAACAGAATTAATGTCCAAATAAACACTAAACTCCTGTTGTGCTCAGTTTTAATCCCACCTGCTAAAACCTACAGGTTATTCTGATGTTTTTTTTCATGTTTGTATCAGGTTCTAATTCAGTGCAGCCAGGTTAAAGGAAAAACAATCAATTATTCTACAGCTAAAGATTTAAATATTTTCTCTGCGTGTTATATAATTTAATTTAATTTTTTTTGTTAGAAAGTTTTAATTGATATAAATATTGATAATTTCCCTCAATGTATCCAGTGCAATGACTGCATATAAAGATGTGAAACATGTCTGCACTTCACCCCACTATACGAAAACAAAGCCAAAATGTCCCAGATATGGATGCTGTCATCTTGCATTGGTGATGTAATTTGGAGCCAGAGTCTGCACAGTAGCAATCTCAGCAGCATCGAGTTCCAATCAATCGTAAGCCCACTGACATAAAATCATGACATTAAACCCTTTTTTTAATAGCATCAAACAACTGATTAAAAATTCTATGAAACATGAGCACTAGTACAAACAACAGCCTGAAATCTGAGTTTTCAGTTAGACCCATGGCCCATTCACTAACATGTTTTGGCTTCACTTTTGGGGAGCTATAAAGTCTATGACCGAGTGTCAGGACATGTGGGGATCCGCTGAGACTTGTGATCCTGAAAGATGTGTTGCACCAATGACAGATGTTGTTTTCAGCATCCTTCACATGTCGATTGAAGTCCTGACACTGTGCTGTGTGTTGTGCAGGGCATCGCAGGAACAGATGTGGCAAAGGAGGCGTCAGACATCATCCTCACAGATGACAACTTCAGTAGTATTGTGAAGGCTGTGATGTGGGGCAGGAATGTGTACGACAGCATCGCTAAGTTCCTGCAATTCCAACTGACAGTGAACGTGGTCGCCGTCATCGTGGCATTCACCGGAGCCTGTATAACCCAGGTCAGAGCCACCACACACGGCTGACACAGCGTCCAGCCCTAATAGAGGGTACCTGTGGTTTCTCCTCTAACAGACACTGACAGGAGATCTTTGTGTGTGTTCACAGGACTCACCATTAAAAGCCGTCCAAATGTTGTGGGTCAACCTGATAATGGACACCTTCGCTTCACTTGCTCTCGCCACTGAGCCGCCAACTGAGGCACTGCTGCTCAGGAACCCGTACGGTCGCCAAAAGCCACTTATTTCTCGCACCATGATGAAGAACATCCTGGGACATGCCATATACCAGCTCACCGTGATCTTCACCCTGCTCTTCTATGGTCAGTCTCATGGTCTCAAACACTTAACAGAACATTCCTACTTTACCCTATGGAACCTCAGAAAATTTGCTTCTGAAAAAAAAGTAGAAAATGCAAGAAAATTAACTGAAAAAGTAAAAAAAAAAAAAAAAGTAAAAAAGTAAAACAACAACAACGGGAAACAAGGAAATGACCTGAAAAAAGAAAAAGTGCTTAAATATTACTGCTCATAATAATGATTAAGTAAAGTAATGTTAAATACATAATGATTTAATTCTAAATATAGTTTTTGGGACATTCTTCCCCAGCTTTAACTTTGCCGATCTGCTCATTGATTGAGTTGCTCTGTTTTTTTGTTCAGGGTTCGTAAGGTTAAATTCTTTGAAAGGCATCTTAACACAGAAAAGCAATGTTGATCCAGGTTTCAAAAGGTTAAAGATACTGTGTAAAAAAAAATTTAAAAATATATAATTTCCATCCACTAACTTATTAATTCATTATCAGTGTGTAAATGAATTAAATTAAATGTAAAAAACATAGAGAGATTAGGCAATTTCTACAGCTGCTCAGTAGTCTTTGACTCTTCCTCTCACAGGGGAGAAGCTGCTGAACATCAACAGCGGCAGGAACGCCCCGCTCCATGCCCCGCCCACTGAGCACTACACCATAGTGTTCAACACGTTTGTCCTGATGCAGATCTTTAATGAGCTGAATGCACGCAAAATTCACGGCGAGAGGAACGTGTTTGAGGGCGTCTTCAGAAACCCCATCTTCTGCTCCATCCTCCTGGGAACCCTCCTCACGCAGGTAACCTGTGATGACACCGTCACACCTGCCCAGCCTCACCATGTAAAGTGTGAAAGGATTCCCTGCGTGATGCCATCTCTCGTTCCTCCTGTAGATCATCATCGTGCAGTTTGGTGGAAAACCGTTCAGCTGTGTGAGTCTGGATGTCCAGCAGTGGCTGTGGTGTTTCCTCCTGGGACTAGGCAGTCTAATTTGGGGACAGGTGAGACACTTGCCACACCGGATTCTCACCTGAAACGCTGAAAGTGTTGGCTCGGGATTCTATTTCGCCCCCATCATCCTCCCTCCGTGAAGTGTACGATGGTGAAACCGTTAACTACTGAAGCTCCAATAATTTGCTGTTGATCAGTGCCGAACCTCCTGAGTCCAGAAAGTAGTATTTGGGGACTAGAGGTTTCAAATGTAATGCCTTCCAACAGCATGATGGGCATAATTCCGTCTTTCCTAGAAGGCTTTAACAGTGACTCAAAACAACTAAAAAGTAGGAGCGATGTGAGTAAGACAGAGACTTAACATCCACAGCAAATTAAAATGACAATATAGTCGAATGTACGTATTAAACGAACCATTAGAAATAACGACAATCATCATTAGAAAATAATCTCTGTGCTGCTGTCGGGTCTGACTGGCGTGTCCTGTTTGTGTCGGTCTACCTCTCAGCTCGTGTCCAGTGTCCCCACCTGCTGGCTGAAGTTCCTGAAAATGCAAGGTCGCCCCACGCAGCTGGAGGAGACCCCTGACCAGGAGGTGAAGGACCTGGACAAGACCAACCACGCTGAGATGGAGCTGAAGAGGGGCCAGGTTCTCTGGTGCCGCGGCTTCAAACGCGTCTCAACGCAGGTGTTGTTTCTTTTCTCATGACAGTGTCCACTCTGAAAATCAGAATCAGATCAGAAGTACTTCATACATTATGTCTGGACTCTCTGTCTCAGTTGAAGAGATTCAGGAGATGTGACTAAACAGCACATGTTGAGAAAAGCAGGTTGAGCCTCCTGAAGCTGCATATCCTTCAGTTTTACTTAAGTTATTTCAAATATTTATTCCAGAGTCCAAACAAAAGTATAATAGAAGTAATCCAGTAGATAAACTACTGATGGCAGAGGGACTTATTTGGAATCAACCGGCTGCCTTTTCTGCAGCTCACTGCTGTACGTTTTCATTTGTGAGGCAGAGGATTTGTTGAAAATGAATTGTCCCTTCCCAGCTGCCATACAGTCAAGATTGAGGTGGAGATAAGTCACTTATTGATTTCCTATCTTGACTTTAATGGATCACCACATATTGGGTGTGGAATTAATCTGCAGATGCTCAAGTTAAAAATGAGATCAAAATTTGCCATATGCTGAAGCGTTATGTTTTCGTACATCCATCCATCCATCCATCCATCCATCCATCCATCCGACACTTACTTGGGAGCGTGACATCTCAACAGTGCCTCTCACTGTGACCTCATCAGTCTCATTCTTGTGAACGCGATATCTCAAGAACACCTTTAGGAAATTACTTCAAATTTAGAACAAACTTTTGAGTTGACGGAAGGATAGAGTGAGTAGGTCTTGGTGGTCACATGTAAGGTCACGGTGGCCTTACATTTGTTTTATTCTTGTGAAAGTGATATCCAAGAACACCTTGAGGGAATTTCTTCAAATTTGACACAAACATTTACTTGGACTCAACGATAAGATGATTAGAATTTCATGTTCAATGGTCTAGGTCACCGTGATCTTGCATCCGTCTTATTTTTATGAAGGTAATATCTGAAGATGGCCTTGAGGGAGTTTACTCAAATTAAGCACAAACATTCACTTTAACTCAAGAATGAATTAATTACAATGTGGTGTTCGAAGGTCATGGTCATGGTGACATCATACGACATGTTTTTGGCTATAACTCAACAGTCTTGGGTGTCCACCTTGAAACTGCTGAATGTATAGATCTTCTGTATGTGAAGCATCCATGTTTTCACAGGCATGGATAGAAAATATGTGCAACTTGACTGGTGTGCATAGGCATACAACCGTAAGGCGGTGTGTCTGGTGTGAAACATTCAATGAAACAGGTTTTTCAACAATTGTAAATCACCACAACCGAGAGAGGTCCTGAAGTGTACGGTCAGAATTGTGCACAAAATACTACTAGGCTGATTGGTCCACCAGATTAGCTGTGGACAGAAAAATACACACACACGCAAACTACAACACGTGAAACTATAACAAAAACATATAGGAAACAATCAGCCCCTTGTACAATTCAATTTAAATAATTTATACATATTCACCCATCACAGTATTCAATATTAAAAGAGAAACACTCACTCCTGCACACAATCACACACACACACACACACACACACACACAGACCCACTCACAAAACACGTCAACTTTTTTACTTAAAACTGTACCAATAATCTTATTACATTGTCCCAAACTATTGCAGCGTCTCTTCCCATAAATACAATATAACAACGTGACATACCTTGCTTCGCCTACCAAGGGTGCAAACTTTTGACTGTCGACCAGTACTTGTACTTCCCGAAACCCGAACAGACTCGACCCGACATGACTGCACTCCATGACAAACAAACATTTCATTTAGTGCATTGCCTTTGAAAACACCTTAAAATTTAGCACAGTAGAGAGAAATTGCTACCTACCAAGCTGCTCTTCTTTTTGGACGTGAGGCAAGCCTAATTACGATGAGGGAAACCTGGTGTGTGAGAGCGCATCTGCTTAATTTATACTGGTTCCAGGGCACGCGGCTCAAACCCGGAACCTCAATAAAGCATAACAGCGATAGCTCCGGTGGCCACTTACAACCTCCATGAAATCAACTGACAAAGACTAACGTTCAGCTCTACAGTTTGGACCAAAAGCCAAATGTCTGAAATGATTTCTTGGTAAACTTTATTATATATATCAGAGTGAGCAACACAGTTGAGATTAAGACCAAGATGAAAAAAATAACATAACACCAGAATATTCCTTTAACATTAAACCCTAAGTTGACGGTTGTCCCTCATCTTTTAGATCCGTGCTGTGAACGCCTTCAGAAACAGCGTGTCAACCTACCCAAGTCTGGAGACACCCAAGTCCCTCAGCTCCATCCACAACTTCATGAGCCACCCTGAGTTTTGCATCAAAGACTCCGTGCCTGAAATCCCTCTGACTGATGAGGTCGAGTTCGAGGACGATGATCCAGTCAAGCGAAACTCCCTCATGGCATCATTCATCACACTGCCTGGTGTGGTCCCGCTCAACTCATCTGCTGAAGTTTGAGCTCATTTTAATGACTTTATATTCTTCGGGGTAGCTTATGAATTTCATCAATGGATCAATACAATTTCATCTTTCTATAATATGTCAATTTATTAGTCGATTATACTTTGCAATAATATTCTAAATCTGCTTTGTGACCAGACACTACAGCTAAAGTTGCTTAAATTGCAAGCACTTGCGTATAGTACCTGAGAGTTGTGTTTAGGTACAGTAATGAGTAAATGTACAGATTTTAA
Organism: Plectropomus leopardus; assembly: GCF_026936395.1. Classification (NCBI taxonomy): domain Eukaryota; kingdom Metazoa; phylum Chordata; class Actinopteri; order Perciformes; family Serranidae; genus Plectropomus; species Plectropomus leopardus. Next base: position 6,313,058 of record NC_142180.1, read on the forward strand.
CTAAATAATATGTCTATTTTCAAGTCAAGTCAAGCCCATTTTCACAAAACACAGTTTGCCACAGAGGGCTTTACAGCGTAAGACATCCCTCTGCCCTTAGATCCTCACATCAATCAGAACTCAGTTTTTCTTTTATTACTTGATGAAAAAAGTTGAGGATTTGAAGATATATTTGCACTTGGGGAAAATATTCATATTGACTGTTTATTAATATTGATAAAAAGTAATGGGTCCAAAACATATGCAACAAAAACTATCTCTTTTTATGGATCCAACATACTGATACCTTTATTGTAATGTTAGAGGAAAATTTTCACACTTTGCATTTTTCTATGAATTTTAATTTTAATTTTAATTATTAAATACATTAACCATTCAGAAAAGTCAAAATGAGTTAACCAATATCTGAAAGATAAAAGGTTTTATTATTGTTACTATTTTGTGTTAGCATGGACACTTTAGTCACTCAACTGATCATAAAATGTAACAATATTTTCCTTCTTATTTCTAGAGTTTAATTGTCATTACCATTATCATTACTCACTGATGTTTAGAATCTGGTGTTTAAACAATAAAACAAGAGTCCAGATAAATTATGTATGTTTATGTCAGTCCTGTTGCTATGGTTACCTGCAATTTATCACATGATGATCTCAGATGTAGAACAGATTATTTTTTCTGCTTATGGTGTGGCTTCAGAAGCACTAGATTATATCACATTTATATTAAACATTACTGTCATTGCGTGCGAAAATACCAACAAATTGCATCTAACTAGATTGTGTAAACAGTAATAAGTAGTGTAGCTATAAGTGTCAGTACATACATTGTGGCTTTGCTTGTTTCATTTGTTTAATAGTAAAACGATGACGCCATCCAGCGGTGGTCTCTGTAGCGCTCACAAAGTGAATGGACTACAATTCCCACGGTGCTCCAGCCAATCAGTGTCCCAGGTAAGTGTAATTTGGAGGAAAGACGCCGACGAAAGCGCAATTTCAACCGTTTAATGTTTATAGTTTACTTAAACGTTTACATTTGCTTTTATTTGAGTCGTCGGGACATTATTTATTTGTAAGTTTTAAGTTTGCAAAGGCCTGTATACTTTTTGATAACTGTGTGTGAACAACATCGATTTATATTTACGACAACACGAGCCTTCGGACTTCAAGCCAGCCTAACGAAGCCAGCCAAGTCAACACAACGGTGAGTAAAACAGTATTTAACAGTAAAAACGGCAATTTCTTTATACACAAGGCGTCTAAAGCGGCTTTTAGAAGACATATAGAAGAAGCCACGACAGTATATAATCAAATTAGTGTAGATATAAGTATACGTTCATGCGTTCACCCATTCTTGAGAATTGTGACAAATCATGTCCAAAAAAACACAAACAAAAACTATAACTTGACAACACAATGAATTTGTTTTTGGGGTGAAATATAATTTAAAAAAATATGGAAAAATAATATTTCGATCTGCTTTCACCTTACATACTTGTAAACGTACTGTAATGTTTTATTTTTGTTTTAAAATATAGGCTATTGTTTTCAATTTATGAAAATGTTGGCTGATTAAAGATGTGTCCTAGATTTTTGTCAACTCTGTCCAGTTTCTACATAATTTAATCAGACATAAAGGAGCTCTGACTATATACAGAGCTGTATAATAGACTATTTACACATTACTGGTGGACAATATGAAGCAGAGAAGGCACAATGTAGTTCACAGTTCTAATATCAATGCCTATTAGTTGAATTACAAACAATGCATCGTATTGTTATATTCTGTGAGTAATTTGAGTAATTTTAAATTTGAATCCAAAACATGTTCAATAACATGCTTCTGTCAAGTAAATATTGTAGTAAAATATTTTCCTCTGAAGTAGGAGTAGAAATAGGTTAAACGATAAGTAAAAAGTATACCAATGAATATTGAAGTGCTTTAGGGTCCTTTTGTGAGTTTTGTTTTGGGTACAATGAGTTAAATTGAGAGATGATTTAATATTTTATTTACAAGCCAGTGTTGAGAAAGCTTCAGCAGCAATGCCACAGACAGATCAGCCCGTTACCATCTTTTGAATGGGCACTGCAGTGTGACAAATAATTATAAAAACTATTTTACCATATGTTGTGAAAAGTTATTTAAAAAGTCTAAATATAGGATAAAGTAAAAAAAAAAAAAAAAAAGAAAAAGCGTCATAAAAAAGTCATACTTCATTGTAAGTCATAAAGATTTCATTGTATTTTGTGTTATGTCAAAATAATGAAGGTCATAATATACTATGACGTTAAAAAGTTTGAGAATGACATCTAAAAGTCATGAAGATGTCATACTGTAATGTTAACATGAAAAGGGATAATACGTTATAATTAAGTCATAAAAATATATTATGTCGTAAAAACAATAATAAAAAATGCAATATTATCATATACTGTAAAAAAGTAAAACAAAAAGTTGTGGGAACGTATGATGTAGTACGTCCTTAAAAAGTAATTAAAAGTCGTAGTATTATGTAACAGAACAAAATAGTACAGATGTCATAGCATTTTATGCCAAGAAAAATAGAAATAAATCAAAGCTTAATATGTTGTAAAAAAAGTTTTTTTTATGGTGTAGTATGTTGTAGAAAAAAAAAAGAAAAAAAGCCATAGTATATAAGTCTTAAAAATTATTTTAAATTTTCATATAATCAACTGTCATAAAAGAAAAAAAGTTATGGAAAAGTCATAGTATTATATGATGTAAAGAAAAATTATTAAATAGTTAGTAGGTAAAGTATGTATTTTAAAATGATTTTAAAGTGATATTAATGACAAATCATGTCATAAAATAGTACTAAAGAACTCATAGGATATTTTGAAGTAAAAAAGTCGTAAAAATGTCAGTATATTGAAAAGTATTTTACAAAAGTAACAGTATAGTATGTCAAAAAGAAAGTTTAAAAAATAGTAATAAAAAAGTAATAGTATGTTATGGAAGAATTGATTTAAAAAAGCCAAATATACTGTAAAGTTTTAATTAATTTTGTCATTTTTCATAAAAGAAAGTATAATAATATGTGATTTAAAAAAAGTCAGTATAGTATGTTGAAAAATCGAAAATTCAGTAAAAATATAGTATGTCCAAAAAAACAGAAAAAAAGTCATAGTAAAGTACATGTCCAACATATGACTGAAAAGTCATACTATAGTATGTTGTCCAAAATGTGACACAAAAATAATATTATGTTATGTTATCCAAAGTTGTCCTAAAAATTTAGCATGTAATATGTCATCCAAAATATGAAAAAAAAGTCATAGTATTGTCGTCAAAACTAAGATACCAAAATCATAGCATGTCATCCAAAATATGCCAAAATAGTCATAGTATAGTATGTTTTCCAAAAACATCACAAAACATCATAGCATAGTATTACATCTCAAAGACCTTATAGTGATATTTTTTGTTTACTATATGAAAAAAAGTAAAAAAGTATAACATGATGTCCACAATATTAGTAAAATATCATAGTATCACATGTGGTCCAAAATCTGAAAATAAATCATTGTATACTGTTTCATCCAAAAAATCACAAAAACGCCATTGAATAGTCATCAAAATGTGACAACAAAGTCATAGTATAGTATGTCGTCCAAAAAATCAAAGAAATGTCAGAGTGCAAATTATGGGCCAAAAGCTCATAAAAAATGTAATAGCATAGTATGTTATCAAAAGAACAACATACATACTATAATATTATAGTATGTCGTCCAAAAATCACTAAAATGTCATACTGTAATATGTCGTCCAAAATTAGACAACAGTGTCATAGTAAACTGTGTGGTCCAAAATATGACAAAAAAGTCAAGGTTTAATATAATTTCCAAAACATGAAAAAAAGGTCACGTTAAAGTATATCGTCCAAAGTATGACAAATAAGTGACACTATAGAATGGCGTTCAAAATATTACAAAAAAGTAATGGTATGGTATGTTGTCCAAAATATACCAAAAAATCCTAGTATAATATGTCATCCAAAGTATGCTTAAAAAGTCATAGTAGAGTATATCGTCCAAAATATGCCTAAAAAAGATACTATAGGATCCAGAACATCCAAAAAAGTAATGTTATAATATGTTCCCCAACATATGCCATGTAACGTCATACTACAGGATGTCATAGAAAACATAAACAAAGACGTAATAGTGAAGAATGTCTTCAAAAATATAACTAAAAACTCACAGTGTAGTATTTTGTCCAAAATATGCAAAGAAGTTAGAGTATATTATCTTCTCAAAATATGCCTAATTAGTCATAGTATAGCATGTTGTCCAAAATGAGCCTTAAAAGTCAAATTATAGTATGTTTCAAAAAGATGCCTTAAAAACTCATAGTAAAGTATGTTGTCCAAAATATGCCCCAAAAGTCATGCAATAGTATGTTGTGAAAAATATGTCTAAATCGTCATATTATTGTATGTACCCCGAAATATGCCAAGAAAGTCATAATATACTATGTTTTCCAAAAATGATTTAAAAGTCTTAAAATAATATGTCGTCCAAAATATGAAAAAAAAGTCAAAGTATGATATGTTGTCAAAAATATGCCAAAAAAGTCATAGTATTATGTCATCAAAAATGACCCAGAAAGGCACAAAAACATCATAGTATAGTATGTCATCAAAAATGACCATTAAAGGTCATTGTATAATATGTCAAAAATGACAGAAAATGTCATAGTGTCATAGTGTGTGGAAAAATTTCAAAATATGACGTCCAAAAAAACAGCTGACAACCACATACAATAGCATGTCAAGATACGTCATAGTATAGAATGACAAAAAAACTGTCAAAACATCACGATATAGCATGTCGAAAAATGTCCAACAATGGTAGTCATAGTATGACTGAATCATGATATACTGTGACCTTTTCAGTGTCAGTTGTTTTTGGACATTTTGGACCAAATTTTGGTCGTATTATGATGATTTTAAACGTTTGTTCAACATTTAATACTTTGATGTGTCTCAGCATTCTACTGTATGTGGTTTTCAGATGTTTTTTGGACAAGTCATATTTTGACATTTTTCCACATACTGTAGTATTGCGTTTTCGGGATTTTTTTCCAACATGCTATATTATGATGTTTTTGGCAGTTCGTTCGACATTCTATACTATGACATGTCTCGACAAGCTATTTTATGTGGTTTTCAGCTGTTTTTGGACATTTCATAACCACATAAAATACCACATAAAATAGGATGTTGAAAAAATGACCGAAGACCTCATAGTATAGTATGTTGAACAATTCACTGTGACGTCTTCGGCCATTTTTTCGACATGCTATATTATGATGTTTTTGGATGTTTTTTAAACATTCTATACTGTCATACTATACGTGTCTCGACATGGTATTTTGTGTGGTTTTCATTGGTTTTTCTGGTCATGTCATATTTTGACATTTTTCAGCATACTATCGTATGGCGTTTTTTGGTGTTTTTTCAATATGCTATAATATGATGTTTTTGAACATTTGTTCAACAGTCTATACTATGACATGTCTCGACATGCTATTTTATGAGGTTTTAGGATGTTTTTTGGACATGTCATTTTTTGACATGTTGACATACTACACTATGACGTTTTTAGCCGTTTTTTCAACATGCTGTATTATGATGTTTTTGGACGTTGGTTCAACATTTTTATACTATGATGTGTCTCAACATGCTATTTGATGTGGTATTCAGCTGTTTTCTGGACGTCATATTTTGACATTTTCCTCATACTATAGTATGGCCTTTTCAGTCATTTTTTCGATATGCTATATTATGATGTTTGTGGCCATTTGTTCAACATTCTATACTATGGCATGTCTCGACATGCTTTTTTATGTGGTTTTCCGCTGTTTTTTGGACGTCGTGTTTTGACATTTCTCGCCATACTATAGCGTGCCGTTTTTTCCGTCGTTTTTTAGACATGCTATATTATGATGTTTTTGGCCGTTTGTTTAACATTCTATACTATCACGTGCTATTTGATGTTGTTTTCAGCCGCTTTTTTGACATATATTATTTTGACATTTTTTGCCATACTATAGTATGGTGTTTTTGGTCATTTTTTCGACATGCTATATTACATTTTTTTTTAGTTTTTTTGGACAGTCTATACTAAGACGTGTCTTGACATGCTATTTCATGAGGTTTTCAGCTGGTTTTTGACATGTCATATTTTGACATTTTTCAACATACTACACTACGATGTTTTCGGTCATTTTTTGACATATTATATTTGGATTTGTTTATTTTACAATTTTTTCGACATTCTGTACTATGACGTGTCTTGACATGATATGTTATGTGGTTTTCAGCTGTTGTTTGGACATTTCATAGTTTTAAAAATTTTTCGCCATACTATAGTATGGTATTTTTGGTAGTTTTTTGGGACATGCTATATTGTGAATTTTTTGGACATTTGTTCAACATTCTAGACTATGATGTGTCTCAGCAGCTGTTTTTTGGACGTGATATTTTGCCATTTTTTGCCATATTATAGTATGATGTTTTGACTTGCTATATTATGATGTTTCGGGCCATTTGTTCAACATTTTTATACTATGACGTGTCTTGACATGCTATTTCATGAGGTTTTCAGCTGTTTTTTGGACATATCGTATTTTGACATATTTTGACATACTATACTTTGACATTTTCGGTCATTTTTTCAACATGCTTTATTTTGCTTTTTATATTGCTATATTATGATGTTTTTGGCCGTTTGTTCAACATTCTATACTATGATTTGTCTCAACATGCTGTATGTTATTTAATGTGGTTTTCAGTTGGTTTTTGGTCATGTCATATTTCGACATTTTTCACTGTACTATAGTATGCCATTTTTTGAATGTTTTTTCAACATGCTGTATTATGATGTTTTTTACTGTTAGTTCAACATTCTATACTATGAAGTCTCTTGACATGCTTTTTAATGTGGTTTTCAGCTGTTTTTTGGACTTATTATGACATTTGTGGACATACTGTAGTATGGCGTTTTCAGTCATTTTTTCAACATGCTATATTAGTATGTTTTTGGCCACTTCTTCAACATTGTATTCTATGACGTGTCTCGACATGCTTTTTTTCCGTGGTTTTCATCAGATTTTGGACGACATACTATACTACGACTTTTTTACATACTATAGTATGACTTTTTTGTCACATTTTCAAACACATACTATAGTATGACTTTTTTTGTCATATATTCGCAGACAAACTATAGTATGACATTTTTGTCATATTTTGGACAACACACTATAGTATAACTTTTTTGTCATATTTTGGACGACACACTATACTATTACTTTTTTATTATTACCATATTTACCATATTTTCTTCGACATACTTTACTTTGACTCTTGTGTTATATTTTGGAAGAGATACTAAAGTGTGATTTTTTTGTCATATTTTCGTCGACATACTATAGCATGACTTTTGTGATATTTTGGATGACATACTTTTACTATTACTTTTTTGTTATATTTTCGTTGACATACTATAGTATGATTTTTTTGTGATATTTTGTGTGACATACTATACTATTCCTATTTTTTTTATATTTTCATTGACATACTGTAGTATGACTTTTTTGTCATATTTTGGACAACGTACTACACTTTGACTTTTTATCATGTTTTTGACAACATACTATTGTATATTTTTTGTCATTGGTGGACAACATATTATACTCTGACTTTTTATCATGTTTTTGACCACATACTATACTATGACGTTTTTGTCATATATTCGCAGACAAACTATAGTATGACCTTTTTTTCATATTTTCAACGATATACTATACTATGACATTTTTGTCATATTTTGGACGACATACTATAGTATGACTTTTTTGTCATATTTTGGACGACATACTATACTATTACTTTTTTGACATACTTTTCGTCGATATACTATCGTATGACTTTTTTGTCATATTTGGACATCATACTATACAATGACTTTTTTGTCATATTTTGGACAACGTACTATAGTATGACTTTATTGTCATTTTTTTGGACTACAAACTATGGCATGACTTTTTAGGCATATTTTGGACGACATACTATGTTATGACTTTTTTTTTCATATTTTTGCCAACGTACTTCAGCATGACTTTGTGTTATATTTTTAAGGACATACTGTACTGTGACTTTTTAGTCATATTTTTGCCGACATACTATAGTATGAAGTCTTGTCATGATTTGGACGTTATACTATACTATGGCTTTTTTGTCATATTTTAGACGACATACTGTAGTATGACTTTCTTGTCATAATTTGGATGATATACTATACTTTGACTTTTTTGTCATATTTTGGACAACATACTATTGTTTAACTTTTTTTGTCATTTTTAGGACCACATACTATGCTATGACTTTTTTGTCATATTTGGAAGACATACTACAATATGACTTTTTCTCATATTTTGGACGACATACTTTGTTATGACTTATCATACTTTGCACGACATTCTATACTATGACTTTTAATTTATTTTTATTGACATATTTTCGTCGACATACTATACTATGACATTTTTTCATATTTTGGAAGACATACTATACTATGACTTTTTTGTCACATTTTTGACCACATACTTTACTATTACTTTTTTGTAATTTTTTCATTGAAATACTATAGTATGATTTTTTTTGTCATATTTTGGATGATATACTATACTATTACTTTTTTGTTATATTTTCGTTGACATAGTATAGTATGACTTTTTTTGTCATATCTTTGGATGACATACTATAGTATGACTTTTTTGTAATTTTTTTGGACTACATACTATGGTATGACTTTTTTTTTATCATATTTTGGACGACATACTATTGTATGACTGTACTTTAGTATGACTTTTTTTTTTTTTTAAGGACATACTGTACTATGACTTTTTAGTCATATTTTTGCCAACATACTATAGTATGAATTCATGTCATAATTTGGAAGGTTATGCTGTACTATGACTTTTTTTGTCAAATTTTTGAAGACATATTATACTTACATACATACTGTTGTATATTTTTTGTCATATATTTGGACAACATACTATACTATGACTTTTTTATCATATTTTTGACCACATACTATACCATGACTTTTTTTTCCATATATTCGCAGACAAACTATAGTATGACATTTTTGTCATATTTTGGACGACATACTATACAATGACTTTTTTGTCATATTTTCATTGAAATACTATAGTATGACTTTTTTGTCATATTTTTGTTGAAATACTATAGTATGACTTTTTGTCATATTTGGACAACATACTATTATTATATATTTCGGACAGCCTACTATAATATGACTTTCTTGTAATTTTTTTAGGCATATTTTTGATGACATACAATAGCAAGACTTTTTTTCATTTTTTGGACGACCTACGATGTTATGACTTTTTTATCATATTTTGAACGACATTCTATACTAAGACTTTGTTGTCGTAGGTTTGAAAGACATACTATACTGTGACATTTTTGGTCATATTTTGGACGACATACTATTGTATGACTTTTCTTTCATTTTTTGGACCACATACTATACTATGACTTTTTTTGTCATATTTTGGAAGACATACTGTAGTATGACTTTTTTGTCATATTTTGGACAACATACTTTACTATGACTTTTTTGTCATATTTTCATCGAAATACTGTAGTAATACTGTATCATATTTTGGATGACATACTTTTTTGTTATATTTCTGTAGTATGACTTTTTTGTCCTATCTTTGGATGACGTACTATAGTATGACTTTTTTGTCATATTGTGGACGACATACTATACTATTAATTTTATTGTCAGATTTTTCGTTAATATACTATCGTATGACACTTTTGTCATATTTTTGACATCATACTATACAATGACTTTTTTGTCATATTATGGACAACGTACAATAGTATGACTTTCTTGTCATTTTTTTGGACTACATACTATGGCATGACTTTTTAGGCATATTTTGGACGACATAAAATATTATGACTTTTTGTCATATTTTGGACGACATACTATGTTATGACTTTTTTATCATACATTTGATGACATTATATACTATGACTTTGTTGTCATAGGTTTGGAAGACATACTGTTCCTTTTTTGTCATATTTTGGATGACATACTATTGTATGACTTTTTTTTCATATTTTTGCCAACGTACTTTAGTATGACTTTCTTGTTTTATTTTTAAGGACACACTGTACTATGACTTTTTAGTTATTTTTCTGCCGACATACTATAGTATGAATTCATGTCATAATTTGGAAGGTTAAACTATACTATGACTTTTTTTGTCAAATTTTTGAAGACATATTATACTTTCTCTTTTTTGTCATATTTTGGAAGACATACTATACTATGGCTTTTTTGTCATATTTTGGACGGCATACTATTGTATGACTTTTTTGTCATATTTTGGACGGCATACTATAGTATGACTTTTTTGTCATATTTTCGTCGATATACTATAGTATGACTTTTGTCATATTTTGGACGACATACTATACTATGACTTTTTTGTCATATTTTCGTCTATATACTCTAGTATGACTTTCTTGTCATAATTTGGACGATATACTATACTTTGACTTTTTTGTCATTTTAGGACCACATACTATACTATGACTTTTTGTCGTATTTTGAAGACATACTATACCATGACTTTTTTTGTGATATTTTCTTGGACATACTATAGTATGACTTTTTTGTCATATTTTCTTGGACATACTATAGTATGACTTTTGTGTTATATTTTGAAAGAGATACTATAGTATGACTTTTTTGTTATATTTTGAAAGAGATACTATAGTATGACTTTTTTGTCATATTTTCTTGGACATACTATAGTATGACTTTTTTTGATTATTTTGGAAGACATACTATACTATGACTTTTATCACATTTTCCCAAACATACCATAGTATGACTTTTTCTGTTGCATTTTCAATAACATACTATACTATGACTTTCTTGCCATATTTTCAACAGCATACTATTTTCAGATTTTTTTGTCATATTTTGGAAGACATACTACACTGTGACTTTTTTTGTCATATTTTGGACAACATACTATTGTATGACTTTTTTTTCATATTTTTGCCAACATACTATAGTATGAATTTCTTGTCATTTTTTGGACCACATACTATACTATGACTTTTTTGTCATATTTTCATCGAAATACTGTAGTATGATTTTTTTTGTCATATTTTGGATGACATACTTTTTTGTTATATTTCTGTAGTATGACTTTTTTGTCGTATCTTTGGATGACGTACTATAGTATGACTTTTTTGTCATATTGTGGACGACATACTATACTATGACTTTTTTGTCAGATTTTTCGTCAATATACTATGGTATGACATTTTTGTCATATTTTTGACATCATACTATACAATGACTTTTTTGTCATATTATGGACAATGTACAATAGTATGACTTTCTTGTCATTTTTTTGGACTACATACTATGGCATGACTTTTTTTTTTATCATATTTTGGACGACATACTATTGTATGACTGTACTTTAGTATGACATAAAATATTATGACTTTTTTATCATACTTTTGATGACATTATATACTATGACTTTGTTGTCATAGGTTTGGAAGACATACTATACTGTTCCTTTTTTGTCATATTTTGGATGACGTACTATTGTATGACTTTTTTTTCATATTTTTGCCAACGTACTTTAGTATGACTTTCTTGTTTTATTTTTAAGGACACACTGTACTATGACTTTTTAGTTATTTTTCTGCCGACATACTATAGTATGAATTCATGTCATAGTTTGGAAGGTTAAACTATACTATGACTTTTTTGTCAAATTTTTGAAGACATATTATACTTTCTACTACTATAGTACTACTATAGTATGACTTTTTTGTCATATTTTCGTCGATATACTATAGTATGACTTTTGTCATATTTTGGACGACATACTATACTATGACTTTTTTGTCATATTTTCGTCTATATACTCTAGTATGACTTTCTTGTCAATTTGGATGATATACTATACTTTGACTTTACTGTCAAATTTTTAAAGACATACTATGACTTGTTTGTCATATTTTGGACCACATACTATACTGTAACTTTTTGGTCATATTTTGGATGACATACTATTGTTTGACTTTTTTGTCATTTTAGGACCACATACTATACTATGACGTTTTGTCATATTTTGAAGACATATTATACCATGACTTTTTTTGTCATATTTTCGTTGACATACTATAGTATGACTTTTTTGTCATATTTTCTTGGACATACTATAGTATGACTTTTTGTTATATTTTGAAAGAGATACTATAGTATGACTTTTTTGTCATATTTTCTTGGACATACTATAGTATGACTTTTGTCATAATTTGAACGATATGCTATACTATGACATTTTGTACATTTTTTGGAAGACAACCTATACTATAACTTTTTTGGCAATTTATTGGACAACATTCTATACTATGAATGTTGCCTCACAGGCATATTTTGGACTACATGTGAATGTATCAACAGATCAATTATAAACGATGGAGATAAAAACAACTCTGCCTGCTGCACTGCATTCACTGACCAGTAAAAACTTCAGATATTAGAAAGACACCACAGATGACAGGTGAAACAAAACACAACGCCCGCCCCTCCTTCCATAAATACACTGGCAAAAATATGAAAGTTATTGTATATTATGTTGTCCAAAATATGAAAAAAAGTCATAGTATAGTATGTCTTCCATAGTTTAGTACATGACAGAAAAGTCAGAGTATAGTATGTCGTCCACAATATGACAAAAAAGTAATACTATAGTACGTCATCCAAAGATACGACAAAAAAGTCATACTACAGAAATATAACAAAAAAGTATGTCATCCAAAATATGACAAAAAAAATCATACTACAGTATTTCGATGAAAATATGACAAAAAAGTCATAGTATAGTATGTGGTCCAAAAAATGACAAGAAATTCATACTATAGTATGTTGGCAAAAATATGACAAAAAAGTCACAGTATAGTATGTCTTCCAAAATATGACAAAAAAAAAAATCAGAAAATAGTATGCTGTTGAAAATATGACAAGAAAGTCATAGTATAGTATGTTGTTGAAAATGCAACAGAAAAAGGTCATACTATGGTATGTTTGGGAAAATGTGATAAAAGTCATAGTATAGTATGTATTCCAAAATATGACAAAAAATTCATAGTATAGTATGTCGTCCAAAATATGACTAAAACCTCATAGCATAGTATGTCGCTCAAAATAGGCCTAAAAAATATGCGAACAAAATTAAAGTATAGCATGAAAAATAAGGTAGAAGTTGAAAAATCCATGATACCATTCAACCCTGTCATAAAAAAAATAAAATTTGCTGTCCATCTGTTTCTAAAGAAATTGTTTTTAAAAACTCCTTTCTGCTGGCGTTGATCCAATACGTTTCAAAAGGACAGCTGCACACAGCAGTTACACGAAAGAGCTTTATTAAATGGAAACTCACACAGGATTTGTAATGCAGGGTAATAATACTGGACAGTTAGCGTAGATACGGAGAGAAAACACAACTTGCCTAAAACACGATGGCTGTATGCCAAGACGATGATGTTTGCATAGAAGTCCCCACCCAGTGCAACTGCAGCAAAGGGGGTAAGACAGGGGTGTGTCTATGGAGACATTTAAAGGGACACAACATGAATTTCTACATAAAGTTATCTTCAATCTGAAGTCCATTATCGTTCTTCTATGTTCTTTCATCTATTAAAACAGGATCTACGCCTGCTGGATAAATAAAAAGTTATATACAATGAGAAATTAAACAGGAGGATGATGGAAAAGTAGCTACAGAGGTGGGGAGGGGGCGTTATTAGATATGAAGCCATGCAGTAGGTCAGATTGAAGCCGCTTTTTGGCAGATCCAGGACCAGTTGAGCAACATCTGTTGATTAGAGCCAGATGGTAGGAACTGATCCTGGTTGTATGGTTCAGATGTGAGGCAAGAAGTAAAAGAGTGCTTTGCTAGTTTCCTGTAATAGCCCTTGTTTGTCGTGCGTGTGTCCAACTGACAGGAACACACCTGAGCTCCTGCACAGGTGACATCCAGGGGGTGCTGTGAGGTTGTGGTCTTCCTCTGCCCCCCCCTGCTCGTTGTTGTCGCGCCTCTTTGAAGGTAGTATAGATATATATTCAGAGCCCTTTGAAGAAGTGTGAAAAGATCTTCTCTGTGTGGTTTAGTGAGGAATTGTTAGTCCAGTTTGTGCTCTCCCAATTAGAACAGGAATATGTTTGTCAGGAGCCCCTCGTGCACCGTGGGGTCAGAGTTTGTGTGGTTGCCCAAAAAACAAAAAAAGAAAAAAAAAGAGACTTGGTCTTAGTTAGGAGGAACAGACTTTAGTCTTTGAATCCCTTTTAACCCATTTCATGAGTGGTCTGTGCCATTCCTCCAGTTTGTTCGTAGTTTTCCCTTAAAGGGTCGCTATTCCAGTTGTAGATAGTTTTCTTAGAGTAATTATACTCCACAAAGCGCAAAACATCAAAGGCACATACATGATATTAACTTTTTTGCTACATGTGCCCACTGCTCCCTTTTTTCCATCCGTATAATTTTTTTATTCCATCCACTTGTGTAACCTGAGTTTTCTTCTCCCTTATATCCTGTTTTTCTTACTAAAGACCAAAACACAGTAAGAGTGAACCTGATGAGCTTCAAGGCGCACTGGACTGCCATCTGCACTAAAAAGTTCCACTTTTTAAAGGTTTTAAGGAGCAAACAGGCCTAAAAAACTGGGCTGATCACAGGACAAAGAAATTGATCCTTTCTTAGCATGTTTTTTTTCCTCTCATTATCATGTTGGATATTGTTATTGTTTGGTTGTGAAAATTGACCAGATATGCTTTAAGTGTCAATTTTAAGATTTATTTTTGACTTCATGTTGTAGTGGCAACTGACCTGCCCAACACTCATAACAATTACCTAATATTCACTTCATTAATTGTATAAAACTCAACCGCACCTACCCATCATGATTACAACTGCAACTAATGATTATTTTCTTGATTAATCAACTAATTGTTTGGGTGATAAAATGTCACACAGTTTTTTAAAGAAGCGGTGCTTAGGACATCTAGCCAACGTGAAAATGCGAATGGCCCTGTCTAGACCCAGTGTTTGGTTTGTCTGTTCTGTTCTCCGGTACAAACATGGCAGACCTATTAAATGAAATTTCTGCCAGTATATACTCTATATCCTACACACTGGACTCTATATCCTACACACTGGACCTCAAATATTTCTTAAAGTTCAAACTGGCGTCTTCAAGTAGTTTGCTCTGGCTGTCCAATAGTCCAAAACCCCAAAATTATCTATGTATGCAACTCAGAGAAAAGCAGCAAATGTTGAAAATGTTTGTTTAGAAATGACAAATGATTAATATTCTGCTGATCATTTAATGAATCAAATTGTTTCAGCTTCAATTAAGACAGTGAAGTTCACAGTCCATCCCTGGACGCTTCACTCTTCCTGTTTGGAGAAATCAGGAGAAACTCATCTCCAGTTTGCTCTCACTGTGTTTCAGTCGTAAGTCCATGATTGTTTTTATAGCTTAGTATTTGTGAGGTTTCACTTTTTAGTCCATGAGATGCTTATTTGTCACTTTTTGTTCTGCTGCTCAGCTCGGTTCTATGAACTCTCACATGTGACTGTGGCAGAAGGTGTTTTAAATTCCAGTTATGAGTGGATTGCATGTCGCTGCTGTAGGAACATGTTGTCTCTGCAGGCTGCCGCGGCACAGCTCTGGTGGCAGCGAGTGTCAGGCACCATTTGTGTGAGTGTAGCGCCCTCTGCTGGACTGCAGGTCTAGCTTCGCTTTGCTGCCACCTGCTGCCTCAGCTTCTCCCGCCTCTTCTTCTCCATCAGCCTGGAGAAGCATCAGAGAATTACCGTTTAGTGTGTGAAGGGTCCTGCTGTGTGTATGGCTGTGTGCTCTCATGCAGTGTCAACTCATGCATGTGTTTATGGACATTTTTGTAAGTCTTCAGATGAGAAAAAAATCTTATTTAGGTTTATTAACCTGTAAAGAGCAAGATGGATAAACTTAGAATAAATTTCATTAAGTTTAAAAAATGTCTACTTGTTTATTCCACAATTTGAGGTAGCACTACTCTAATAAATACACTAATAATAAAAATAATGATGATAAAAAATACTAAAATAAAGTTATGCCTTATAAACTATATTATTCTATATGCATTATAAACACCATAGACAAAATTAAACTGGTAAATGATTTGCTGAAAAATTCACAGAAATCTATTCCTATCATCCCTGCCTCGCAAATATTAATATGTTAACTGAAATTCTTTGGGATTTTGGACTGTTTGTTGGATAAAACACGACAGTCCAAGATGTCCTCTTGGACTCTGGGAGCTTGTGATGGGTGTTTTTGATATTTGCTGACACTATATAAATTAAACAATCAACCAAGAAAACAGTTAAACAATAATTATAAGTTGCAGCTCCACAAAAACATCAAACACAGCGTGTTTGGTCCAACTAACAGTCCAAAACACAAATAACCTACAACAATATAAACAG
Organism: Plectropomus leopardus; assembly: GCF_026936395.1. Lineage (NCBI taxonomy): Eukaryota > Metazoa > Chordata > Actinopteri > Perciformes > Serranidae > Plectropomus > Plectropomus leopardus. Next base: position 6,329,696 of record NC_142180.1, read on the forward strand.
CTAATCCTCACAATAAAGAAATTGGAACCAGAAATATTTGATCTTAATTTTTCATTAAAATTCTGTTGGATCAACTTGTCGTTTTTCAGCTACAAACAAACATAATAATACATTAAAAACACATGAAAATGAAACAGGTGTCTTCAATATGCTTTCTTCTCAGTGTTCGGGGTGTGTGATCAGTCACCTGCGGTTTCGAGCCTCCACCAGCTCACTCAGCTGGTCCTGAGCCGCTCTGAGCTCCTCCAGACTCTGCTGGTAGCTGAGATCCCCAGAGCCCGACCTCTCCAGGAGGGACACCTGGTTGGACAGCTCGCTGGTTCGATCACGCAGCCGTTGGATGGACATGTACATGTTCTCATCGTCTTCCTCCTGCAGCCACAGCGGAGGACAGAGAATACCAACGCAGTGAGTTACCTCTTACCATCTCTCTCTCACTCTTGCCCTCTACCTCTAGCATCTATTTATTACGTGGTGCTGAAATGATTAACGTTTTAACAACAGCATGCATTGATTTCAAAGATTTATTTGAATGTAATGACATAAAACCATCCACAAAGTCGCTCTGCTACGTTGCAGTGCCTCTTGTACAATGAGGTATTCATTATGATGTTTAACACATGGACAGCTGCTGAGAGGAGCCGCAGCGCAAAGTGCTGGTCCATTTCTATTTGAACTGCAGCCTCTCGCACTCATGCACACACCAGGTGATGGCAGTTGAGTCCGGGAGGGTTCAGGGCTCATGGTCAACATACATGGAACATGGGCGAGGTTCACATCCGTCCCTAATCATCTGAAGCTGCTACACTGACCACAGAAGCCATGATTGTCCACACACTCGTTGCACAGCTCTTGTGTATTTTTTTACCTCGGGGTCATTCCATGCCATCTCACCCAAAACCCAGAACTTTATCCACTTCATGTCATGGATTTTATTGAAGAAAAAAAAAAACAAAATGGGGAAACTTCTCTTAAATTCACATGACTGTAAATTCCTGCAGCTTTACTCTAAATACTTTTATAGTCTAAGTTAAACATTTTCAATGTTGGCTTTTAGAGCTCTGTATGTGTACTCTAAACCTCACCAATCACTCATTTTTTACTGGATTGGGTTGAAACTTGTTCTGAACATCCAAGAGACCCTAAGGAAACTTGGCAACATGTTTTTACTTAAACAGCTGTCTCTAAATGGTCACAGTAATCAGATAAATAACAGGAAGTCACTTTTTACCAGAACAAAGAATCTGTCATTTTCAAAAATGTAGATGTCCACTTGTTTTGACTTTCTTACAACTAAATGTCTATGATGTGTAGTATAAATATAGTTTTATTACATCTATAAGTTATTCCATCCTGCATAAAAACTGGGTGCTACAGATCTTGCTAAATATAGCCACAGAGCCAAAAACCACACTTTTTTATTATACTTTTGCTGTAGATTTTCATAGAACGGATTATTCCAATTTTGTTGAAACTTGTTTATGTGAAACTAATACTTATAATTTCAGACAGATGTAAAATTACTCCATCATTGACTAATGTTTTGAAAACAGATAATTTTGCATACCATTCACTGGTGTAATATCACATTCAGTAGTTTTATTTCATCTGTAGATATTTGTACTGTGTTGAACTCAAGGTTTTCTAACTATTTGATACCTATTGAGTCTGTTTTTCTTTGGGTTCAGGAGTGTTACAAGCTACAGCTTAGGATGAGTTGGTCTGTTGCATACTACATGACGTCATCTTGTTCAATATCTAGTTTTATCAAACTATACACACAATATTTCACCATTTTTAACCTTCTGAACATCAACTAGTAGCGTTAAAAAATAGTCTAGGCTTATCTACAGATCTATATATTTATATATCTATCTATCTAGATAGATATAAATGGATAGATAGATAGATACCTATCTATATATATATATCTTAAGGAAATGGCAGGGAATCACACCGAGGTAAAAATACACGACCGTGTGGACAAGCATAGCCTGTGTGGTCAGAGCGACAGCTTCAGATGATCAGGACGGATGCTGCTGCGGGCATGCTGTGAGAGACATGATGAAACCTCATTCGTGTTCCATGTATTTTGAACGTAAATCCCGAACCTTCTCGGATGCATCAAAAACACCTGGTGTGTGTGTGAGTGCGGGAGGCTTCAGGGGGTAAAATAGAAGTGGAATGACACTTTGTGATATATCAGCTTACATTGACGACACCAAAACAAGTCATGTACAATTGAGAGAGTTTGGGTCTTTTATTTTTCTACCTTCTGCAGGGCTAAGGGACTGATCTGAATGTCTTTTAGGCTCTCGCCTTGCAGAGTGGACGAAAGGTGATTGACAAATCAAAACAGTATCACTAAGTAGTTGCGGTTGCTCCTTTTTTGCTTATTTTCTTAACCGCTTCTGGGCCTCCCCTGGTAACCCTGTATGAAAAATCACAATGCTGTGAATTGATCATTCAAAACTAGATAATTACTGAATTAATATAAAAAAAGAATATAGACCAAACACTGACATTATTGCAGCATATCTGCACTGAAGTGATAGTTTTGGCTCACTGGGAAGCTCATTGCCTGCTTCAAAGATAGATTTAACATGAATTGGTACTTGTTAGTGTTAAAGGGATAGTTCAGGATTTTTGCAGTGAGGCTGTATGAGACACTTATATGTAAAGTCAGTGTGTTAGATACAGTAGCTAGCGGTCGGTGCGACGTCATGTTAACTGGACACTGTATTTAGAGTGTTTTTACCATGAAGTTTTGTTTCAGTCAGATCACGTAATAGCTAACACACTTTCTGACCCGAACAGCTGACTGGCAGCGGCTGAGAAATGTAGCGACAAAGGAAAAGGCTGTGTGATGGTGAGGTAAGGGGTGACAGTACTCTAAAAAAAGACCTACTTAAAAAAAACAGTATCAGTCTAAGTGGACGCTATATTTAAAGTGGCTAAATATGTTTTGATATCAGCCCCTGTGGGGTGCACACCCCGTCTGTTTCTGCAAACCAGGAGTGTGTGACCACCAGCTACTGTATGTAAGATAAGATAGATGAGACGGTACTTTATTGTCCATTTTCAGGAAAGTTTGCCTTACACCCTCGAGCTCTCAGAGGCAGAGTGGGGGTTACTGGCACAACTTCACCAGCTTCCAAGGTGCTCAGAGAATGAAGAAAGTCTTAAAAAGGTCAAAGAGTTTTAGCAACACTTGTAGTTTAAAGATCAACTTTATTAGATCTACACATTTCTGTGTGTAAAATGACAAACCGAAATGCATTGGTCTAATTAAGTTGTTCTTTAAACTATAAGCGTTTTTTGGAGCTCTTTGACCCCTTTAAGACTATCCTCAACCTCTCAACAAGCATGAAATGCACTGACTATATAGAAGTATCTCATACAACCTCACTTCAAAAATCCTTAACTTTCTCTTTAATGTAATTTGGACCTTTTTTGGTACCCAACCCTACTCTCTCCCTACTTGTGCATAAATGCTCATAAAAACAAAAAAAATAGTGTCTACCTTTGCATTGACAATCTCTATGTGGACCAGAAGTGATGCCAACTCCAGCTCCTCACTGTAGCTGTTCTTCAGAGGGATGCTTCTGTAGCCTGAAAACACACAAGATGCATTTATATCAACAGGTTGAACAATATTTCTTGGTACTCAGTGTGTTTTTGAAAAGCTAAGCCTTAGTGCTGGCCTCTTCCTCAGACCAACAACTAAAGTTGTTGGTTTTTATAAACATGCTTAAGCTATGGCATTAATCATAATTCATTGTGAACATGGGTTGGGCAGAAGCACCTAATGTCAGTCTGAGTTATTCACCGACCTGTTCGCAGCAGGCGGACGGGGTAGGTCGCCTGTGCCAGGAAGTTGGGATCACTGAACATGTCCTCCTCATAAACAGTGAAGCGCAGAAAGGAGAAGGTGGGGTTGTGGATGTCAAACACAAACTGCTTCTGCACCCACACAGGATTCAGACCGTTATCAGCTGGGAGGAAGAGGAGACAGTTAGTACATTAGGGCTTTTAAAAGCATGAATGGAAATCAAGCATGTGTTGATTTTACACCACTGTGATCAGGAGACACCAGCTGTCTCACCTACAACATCTGTCTTGCATTTGCAGCTGTCGTAATCAGCTCCACAGATCTCCACCTCCACAAAGGGGCACACAATGCTGCGGCCATTTTTAGGCAGATGACGGGCTCCCAGCACCTGATCCAGGAACAGCGGAAGAACGTGAAAAGCAGGTACAACAACACCACAACAAAAAATGTTGTGGACAGGGTCTTATGGATATTCTTGATTTGTTATAATATAGAGGTAGAATGCCCCAGCAACCTCAAGTCAAGAATATCCATAAGACCCTGTCCACCTATAAATCATTATGAGTCAGATCTATAATGGTTTATGACTACTGATGTGTGCATCAGTGAGCATTATGTGTGTTAATGAGTGGATTCATAAAGCATTATTAATGCATTATAATTCACTATGAATGCCATCATAATGCATTAGAGATGTGGTCTTCATGGAAAGTACTAGTTCTAATCAGACTGAGAAGTTGTTTTTTCGTGTGTTCTCTCTATGATCAAGCTGACCTGTAACTGGATGGTGATTGGCTCCACATGTAAGGTGTCCTTGTCAAAGGGGTCAAAGGAGTCGTCTCTCATCACATCAGGCTGGGGAACGAAGCCACTGCAACCTCCGAGCATGAAAAAGGCCTGGTTCAGCTGCATGGGTTTGTCTACACACACACAAACACACAGTTACACTCATGTTAGGCAGGGGATAGGTAACTGCTGTGCTGACCCTGCCTTTGCAGACTAGCTCTGGGGACACGGACGTCACTTCTCTGGTGGGGAAGGAGCCGGAGTTTGTGTGGGAGGTGGAGCTGTACCAAATAGATACAGTCGGGCAAACCCTGTGAGGAACGGCATGCTTGGGGTTTTGTCGATTGTTTATAATAAACACCATGTTCGACCATAAGGAGATGTATTATTGTACTTGGTACCATCCTAGGCCAAACATAGATGATCGACTTTGTGGCTGTATCATCAGATGTGCAGCCGTATGACTTGGACACTCGGGTAAAGGGAGAAACAGAGCTGTCAACTGATCATATATACATATATATGTGTGCGCACACACACATATATATGTATATGTGATCTGTGATATGTGATGAAAATAAACTCCCTATCTGTGTGAAAACACTGTGGAAAATTTGTTTCTATGAAGTCTTTGTACTTTAATCTCACTAAACATTCACCTACATCTAGATTTGTAAACTGACCTGGAGTCTGGAAATTGAGTGCGACGAGCTGGGAGCCACAGAGCCACATGGGCAGCGGGTCGTAGTTGGATGAGTCCAGCCTTTGTCCTCGGGGATAAACTCTGGAAAGCTGACGGCGGTTGTACTGCAGGAAGCGTTTCCCTTTGCTACGCGTTGCAAACTTCTCTGCCTTTGTCTCCGGGAAGGAGGACATGTCCCGGTAACATGCCCTCTCTGTCCCGATCTCTGGAAGTGGCAGCAAAGCAAAAAGTTACACACAATAATGGTTAAACAGTGAGGTGAGAGTAGAAGACAAAACAGGTTGATCCTTACTGTCTTCGTTGAAGGGGACAGGTCTGCAGTAGACCACGAGCTCAGACAGCTCCACTGCAATCTTCTTCCTCCTCTCCATCTGCTTCTCCTCCTGCATCTGTTACCATGGACACAAGCCAACCATACCATTGAGTCAAATAATCTGCCAGACAAGGGGCTGATGGATGACTTGCGGCACATTTAAACCCTTTTTATATTCAAAATTAATGATACTGACAAATATTTCATTTGAACCCTTTAAAACCTGAGCAAATGGTTTGCTTTCTTTCAAAAACGTGAGAAGGCAACGTATAAGAAAATGATGTAAAAACAGGACTGAAAATTAAAAAACAAACAAACATATTTATTTTATATATATAATTATATGGTTTTCTGTAACATAATCTTGAATATAGAATTATTATATTAATATAGTTTTCTGGACATTTTCCCTTATTTTTTATGATAATTTTCTAATAATCCCCCTAATAAAACATTTTTGGGGTGATTTTCTTGTCCCTTTTTTTCCCCTGTTGCCTTTTTCCCTGTGTTTTCAAAAGAAATCTAACAAGTTTTTGAAAGTTGTCTGAATGCAGCACAAGAAAAATGATGTTGACTCAGGTCTCAGAGGATTCAGTGATTTCCTGTCAGAAAGGAATGTACTGTCTTTCTGTGAAATAATAAACTGATTTCCTTTCAATACTATTAAGTGTATTCACATTGTATTCATGTAATCATATTTCACATTCAATTCACTTCAGACTGACTTCTCTAACAACTAAGTTTGAGCACTACAGTCATGAAAAGGCGTTTAAATTTTTAGCATTTGTTCAAAACTTTGTTAGAATTCAATGTGAAATTAATCTTTAGATTTGTTTATAACCAATATTTGGAAGTTTTAAAGTCAGAGTTTTGCCATTAGGAAATGAAACCCTGTGATTTTGTTTGTAAAACTTCAGTGACACTGACCCGTGCATCGGCGTTCTGTGTGGCCTCTCTGATCTTGCTGACCCAGCTGGTCAGGTCCTCCAGACTGTCAGCTGCCGCGTCCAGGGTCTGCACCGGGTGGGAAGTCAGCTGCTGGGAGTGGATGGTGAACACGTAAGGCCGCGAGTTCTTCCCATCTTTGTGCACCACTGGAGAGATAGATGGAGGGGAGAGGAGGTGAAGTGTCAAGGAGAGTTTGGTGTGAGGAGGCAGCTGTTTTTGACAGTTAGAGTATTGAATAATTATATGGCAGTGTTAAGCCCATTTGCTGATAGGGCTGGGCTTTAAAATATCATTACACTATTTTTAAGATATATCACTATACACGATATATATCTCAATATTATAAAATCTCTAAATGACTGTAAACTACTAAAATACTAAATGATTTCATGAACTACAGTTACAAATAAAGTTGCTAGTTTGTGTTTTTTTTAATATAGGTAGAATTTGTAAATACAGGGAAAAAATGTGACTAAGTGTCTTCTGAAAGCGAAATATACCAGCAAGTACATTGAAGGTCAAGAAGATGGTTGGATTAAGATTAAGAATATTCGGGAAATTGCAGTGTACTGACTAAATGTGAAAGAGTATTTATACAATTTGAAATAAATGTCTGTTATTTTTAAATACTACTGTTGTTTTATGCTTTCTCTTAAACTATAACTAACATCTCTTGACCCCTCAGATTTATCTTTACAATCTGACCATGGATGAACTGGATATACAGTATTGTTGAATGTAGGACTCCGTTTCTTCCTTGAAGTTGCTCAGAGGCACATGAAACCAAAATGGTTCAACTACCTCATAGGAAATAACTCAGATAATCCCAGGATGACTGGCACTGTCAATGGAAAAAAGTCTTTTTGGGACCTCAGGGCATCACGTGACTGTGTCATTTCACTGTTTAGTGAACTGTATGAATTATTTTAACTTATCAATGTCATTCATTTTAATTATTTTCTTGACTTTTTATAGATTGTTTTACAGTTGCGAGAATTGAAAGAGACTTTCTATTTGCTTTTACACAGTTTGCTGTTTTTGGTAGGATTTCTAGGTTGAACTGATTCAAATTCTTTACATCAGACTTTTAAGTAAATTTAAAAAGTGTAAAAACATAGTTTCAGAGGAAATCTGATGAGTCCCTCCCTAATCACCTGACTCAAAATACTGTGTTTATGGGACTCACCAACGTGGCAGGTGGGCATGTCAATGAAGCCCTTGAGGAATGTTCCAAGAGGACTGTTCTCTGTGGACTGACACAACACAAGTAAAAAGATTAAAAGATGATGACTGATTATGATTGGAAGAGTAAATTGATCATCTGAATTTCTAAAGCTTCGTGTAAGAGTCTGAACTCACTGCCTCGTCCAGCTCTCTGGTGGGAGAACTGGGAACCTCCTCCACGTAGTTTGCAGGAAACCACAGCTGTTTCTTTCCTCCGTAGTCACCTCGCCACCTAAACACACAACACAGGTTCATGACAAGCTGTTCTCGGTGTGGAGGAGACAATGCGGTGTAACAGACACACAGGAAGTTAGGAGGTCCGCTGGCCGTCACTCACCAGCCGCCCTCCTGCTTATCCACATTGACGATGAGCGCCTGTTTGGGGAAGCAGAGCTCGTCTTCCCTCTGAGCGCGATAGTCGTACAGAGCTTTGACCGTACACTGAAACACACACCAGCAAGAGACACCATCAGTCTGTCTGCTACCATGTAGTTTTACATATGACCACTGGGGGCGCCAAAATCAGGAGGATTAAAATTCAATACATAGAGACTTGAGGTGATTTGAAAGCTGAGCACATTGGTTTGATTCTTCTGTAAAACATGGTGAGAGGGCAACTTCAACTCAACAAGACATGGTTCAGTAATAAGCAAAAAAAAAAAAGCAAAAAAGTTATGAGAAAGAAAATGGCTGAAAATATGGCCTAGAAAGTGCTGAAAAATGTTATTTATTTAATATATTGTATTTTTTTCTGTAACATTATTTTAAATATAAATTTATTATTATTAAAAATATAGTTTTCTGTACATTTTCCTCATTTTTTTTTAGGTATTTTTAAACTAATTTTTACTCATTTAAAACTGATTTTGTCCCTTTCTTCCTCGTGTATCTTGCCTCATTTTTGTGTCCTTTTAACTAATCTGAAAGCACAAAAACTGGAGACACAAGACTGTCTTAGAGCAGCGAAACTTAACTTTTTTCTTTAGTATAAGTAATTTTATTAATAATCCTTTAACCCTTTAAAACCTGAGAAAATTAGCTTGATCTCATTTAAAAACATAGTAAGAGGCAATGAGCATCTCAACGAGAAATTACCCAAAAATGAATAAAAACAAGAAAATTATCTAGGAAATAAAAGAAAAAAACAGAAAGGAAAAAAAACAAAAACAAAGAAAAAAGAAAGTTTATTAAAGAATTATAATAATTAGAACTATAGTTTTTTTTATATATTTCCTTATTTTTTGGATGATTTTCTATCTCTCTTTTTTTCACCTTGAACATTTTTTTTTTTTTTTGCATTTTGTAGGACATTTCTTGCCAAATTGCAGTTTGCCTTTCCCCCTATGTTGCTGAAAGAAATCAAACTGGCTCAAGTTTCAGAAGTTTAAATGCTTTTGAGAGGAGTCTAAATACAGCAAAACAATTCATTCAAAGGGTTAATCTCATTAGCAACTTCTTTCAGAATACAATGTTGAAAAGGACGTAAATATTTACTGTACCTATGGGTTGTGTGCTTTTTACTGCTGATGGTTATAAAAAAAAGTCTACCCATATTAGCTCTGAGAGTAATCAAACCTGCTAATCGTTTACTAAATGATATTATGATTGACTAATCATGCACTGATTAAACTGGATGTCCAGAGTACAATCAGTCTCACTTACCCGTGCTGTGGGCATCTTATTAGCTTCTACGTAGAAATGAGGAGTGCGGACCTCATACAGCGCTCCGTAGTCCAGCTCCTGACAAACAAACAACAAATAATACTTACTTCAGTGATTACTGATGCTATTAAACCTATAACGCTGAAATGGTTCTGAATACACATAATACAAGAGCATTTGTCTACCAGTCAGAACATTTTTGAGGGGCAGGTAAGGTTTACAGCTATATACATCATATTCCTGTAATGTTTCACATTTTCTACTTTCCAGTCAGCCACTGGTTTCCATTTTTTGCATTTCACAGAGAAATACTGCTAATTATTTTTAAAAGAATACTGAAAACTTATTTTTACACTTACGCATTTAACTAACTCTGACTTTCCCAAAACAAGTCTGAAATTCTTGCTTTTTACACGTCACAGCTGCAGGATTTTTAAAATGTATCTTATTTGATTTTATAATTAATGGTTGTGTTCGTTATATTAAGATTTATGGATTTGCTAATATTGAGCTATTATGTCTTCTTATTGTTTTAAATATCTTTTTATATTGAACTGTTGTCCAGTTTTCTGTTCATTTATGTGAAGCACTCAGTGATTATGATGCCCTTATTGTAAAGCACTTTCTTGTGTGAGAGGTCATATATATATATATGTGTGTGTGTGTGTGTGTGTGTGTGTGTGTGTATATGTATGTATGTATATGTATATATGTATATATATATATATATATATATATATATATATATATATATATATATATATATATATATATATTTATATATATATATAAATAGCTATTATTGCTATTTTTTATTATTATAAATAAAAAATAAAAGACCTTTCAGAAAACAAAACATTTGAATAATATTAGCCATCACAATGAAAACGTAAGATTTTAATCTCTGCAAAATTATAAATGCCTCAGAATTCATTTTAAGGCACAGATTGATTTTGAAAAACCCACAAAATCAATCAACAACAAGATAAATAATTCATTATGCATTTTTTAGAGCAAATAGGCCAAACATTCACTGGTTGAACAAAAACAGCTAATTTGCAGAGGCTGCTTTGGACTTTAGAAAAATACGATGATTATTATTTCAGGGCTTGACAGATATTTAGGGCTACAGCTAACAGTTATTTTTATTATTCGATTATTGATTATTATTGTTTAGTCTATTAAATGTGAAAAAAATTGATGAAAAAACGCTAATTACAATTTGCCAGAGCCCCAAGTGATGTCTTCAAAAGGCTTCATTTTTTCAACAGAATGTCCAAAATCTGAAGACTCTTCATTTACTGGCATAAATTACAATGCAAAGCAGCAAATTCTCATGTTTAGGAAGCTACGAACAGAAAATGTTTGACATTTTTAATTTAAAAAATGACCGAAATGATAATCAATTATCAATATAGTTGTTGATTTTAATTTATTTCTTTCTTTTAAATTGACCAGTTGATAAAAAAATAAAAAAATAAAACCATAAATCCATCAATTTGTATTAACCCTGGACTGTTTGACACATTTTACACGCTTTTCACCCTTAATTTTTTGATCATTTTGGCTGTGTTCATGCATATGGCATACATTTTGGGAAGATTTTGTATTTATTATATTGGAACTTCCAACAGAGCTCTTACAATAGGTTTAAAATACACTGTGCAAACAAAGTTGTTACATTCAGACTGTTAGGTGAAAAAAAGCAACACTGAAAGCCATTTAAACTGACATTTTTGATCCCACAGCCATCGAAGCAGAAAAACATGCACAGTATTATTTTTGGGTGTCATTCTAGGCTTTTGCCCTTTTTTTAATTATTTCCCACCAGACGACGTCATTCTTTTACCATATTTGGCATATGGAGAGAATACATGCTATTTCCACTGAGTGTACTGTCACAATTAATGTTGCTGCAAATTATTGACATATCCCAGGCTGTGATCTAAAAACATAAAGGCATCATGACAAAACCTGCCATTTAAAGGGTTAAAATTCTGAAAATTAATGAATATCTTATATTTATGATTAGGACTGGTGTTGACTGAACAATTAACTCAATAAAGGTAGGAAATAGTATTAATATGTAGTATTATTTAAAGCTTGATTTAGTAAGCGTATAAAAGCGTATTTAGTGCACTGAGCAATACACTAGTGTGTAATATTAACGTTGGCCCTAAGGGTTGAATATAAGCTATTACTTGCTGCCCTTAACGCCAACAATAAAACCAGATTTCAAGTCAAGTTAGCTGACTGCCTCATAGTATTGAAATAAGTGAAAACCACCGGATGCTGTGTGAAAGTGACAGCAGTGACGTGAACTGGTAATATGTGATTGTGGAGCAGTGTGTGACTCACCGTAGTGCCCATGCGGTCCAGAGTGTCCTCGTTGATGGGGTAGCGGAGCCTCATCTTGCGGTACAGAGGATGTTTCTCATAGTGGCTCACGAGGTCGACCAGACTCTCAAACTCTGCTGAACTGCCCAACATGAAGAGACGGCCTTCCTGCTGGATACGACAGTGTTTGATCTTCCCCTCCGCTCTGCAAGATGCACAGAGAAAGAAAAGTAGGCACAGAACTATTTTCTCTGTGGTGCTTTTAAAACAGAAACTCTCAGACCAGATAAGTGAATGCTGTCATCTTGTGATTGTCCCTCAGTGTGTGCTGGTTTTCTACCTGAAGGAGATGGCGTAGGAGTTGTGTTCGCTGCGTTTTCGCACCAAGAAAGCTCCGTCTCTGGGGACACGCATCAGCATGTGTTCAGCCTGAACGCGAGACAGACTGGAGTGGAACCACCTAGAGAACATAATACTACTTTATTCAGTGCTTGATTCATGTTTTGACCTCCAGTTTCATACAAATCAAAAGAGAAGTGTGCCACCTCTGCAGACACCGATCACTCACTCTCTGCTCTCGTGTGCGTTGGGCTGAGGCACAGGGCTGCCCAGCCTCATCTCAAACTCGTTGCAGCGCAGAGGAGTGTCTCTGTAGTGGCAGATGAGGCGGTACAAGCTTTCAAACACCAGGTTATCAGTCAGGTAGAAGCGGGTGGAGCCGGACTCCTGACGTGAATGAATCCTGCAGTGCTGGACTCGACCGGAGCGCCTGGAGGACGACAGACAGATAGTGTGACTGGCAATGATAATCTGTCCTAATAATAATATTAATGATTAGAAGAAGAATCTGACAGCATTAGTTTTCTTGTGCAGCATTCAAACACCTTTCACTTCATTTAAACTTTTGAACCTTGAGAAAAGTGTTTTTTTTGTTGTTTAGCAATAAGCAATAAGCAAGAAACTGCTAAAACATATTAAGAAAATTAGAAAAAAAACATTTTTATAATTTTAATTTTAATTGAGAAAATGTCAAGAAAACTATATTTATGATTAATATATTCATATATATTATTTGTATTTTTAAAACTTTCAGGTAATTTCATTGTTCCTTTGTTTTGTTTTGCTTTTTGTTTTTTTGTTTTTTTAACTTTTTGCTAATTTTCTAAGTTTTTAATCATTTTTAATTTTCCCAACTTTTTGTGTCATTTCTTAAGTTGCTCGTTACCTTCTCTCTGTGTTTACAGAAGAAATCTAATTTGATCAGGGCTCAAAGGGTTAAGGAAAAAGGTTGGGATCCACTGCTCTAATTCTTGTTTCTCTCTTTTCTCTCCTCCACTGAAAAACAAAGAAGAAAGAGGAAACTGTGTGGTGTAACTGACCAGAACGAGAGGGTGTAGTCTCCAACAAACGTCTCACTCTCCCGGACCAGGAAGGTGCCATCTTTAGCCCCGCCCTCGCAGTACTCCTGCAGGAGCTTCTCAGCCACCTGTCGACCATCACGCCCTCCGCCCAGCTTCCCATGAAACCAGCGCTCAGCACAGTGCTGATCGTTGTTGTTACACTCCTGGGCGATTACAGGAAAGACAAGGAAAAAATAAAAACTCAGCATCATCTTTACCTGATAATACTTCCCGTTTTATTTTTAATCATCTCCCTACATCTTTTCCTTCATCTTCCTCCTCTTCATCAGCTGTCTGGTAGTGAGACGTCTCCTCTGAGTAGTAAATCTTGTTACTGGTCAGGACAAAATAATGTGGAGTCCACGTCTGTAAATCACACAAAAGACACATTTTAGTAACGCGCTACACTGCCTGTGTGTTTGATGCCTCAGCGTTTGGACACACTCACGTGGTCGATGGGGTCCTCCAGGTAAAGGATGCCGTTCTTCAGAGAGTTGCTGATGTCGTTTTCGGAGTAGCTGGCTGATGTCACCTCCTCATAAAGCGTGCCCTCCACCAGTTTCTTGTGCTGTAACACAGTGATGAAAGAAACAAACTGTTCAATACGGGAGCATTTTACTGCATGCATGCAACTATTAAGCCCTAAACTAAAAAGACTCTTATTCATTCTTTATACCGCGTGCTTCCTTTGTTTGTGTCCTGCAAAGAGAAACAGGTTGGAGAAAAGTTTACATCAATGTTCAGACAACCACAGAGACAGTATTGGTATATGTTTAACAGTAAAGTAAATGATGCCCGACTGCATATGAACCCTTTGAAACCTGAACAAATTGGCTTAATTACTTTCAAAAACATTGGAGTAAGGCAATGAGCAATGGCAGAAGACCCACAAAATAGCGAAAAAAAAAGTGAAAAGTACAAGAAAAAAACCTGAAAAGTAGCAAAAAATAAGAAAAGGAACAGAAAGAAAAAAATGGGACTAAAAAAAGTAAAATCACTTGTAAAAAGTGCTTTAATCATCAATCACAATAAATTTAGAACATAACTTTAAATATGTAATTTTGATCATTATAAGTTTTTAGCTAACTTTTTATTTCTTTTTTCCATTGTTTTTTGAAAACTAATTTTCAAAGTCTACTCATGCAAATTGTGGAACATTTTGTACATTTTTTCTCATTGCATTTTCCCATGTTTTTAAAAAAAATTGTACCAATTTGCTCATGGAAAAGTCTTTTGGAAAGTGACGTCACTCCAGGTTTCAAAAGGTTATTTATTCATTTATTTATTATTTATTCATTCATTTATGTCATGTTATGTTATTCATGTAATTTCTATGACTTGTGAGATGGTGCTGTGATATTTACTTTGGCAGTTAACGCTGTAATTTGTGGCTGATCTCAGTTGTTCATAAGATTTAGTTTGTGAATTTCTGTCTTGTTAACTCTTCTTCTGACACCAAGCCTCCACTGCACACTTCTATATATCTGACTGTTGTTGTCTTGAGATATATTACCTCTAAAAGTGCTGTTAACTCATTGCATAAAAGGTGCCAAACTTGGTGACATCATCCAACAGATCCTGCTGTGCAAACACCCGTATGTCCTCAATGTTGTAGTTCACACAAATGACCCACCAAGCAGCAGTCTAGTGTCTGTCCGTGTTTTAAAATAGGATTTTAACCATCTTTTTAACAATATCAAAAAAAAATCATGGATCTATTATAAATTAATAATAAATAAAAAATGCATAAAGTCCATCTTTATTTCCGGCCCCCTCCCCTCGCTGAGCCCGCGCCATCGAACGTTGCGCTCGGCTGCTGTCTCTCTGCAAACCTGCTCTGCATTCTTTTAAGCTGAGAAAAGGCTTGGGCTTGATGCATTTAAATCTAAGAAGCTTATTATAGGGGCGTTTCTAGGATATGAGAACATCGGGGGCTTAGCCCAGAACTCTATAGAGGGGTCCTACCCTAGGAATTTTTTTAATGAACAAATTCTATTTTAATGCTTTTTATATGCACTCTGGCATCATATTTACTGTTAAAAACCGTTTTGTTTTTTTCAGATAAATTATGACTTGTAATGTTAAAAATATTGCAACTGCTACCCTTAAAATGATTTTGAAGTGCTTGTTCTTAAGTGTTTATTTTGAGCTACGTAATAATATTCCTCTACATCTCACTGGAAAATATTATTCTTTTTACTCTATCGTTGCATTCAAAATTTAATACAGAGTATACTGAACTCATCAAAAACAATGTATAATCATAGATTAAAATAGCCGGCAGTATATAACGCATTTAAAAGAAGCTCCACCTTTACGAGCTGCAACATTGAAGTGAGTACCGCTCTCTAAGCACGCGATCACAAAATGCACTGCTTCAATGAGAGCTGAATGACACTTGTGTTTTTGAGGGCTGCATTAGACGGCTGTAACTCATGCAAGAAATTACACACTATTAAATTCCTAAAACATTCAGGGCTGAAGCCTCAGATGACCAGGCCTAACGACTGGCTTGTTACAAAAAATAAAATGGACCACGTAAGTGTTTTAATATCTCAGTCTGAGCCTGGTATCCTTGTTTTTACTGAATTGTGGTTAAATAAAAGTATCAGTTAAATGTTTTAAATGTCTTTGCTCATGGTCAGCATAATTGAAAATGAGGGTCTCTCTCAGTTGATTCCCCAAGTCCTAAATAAATGCTTGAATGAATGACTGAGTATGTATGAAGTATTCCTGCTTTCCCTTTTAATTATTTTAATTATTTTTTATTTATAAATGTATTTAAACCTTTTTGCATGGACACTTTTACTTTTAATCCTTCATTCATTTCCCCCCAAATCACTTAAACACTATTTTATCTCATAGTTTTATTATTCAACATTGTTTATTTAACAGTACATCAATTTTACTACTGCAAAAGTTCTTCTTTATGCCTTTTTTGGTGTCATGTCTCCAGTCTTGACCATGTGCTCGAGTCTTTGCACACGACACAAAGCCTGCACTTTTTTAGTGTGGAGGGGCTTTACCCATGCGAATAGGTGACTTACGACCAAGAATATATTGTATAAGGATATATTGTCCAAAATGAGCAACTCAAAGTGGGCCTGCAAGTTGCAAGTCTTTCTAACTGTCCCCTGACATGTGCCTCCCCTCTAAATTTGTCATCTCAAGGATGTCCCTCTTAATGTCTTGGACATGAAGCATTAAGTCTACCCTGAAGCAAAAAAAAGAAGAGAAAAGAAAACAGATGTCAATCATTAATGTAGAGACATTAAACACTGATATGGGTCAATTTGACCCCTTGCATAGAAGGAGGGTTGTGGTGGTGACCCACAGATGTGACCTCCCTAAATCTCATGCTCTAGCCCTGACGTTCCCGTCAGTGGTGCTGGCTGTGGTCAAAAGTGCAAACAGGCCTGAAACCTTCAGCCACAGAGGTCGGCGTGTGATTGACAGGGTACCTTGATGAGGATCTTCCTGCGGAGCTGGTACGGTGAGGGGAGCTCCTCTGCGTTGTTATCGATTGGCTTGGTGAGCAGCAGATCTCCAAACACCTTCTTAAAGTGAGTGGCCATGTTTCTCTGTTGGACTACACTGCAGTGGTCCTCGATGGACAGGATCACAGGATACCTGCACAGACACAACAGCAGGAGATGAATCTATGAAGGACTAAAGAAATCTGCTTTTCTGTCTGAAAGAAATCTGCGAGTTTTTCCAAATCCACCGATGGAGAAGTTGTTTTTTCTCCTTGGTGTTATTGATGACATTTCTGAAAAACATCCATGTAACATGTCAAATTACTGCTTTCTGCAAATGCTTTAGCCTTGTTGTAGTCTGTAGCTCCTGGTATTTAGGGGCCACGTTCAAGTATGTGCGCTCATACAAGATCAACAAGAGCTTACATGCTACCTGGAGGCCTCCCTCACACACAGTAGTTTTAAATCTAACAAGGTCTTGTTGCTTGCTGCTAAAGCCACAAGTCTCTCTTTCTCTCTGTGGGGAGGCTTCCAGGTAGCATGTTAACACTGGCGTGCAGATACCGGAAGCCATCGACTGGTCTCATGCAAGTCAACATATACGTGAATGCGACACCCATACTTGGCTCGTCAGGGCTTCAGGACACAGCAGTATGGAGACATTTTGTGGTTTTATAATGTATTTTTTAAACGTTTGAATCCTGGTCATCATTTGCAATATGTGTATGGAAGCTGAGTGCAAGATCTTCTCCCTGTAAACTTCCAGCTGTGTTTTGAGGACCAAAAAAATCACCCAACTTTCCATTGGCATGAGGTTGAGTAGACATTGACTGAATTTTTATTTCTGGATGAACTGTTCTTTTAAGAAAGCATCAGCATCATCACAAACCCAGTTAACACTTATCACTACCCTCTCAAAACATTAAAAAATAAATAAATCTGAACAGATTTCAATTTTCCACCAGCAGGCTGATGCTGAAATGAACGCCCTCGTAATCCACTCACTCTGAAGTGACGAAGGCGTGTTCTTTGATGGTGTGCAGCACATCCAGGAATTTGATCTTAGAGGTCAATGTGTGGCCATGGTAGATGATTGGCAGGTCGTCAGGTCCATCCCAGCAGTCCACTAACAAAAAAAACAGAGAACACAGATTTGTTAAAAGCCCAGTGGATCTCTGCTTGAGGCAAATATTTTCATTTCCATTTTCTTTTTGAGTCCAAATTCAAATTTAGAGAATCTTACGTTCGATGCAGCGGCAGCCCATCCTGAGGCAGCGAGCGTAGGCTTCTAGAGACGATTCACTGGAAAACTGGTCACCTGTCAGGTAGCTGAGAACAAGAACATGGAAACAAGTTCACAAGAGCAGAGGTGTTAAAAAAAAAGAATAATACGATTAAAGGACTTTTGATATTTACTGAGAGGTAGATTTTAATGTAAATTCATTTCAGTGCATTCAATTCAGTGCATTACTGATAGTTTTCACTGTCAATAAATACTGTAGCTCAGTTATTTCATCTTTAATAAGTATATACAAAAACTGTTAAAGGAAAAGTGAAACATGCATTTATCATGATATAAAATCAAGAGAAGCAACAAAATTATGTTTGAAAAGCTAGAATCAGACATTATTTGTCTTTTTTTCAGGTTGGACAGGAGGTTAGTCTTCTTCTGGAGTGTCAATGCCCACAAAAACATATGGGTACATGTGAATGAGTTGCAGCTATGTATATATGATTTATTATTGTTGCACAAAACTATATAAAAATTTGATCACAAAAAAAAGAAATGAGATGTTCTGTTATAGTTTTGCTGTTGTTATATGAGGGCCCCTTTTACTTCAATTCTTCTCCTTTTTGGACTCCTCATCCACCATTGAGCCATGTGAGAAAAGCAGTTCCCTTCATGAAATCAGTGTAACATGGGGCAAGTAATTGATAGACAAATGGTCATTTGGGGGGTCTAAGTATTCCTTTAAATACAACAATGTCTTCTCATACAGTATGGGGATTCCTGAGACAAACAGATGAACATTTAGGGACATTTGAGACACAAATGTTGAGACGTACGTGTTGTGTGAGGACGAGATCCAGTACTGAGACAGCGGCCTTTTCATGTCATCAGCAACAACAGGTGAGAGTCGAGGGTCACACACAGAGTTTTCTTTCGAAAACAGGAATGTGAGGAACTAGGAACATAAAGTTACATCATCAGACCGTGCGGGCAGAAAAAAAATATCTAATTTATTTTGCTTTTGTGCACATTTGTGTGTTACTAATGTTTCACCTCATCAAGCTGTAGCATGGGCTCAGGCTGCGGTGCGCCCCTCATGTACCCCGTGAGGAACTCTCTGACACGACTCAGATCTGACGCCCAGGACTCCTGAGACGGATAAAGGAGTGAGCACAAAGCAGTTTTTTGAGAGAGCATTTTCTGTGTGTGGCGCTGACTGTGCTCAGTACCTTCTGGTCCATCTGTAAAAACTTCTGGAAGTCGTAGAGGGAGATCTGACAAAGCTCCGGTCTGTCAACATTCCTACAAGCACAACGGTTTTCAAGATGTCAGACAGCAGAGAGGGGGAAAGTTAAAGAAAAGTTCAGCTGAATGAAACAATAGATGTCATACATTAACACACAAATATCTGTCTGGCAGCTAAACTTACTGCTCCACCTATACCAAATGTAATTATGCCACTTTTAAAGTTAATGCTCCATATCATTACGAAAATGCTCACAATGAGCCAACACAAAAAAAGAGAGAAAAACATTCAAACAGCAGAAACACATGGAAATGTTTCACATTACTGAAAGCCAAACCTCCCGTAAGGTCCTGATAAGTTAGGTGTGTTTTAAAGAGAAAATGGACAGGTCAACAGTGAGAGACGTGAAGTGGAGGGAGTGGACACAGAGGAAGAGGAGGTGGTGGGTGTGAAGGGACTCACCGCAGAGGGAAGGAGAGCTCCAGCTGCTCAATAATCTGGGGACAGAAGGGGAGGGGCCAGGTGACAGACAGGTGGGAGGGAGCCAGGTGAAGCATAAACAGCAAAGTGAGCGTGGTGTGAGTGCAGAAGTACTCAAATACAGTACTGGAGTGTGAACGCATGTAAATTAGCTTCACTTTTCTATTTTTACTCCATCTCTGCTGTAATTGTACTGTTCTTTACAACAACTATTGGACATCTGTCCATCCTGGAAGAAGGAGTCCTCCTCAGGAGCTCTTCCTTCACTGTCTGCTCTGGTTTGTACATGATTTTAAATCATCATTTCATCTTTGCACCTCTTGTCTGCACTTTTGCTATTTTTAATGGTGATTTTTTATTTTAAATCATTTAGTTATTGATTTTTATTCCTTTATTGTAAATGTGTATCTTTTACTATGTTTTTATATTTCATTGCTCTGTGAAGCACTTTGAATTGCCCTGTTGTAAGAACTGTCTGTCTGTCCAATATAAATAAAGCTGCTTCGCCTTCTAATGTTTTTTTCCCTGTTAAAGGTTTTTTGATGGGAGTTTATCCTTAGTTGCTGTGAGGGTCCATGGACAGATGGATGTCGTGCGCTGTAAAGCCCTCTGAGGCAAATGTGATTTGTGATAATAGGTGTTAAAAATAATTTCTAAAAAATTGAATTTTTTTCTATCTCTGGCTGACGTTAGTGGCTGGGCTGCAGGTTCAGACTGTACAAAAATTATGAGACAGGATGGTAAAATACTGCTGATGTATCCAGTATTTCCAAACTAAATTTGGGTAAACAGCACGTTGTTGTAGTCTGATGCCACAATAGAATATGACGTTTAGAGAATTTTTAGATTTGATAGATCTTAGTATCTAACCCCCAAACTATTTTATTAAATTGCCCATTTTTGGGTTTTTGCAAATTTTCCTTTTTTTTTTTACTGCAAATCATACATACTTAAAAACTTAACCTTCTAGCTGACTATTTGTGTATCTATGACAAACCCACTGTTACATTGAATACCAGAAGGAAATTGTTTTTCTTGCATGCATCCATGGTGAAAGAAGAATCCATAAATGGAAAAAAAATCTTGATGAAATGAAGTCATGGGGGTCCACTTTAAACTTTGTGTCAGAGTGTGTAAACAGACGTTTTAATATAGTTTAAAGTGGACCCCCATGACTTCATTTGTGTACTTGTTATAGAATAGGCATTTGTGGGGTGAAGTATGCCTTTAAAGTCCAACTTAACCATGCCCCATTGAGATTTTCAGATCTTGTTTTCCATTCGTTTCTTTCCAAAATAATAATATCAACAAACTCTTGAAACTTGCTTGAGTTGCATAAATCATACATCAAGTCGGCAGTTACATCAAGTTACATCATAGCTGCTCGGTAATGTAGTTTAACTGCAAATTGAGTTTCACTGTCCAGTCTGCTCTGTTTTACTCTGCAAAGAAAATGCAACTTAGACATAAATGAATGCAGCCTCGAAGCCTGTGAGAGGTCAAACAATTTTATCTATTTCCAAGAGTCTCCTATTTGATTTTGATGTTCTGTGGGACAAAAATAGAGAGCAAAGACTGACTAGAACAGAAAATGCATTTGAATTTTTAAAAAATTACAAAGCATGTATTTAAATGTGGTCAGCAAAATATAACTTGCAGCAACACTTTTATGTGGTTCTTTAACTCTGGCTTAGACATCAAGTTAAGCATTTTTCAGTGGGATACTTGTAATGGAGAATTCTTCTGTTGTGAGACAGCTGCTTTTAAATAAGTAAAGGATTTGAGTACTTCTTCCACGACTCTGTGAGTGTGTACGATTGTGTGCAAAACCCAAAACTGACACTCACGCTCTTCTGTGCATCAAACATCAGCGTTCTGTAGAGCTGTGAGAAGTTGGGGTAGGACACGTCATTCCTGGCCTCCACCTCCTGTGTGAGCAGAGAGAGTTAGAGTTAGTGTGACTTGAGACAGAGCTGTGGTCCCAACATCCAGGAAAGGACATTCAAAGAAGCACAGGAGTTGCAGGTGAAAGGCATTTACATAAATTGACCAGACTTATCAGATATGCAGCTCTGACCTGCAGCTTGTCTTTGAGAAAACGCATGTTGGGAACTCTGTAGTTGATCTGAGGCAGGAGAGCTTTCACATCCTTCACTGTGATGCTGGAGAGGAGACAAGAGAGGAAAGACACATTAGAATATTAAAGGACCAGGAGATGGCGCCGTTTGGTTTAGACATTACCATCAGGATTCTACAACCCATTTTTATAGCCTTGCTTTTATGTGACGTTGTCTTTTCATTTCTTTTTTATATTTCCTTTTGTTTATTTTCACTTGTTTTATTTGTTTTATTCATGTTTTATTTATTTTATTTGTGGTTTTATTGCTTTTGGTCTATTTGTATTATTTACCTTAATTTCGTCTCGCTTGTGCTCACTGTTGGGCTTTGTGTTGTTTTATTGCCTATATTTCCCATTTCTGCTTTTGTTTTGTCTGTCAAAGCATTTTGCAAACTGGTTCTAAAATGTGCTATATGAAAAAAGTTAACATTATTATTGTTATTATTATTATTATTATTATTTAAGACGTTTCAATCCTGCTTGGTTCTTCATCAGGCCAAATATTTGACCTGATAAAGATCCAAGCAGGATCAAAATGTCTTAAATAAACTTGTGTGGCATGGTGTAAGTGTGCAGGCGCTACCTTTCTCCTCTTAAAAGTCACACTTGTTTTGCCTCTTTTGGTTCTGCGATGCCTGCATGCTATTTAAATCACACATCTGTGTAAAAAGCAAAGGACGCATAAAGAAGGGACAAAGTATGGAGCGATCTCAGTGTTGTGAGGTACGGATACTTTCTCCCCCCGTCACAATTGACCACAAGAAAGCATTCATCTTAATCTCCCAATAACTGTTTTTCACTAAATATCGGCTAATTGATCTTGGCATCCCTACTTAAAATGCTTAAAAAAATGGAAATTTAACATAACAATTCCACAACAGCTGGGTAAACGCTCTCTATGTTGATGATGAAAAGCTCCAGCTAATAAACAGACCTTGTGGTTAGACTGTTTTCATCAATAAAAGAGTACATTTGCACACAAGTTGTTGCAGCTGCTTCTGTGGAGTGGCTGATTTCTTTACCTGAACACCTTTTTTTCTAGGACAAACAACAGATGGATTATCACTTTCACTGATTAGCAAAACACATGCAATCATCAGCCATCAGAAGCAGAATGAGGAAGGACGCGAGACGAGCAGATAGAAACCGAAAAATAATCCAGGTCAACGCACTCAAGAGGATCCTTTGGGGTCAATGACCGCCGTCACTGCCAGGTCTGATTCATCTCTCCACCCGCTTCCCTCTGTCTGGCTACTGTTACTGTTACTATTTTCACAGGAGACAGGAAGTTGCCCTCTCCCAGCCCATCGCATCACGTCCTGCTTCCTTATCAGGCGATGGCAGGCTGTTTGTCCTGGAGCAGCTTCCACCCAAACAGAAGCCTGTACTTATTACTGCGAGTACGTGAGAGAAACAAACACAGAAAGAGTATGTATGTGTGTGTGTGTGTGTCTGTGTGTGATGTGTGGAGCCTCGGGGTGTGGATGTGTGTGGAGGTTAAGGTCAGGGCGCACCCCTGACGGCAGTGTAACGCGCTCTTTGATGACATCTGGATCTGGTTTCACCTCCACGTTCCACCTGCTGCGACCGACCGGCCAATAAGCATCCATCACAGGCCGCTGTGAAAGCTCTGATTGGGTGTTAACATGTTTGCGGAGAGTAACCCACCTGCCCTCGTGGTTCCTGTCCATGGCTTCAAACTGTTTCCTCAGCCACCTACAGAGGGAGGGATGGGGAGAGAAAACATGAGCGTTAAAGAGCCATTATTAATGGAACCAAACTGTCCGACTGAGATTAAATATGGAAGTCACCATATTTCCTTAGGAAAATGCATCTGATCACTGACAACTGAAATGCACTTAACTGCTGGAAAATTTGAATACATTTTTGCTGAGAAATCAGAATACATATCCCCAGGGTTTGTTCTTGGTTTGTATACTTATTACTAGGGCTGTCAAATGATTAAGTTTTAAAATTGTGATTAATTGCAGAATTTCTACGGTTCTACGGTTAATTTCGTATGTTTTCAATTCCATTATTTTGCATTAGAAAACAGTTTTGAAATCCATATTGACAAGGTGAAGCAATTTTTAATAAACTGTCTTGATTAGGAATTAAATGACAGCAAAAAATATCATAGAACTAGCATAAAGTGGGCAGGTCTGTAGAGGGGAGACTCAGTGGTACCCAGAAAATCCATTTTCATTCAGATATCTTGAGATCAGAGGTCAAGGAACCCCTGTGAAATGGCCATACTGTTTTTCCATTGTTAAAATTTAGCCTAATTTTTAAAGAGTCTTTCCTAGCATGACTTGGTTGGTACCACTGTCTTCCTCGGGTCTTTTAGATTTCGTTGATAGCAGTATCATGCTTTAAAACTCAGCCTCTTAAAAACTTGAATGTTGTGGAATTAATCGCATCACTGATTTAAATTTTTCAATTCAGCATGACTAGATCTATAAAATGAACTGTATTGTAGGTGGATACAGAGTCTCTGTTTGTCAGACTCAGTGAAAACTGATGAATCTACAGTTTACACAACTGTCATAAACACACTAAATTAGCTATTTCATTTCCTCTGACGATCTCCAAACATATACCGCTCGCATTATGTCGACAGCCACCCTCTGTTCTCCCGCTCGCACCACAGAAGCCAAAACTGCCTCCGCACATTCATCTGGAGTAAATATTTTCATCCTAAAACAAATATTTGTCTTTTCCTGCGACCAGCACCTCCCTTTGCCGTCCAGGTCTCTACTTCTTTTCATGCAATTAGATATCACTCAATCACACATACAGAGGGTGGAGGGACGTTTTAATTATTTATACACACAAATAAATAGCTCAGTGATACTTAAAAGAACTGCTTTTATCAAAGTTGTTGTCAATTCATTTTCTGTCAGTCAACTACTCAAATATTAGATTAGTTTCAGTACAGGGAGCAAGATGCAGACTGAGATCACTCTTTCAAGCCTGCCAGAGGTGAATGTTTGATAATCAACAGACTTAATATTCAGTGGAGTATTCCTTTAAGGTATGACTACATAAACACCGACACACACCTGTCTATCTGCTGTGGTGCAGGTGCTCTCTGAGTGTCAATCATCAGCCAGTTAAGACCAGTGATCCACATGTTGACCTCCTCCTCGCTGAAGGCTGCAAAGACACAAAGAAAGACGATACAAGAAAGACAGAAAAGTATTTTGCAACTTGTACTCATTCAAATGTCAGATTTCAAGTTTAGGGAATGAGGGGCTGAAATAAATGTTTATTTAAAAGCCTATTTTAATTCTTATTCAAACTTATTGAAAGTTGGGTCTTTTTTTGTAGAATTTTTCCATTACTTTTTTTGAGTTATGATGAGTCATCAAAGTAAAACATGAAATCTGGAAACATTAAAACATCATGACAACAAAGTCAGACGGTCAGACAGGTCAGAAATAAGACAAACTGTTTTTTTTTTTCCAGATGATCTGAACCATGTTATTTGAATGATGAAAATAATCTGCGGAATTGAAGAGTAATTTGAACCAAAGCGCCAGACTGTAATATGTGACAGGTGTTAACAAGATCAGTATTGTAAAACTCCAGATTAGTCTTAGTCTCCAGACCACTTTTTGAAGGTCTCAGCCTCGTTTCGGACTTTAATGCATATAAACTCATTCCTGTCTCTATCTCAGACCAAGAGGACTAAATATTTTATTTCAATGACGGTGCAGGAATATTTCTAACTTTGAAGAAATGAAGATTGTTCAGCTGATTTCAGCTGTTTGCTAAGAGAAAACAAACGAAAATTCCCTCACAAAAAATTCACTCCTGCAATGACCTTTGATAGTTCTATCAAGTCATTTCTCAGGGTACACATACATACACATATACACACACATATAAACAGTACAGCTATGAAACTGGTGAAAGAAGAGGATTTTTTTTCTGTGGGTGTTTTTATGGGAATGTAAAACTCTCGGATAGGACTGCCTCTAGAAAGTCGGAGATTCAAATTATTAGGCCTCACGCAAGAAATTATATACAAATAAATTTTTTCTTATTTTTGCTCGTATCCAGGAAGTGTTCTTACTTTGTTGGTGCTCATTGTAATTTAAAAGATGCTTCAAATTACATAAAACTCTGTGTTTAATGGAAATATATTATGAGAGTGATAAGAGGACAAAATGTCAACAGATTTAAAATCACCACATTAGCAGATAAGGTACTAAATCAACAGTACTCTCTCTCTCTCACACACACACACACACACACACACACACACACACACACACACACACACACACACACACACACACACACACACACACACACACACACACACACACACACACACTAACCAGCGACACTGAGAGTCCGCAGGCGAAACTCCAGGCCGTAGAGCACGATGAAGCAGTGGGCGGAGTCCAGTTTCCGGGCCTCCTCCGGGTAGCGCTCAAAATCACGGGAGCCCTTCCCCAACCGCAGCTCCCGGATCTCTCGTATGTCGACTGGAGGAGGAAGGAAGGAAGGAAGGATAGTATTGCATGAACACAAATATGCACAACCATAAATCACAGTTTGGCACGTTGTTCATTTCCCTGCCAAATGCACAGAATTCTGCTGCCCGAGAACTCAACAAATGTACTGTTGTGTGTGTGTGTGTGTGTGTGTGTGTGTGTGTGTGTGTCCACCACAGAGCCAAAAACAGACACACAAACATTTCAGCTGTCGGTGGCAGGATGCTCCGAAAGTCTGCAGAGGTTTTTTAGCGACAGGAGCCAAACAAAAAGCCACTTTTTGTAACTTTCCCTTCACATACATTAAATCCCTGAAAGTAACTCAGACGTCTAAAGCTCAGACGTCTCTTGAACTCAGAGGATGGAGACTTTAAATTTGGGGGGGGGCTGTGAATAGACTGTATACATTATAAGATGACTGACACATTTTTATTTATTCATTTAAAGTTTGAGTGATTGACTGGGTTTGTCATTTGTTTACCATCATCACCTTCACTAACACATGGCACCAGTTTTTAATTCAGCTGTAGTTGTGCCTGAAGCTCTGCAGTCACGTCTGCTAATTCTGCATTTGTGATATATTTGCAAATTTTGTCAAACTAAATTTAAAATGGATCTGAGAGATACAATAATTGTTTGTGTGACAGAACTCTACATGCAAATCACATTTTCTTAAAGAATCAACCTCATAAAAAGAATTAAAAAACTGAAATTCTAATCAGCTCATCACTGTATACTAATGAATGTTTGTGTCAAATTTGAAGAAATACTTTCAACCTGTTCTTGAAATATGGCTTTCAAGAGAATGAGACGAATGCAAGGTCACCATAACCTTGACCTTTGACCACCAAAATCTACTTAGTTCATACTTGAGTCCACTCAAACATTTGTGCGAAATGTGAGGAAATTCCCTTAAGATGTTCTCGAGTTATCGCAATTAAAAGAATGAGACTAATGCGAGGCCAGTGTGACCTTGACCTTTGACCACCAAATTCTAATCAGCTCATTGCTGAGTTCAAGTGAATGTTTGTGTCAAATCTGAAGGAATTCTCTCAAGGTTTTCTTGAGATATGGCATTCACAAGAATGCATAGTCACTCTGACTTTGACCTTTGACCACAAAAGATCAGCTCATCCGTGAGTCTACTCGCATGTTTGTGCCATATTTAAAGAAATTTCCT
Source organism: Plectropomus leopardus (assembly GCF_026936395.1). NCBI lineage: Eukaryota > Metazoa > Chordata > Actinopteri > Perciformes > Serranidae > Plectropomus > Plectropomus leopardus. The sequence continues at coordinate 6,357,138 of NC_142180.1, forward strand.
CAAGGTGTTATAGATATAGCGTTCACAAGACTGAGACTGACAAGGTCTCTGACCACCAAAGTTTAATCACTTTTTCCTTGAGTTCAAGTGAACATTTGTGCCAAATTTGGGAGGAAAAACAAAAATCCCCTCAAGGTTTTCTGAAGATATTGGGTTTACAAGACTGAGACAGACAGCGTCACAGCAATAACCTTGATCTTTGACCAATAACCATTGTATCAGTTTATCAATGTGCACAAGTAAATGTTTGTGTAAAATTTGAACAAATTCAACTCATGGTGTTCTTGAGATATTGAGTTTTTGAAATGATACAAGGCTGGTTGAAAGTGTATTACACACAACACGATTATGGAATAATGAAGGCATCTTCTAAGGGAGTTTCTAAGGGGTTTGTCTGATTAGGTTTTTTTATTTGCAGAATTACAGCAGAAATCCAGATTTTCTTTTGGTAATTAGCCTCTTACTGTAAAAAACATTTAAAGGTCATGATTTGCGTTTGTGGCTGAGTCTGTCCACTTATTTCTACATTTAATGAGCATACATAACTGAGAACTAAGGGTTAACAGAGTGGCCGAGTGAGGCAAGAGACCACAGAGTCTGATGTAAACTCTGGACTCCAGTTTGACACTTGCAGCAGTCGACACACCCACTAAGAAAACCCCGGCTTATTGACATAGCAGATGTCTTGTGCAAACACACATAAACGTACACTCATAGATGCTCTGGCACTGACACACCAAACACAGGCCTACTATAGCACACACGCACGCACACGTTCACACGTGCGCGCGCACACACACACACACACACACACACACACACACACACACATACAATGGAACTGAATATCACTCTTGTAAGCCTGGATGCTATTTTCCTTCAGCAAAATAAAAAAAGGGTAAAGAAGAGAGGACAGAGACTTTTGATATCAAAACTTCCCACTTAGACAAAGTGATCTACTCAACAGGTTGACAACAGGGGACACAGAGGACACGATAATCAGAGTCTGTTGCTGGTCTTTATCGGGCCAAAGCGAGCAGTCCTCAGCATGTCGTATATAATCCTGAATCAAACGGCCGAGAGGAGAAAATCTGGTTCCTATCTGAGCCTCCTGCATGTGGAGATGACAGGGAGCACGTTTGGCATGAGATTAAGAGAGAAGTCCTTTATCTTCAGATGGAAATGTGTCCATAATTCATCAGGAGGGGGGATTCAGAGCTGAGCGCAGCAAAGAACACGTAACTGAATCGAAGTTCTTACCCACAGATGACCTGCTTTTTTAAAGATTTTAAAGGAAAATTCTGCAACAAACCCAAAATATTCCAATACAATAATGCTGCGTTCATGTGATGTCAGTTTTCTGACTTTGTTGTGTTCACGTACTTTGAGGTTGTAAAGCGGTAACAATGAGGAAGCTACAAAGAAGATGGGTTGCATTTCAATGCTAAGAGCGCTTAAACAACAGGTTGATGGCTGTTTCCAGTTTATTTATGACAATGAAGAGCAAAGGAAACGGATAAGGTGAACCATGATTTCAAAGACTCGTATTTTAAACCACTAAAATATAGCTTGAAAACAGCTTTACCTGACTTGTCTTTAGGGTTTATGTTGAAAAACATAATGTTGTAAACATGGACAGCAGTTAACATTAATTCCATATTACACATGTGATCAAAAATTGATATTTAATACGCAAATTAATAATAAAGTTTCTTACCGCTGACCAAAAATTGACTTTTGCCCCCATGTTTATGCATTTATGATGTCAAGTCAGCGACGCATGTTAAAAAATCATCTCAGAGTTGCCGGGTTGACACGAGAGGCCATTCATTGGGAAAGTTGTTATTCCGATCATTCAACATCACATGAACGCAGCGTCACTGCCTGAAACATTAAAAGATATTCTTATTGTCAACACTTCATGACTTAAAAAAAGCAAAACTAACAATGATTTACTACAAACAATTATTCTGTTTGTACCAAATCAAAAAACCATGAGACATGCATCAGTGAGCCTCACTGTTGCACTTTGTAACGTCTTCATTCATCACTATGAATACACACATTTATTTATTTTGAGTCAGTCCCGCACACACCGTCCTGCTGCCACAAATACACACTACAGCACCAAATATGGAATAATCTTCCACTGAAAATAGTCCTTAACAAGGCACTATTTCCTTTCGTTTGTTTGATAAAAAAAACTACAGTGAGAAGCTGTTTTAGAAGATTATGGAACCTTATTTTTAGAAGCAAAACTATAGATCGCCATTTTTGAATGCATAACATGCAAGATTTTCCATAAAACACAATGTAGACTCATACCTCTTCCTAACACACAGCGAAGAATACTCTTGTGAAATAAACTACAAGTGACAACAACATTTAGGAAGCGCACAGAGCCCTAATCGAGCCTTAGGATGGATGAGGGCTTTAAAGCTTTGAGGTGCACGCAGCTTTACCAAACAATGTCAGGGGGAACAGTTTTCCAAGCAAACAACACATTATTAGCCTGTTCGCTGACGCACAGAGCATGTTAGGACATATTTATAAGGAAGAACTAAAATAACTTGATTTTTGTTTGTTTCCAAACAAACTGCAAACAAAATGAATCCTTCTCAGGCATCACTTATGATCCACTGGGAGTGTGTGGCATGATTTCTCTGCAAAGACTCTGCCCTCTGCCTGATTTTTCTTATTTTCCCCTTATTATGCTGTATCAGGTAGTTTTTGGCCTGAAACCTCTGGGCAGTGGTGTGCAGCCCCCAGCCAGCCAATAACAGCACAAAAGTGAGATCCGGACTTTCTAAAAAGGCAGCGATCAGGTAATAACAGCAAATAATCACCTGTGTTCATTTCACTTATGTGTAGTGGTTGCTGGTTCAGGGCTGAAAGCCATTGGCAGGAAGTCAGAGCACTGAGAAATGGGCTATGACATTGTTGGTTTTGGTCTTTGGATGCATAGATATAGAAACGTAGATACCTCATTGGCCGCAGCTCTAAGCTTGCTGCGATCCGTCTGTGTGGGCGCCATATTGGGGGAGTTAAGATCCACTAGTTAACTAGTTAAGATCTACTAGTTAACAGCATGAAATTTGTTTTGTTATAAACATCAGAAAGTGAACATGATAATGGTTACTTGTTTGAATTACATTCAGCTACTGGACGCAATCTAATCAGCTCCATGACAAAACAGTCATCTTGTGAATAGCCACAACACTGGGACATGCAGGCTCTGACTTATGAACAAGCAACATCCACTGATGCGGGGTAACAAAGTACATTTATGCAAGTCCAGTACTTTAGTACAAGTCTGAGGTACTGGCACTCTACTTGAGTACTTGCATTGTCTGCTACTCTAAATTTCATGCAACTTCATCTAACTTCATACTTCCACTACATTTCAGAGACATTACACACGTGTGTAATAATCTACACACATGATGTATCACATACATCAGAGGTCTAATGTGCAAACCTGGAACACAGTATCTATGTTTCTATGTCTGTACCAGCCTTATTCTTACTCTCTCTGACTCTTACTCATCAGAAAGACCCCTCTAGCTGACCATTTGACCAATGAGCATCTGGGAAAAAAGCGGCACAACACCTGTTCCAAACTCCATCCAACTTATTAACAATAACAACTGCAGATGTGGTGTCGGAAATAACACATATTTCTCAAAAGCTGCTGTTTTCAATGGAACCTTACAGCTCAATGATTTTGGTAGTTTTAGACTATAGTTCTTTCATGGCTGTTTTTCGTTGAGCTATTAGGTATTTGAGAGGTTGTGTTGAATTAAAGACTTTAAAGAAAATCATAAAAAAGTTTGAGTATTGGTACTGAAACTCAGGTATCACGTCTACACCAGTAATGTATCCAAGTAAAAAGTGCTTCACTGTCTAAGTCGAGTCATTTTTCTCCCAAACTGATATTAAAAATACCCCAGAACCTGCTATTTGTTTTTCTTTGGTCTTTCCCTTTATTACTTCCTGCCATTTAGTTTGGACATTGGACACACACCCAGCCCATCTTATTCCACAACACTCACCAATAGGTACACACACACACACACACACACACACACACACACACACACACACACACACACACACACACAACGCATGATTCCTCCCACTGTGGCCTTTAATCCTGGTCCAGGCTGTAAACATGGCTGTGATAAAGCCACACACACACACACACGCACACACACACACACACACACACACACGCACACACACACTAAAGAGACGGTTTGATGTAAACTTTGATGAATGTAACAGGAGGAAGAGGTGAGGGGTGTCAACACACTGAGCCAACTGGAGACACATCAGAGAATCACACACTATGCACAGAATCCTAGAAAGAAAACATACTGTTATCACTCTGTTCTGTGACGGTAACTAAATTTTCTTTTCTCAGTCAGTTCTCAGTGCTTGGACTGAATGAAAGTTCCCTGAACACACCACGAGCTGTGTGCACTGCTGACCTGAAACCACCAGCCGAGGATAATTGCAGTGCATTTCCAGTGAAACAAACTGTTCCTGGTACAGCTGGTGACATCACTCCCTTCCAGATGGCAGAGGTCTACTTGGAGATTATAAATGGCAGCGAAGCAAATGATGGGAGAATGAAAAATAAGCTGCTGTGCAGGTCATAAAATGAATGGACAGAAGGAGATGCTGATCGAAAAGTAGTGAAATGAAGTTGCAGATAAATAGAAAGGGGTCAGCACAGAGGCGGATTAGCATCAACAAGAGTATCAACAACTAACTGATTCTACACTGGGATTGGGGCTGTCACTTTTTATTCAAAATTCAAATTTTTGTTTGAATATGAGAAGTTGGGCTGGGTATCATATAAATATTATGATACCAGTACCAATGTCAGAACCCTTAAAGTGATACCAATAGAGCACTTTGTCAATAGATATGACAACCATATTGCAAAAGGAGTGGCGTAAAGTATAGCCAAAACTTCAAATCTTTTTTCTCGTCACGTTGCACTGCTGAATCTGTCAAATACACCACGTTCGACTTCAGCACAATATAGTGTGTATGGGTTGTAGCTGCTGCTGCAAGAGTGTGAGCGCCGTGCCAGGGACAACTGTGAAAGTCCATCCAGACTAGGACCATTCACAGTGACAGGGCTAACTGTTGGCACCTCAAGGGTAATGATTACTAACCACAGTCAGTCAGTCAGTCAGTCAGTCAGTCAGTTTGACCACAGATTTAAGCAGTTTCGGTGTGAGTTTTCAGAATTATTTAATGGCTCGGTGTTGGAGGTTAGCCACTGCTGCTGTGTCAGATCATGCTAACAACACAGACTTTACTCCACACCACACAGCTAACAGGGAGGAGACGTCTTCGGACACTTGAGCAACAGGTTTGTCAGTTCAAAATTTGCAGCCTCTTTACACAACAGATGAAATCATGAAATTTTCTGTAAACTTCCTACATCAGAACTTGAGGTTTTGAATAAGGGACAGTCCTAACCGGATTAGTGTCAATTCAAGAATGGCTGCATATTTGAGCAAAAGAAGATTGAATCCAAGGGAAGTTTATGCATTTGAGTCTTTTAAGAAGTAGTTTACTGCTGGAGGGATGGCCTTTTAATACAACTAGACTATCTACGCAGAAGAAAGACAAAAACACCTTTTAAGTTAATGCTGCATGACCAGAGAAAACAGAGAAAAGGGACATTTTTGCTCAAGAGGTAGAAAACCTACAACTACCAGAATGCACTGTGCTGCATCAGACCAATAAAAGCTCCTGCTTCTCCCCTTTCCATATTTTTTGGACTCATTTTCACTGAGCAGGAAGCAGTATCAAGGCACTGGTTTAAAACAGTTCACCTACACATGCTACCCACATTGTTTTGATACAAAGCTGCCTTTTTTATGAACTGCAGTTGCTAAAAGTTGCAAACACTGATGCAGTCTTAATCACGCTTTAAATTATTCCATCTTGCAAACCACCACACTAGCGCCTCATTAGTGGTCCATGTCTCTGCTTCCTGCAGAAGATGCTGGACCTTTTGTTTTCTTGCAACCAGCCAGTCTTTCAATCTGAGACAGGAAGCGGGACACTCCCTGATAACCCCACACTTCCTGTGCCTCAGGATTTAATACCTCCACTGTTTGCCAAGGCGCTCATCTCAAAGAAAAACAGCAAAGCTGAGGGAGAAACTTTATTTTAAAGAAAACAGTAGGAAAAAAAAATAGGAGGCAACAAAAACAAAGGAAGGAAAAGCAGGAGAGAAGGGGGAGGTGAGAGGAGACAAAGTGAAGTACAAGTGAGATTTCTGAGAGCAAAAGAATCAAATGAATGACCTTAAAATCAGAATGAAAGTGAAGGAAAACAGAGAAAGTGAAATGGTCTTGAAAATGAGACGGGTGTTTAGGTGGAAGTGTGGGGGAAGGAAACTGGGAGAGGACAGCTGGAGGAGGAAAATAGAGAGGAGGAGGAGGAGGGAGGAAAAGTGGGTAGCTGAGAGATAGAGCTGTGGGAGATAAAGTGAAGGAGAGACCCACTGAGTTCCTGGAATGTACTGGAGGTTTGTCCAGAGGGAGGACGTTCGTAAAGGGCCGTTTGTGGGTTATGAAAATGTCTATGTGTGTGTGTGAAAGCAGTGTTTTCACCGTTTTGGGATGGTGGAGATTTGGTCTGATTGAGCAGTGCAGGTTTTCACTGTGATTTCATGCAAGCTCAAACATGTAGTTGGTGTCCCCTGGATTAGCGAAGGCGCCATTTATGTGGTTTATGATTATGGATAAATAATTGACAAGGCTCCCTGAACAGAAACAACACCTACATGTGTGCAGCTGCCATTAATCTCTGAGCTTTCAAAGAGTGACGGGGGGGATGGGGTTACAGGAGGTGGAAAAGAAAAGAAAACTGCAGTGGCCCTGAGAGCACAGCACACTGTAACACATATGCAAATAGATAAAACACCAGAAAAAGAAGAAAATATCTTCCTTAATCTGACATCATATTCAGAAACGCACTGGAAACGCAGTGAATATAAAAAGAGCATGCCGCAAATAGAAAAAACAAATAGAGAAACATTACACAAATAAAAACATGCAGCAAAAACAGATATGCACTGCAAATACAGACATGCTTTTAAATGCAAAAACGCACTGCAAATACAAAAATGCTCTGCAACAGACATGTACTGCAATAAAAAAGGCATGCAGCAAATACTAAATACGCCGCAAATACGGAAACATGTCGCAAATAAAAACATATGCTGTAAAAACTAGTAAGCGCTGCAAATACAAAAATGCTTTTTAAATACAAAAACGCACTGCAAATACAAAAGAATGCTCCAGGTATGCACTGCAAATACAAAATTGCTCATAAATACAAAAAAAGGACTGCAACTACAAAATTGCACTGCAACAGAAATACACTGCAAATAAAGAAATATGCTGCAAATACTAAAGTGCTTTTAAAATACAAAAACACCCTGCAAATACACATGCATGCTGCACATATAAGAACATGCTGCAAAAATAAACATGCTGCAAACAGAAACGCACACTAACAATAAAAAAACACACTGCAAATACAAAAGCACCCTCCACATAAGTAAACACGATGCAAATTCAGGTTCATAGGGGGGAAAAAACATCCTCAAATACAAAAATGCACTGCATACTGCAAATGCTGCGAATACTAAAATGTGTAGAAAATACAAAAAAACGCACTTTGAATACAAATGCGCACTGCACATTCAGGAACACCCTGCAAAATTATTAACATGCTTAAACTACAAAAACACGCTTCAAATAAGTACACACACTGCAAATACAGGTACATAATGCAAAAACTAAAACACGTCTCAAATACAAAAATATATTGCACTAAAAAAAAGAAATGCAAATACTAAAACACTCTGAAAATAAAAAAAAACACGCTGCACATAAGAACACACAGCAAAATAAAGAAACATGCTGCAAATACAAAAACACTCTTAAAATACAGAAACGCTAAAAGTCACACAGAAGAACTGAAACTCAAATAGATTCTCAGATGACAGGAACTGAAAAACTCACCTGGACACATGAGTTGCTTCTACAATTTTTGACTACCTGCAAGGTTAAAAAATTAAGTTTACTTTGGGCTAATAATTCTGATTAATTTATGGACTGCAGATATTTTTTGCATAGGTGCTTGATTTTCAACTGATTACTAGCATCCAGATTTTAATAAACAGATGAATTATGCACAGTTTATGACTTTGCATAAGGTAAGGGTTATGTCTGTATAACAGTATAGTTCAGCTTCTAACTGGCAACAACTCATGTGTTAGGGTGTGTTCATCAGTTTTTAGTGTCCCCTGGAAACTTCGTCTTTCAGCTCAGTTGTTTAGTGCAACTTGCAGCGTTTTCTGTATTTGTTTGTTTTCTCTGCAGATGTTGTCCAACTATAAAGGTGGTTTTGCTCTGTTTTCATCGCAAAAAGAATCACCTTTATCATGGCGATGATGGAAAAACAAACCTGACAGCAGTAAACATATTCCTATCTCACAGAGGAGTAGTCTTTTTCCTTTCTTTTTTTTTTTTACAGGCTGCTACTACAAAGTCTGAGAGTTAGAATAACACATGGCAGACAGAAGGAAACTCTATCATGCCAGTTGTGAATGCCATAAGTTTCCTCGGTGCTAACAGACACTGTAACAAATCCTCCCCCAGGCCACAAAATCCAGGGCGCAGACAATAGCCTCCACACCCAGACAGGCAGAGCGGTGCTCCGACAGGCCGATTCACAACAACCTGCCGCTTTAAGTTTACCACTGCCACTTGACTCCACTCCAGCAGGCTGCCACTGCCGCCTCAGCCCACCGGCAGTCAGTCAGTCAGGCGGCGTGTCAGGCAGACGGACAGGAAGCTCGGGGTTGGACTCAGGGTCCATGTGGCAGCAGCATGCTACTCTGTCTGCAGAGTTACTGGTAGGCCGACATGGAGGAAGCAGGGGTCACAGGGTCGTGATGCGTCTGTCCGCTGAGGCGGCCATGACAGCACCTCAGCAGCAAGCTGGGGTCAAGATGGATGTGCAGGGGGGGCAAAAACGCGTTCAATTGAGGACCCGGTTCTGCTTTTTTCAAAAGCCAGAAATCTATCACGTTTGAGATTATCAATGCTGCTATCGAGTTCCGTGGGTTCTATAAGATAACATTACAGCTGAGTCGAGTCACATCATTTAAGTCCAATCACTGGTCTGCATACACTGAATGTCCAATAAAGTTTTTAAATACACTCGGATTGCCAGCCAAAAGGTATTAGACCGAGCCAAGAAGAACACAACCTCCTTGGCCAAGCACAACAACACTGTGCATCACATTAAACCTAAATGCATACCTTCTACTGTCTTCGCGTTTAAAAAAACTGTCAGCTGCTGCAGCACAGCCAACACCAGCACCATCTTCATCAGCATCCACTCACAGCAGCAGTGGGAAGCACACCCAAACTTTGTAGCAATTCCGGTCAGTTAAAAATTGTTATCCAATGTTGAAATCAGGGTTGAAATCGCCAGGATAAGAGATAGATGGCAAACTAAAAAGCTTAAAAAAAAAAATGACACCTGAGTTTTTATACCAGAAAATTCCCCTTTTTTAATACTAAAAGTTAACTCATGACATTGGAAATAGCATTTTGACAAAATAGTTTTAAATCAAGACTTTTTGACACTTAACAAGAGTACTGAGGTTTGAAATGCAGTCATGCGCTTTTATGTTTTAGAGGGTCGGTTCACCAAAAGACTTTGTTTTTTTTTCACAGACCCCAAATGCTGTCTAGCAATGAAGGCAACTTTTAATTTATGCGTTGATATTTTGAGACATAATCATCTGAAATGTCCACCAAATCAGCTCTGGCTCTTGAACCGGTTACATTCAGTATTCTTGGAACCTTGGCGCTATGTAGCAAACCAGCCTGTGTTTCCAACAGTTGAGCGCAGAACCCTTGTAATTACGAATGTGTTATCAACAGAGGGTGTTACACAATGCACAACAACAGTAAACACTGGAGGAAAAATCTTGGATTACATTGATTACCAACAAAGGTATGCTTTGCTGTTACAGATATTTGTTTTAACCCTCCAAAAAAGCATGAACCAGCTGTTACTGACACCACTGTAAGATCTTCTTTTTCCCCAACAGTTTCTCACAGGACTTCTACATCCTCTCTTTCCAACCTGTCAATTTTGACATGCTCACTGATGTCATCAAGTGTCAAAGTTCAGGTCAAGGAAAACCTATTATTTGCTGGTTCCAGCTGAGGACCAACTTTTCAGTTTCTGAACCAATTTATTTTTGGTCAGAATGCTAAGAACCATTCAAAATCAGGTGCAGGAACCGGAACAGAACTGGCTCCATGCTGAGGGAAAAGGCGCAAATGTGAAAAGTTTTGACAAAATCTATTCCCTAATGAATAAATAGTCCCGATTTAAGATTGAGGTCTGTGGATGTCTTAAAGACACCAGAACACTTTCTACAAAAAGATGATGCTATGAACTTTGAGGTTCCATTTTTAATCTAAAATAATACAAACCAAACTTCTATTCACTTCCATTAACCTGGGAAGCACTCGGAAGTTTCAGGGAACAAAAACCTAAAATCTCAGCAGAGAGAGACAAAACCTGTATAGAAAGACACCTCTAGTTGGAAGTGCAAAAGCATGTCTTTTAGTAAATTTGGTTAACTGACACTTGGATTAAGTGGTTCTCAACCTGAGGTCACCAGATACTACTTTGTTTTTTCATGCTGAAATACTTGTAGTTCAGCATTCAAAAATTCCTTCAAATGAAACGAGAGAGAGGGAACATCTCTCTTTGGTCACACCAGCCCTTGACTTTATTTTAAAGGGTCAAGAGCCAAAAGGTTGGGAACCACCGCTTTAAAAGCTGCACACGCAGAAGAAAAACTGTCCCTGGTGTTCTGTTCTGTACTTGTCAGCATGTTCTCTGATACTTCAGCTTCAGCTGACATTTCAGCATCTTCTGATACAGAATCTGTGAGCGGCACACAATGTAAATGATGTGAAGAAGGAAAACAAGTGTATGTGATGCATGTGACTGAGACATCACAGATGTCATGTACTGTAGTTGTCTTCTGTGTATGAACAGGACAGAATAGGTACCCAGAAGACCCATTATACTTTTATAACAACACTCACCTTCTCCTTCAATTTTGTCCGGGTTTCTGCTCCACACTATCTGCCGCATGTCCTGTCTTATCTGGAACGTTCTCCTCTCTGGCCTCTGGGACTTCTTCTGGTAGAAAACGGTCATAACGGTCCCCATCTCCAGGCTGTGGAGGATGCGGGGACCGGCCTCTGTCCAGTCCAGCATCCTGGAGGCTGTGACTAGACCAGCAGCCCCCGCGGCTCCACCGGCAGCGTCCTCAGCACAGCCATTGAGGCAGCCGCTGAACCTGGCTGCACACATCTTCACTGCATAGCTACCAGGAAACCTTGCAGGATTACTGGTCTGTGCTGGATGCTTGTCCTTTAATCACTTATTGGATGCACCAGTTATCCAAAATCACTGGTGCCAAGAGGAAATCTTGTGAGGCTAAATTTTGCCAGCGGAGGTTTTAAGTGCCAGTGTGATTGAACCAACTTCACATTAGCTGAGAGCCACAGAGCTGCAACAGTGAAATGTCTGAGATGTGAATTACCCTCTGCTCCTCTGGAGGGGGAGTGTATCCCTGTGTTATCCTTTCCAGATGCTTCTGGCAGCACACCAGTGAAATCCTCTCGGAGTGAGCTCGCATCGCCGCTGTGCTCAGGTTTCCACCCTTTATGTGTCCTCCTGCTGGTCCTTCAGTCCACGACAGCAAAGGCAGCTCAGACCGGCTTTAAATCCGGCTCGGGGAGCCGCCGACACCGCCGAAGCGTCGCCGCCTGCTACTGCCGCTCGCTGATCCTGCTGCTGGGGCGGCAAATACGATATCTCACACTCCTGCTTTGGGGGGAAATTAATTCAGTGCCAGCGACAAATACGCCGACTTATGTAATGACGAGTCGGGCTTGAGTGCAGCTGGTCGGCGGGGAGTTGGACGGGCATCTGCGGGCGCTGTGTGGCGGCTTCACGGACACGGAGAGACGCGCGGACGGCAGAGGACGGAGCGGCCGCGCTCCGATCCGCCGAACCATTCTGCTCCCCCCTCACACACTGCTCCTTCCCGGGCTCAGCACACCGAGGACATGATGCATTATCCTACGCAGGAGCAACCGTACAGAGGCGTGCGGGGTTGTGGCGGTACACGGTTTCTCCTCGCTGCTCTTCCACCAGGATCGCTCCCTCTCTGCCAACGCCAGAGGTCTTGAGAGGAAATTAGGGCTAGCAGACCGGAAAAGCTTGATCAGATTTTTTCTCTCTCCGTGCTGTAGTATATCTGAGGGAGGATGAGGGGAGGGGAGAGGAGGGAAAGTGGGAGCCGAGCGGAGCCGAGAACCAGAGAAGGAGAGGAGCCAGAGAGCAGAGCGACCTCCGCGGGTCTCCAGGAGATCTGCAGCTCCGGTGGAGGGAATGCCTGAAGCTCTGCAGGTCAAGAGGTCAAGTGGGGTTCAAAGGGCAAAGGTCACAACGTGGCAGACGGTCATCAGTTGCAACAACAAATGATTTACTCAACAGGCAAACTACAGTGATTGAGTTTGACAAGTTTTATCCCCTTATTTAGTATTTGTTTGTGCTCGTTTAACTTTAAAGAATATAAGAGGATACTTTTTTTATAATAATAATGATTTTTTAAAAAATAATAAAAATAGGAATAAAACAAAAACATCAGTGATGATATAATAATGATAATAATAATAATAATAACACTTTTGCACACACACACACACAAAAATACATGTAACCTTTCAGGACTTAAGGCACTGTATACTGGTGATGAGTGTATCTTCCAGCATTTAATTAATATGAATTTCAACCATAGAATGTGAAGTGCAAATATTCAATTTCCTCAGAGTGGTGGGGCAACAGCTGTACTACACCCCAGCTAGGGGGCCAAAAAAATCCAGAGTGTTGAGTGTAGACCCTTTTTTCCTTTTTTTAAAAAAAAAAATATTATTATTGCTATTAGTAGTTGTAAAAGTAGTGGTTTGTTTGTTTTTTGACAAAATTTCCAAAGTCAATAACAAACTCTAACACTGAAATAATGATGATAATAATAACAACAATATTAACTGTGGAATTTAAAATTTAAACAAATGGAAAGGTCAATGACAGCTCAAAACCAGTGTCCTCAGAAATAGAAAGTTAAGCTCAAACCTCTCCATAATCCCAGAATACACTTAGGCCTAATAAATACCATAAATACATCAATCTGTTGACAAATTTGTGAGTCTCTTCCAAATATAATGGATTATCCTTATCAATTTGTGTAGAAAAGTCTAGACTTCAGTAATCCCACACATTGTGGCATGATTATTTATATATTACGAATTCTTAAATTGTGGGATGCAGTGACGCAATAAAACTAATCAGACTGTGCTTTAATACAATTTCACTGAAGTGGTGTTGTACTTTACTTGAATTTTTGCATTTTTGAACTATATGATACTTATTCTCCAATACATTTCAAAGGGAGCTATTGTAGTGCCGAAGCCATTAGTTAAATAGTTGATGAGCAAACAAGTTAACTTATTGTTGTTTTAATCATTTATCAGGCAAAAAGTCCAGAGCTGATCACTTTTACACCATGGTAAATTTGATATGTATTGGGTTTTGTACTGTTGTTCAAATCAAGGAGGTAGTTTAGCTCTCTGTACTTCCAAAGGAAATCTTTCTTTGTCATTTTTAGAAATATTTTAGACTAAAACAATCCAATGATCAAAAATCCTAACTGATGAAGCAAAAGGTATCATGAAAATAATCATTATTTCCCCCTTTGTAATTTTAAATATTGCCATTCTTAACCCACAACATTTATTTAGACAGCTATAGTTTCTTTGCAAATGAGGAGAACATTAATCAGCTATATTCAGTAGTTAAAATTAGCTTCATCTTCACCATGCCATATGCTTTTCTACATGCTGGTGCCTCACCGCATGCAGCTGGTGCTCTTTCCATTTATTTTTTGCCCTGTAAGACACCACCACTGAGTCCACCACTGTAATTGAACACTATAAAGGGCCATAATGAGTGTTTTTTTTTTTAATCAGTATATTTTTCTGACAATACATTTGTAATTTTACTTTTAAGTAAAATATGGGAGACAAAGCCATTTTCTCGTAACTGATAATGTTTACATTTTTAATCTCTTCTTTTACTTCTAAAGTATGTCTCCTTATAAATCAGCAGCTGCAGCCTCTGAGTGTGAACTGTGTGAGATTCACCTTCAGTGTGTCGTCCACCTCAGTGAGATGAGACGATGGAGAATGACATCACAGCCTCTTCATGTCTAATCAGCTCCATATGTGGCGCTGGGAGTATCTGCACGTCTACTACCACTGGTCAGCAGGCAGCCAATCAGAATTCAAGGAAACTCTTTTTGCATGTCCTAAAGCTGAGAGGAAGGGAGGGTGGAGAGAGTGTTGTAGAGAAGAGTTTTCATGACAGAGCGGGGAGAGAGGATCAAGAGGAGTGTGTAACTCTTCAGTCAATCATTGAGCCAGATCTCAAGTCCAAACTAAGTCAAACACAAACAGTACTAAAGTAAATACACAACTACACTCAAAATACAGTTGGTAAAAGAGTTTTAAAAGATAAAGAAAAGCTCCTGGAACAGTCTGTTGAAAACTGAATCAGTTACGGTATAGCATTGAACCAGTTCAAAAATACCATTTAGTTTCATGTGATAGTAGACACTTTTAAAAGATATTCTGATGGACTACGTTTGTTTGATGCTAAGTGGCAAAATCCTGGCTATTAAAAAAAAACAAGAGCATTTTTATCAGCTTGCATTACAATCTGACTGCTGCAATGAGTCAGAATTTTGTTTTCATTTCTCCCAAATTATTTGTGCAACTTTTTTGCAGACTGATATATTACAATTTCAGTTGTGCTCTACCAAAGGAGGTTTCCAAATTTGACAAGTTTTAAATCTGTGACTGTGATACAAACATAGGCTGAAAATCACACAGTATAGTTGTAGTATTGGAAGTGGTTTAACCCTTTGAAACCTGGATGGACAGCAGTTTTCTTGTGCTGTTTTAAGACGCCTTTTACGAGTGTTTAAACCTTTGAAAACTGAGCATATTACTTTGATTTCTTCTGAAAACAGGTAAAAAGGAAATGACCAACTTGGCATTAAATGTCCTACAAACTGCGATACATTTTCACCTAAACATTTGTTTTAAAGAAGGGGAGAGAGAGGCCCAGTTTTTGGGCCATGTCATGTTATGTTTTTGACAGAAATCAGAACAGTTTGCTGAGGTTTCAATGGGTTAAAATGTAATAAAATGTCAAAAATAATATGTATTAATATGGATTCAACTGCAGAATGTGAAGTGCAACTATTCCATTTTCTCAAAGTAGCAGAGCAACAGCTGCACTACAACCTACTGGGGGGCAAAAAATTAGAAGCTGAACTAGAATTAACCCCTTGTGGTTGTATGCCTGTCTGAGCCAATCAAGTTACATTTACAATAAACATCCATGTCCATCCAGACTCATATGTAGCCATGACACAATGCTAAAAACAAATCTAAAACACACATCTTCAACCTGGCAACACAGAAGATCTATACATTTATGTTATGACATTGTGTAATGGCCAGTAAAGTGTTTTTGCAGAATACTATATCACAATGAGGTTGAACTTTAACCTTTTGGATATAAAACATAATCAAGTCATTATTCTATCCAATTACACATTTGGGAGCAATTTTGCAATACATTTTTGGCTGTAATTCTAAAGTTTTGGTCAAAAACCTGTTTTGTGATGTCATAGAGACCTTTAACCTCCAAATTCTCTGTTCACTCTTGAGTCCAAGTGGATGTCTCTTCCAAATGCAAAGATATCCCTTCAATCCTTCTTGAGATAAAACATTCATGACAAAGAGACAAACACATAGTCACAGTGACCTTTGACCTTTAACATCTAATGAGCTCATTGTTGACCGTTTTTGCCAAATTTTACAAAGTTCACTCTACACATTCTTGAGATTTCGCACTCACTGGAATTGAACATATCACTGTAATTAAGGATGGACATCCAAAAACATAATGCCTCTGGCCACAGCTATCAACGAGTTGGAGGAAGAAGAATGAAGACAGAAGACAAACATTGCATTTTTGGGATATATACAGTGCTTAATATTGATAAATTAATTTAAGATTTGATCTGCAATTTCTTTTTTTTCAGGTTCACATACATGATTTGAGGGTTTGAATTATAAATTAAAAGCAGTTTGTGTTATTCAGACAATCCATAATTCAAAACATGGGCCTTTCTTACCCAGGCAATCACAGACATTACTTAACTTACAAATCCTAACCCTGTGTACCCACCAAACGCGCCTGTGTACCCACCAAACGCGATGAAAATTATTTCATCGCGCCTCAAATGAAATCGCGTCGCGCCGGACGCTCCAGTTTTGACGCTCGTACAAAAACCCCAAAATGGGACTCGACGCACGACAAAATCGCGCCGCGCGTCGAGCCCGCCCAAACAACAACATTTCTTCTGCCATTTCATTCTCTCGTTGACCATGCCTGAGATAACCACGATCGCTGCATTAGATTTTGATCTAATGCATCTGATTAGATTTTGCGAGGGAACACCAGGACGTCCATACGTCAGCACGTCGATGACGATCTCAACGCTGATAGGCTGTCGTGGCACGTCTTCACGCGACGATGCCGCAAAAGTTCAATTATTTCAACTCGAGCGTTGGACGCGAGCACCGCGCAATCGCGTCCATCGCGTCGCCCGGCAAAATGACGCGTCAAATCGCGTCTTTGCATTGACTTTGTATGTAATCTTGAGGCGCGATCATTTTTCATCGCGTTTGGTGGGTACACGCCGTAACTCAGCGTCTACCTGCTACCTTTTTTTCTTGGAGTAAATCTCACAGACAGCTAATATGTTTGTTATAGCATTTTAGATTTTTTGGGGCAGAATATAGGACTATATAATGTATATATACTTAATTTCTGTTACTTTCTCTTATTGTATTGTAAAATTCAAAGGGAATTGACAAAAAGGAAAAACAAAATTAATTCAAAAAGGGTAGGTGTAATAAACTAAGGCTTCAGCCTACACCTTTTCAGTCCTCTTTTTTGTTTTGTTTTCTAATTTGGGTTGTTTTTGCTTTTATCTTTCGGTTTTCAAAGCTATAAAAGCAATGCCTTATTGTTTATTTTTTGTATACTTACTTGTGTATTTGAGTTTTACAAGTTGTAAAAATGACCAAACTAAACTAAACTAGTTTAGCACAAACTACTTTTGTTTCTGAGGTCAAGACCGTTTCACTCATTACTGATTTAAAAAAAAAAACTTTTACAACAATCGAAAAAAATTACAGACCTAGTTTTAATTATTGTCAAGCATAATTTTTTTGTTTGTATTGATTAATTTAATAGAATTAACAGATTACTTTAAAAAAAAAAAAAAAAAACTGTTTAGCAATGGGGCCTCTCTTTTACTTACATTTGAATTACACACCTAAACCTAAAAAAGAGAGGGGGGAAAAAGGTCAAAGAGCCTTTTATTAGCTTATTTTGACACCTACATTGATCTGTGTGACAGACTGTGCTTGAGAAATATAGTTTAGAGCAGCAAAAAAAAATCATCAAGTTAGATGGACGCTGTGTTTTCCTTTGCTCCTTTCAATCCCTGCTGGGCTTCCCAAAGTACAAAGTCATGTTCTGTTAATTTCAGCCCGGTTATGGACATTATTTTTGAATGACATGAGACATGACCCATATGTGTTATCCTGTATTTGGAGAGAACAGTGTTAACACTGTTTGGCTTCATTAGTATGCTGCTCTACCAACGAATGCACGTCTTTCACCGTGAGGCACTTTGGAGAAGAGTGTCAGTACAAACACATAAAAACAGAACAGCATTAGATTTAGTTGGCTAAAAGAAAGTTGCTGGTGTTGGAGCTTCCTTTTCGAATCTCTGTGATCAGCTTATGGAGTTTCTCTGACAGCGCCACCTGGTGGGAGATAATGTCAAAGATAAGATCGAGTGTAGTTCGTATTCTGAATTGATTCTGTATTTATGTATCCAGTGTGGATCTGTTTGTGTGTGGAGCTCACTGTGTAAGAGTCTGGCTCCTGCAGCCTCTTGTGTCGAGGGTGCAGAGTCTGGAGGGAGCTCTGGACCTTTGCTCTAGTTTCTGCAGCACTGCACAGAGGGTGTGTGACCTAGAAAGAGTGGGAGACACATTTTTAAGACTTAACTCCTACACTGTAGAATCCTACAATATTGCAAAGTTTTTTCCATTTAATGTCATCTAAAACAACAAATCTCTGTTTTTATTTAGTGGGATTCTTGATGGTTTTTAAGTGTTTTTAAGTTTTAAAGTGTGATAGACGTCAGCAATGTTATTGTAGTAACTGTGGTTTATTGTTATTTCACATGCTGAGCAAACTGATTTGCTCTAACTGCAATACTTGTCGAGTTATTTCTTGAACTTTTTAAAATTTCTATTGTTTATTTTGTCATTTTTGAGAAACATAAACATATTTGTATCAGCATAACAAAGTGAGGTATACAAAAATATATGCAAACCTGCACAAAACGTGTACACAGATTTGTGCATGTTGATCTAACACTTTGCACAAAACCACACTTTTGCTGTTAAACATTAACAGATGAACCATAAATGAAACGTTTCTTTAAAAAAACGTGAAAGAAAAACATAGAAGAAGAAGGAGGAGGGGGAGGAGGAGGAGGAGGAGAAAAACATGGTATTGTGACCTAAAACACACATACCCTAACCTAAATAAATCCCAGAACTGGAGTTTCAGCACTCCAGTTCCCTGATCCTAGAGGGGACCCTAACACTCATCAACCTTCCCGGATCCTTTAAGGTCACAGAAACAACATGTACAAATTTAAGAGAACAAACAAAAAAAGACAAAACAAAACACAACAAAAAAAGGTTTGGCCTGAAATTTGGTTTGCTCTGACAAATTAATTTCCTTTAGATTCTACCTTTTTTTATCCTATTTCTGTTCTTAACTATTAGCTACTGGCCTAAATTTGGTGTAATTGTTTTGTTTTTAAGGACCACACAGAAGAAATTGATCTTTTTCGTGCTTTCTCCTTGATTGTTTTTAAGATGGTACGGGACTGTGTATGTGCATTTTTCCGTCACTCCCCATAATGCCTCTCTAAAACCCCACACAACAGCCTTAAAGATGATGAAGATGCTGCTTTCAGATGTGGGTCATGGTGTAAGCATAGAGGAAGAGACGGGGGCTGAATCCAAAATTGCAGACTTATGGGTGTGTCCTCTCCATGAAGTCCAGAGTCCTTACTGCTGTCCAATATATCAAGTCCACAAGGGACATAATACACACTTTAGACAGACTTCCAGCCCACTACTGGTGTAAATTTCACCAGACTTTGTTTAAATGATGACCCAAAAATATGAAATGTAATGATGACAAGGACACAACAAATGTCACATAACAGCATCTAGTCTACTAACTTTTTGAGCAGTCATAGATCATCCTAACCTTTCCTTTGGTAAACACTTCCTGCCGCAGACAGGTGACCTGAGCTGGAACCACTGAGACACAAGAGTTATCACAGCCCAGAGGATAACAGCTCAGAGAGACTCCTGCCTCTGGAGGAGGCTCCACAGCGAGGCACACCAGGTCCAGAAAAGGATGGCCTGCAGGAGAGAAAAAAAGGCTGTGAATAAGTTCACAGGCACACAAGCAGCCCAGTGAGGCTGTAACGCTCATTACACAGCAGGAAACCAAACTTTTCTATCCGTGCATTCACGATTCTTGTGAAGAAAATAATGAGACACTGTAACAAATAGGTTACTGGCTAAATAACAAGGGTTTTTTATTGAATGGGGATGTTTTTAGGACATCTGAACTTGCTGGGCTCAGCTCCACATTGTCAGAGATGGCTAAACGTTCATCAGTCTAACCTGTACTTTAGTTCAGCTCAAATGCTGACATCAGCATCACATTGGGAAGATATGGATACTTTATTTTTAAGGCTGTCAAATAATTAATTCTCTAAATCCCAGTTAGTCAGATAATTTCAATAGTTAATTGCTATTAATTGCTTTTTTATTTGCATGTTTAACGTCCCATTATTTTGCCTTACAAGACAGTTTTAGCATCCATATCAACAGGGTAAAGAAATTCTTACCAGATTGTCTTGATTAGGAATGCAAATGACAGCAAAAAACTGAATTGGGACTAGCAAAAAGTGGGCATGTCTGTAAAGGGGAGACTCATTGATACCCATAAAATCCATTTTCGTTCTTTAAAGACAGGAATAACACTGACTGCCCTAATTATTTTCTCTGAATATAATAAAAAAAATAGCAAAATAACTAATAATTATTAATTTATAAAATCAACGGATGGGATGCCTGTTTGGGGGTAATCCAGCAAATTAAATTCCTGAAAAAAGCCAAAGTGCTTCATTTAACTGATGAAAAGATCCTATAAAATCAAATATTGCCATAAAGCAGTCCCTGTCATTAAACTGCAAGACTGCAAACAATGACCTGACAGCCTTACAGTTATTGCCATGCTAATATTAATGGATAAATCAGCAGATGTGATGTCTGTTTTGGTTAATCCAGCAAATACATTCCTGAAAAAATACAATACTTTATCTGATCGATGCATAGATCACATAAAAATCCAATACTGAAATAAAGCAGTCCCGCTTATTGAATCAAAAGATTGCAAACTATGGACTATTACAACCAGAGACATTAAAAGAATGGCGACCACAGTGGTCTTAAGGAGTATCATTAAATCATCCGCAACTTGTTTAACATAAGAGTCCTAAACAGGCATTGCCATGCTGTAGCTCTTAAGAGAGAAATTCTCTGCAATTTAAAAGCAGCCAAAGTCAAGTAAGATGGTGAAAACACAGAGAGAAATAAGTGTGCCTGAAATGGGTTAAAGGGGGTGGTGAAGATGGATTCTCACCCTCAGTGTCGACTAGCCTGTAGACAGCTTTCCTCCCAGGGACAGTGCTCTTCTCTGGGTCCTCACTGATCTTCATCCTGGGGTTCCCCCTCACTTCCACCAGCTGATGCACATACACATGTTAACATGATAAGAGAAGTGAGTTCAGGATGTCTGGAAAGACATCTAACAGAACTATTACTTAACACTTTACCTTATACACACAGCCCAGCGAGGGTTGTTGTGTGCAGGTGACCAGATGTGTTCCAACACCAACAGCATCAATCTCATTCTCCTGAAACAATGATAAAGACACAGGACATCAGGGAAAAGTTTTTGAAAAGTTGTCTTGTTCTTCATCCACATATTCAGTCACAGTCTACCTTCTTGTTGAGCTCAGCCATGCTTTGCTCTGTGATGTTGTTGGTCCCAACGATGATCAGCGAGTCAAAGGCAGGGATGGAGAAACTGTAAAGATGAAGCATGCGAGAAGGCACAAAAGACAATCACGCCATTGGAGGACTAACGTATGCTCTCAGTGTAGGTCATTAAGACATGCTGATGCACTCATGCAACATGGCGCCTCACTCACTGCTTGCTACAGAGTCTGAAGACGCGGCGGACGTCCACTGACTGCCTGCAGAGGTCCCCGCTGTCCAGACGGATTCCTACAGGCCTGTAACCAAGCTCACACAGCGCCAGGGCCACAGCGCAGAAGTTCAACAGACCGCTACTGAAATCACACACACACACACACACACACACACACACACACACACACACACACACACACACAAACACTTCATTATATGAGCATGGACAACAAGTCGCCTTAGGTTTGAACACATGACATCAAATCACCCCAAATCTTGGCTTCCCTACATTTGCTCCTTGTTTATTTTAGAATTGCTTTTAAGATTTTACTGATCAATTTTAAAGCTGGTTTGGGTCTGGCCCCAACTTAAGTAACAGAAATTTTGTCTCTATATGAGCCAGTTTGCAGCCTTAGACCCTCAGGTGGGGCCCTTCAGGTCATTCCAAAGTCGAGGCTTAAATCTAAAGGTGACCATGCTTTTGCCATCAAGGCCCCTCAGCTTTGGAACAACCTGCCTGAGGGGATAAGGCTGCAGAATTACAAATTTTTATAGATTTGCTTTTAAGTGATTTCATCTAGTTTAATGAATCTATTTTAGTTTGTCTTTTAATTTATTCTTTTATACTGTCTTGACCGTGTTTTTAATTCTATTATTAATGTTATTATTTCTGTGTTTACTGCGAATATTCTTTGAATTATATTTACTTTTATTGGTATGGTTGTTCATCGTTTCTCTCTTGTTTAATTCTACTTAAAATTTTATCTAGCCTTAGATCAGCATCATTGTTTGGCTCTTATAACTAAGCTATGTCGCGTCTGCAAGAAATCCCTCTTGCTTCTGCTTTGCCTTGTTTGTCAAAGCACTTTGTAAACTCTATTTTTAAAGGTGCTATATAAATTAAGTTTTACAGATTACTCAATTAAAAAAATTAAAACATTCAAAAGTTGCAGCCATGGATGAAGTACAGTCTGTAACTGTGACATTATAAAACACAAAGAACATCAGTGCAGTGACCACTAGAACTGAGGCTTTCCATTAAATAATATTCTTAGATTACTCTGTTCTCTGTTCTTAACAGAGTAATCACTCCAAACCTGATTAACTCAGCGCACAGTAGTGACACCTGCTGGTAAAATTAGCACATTGTACTTCTGCTGTAACAAATAAGGACTTATATGGTATATTTATACGTTCTTCTTATTATCAATAGAATAGGAATATTCTTATGATTATCTTGTTTTCAAATAATTAATACAGCGCTGGAAGTGGAAGAAGAACTTTTATCCTCTACTTTAGCAAAAGTACCAATACAACAGTATAAAAATACTCCATTGTTAGTGATGGTGAGTACATTTACTGTACATAAGTGCAATTTAGCAGTACTTGAATTTTACTTAAGTATACCCATTTTATGTTAATTTATACTTCTACTTCACGACTTAAAGTTAAATAGTTAGTTAAATATTGTACTACTTTTTCCACTACATTTAACACAACTAATACTACTCATAAGTATATAAAGTATATAATCAAAATTATAATCCTGTAATGTAATGATTTTTAATTTGATTTTTTTTTTTTTTTTTGATGGACCATTCTGTATGACGAGTACTTACTTTTGGTGCTTTAAGCACATATTAATGCTAATATTTTTATACTTTATTTAAGTTTTAAAAAATTAATGCAGGGCTTAATCTTGTAACAGAGTATTTTTTCTGCTGTCCATTACAAATTAAAGTTTAAAATTCTACTTAAAGCAACATTGTGAAGGATTTAGTGACATCTAGTGGTGAGGTTGCTCATTTTTACTATTCTTAGTGTTCTCTGTACTTTTTACTTTGACTTTTATATCTTGTTTAACAGCGTTTGTCTTTTGATTGTCTAATCTTGGCTTTTTTTCTTTTATGTTCCACTTTTTATTGTGAAGCACTTTGAGCTGCATCCCTAAAGTTTAAAAGTTAAAGTACAGTACTGAGGTAAATGCACCTGATAATTTTCCACACAGTGCAATGTAAATATTATTGAATAAGTTTGAAAGTGGGCAAATAATACACCTATGACCTAGATGTATATAGGATTAGGGGTGCTGCTTGGCTGCTGTCCCTGTGCCTCTTTGTATTAGGGAAAACTACTATTTTGTAAGATGTGCTCTCTTTTATCATATTTTCAGTATTTATATAATTTATTGCTCCTACCTGCCCTATTGTATTGCACTATTGTATAATGTAAATTGTGTGCATTTTTAATGGTGTTTTGTTTTATTTGTTTTATGTGTTTGGATGCACCTTCTGCTTTGTGTGATCATATTACTGGAGTCTTATACTATCATGTGATTCTACAGAAAGTGGGATGTTGCTTGTCATCAGTCACATGATAAAAGCCTAATACATAGCCCTTAGCATAAAACATAAAAGCACTAGTTACCAGCCAACGCTGTAGCTGTCGATCACAGGGAGGAAGTTCTGAGGGTATGCAATGGCATAGGACAAGAAGGAAGCCAGCTCGCCCTCTCGGATCTTCCCAGGCTCTGCGCCCAGAAGCTTACACACTTGACTCAACCAGCCTTTGGTCAATGAAATGAAGTCAACTGGATCCGGGTCCCCGTTCACCGCCACAAGAGTCTGCATGGAAACATAAAGCAGGGGCATATTGTTCATGATGTATCACGTCAAATCAAGTTTTACATATAAAAGCATTGCGTACATACGAGCTGTGAATTCTCAGGTGTCAGATCATCTTTGGATGCACAGAGTTTTCAGCACAGGAGTATTAGAACTGCAGCACTTCTGATTAACATGTTCCCACTTTTTTTCTTCCCAGCCAGTTTCCCTGTAATGTATTCCTTGTCACTGCTGATAACATGCCTGAAACACAGATGCTGCTTCCAGCTCCTTCTTTTTCACATTATCACTGAAATTAAATTTTTGAGCCACTGATTTTCTTCAGAGGCTGATGAGACTCAATCTGCTACAGACATTACTCATCAAGAGTTGACACTATGCCACTGTGTGCTCAAATTTAACATTAGTTGTGTCGATTTTTTTGTGTGTGTCTGTTTCAAAACACAGTATGTCATGTTGTAAATGGTGAAGCCAAAATTAGGTTCCAAACTTACAAACCAAATAACTAACTCTGTCTGTAAATGACACTTAAAGGCATTTAAAGATTTTTTGGAGATATTTAATGAGTATACAATGTGTAGTGGTCTGTAGCTTGAATTACTCTGTTGTTATCCAAATTATTGTGCCTTCCACCACCAGTGAAAGGTCAATTTGACCTTATGTCTGTCTCATTCTTGTGAACCCCAAAGGAAGTATTTAGGGAACTTCCTCAAATTTGGTCCACTTGGACCTAAGAATAAACTGATTAGAATTTGTTGGTCCAAAACACATTTTTCATTTCACATAATGTCTAATATGAAAAAAAAAGTGCTGACCTTTTTTAGGCCAAAAAGTCAAAGGTCATCTTCACTGTGACATCATAATGTTCTCCAAAAATGTTCAGGTCACTGTGACCGTGTGTCTGTCTCATTCTTATGCACAAGGGAGTAAAGGAATTTCTTAAAATTTGGCATAAATGTCCACTGGGACTCTAGAATGAATCGAATGGAATGTGGTGGTTAAAGGTCAAGGTCACTGTCACCTAAAAACAAACAAATAAACAAAAAAAAACAACATTCTTTTGGCCAAAGCTCAAGAATTATGGCCAAAAATGATTTGACAAAATTGCTCACAATTGTCAAAAAGGATGAAATAATGACATGATATTTTATATTTAAAAGGTTAAAGGCCACGTTCACTGTGACATCATGATGTTTTGCAAAATCACTTTTCTGGCCATTACTCAACGTCATAACTCAAGAAAAGGACAGGACATTTGGTCAGACCCTGAACTGGTGACACTAATCTTGGGTGTCCAGCCTGAGACTGTGCTGTATAGCTCTTTTGTGCTGCAAAGGGAAAGATGTGTGTGAAGCATCCATGTTTTAGAATTTGTAGCTTCTTTGCGGCAACGTTTTAAGCAATGTCAGCTGTCATGGTGGCCACATGAGAGTGGACAAACATGGCTGTAAAACTGTAACTGCACTCACTGAGGCGTAAAAGGGCAAGGCGGAACTTCTATTATGAATTATATGACGACGTATTAACGATAAGCTTAGCTCACGCCACGGACCTAATCTTTCTATGTATGCGTATTACATCACTTGCACTGTGTTTAACCACCTAATTGTAGGAGTCACAAGGACATAATCCCCCTAGTGGCTTCACACTAGTGATTTATGTTTATTGAACTACATGGCTGTACATGAGGTAATGCTTTTGGGAACTGAACCCGTCTCTCTGCAGTGGTTTGTTCCATTCTCCAACAATAACATAACAACACATCTGATAAAGAAACAAGGACGATCAAATGTGCACTGGGATGAATGAAATTAATCCACAATCTAATCAAGTTCCCTGTGTGGTCCTTTAAGGCTGATTGGAGGAGAGAGCATATACTCACTTGTGGCCAGACCTCCTCCAGGGAGGTAAAGGAAGTGACGTATGAGTGCGCCATGGTCCCTGCGACAGGGATTCCAAACAGGAAACCAGCCTGAACGTTACTGGTGAGGTCAAAACCTGAAAGACAGATTCTAGTGTCAGGCTGTGTGAAACAAAGGACTCGCCTCTTTACATGTGCACAGTGTGCCCACACTGAGCACGCCCACAAATACAGCAGTGAGAGAGGAACACAGGTGAGGAGAGGAGGGCTGGATTTCACCTGCTTTCTTTTCACATGTACGTTCATGGAAAATTACAAACTGCAATAGACCTTTAAATCTGATACTTTCATTTTTCATCAGTGTGGGTGTGTCTACATTAGCAAGACACATAATCAGAATACATTTCAGAGGAAGGGGTGTGTCTAGGGAGTGGCCTGGAGTGGCACAGACCACCCCTGAAATCTGACTGGCCACTCACATTGCCACCCCATAATGATTCACTGTCTGCTCAGTCACTTTGTATTGTATAATGAGTAAAGTGAATTTTTGTTTATGGGTACAATTCAGTTTTAAACCTGAGAGGCAGTGATGTGCCAGATTAGTATCAAGCCAGAGTAACTTTATAAATAAATTGATACAACTTTTATAAACTTTGTTCACACAGGCTGTTTTTGTCACTTTAAACTTTATTGGCACTGCATACTTGCTATCGTACCAATTACTTTTGGAGGAACAATTTCTTAAATAAAGTATGGCAGCTTTATTCTACATCAGTGTGGTGTCAGTTTGCTGTGCTGCGATTGGTAGGTCTATTTATTTTTTAAACTAAACTAATTAAAGCTGTGATGATGTGTGTGCTTGCAGTAATTCTCGTACTTCATGCCACCCCTGCATAAGTCAGTGCCACCCCAGTAAAAAAAAAAAAAGTCTGGACACACCACTGGTCAGCAGCAACACACTTGAATAATTTTCAGTATGGAGCATTTAGAAAAATAGTTTCCTGCAAATCATCTGTTTCAAATCACCTGGCTTTTTGCTGTTTTGTATTAATGATATAAGGAAGCTACTTGCCACAAATGTGGAGAAGAGCTGTACACAGTGTGTCACAATCATGTTACAACATGAATGTTTGACAGGCCACACAACATTCACCTCCAATGTGTGTGTATCGTGAGGCAGTGAGCCCTCCATCTGGTCCTTGAGCCCTCCTGAGGCCCATCTCCAGCAGCTTCCTTCTGGGGCCGGCCGCCAGGCGGAAACGGGCGGCATTACTGCACACCAGACTGACCACAGAGAGGAGACAGAACAGAAATAGGCTGCTTTATGTCTCACGGTGGAGCTCTGTGTGCATGTGTGTGTATGTGTGTGGGTATGGTCATACTTGTGTGATTATATACTAAATGTCTCACATATGTATGTGTACTCAAGTTTGCACATCCTGTAACTGCACGTGTGTAACTGAGACACACATCATGCCAGCTATCTCTGCCAGCTTAACATCTTTAAGAGGCTGTGCTGGCTCTTCTGCTTACTCATAAACTGGTGTCAAGGTACTGGTATCATGAAACCTAAGGAATCTATTGGTGCCAGTCAGAAGTGTGGACTCAGTTTCAAGTCATAAATTTGTTAACTATGCGACTTGTCCAAATCAAAAAAGACTTGCATCCCAATTTGTACTTTATTGCCAATGACTTGTGACTTCACTTGGACTTGAGCCTTTTGTCTTGAAAACACTTGATACCTTTTCCCAAGCAAAAAGAATTTAAAGTATGCTATTTACTCTGCCACAAGTCAAATAATTTCCCTTGATTTCCTGAATCAACAGCAACACTTTTCATTCCCAGTAAGTCGACACTTAATTACCCAGATCCACTTTGTTTGAACCAATCTGACAACATTCAGTCAACATGTAGGAGAGAACCATCAAGAAGAAACAATATTTTACTGAGTTTTCAAAAAATGATACCAAAGATTTTGGTATCATTCTTGTTCTCGTACAAAGAACAGTAAGTTGGAGCTGATATTAACAAAGTTAGGGAGCTAATGCTAAGTGAACGTTATAACTCTATTGTTATAATGGCATAATGTTTGGTGAATGTAGCAGTATAGTGGGATCCTTAAACAGTCATGGGATTGCATAAATTGGGTATGACTGAAAAGCTCAAACTCTTGATGATATTCGTTCTCATAGAAGCCATTTTATTGTAGGATGGCCATTTAAAAAAACTTGATCTTGAAAGAACTTGGAAAAAAAAGTTGTTAAAATTTTACATCTATAACTACAGAACGAAACACAACTAACTCTATCGCACTGACCCTGCTGACCCGTTCTGGAGTCCCATGGCGGTGACCCGGTTATGCTCAGCACGTCACTCACCCTGATCTCATTATTATTGCATCACTGCGCTGCTGTCAAACCATCAGCTGTTTGATTCGTGATAATGAAACGCCGCTCGGTTGTCAAATACTCAGCTGTATTCTACAGTCAAAGTCATTCACTGCATTACATGATTGTTCAACACTTCTGCTGTCTCAATGTTTTGACGGGAGATTTTTCTCAGTGTGAGAGCGTGAGACATATGGCAGATGCGTGGGAGTTGGCAACCCCGGTGGGGAAAGGATTAACAGTATTTTAAAAATAACCAAAATGATCATTATGGGTAAGATTACATCAGTTAGAGATTCTGAATGTCAGATTACTTATACACACACACACACACACACACACACACATACTCAACCTGTATACACCAACATCAAATCAATATCCTTGACACTTCATAACTTCAAACTAGAGACCTTTGGGCATTCAGGGGATGTATTGTTAGTTTCACATGATACCACTACCTTCTCATTAGCTTCAAAAACGAGCGTGCTACAACCTCTGAAAAGACTAATAAACAATCGCACAAGCATTATGTATGTGTCTTGTCCTTTGTGACCCTTTCCACCCCCCAGAGTGTGTCAGTGTGTTGTTACCTGGCGTAGTTGACCAGACACAGTAAACTGGTCTCCAGCAGCTGAACCACAGCCAGCGGACCTGCCACCTCCATCAGAGGCACCTGCAGATGTTTTAGATATGTATCACAAGTTACTCCCTCTGACTCCCCTAGAGAACCCTGTATTTGACCTTTGACCTTCGGTTTCACCCTGCAGCTCACCCTGGCAAACACCACAGTGCCCTCTGGGACAGAGCGGAGTGTGACGCCGGAGCAGTCCAGGTCTCGCAGGAACTGGAAGAAGGCGGGGTCGGTGGCTGGGGGCATGACAGAGCGCAGGAACTCCACATCTGGATCCAAGAAAAACACAAGGTTAACATGACAGCTGGAAACCTGTCAGCAGCAGCAGAGGACACCCTTCATTCTACACCACACGTGCTCTTACACAAGTGTGTGTGTCCTCCATGTGCCCTCACATGTCCTGACCCACCACACGCACACACTCAATTACAATAACAGAGCTAAATCTAATAACTTACTGTAAAGATAATCTAATTTGGCATCCTTCCACAGACTCCAGTGGTGTGACAGTCATGACGTTTAGACTTAACATGTGAGAGTGTAGCCACTGAAAGTGTGTACTAACCTTGTATTACTTTACACAAGTACAGTGTAAGTACTGGTATTTTACCTGAGTTTTTTACTTTTTACTGCACACCACCAGAAGTATTAAAGAAAAGTAGCAAAAAAATATGTAAAAAATACTCCAATACATGTATAAGTCCTTCATTCAAAATCCTACATCAGTAAAAATACCTAAAACTATCAAACCCAAAGTACTAATTTTGCAAAGAAATGCTCTTGAGAGATATACTGACAAGGTTAATAATACTGACAGGGCTTCCCACATATTCATTTACTTGTCGCTGCTTGCCAAAATAAAAAAAAATGCGACCACAAATAGATTTTCTATTTTTGGAGCTGGACCATTTATTAGGAGCACTTTTGAAATATATATACCATTAGGTTATGCATTTCACCTCTCTGAGCACAGAGCATACTGTGGGAACAGCTGGAGCAGCAGAATGTCAGGTGCACTGACAGTCAAACTTAACTGCTCATTCTAATTTTTTTTTTAAATTTTGCATTCACTTGGAGCAGCTGCTCCTTATCTGTTGATCTGATTTGATCAGCTGTGAACGGATCAACAGATCTATTATCCACCCTGTCAGTCACAAACTGCTGCTGTGGAAAAAAAGAACTCATAGAGAGCTTTGCCTGTGCTGCATTCATGGACCCTACACTTTCACCACTGTACTGACAGTGGAGGAAGAATACTCAGATACTTTACTTCAGGAAAAGAATCAACACACAGTTTCAAAATACTACATTACAAGTAAACTTCCTGAATTAAAAATGTTACTGTTAATATCAGTAAAACTGCAGAAGTATTAACAGCAAAAGTGTAGCTGAAGTAGAAGTATTCATTGTGCAGAACAACTCCTTCAAAGTCTTATAGATTTTTTTTATCTGCGACATATGCATGTGAGAGCATTTTAAAGTTGTAGGTCATCAATATAGAGCAAATTTTAGATACTGAATATACTACTGAGTAGATAAACTTTGTAGTACTGCATCATTAGCATATCATGTGTTTTTTAATGTAAAAAGTAGTAAGTGTCAAATAAATGTAGTGAAGTAAAATGTACAACATTTTCCTCTAAAATATTATAATATGCACTGGAGGGGACACATGAGGATCTGTCCCCACCAGTGCATATTATAATTACTGACTAGTAGGGGTGGGGGGGAAATTGATACAGTATGGCATTGTGATATTTTGCATGGCAATAGTTTATCAAAATATAAAATATGTTCAACATTAAATATATTCAACAGGCAACCACACACACCACAGTTCAAAACCATTAACAAATGTAATTACAATCATGAATTAAATGTTATATTAAAAATGTATATAAAGATAGATAAAATATAAAAATTGCCATTATTATTGCCACCATTGTACTGTAGATATGTGTGGCTTATGCAAGTGGTGTTGTCGTTGTGCAAGTAGTGTTGTCATAGTGGAGCAGAAGCAGTTGCTTGACTGCTATGGGTAGATATAATTAATGTCAAACACTGTCTCTAAAAAGTGTAAAATTCGTGATTAGTAATGCAATACAATATCGTCTTCCACTGAAAACTGATGTATCGGTGTCTAAGTAACATTTTGGTTGAAGTGGATCTCGTTCCATCTATTTCATACTCTCTTTTTGAATCGCATCTATGAACTTGAGCCAGTTACATGAGAACAGGCAGTGTTTTAGTAACTTTCTTGGTATGCAGTGCGTTGCCTCATGTGCTGATCCTTATAGTTTACTAGAGATTACGGGTAGTGTGCCAAAGTTCAGAGCTAAACGTCAAAGCTCATTTAACTACTTCACCAGCATTCACAAAGTATCATTGAAAGTCTCAGGGGTCGCACGGTGGAATATTGCGCAACCTCAGCGGTATGCGTAAAATTAGTCCGGATGAAACCAATGACAAACCGATCTGATGATGAAAAAATTACCTCGGTCATTATATTAGTTTTACGAGTCAAATTTGGTGCTTTTAAAAATTTAAATGATGAAATTAAGTCCGTATAAACTTCCTCACCTTCGTCTGTGAAGCGAAAGCTGCGCAGGAAGAGCAGACAGTCGTGCAGCCCGGCGAACAGCGAGAAGCCGCCGCTGAACGGGTTGTCCCTGAAGAACAGCTCGAACACGGCGGGCTCCTGGTGCCGCCCGGTCCGCCAGTACGCGTACGCCATGGTGAACTGGTACAGGTCCGTCAGCAGCGGCGGCACCCGATCCCGAATAGACCGCTCCATTAGCCCGCATGTGTTGCCGGACGGCGCTGCCATGTTATTCAAGCCCTGGTCCCAGGTTCACTAGAGCCGAGATCTCTGGGACTTGGAGTCCTCCGAAGCCCCACTGACTCCTTCACTCACGGAGAGGCAAATAACCTGAAGGCACAAGGCGTTAAGTGTGTTGGATGATAAATGCTGCATTTCCAGTTTCATATGTTACCTGTAGCGATGAAAATATTTTAATAGATGGTGTGATATTTATAACCTAATATGTCGTACTTTAGCGTATTCAGACCATCACGTGTTCAAAAGAAGCGGAAAAGGGTCGATTCACCCAACTGATTGGTGTAACTCAATTTAGATTTATAATTAATTTAGATTACATTTATGATTTCTTTTACCTTTTCCATGGACGGTTGCCTATGTTGCCTTGTGATATTCTGGCAGAGAGACTGAAGGTGGACTCAAAACTTTTACTCTGTATCCTGTAAAAAATGTAAACCTTGCAGTCAAACTGTAATGTACACTGTGAAATCTGACAAGTTGATCTTACTTAAAATAATATAAGAAACTGATTGGCAAGAAAAAGTAATATCTTAATTTATGTTTGTTTACTTTATATCTCATTGTTACCTTTACTCAAAATGTAGCTGTATATAGCTACTTTTGTGAAGTTGTTGCAGCTTAAAAATGGGAAGTTTAATAAATCAATCTTTCTGAGTTTAAGCTACTTCAGTAAACAAAGTTTATGCAACATATCTTTATTCTGCTGGGTGCAAAGTAGGCAATCACATTTGTATTTTCTTAAATGTGTTAACAAAACAGAACCTAAAAATGACAGGAGGAGTTATCTTGTTCTTATAATATATAAGTGTTAGCAAGCTCACTAAACACATTTATTCTGACATAACTTGATCAGGGCCAAGAGGATTTTGCCAATGATGAAGTTAGGAGATCTGTGAGTTCTGTTTTGTTAACATGTTTAAGAAAATGCAAATTTGATTGACTACTTTGCAACTAGCAGCATACAGATATGTAGCACAAACTTACTTTACTAAAGTTTCTAAAATCTAGAATAATTGGTTGAAACTTGTCATTTTTCAGTAGCAAACTTTTAAGTAAACTTAAATAGACATAAAGTACACATAAATTAAGACTAATATTTTTTTAAACCAAAAGTCTTAAATAAAATCGACCTGTCAGATTTTACAGTGTAGTAAACGTACAAACAACTTGTAAATAAATGAACTTTGGTATGAAGATGATGATGGCCCTTTACATGTTTTTTTTAATGTAGATAAGTTTATGAGAAAGATGCATTTGGAGTTTTGAGTTTTGGAACTCAATTGCAAGGTGACAACATAAGTCAGATACATGTGTTTGAGTTGAAGTATACAACAGCACACAATGCAAATATAAATGCACATTAAGGCAAAGAACTATATTTGAGTAAATGTATTTTGTTAATTTCAGAAAGAGGGTAGTCACAATTTCTGCTAAAACAGTTCTTGTCAAGAATGGTACATAACAAAAAAGCAAACAAGACATTCATATTATGTTACTTTGATAACGATGGATCTGCCTGTGTACATTCACTAATTTATTCTAAAATGCTTCTTAGAAGATGTCAATGGCACACTCAATGTGCCAAGGAACTGCTGTATTTTTTAATCAAATTTGCCAATATTATCTACTTTTTACTTAGGGTTAAAGATCTAGTGTGTAGGATTTAATGGCATCTAGTGTTCAGGCTGCAGAATGCCACCAACTGAAATTTCTCCCATGTGCCAAACATGTAGGTGAACAACGCATAAACCCAAATCGCCCTGTCTACAGCCAGTGTTTGGATTGTTTGTTCTGTGCTACTGTAGAAACAACATGGCGGAAGTGCCAAACCGTGCAACAGCTTCCTGGTTCCTGGTTCTTTCCATGGACTGTATATAAAGATGGACGACATGACGGTTCCCCCAAAATGAGGTTATTGAATCTGGATCGCCCCCTGGTGTCTGACTGCAGTACAGGTCCTAAGACCCTTCCCTCCGTGTTACTGAATGGTCATAGGCTGAACTAAAAAGTCAAAGTACACGGCAAATAAATTTTCCCAAAGATGGTCTCTGTCACTGAAGGTAGTTCTCATCACCCTGGTGTTTGTTCAAGTATTTGTTTTCATGATATGTTTGGTTTTAATTAGTTATTAAATTATACAAAAGGGGGCTTTTCCACCATGATTGACAGCTGTGACAGCTGTTAACCTCACTTCAGCATAGCGGGGGTAAGCGGTGGCGCATCGTCCATCTTTATTTACAGTCTATGGTGCTTTCCCATAGAAAAATCAGTGGATATATTTTTGTAAGTCTTATGACCCCTGTGAAATGACTCGTTTTACTCCTGAGATTTGATCCATCTGGTCCGATAACATTTTTAAAGTCTGTAAGAGCTGCACGATTAAATCATTTTCCCCTCATTTATGTCAAAACAGGGTTAAAGTGGAATTTTAGCCTAGTGCACCTGCTCTATCGGCCCAGTGGTGCTTGGGTAAAGTTGAAGACTGGGTAAGTTTACGTATGGAAATTAAACTTTTTTAGCTTCATGCACCACAGAGCAACCTTCATGGAAATAAATGGGGCCTTGCCTACAATACTGTATTTATTTACATCTCTTTCTGCCATCATGAGGGGGTTCTGCTCTATATGTAGATTTCAACAACTAATTCTATGATTATGAAAACTCAAAAATTCTTAGTTTCAGGTGTTTATAAATTAATGTAATAAAGATATGAATAATATATTGCATTTCTGCAAATACATCCCCATAAATCCTACACACTAGAACTTTAATTAAGGTTTTATCTGAGTCTGAACTTTAATCTTTACAAATGCAAACACAGTCTGAGCTTAAAGCACAGCAGTGAGGAAAATGAAACGGAATAAATGTGCGTTGTTCTCATCTCGAATGTGTCCTAACATATTAGCGAATACATAAGAGCAGCTTTCAGCCTCTTACCGTCACTCAGTTGCCTTAGCGGTAGCCTCTCTAACCTAGGGGTCAGGATGATAAATATAGTCATAATTGAGACAATTAATGAGAAAAGAAATTGAAAAAGATATATTTCTGTTACATTCAATTACAGTGCAATAATCTTTTTCTTTTTTTCATTGTGACACACTGGATAGCTCTTCAGATAAATATGATTCAAATGAATCCAAGGAATCTAAAGGGAAAACTTGCTTGAACTGCAACTTGTAATAGTGAGAGAGGATGCTTTGTTTAACAGGTGAAAAGTTAAAAAAAAAAAAAAAGTCAGGAACTCACTGCATCGCCAGTGAATATGACAGTCTACCTCTCACACATCACTTAAATTAGGTTAGGACACATCAGCTCAGGCTTCAAACAGTATCAGTCACACTGCCATCAAAGTGGTGAGAATGTGGTCATCTTTTCCCACTGACTCTATAGGACACTGATGGTGTATGTGGGCAGCATTTCAAAATCTAAGGTACATCTTTCTCCAATTGTGGTCATTATCCAAGTTCTCCCTGTTCCCCGCTGCCATCCTCTACAGCGAGGAAACATCCTGCAAGCTCATTGGTCAGCAAGTGCTTCTGCCCTTTCCAGACAAAGTGTGTAGGCTGTCCCGATTGGCCGTGCTCTGAAGCATAAACAAAAAACGGGCTAAGCTCGATGGCCAGGGCTGACCTGACCAAACCCACACCGCCCCCGCGCTCTGAGCAGGGGTGGTAAACCCGTCCTGTGACAGGATGCATGTACAGCGCCTCTGGGCGGAACGGAGCGGACAGCTTCTCTGCCCCGCCGCAGTACGACAGCAGCTCCTGATCTCCCATGATTCCAGGCAACAGGTGGGTGAAGACCACAGGACGGTCATCGCAGCGCAGGAAGTTCCTCTCCCTGCCACACAGGGACAAGAAGGGGAAGTCCTCCTCATAACGGCCGCTCTGATTTGCGCGCAGCCGATTGAAGAAGAAGACCAGGAACTGTTTGTCTGGTAATAAAGAAACAGGGATGACAAGGCTGCTGAGTAATAGAGCAAGAGAAATATCATACAATAACAATTTTAGTTTTGCTCTATTGTTAGTAATTAGTAGGATGATAAATATGTTTGATATAAACTCAGAACCCAACTTTTCGCAAAAGCCTTCAATGCCTGTCTTCCACTGCCTCCCAAAATCTGAACTGCCATGCCTTTTAATATTAATATCTGCTCTGTTCATGTAAGCATTTTTCAGTATTCTGTATTTTCTATTTTGCATTTCATGTAAAGTGTCTTTGAGTACCTAGAAAAGCGCTATATAATTCCTATCTATTACTATTATTATTATTATCATTATTATTATTTGAGGTATTGGCAGTTGTTTCATTCATTGAATGTTTAGAGATGGACTGACACATCTTTGGTTTTAGTCTTTTTTATGGAATCTGTTGAACATAACAACAATAAAGAAAATTGACAACCTTATCTTTGAGAGAGAGCAAGATCCAGTTTTAAAAACCTCAACTATGTTATGTTATTCTGATTACATAATGAATATTGCTAAGTAAATTCAAGTTTTACCAAATCACCACACAAGAAACCTGATGCTATAGCCTGTAATATTCCAGGTTTCTGTAGATAATGTGCAGAGGTGGGGAGGAACGGGTGGATGACAGAGGATTTATCCTGCTATGCTTCTATCTATTAAAATGTAAATCGTCTCTTCTTGCTTCTATATGCATATACATATTTACAAAGCTTGTAATACTGTCAGACTGTTCCTTTGGGGTGTTGAGATATACTCAAATACTTGAGTTCTGCTCTATAATGTGGAGGTAATTTGGGGATATTCAATTTCCAGAGAGGATAAATTTGGACTGACTTGTAAGCTCTTTATGGGTTGAGTGTGTGTTGAGTGCATGTTTACCTTTGAAGCAGGTTACAAAGTTCTTCACTTTCGTGTCATCGAGGAAAAGCTGTAAGAGAAGCACACAATTACATGTCATGCTAGCATGATCATCGATTGTGTAATTACTATATTTCTGAAGGTTTTGTTTGGTGTCAGTTTCCACACTCTCACCTGTCCTTGGTGGTCAATATAGTAGAAGTATTCTCGGATACGTGGTTCCGGACTCTGGCCCTGGGTGTATGTGGCGGTAGTTCTGGAGGTGGTGCAGCCGGCGGGCAGGCAGGGCAGAGCGGTCAGACCTCTGCGGCTGAGAGCCGCTGCCCGGAGGAACAACATGACCGGACAGGAGCACGGACGGTAATAATGTCCCGGAGTAAACGTAGAAACCCAGAGGACGACTGGCGTGTTGGTAAAGTTACACTATGCCAGCTTTGCCCTCATGTTATTGTTTACAGAGCTATAACCCGGAAGTATTCTGTTAAAGCAACATTGTCAGTTTTTAGCTGCTGCCCCCTAGTGGAGAATACGTGCACTGCACCATGCATAAACAAAAAAAGCAGAGCTGAAAAATATTTATAGAAAACGTATATAAGCTCTTATTTCAATTCATCTTTGCGTATGAATAAAATGGTTACGAGTAGGGTTATATTTGAAAATAAATGTTAAAGATTAAGTACGTGCAGAACTGAATTAGGTGCCCTTCTTTCCCGTTTTTTTTCAACACACTTAATTAACATTTATCTATAGCAGAGACAAACTGCTGCTAAAGCTGACCAACACTGACAATCCCTCTTCACAGATAAAAAAAAGCACACAAAAACAACTTGCAGGTTATATTGTATTTAAACCGAGCTATTCAGCAGTCAAACATATATCTAAATTTAAATGTATCTAATTGCTTTACTGAGTTTAATGTAGGGAGAAAAAAACAAAAAAATTAAAAGACTTGGATCAGGACCTTTGACTGAGTCTTGTGTACAAAATATATATGAATCCTTGGCCCCCTGGGCCTCTATGTTCCCTGGAGACCTGTTTGATCTTCCATCCTTGAATATCTATCTTGTTAGATACTAACTGAGTCTGTTATCATTAATCTCACAATGTCACTTTTACCTTGTAATTCTTGTCTTCAAATGCATTTTATAGTTTCAATTTTCACATCTAGTTTTATTTGAGCTTTATGTACCTATTATTTATTTTTTGCTTTTTCTGTTTATCTGTACTTGTTTCTGACCTTTTGCTGCAAAAAACAAATGTATGACCCCTCATGCTTAACAATCAAAGCTTATATCATCTTATACTGCTAAGACAGAGAAAGCATCAACTCCTCACATCAGAGAGGCTGCAACTAGCAAATGGTTTGGTATTCTTGCTTAAATAATGACTTCAACAATTAGTGGACCAATTATTTGACTAATCGCTCGATGGTTGCAGCTCATAGTTTGTTTTCAACAAACGTATATGAATCCATGAGCCATAAACAGTGTGAGCAGCCCACACATTGTGTAATAAAACTTGGAATGTGTGATCCCAAGCAGAGAGATGTTAATACTGTTGAGTGAACACAACAGGGCTCTTCAGGGAGCTGCATGTACATTTCTTGGCTGACAAAAGAAGCACATAAACAACAACATTCCTCCACAACACACACACAGACAGACACACAGACACACACAGACAGACAGACAGGCTTCTGCTCATGTTAAAAGGCCAACACCCCCTAAAACAGAGTATAAACAGAGGCCTCTTTGGCTTCACAGTTGGACACTGACAACACACAAAGCGGCTGATTCACAGGAGCTGGTAATGACTTGAACTTCAGCCAAAAAAATCCTCATTTGTGAAGCTCCAGCTGTGAGCAGAGGACACATCCATCTACCTGACCCTGAAGCCTCTTCCTCCCCCTTCTCCTCCTCTTCCTCCTCCTCCTCCTCCTCTTCCTACCCCTCCCTCAGG
Organism: Plectropomus leopardus; assembly: GCF_026936395.1. Lineage (NCBI taxonomy): Eukaryota > Metazoa > Chordata > Actinopteri > Perciformes > Serranidae > Plectropomus > Plectropomus leopardus. The sequence continues at coordinate 6,395,939 of NC_142180.1, forward strand.
TAGGGTGGAGCTGTTCGTACCTGGATAGTAAAGCGATTGAAAAATGGCGTTATAGTCGGACTTTGGAGTGCTTTCATCGACACATATTCACAGTAAGTTTATCTTTGATAACTTGGGGTCGAATGAACACTTCATTAGCCAGACAAACCTGTTTAGGCTAATTTCACAAGCTAACGTTTACATACCATAAAGGCTACGGAGGAGGAAAGGAGCCATGTTTCCCTTTTTTGACCACTATTAAAAGTTCAGACCTTCTCCGGTGTTGCTCGACATTAAATTTAGAGGCCTTCGTTGCAAACAAAAGTATGTTTTTCAACAAAAATACACTTAAATTGTGATACTTGCATACGCCTTAAGCGTTATTGTCTTGGCGTTTACGGCGCTCGCGCTCCGTCTGTTATTTGAAATTAACGTTAAAAACTACGATAATATTCGTAAAACACCTTTATACAGCAGAACTGTTTACGCGGTAAGTTTCTAAACTGTTCAAAGGTCAGTTTTGTGTCCAAACCTTTTCGGTTTCGGTCAGCAGGTATGAGTCAGCCGCCCCGTTCAAACCGGGGACACCGGGAGAGAAACGGAGACCACCGACACTACCGGGACTCCCACGATGACAGGCGGTCATCCCCCGACAGGTGTGTTCACGTGCTGTCTGTGAAGATGAAGACAGTCAGCTGTTTCTTCAGTAGTTTAATTTTTTATTTCACCTGTGACCTGAGGTCATAAATAAATGGATGTCAGTGGGGTTTTTTTTAACTCTCTGCTTTTAATAATCTTTTCTCATTTTTTTGAATTGGTTATTCTTGAATAGTTTTAATATTTAGCATTTAAAAATCAAGCTTTAAAAATTATTATATATTACGCATTACAGTTTTTGTCATGATGTCACTATGTTTTAATGGAAAAAAAGAGAGAAAAAACTAATTATTTTCAATATAGTACAGGCTTAGTAGATTTATTATTATTATTATTATTATTGCAGCCTGATATATGTCAATTATTTGCAGCAACTTTGATTGTGACAGTGCACCTATTGGAAATAGCATGTATTTGCTCTATATGCCAAAAAATGTTTAAAAGAAAAGATGTCATTATTTGGAAAATGGTAAAAATTACAAATTCCATAGGAAAAGCCCAGAATGACACACAGATATAATACAGTGCATGTTTTATGCTTTGATAGCTTTCAAAAATTGCAGTTTAAATGGGTTACAATGGGGCACCCCAACAGTATGAATGTAACAATTTTGTTTCCACATTGAATTTTAGACTCAATGTTGGCGCTGAGCTGAAAATTCCATGTTAAAAAAAACCCCTATATTGCCAAAATGTATGCCATATGCATGAACACAGTCAAAATTATTAAAACAAATGAGGAATGAAAAGTGCATAAAAAAGAACCAAACAGTCCCTACAGGTTAGATAAATATGCCCATAAAGACAGAGAAACCTCTATACAATTAAACATTATAACTATTTACATTAGGCCAGGAATCATTCACCAGGAGCCTGATAATAGCCTGCTTAAATAGTTTTTATATCAATGTATATTTGTTTCTATTTTGACCTAAACAAGCTCAATCCCTGACCACGGCACACTGTCAGCCTATTATTGCAGGGGACATTGTACAGGGTATCATCAGTTAAGCCAATATTCTCATATACTTTATAACCGCAGTTCATTATCTTACAACTGTCTTATTGTATTTCATTTATCTACTTCCTTGAATGTCTAATATGTTTGGGGTGATTTATGTGTTAGATACTGTTACACTCCAACTTGTGATAATCTAACTACTGTATAAATTGGACTCATTAAGCAACTACAAAGTTATGTCAAGTTTTAGTATAATTTTTACTCTTAACTTAACTTAATTTTACCGACAATGTTACTGTAAAATTTGAAATCGGAAAAGCAAAAAAGTCGCTTAGGGGTTTTGACCATTTTCTTTTAGGAAGCTAATATTTCACAAGTATTTACATCTGAATAAAAATAACTTCTCAGCGTAAAACAAAAACATTGAGAGGTTCAGTGCTACAGTAGCAGCAAGTGTCCACATTTTCTATATCAGTGAAAGTGTGCTGGAAACATAAATGGTAGATAACTTCCTTAGTGTTATTATGTATGTGTCTCTGTGTCCCAGGTCTTCCTCTCGACCCCCGTACTACCCCAGAGAAGCCGACTCCCCTCCCAAACATGCGCGAGAAGTCCCCCGAGTGGAGCACCATGAGTCCAAATGCACACACATTTGCTCCAGGAGAGGTAAGCCAGCATCACAGTGGAAGTATCTGTGTCCAATCAAATGAAGGCTCTCAATAGAAGCTGCTGCGTCACAGGGCGGACTTTGGTTTCAGTCTCACTGTAGCGCACTCCTTCCTTCTGGGAAGACTGGACAGACCGGTTTTCTGGTGTTTACAGGCCTCTTTTCTCACAGTTTAGACTTTGGCATAGTAACATGTCCCTTTGGTAAAGGAGAGAGCTGATAACCTGATATCTGAGTCTAATTGATTAATCGCATGCTTCTGCTCAGTTCTACATAAAGAGTCCATCCTTTAGGAATGTTAATAACAAGACATTTTATTTGGTTGCTGAAGTCATTTGAGATTTTTGTTTGCAGCTTCTCAAATGTTAGGACCTCTGGCTTTAGTCTCTGTTATGCCATTGTGAATGCAATAAATTTGGGTCTTGGATTTTTAAACAGACAGATCACTGCATTTGAAGGCATCATGTTGGGCTAAGGGGACTTGTGACAGGCATTTTTGCATTTTTTTGGACATTTTATGAAATGATAAACTAATAGAACAACTTTTTATGAACAAAATTATTTGTAACCCTACAAATGCAAACATGACCATATAATGGTTAACATTAGCACTGATACATTAGGCACAAATCACCACCTATATATAAAAAAAGAACATACATTTAGGGAATTATTGGAGAGACAGTTCACCCTCAAATTAAAAACATATATTTCTCCTTTTACCTGTAGTGCTATTTATTAATCTAGATTGTTTTGGTGAGAGTTGGAGATATCGGCCTTCTCTCTAATTTAATGGAACTAGATGGCAATGGGCTTGTGGTGCTCAAAGTGTCAAAAAACACATTTCAACAACTCAGCAGCAATGTCTCTTTACAGAAATCATGACCAACTCACAAAAGATAAGTGTAATGAAAATAGTTTTAACTTGAAACTATCCATACAATGACGTCTTTGGATTATCTTGAGTAACCAGGTTTTTAGTTCTGGAAAGAGACATTGCTGTTGAGTTTATAAAATGTGTTTTGTTGTTGTTTTTGGCACTGTGAGCGCCACAAGCTGAGTGGCATCTAGTTCCATTTTATTGGAGAGAAGCCAGACGTCCCTATGGGCAAAATCACCAGTACTCTGCACCAAAACAATCTAGATGGATAAATAGCACTACAGTGAAGAGGAAATATTTGTATTTTTGATTTTAGGATGAACTGCCCCTTTAAGGATGCACATATCAAACTTAAAGGGCCTCAAGGAAGACTGCCTTTGTTAATATTGTAAATACATTTTGCACATTTCCACAAAAATCTGCAGCAGTGCTGTATGGTACAGTAAACACTTGGTGCTGTGGGGCCCACAGGCTGTTGTCCAATTCGTCCTGTTGGTAATCCCTCCTAGGACAGACTAGTTAGTAATGATTGATGAGCAATTCTCACTGGGGTGGATGGATGCAGTGAACACAAGATTCTTGAAACTCCCATAATTATAATAATAATAATAAGAAGAAGAAACTTTATTACAGACTCAATGGTCCAGATAAGAGCAAGACAATACATACAAAAGATAATAAAAGACACATAGAAGTACCATACACAACATATCCACAATGCAATAAGATCACTTAATAAAAAAAGATTAAAAAAAAAAAAAAAATCCCCAATTCAATATGTACAGATCACTTAGAAAACAATTTAAAAAAGTCAATGACCACAGAGGAGACGACGATACCAATGCTTCCATATCCTGGACATATAGCGTGTAGTGCTCAATTTGACGCTTGTCAAAGCCATGATTATACAGTTCTGAGTTGTTCAGCCGACCTATAAATTTATACATCAAATTTCTCAACCAGGCTTGCAGTGTATTAAGACCTGCAGACACGAACATCTCGCTGGCGCTACACCAACGTGGTCTCCTCAGAAGTCTCAAAGCATCATTGTAAGCTACCTGAATTTTACGCAGGCTTGCTTTGCTGTAATTAGACCACAAGTGGGCAGTATAGAGAGGAATTAGTTTACTGTATTATGGTGTATTTTACTTTTGTAGGCATTCTTGTTTTTCACACTTGTTTTTTTTCTTTTTTGTGTACACCATGGCAGTGAAGGAACACATTTTGTACACTAAGCAGACTAAGGTTTATGAAGGGGACAATAACACATTGCATCTCGATCTGAATTTGTGATTTCACCTGTTTCAGGCATCGTGCTGATCTGCGCTGTTCTGACAAACAGCCTGGTCCTGATCTGCGTGGTTGCAGCTCAGATGGTGACGTCAGGCATGTCTTCCATGGGCGGACTGGGCGGCTTCAACATCAACTCCAACTTTAACCTGCAGGGCACTGAGCTGCAGCAGGTACGAGACCTGGACATGCAGTACAGCCAGATGAGGGCGCCGGGCATCTACGGTGGCATCGCCTTCAGCCTGACCTTGGGGGTCCTCTCGCTGCTGTTTGTGGTCGCTGGGAACAAACCGCCCCACCTGATGTCCAGGAAGCTTCTGTACGGAGCGCTGGTGTTTCAGGCAGTGGGAGCGGTGGCGTACGTGGTGGCCGTGGGGCTCTACCTGCACTTTGTCATCGGGGTCAACGCCACAGATGTGTGTCAGCAGCGCGAGAGGCTGTACGCCAGGAACGGCTACACCTGGATGAACTGCGATGTGAGCGGGGCGGATGCCGCCGTGGCTCTTTTTGGTCTCATCACGGCCATCCTGTACACCGCCGGCACGGTGCTCACCTTCCAGACGATCCGAGGGGTGAGGCGCTACCTGGAGGAGCGGAAACGCAGAGAAGCAGAGAAACAGCGAGCCAGAGCCAACCCACAGAGGGCCCCGCTGAGGGCTGAAACCACCTCAGTGTGAGAGAATGGACATCAGGGGCCTGTATCACATAAAGAGCAGTGGGTTACTAATGTGACTGAGGTCCTCTGGTACCAGGAAGCTTGCTCACTTTTAACCAGGGTAGATCACCATGGAAACCTATGCTGCACAGCTAACCTGGGAGCATCAGATTACCCACTGACCAGTCAGATCACTGAAAAATGGAGTCATTTTTCCAACAGGATCCTGACCTGGATAACAGTAGTGAGTTTACTGTAACTATTATTGATTTTAAACCCTTCTTCCAGCACTGCAGTTCAGGATAACATGAGTTTTTAAGCTTTCTGCACTCTAAGAGACAATAACTGCAAACTAAAATGTTTGTCGGGACAAAACTACACACACACACACACACAGAGTAAAATTTTAATATAACTTTTTGGTACCACACTGTATCTCAATCTAGTTGTTTGATTTTTAATTTGTATATTTTATCTGGCTAAACAGCAGTGTTTGCTGCTGCTGGATATCACCGTTTTATCTCAGAGAGCCATGAAGTTGAACTGTCTTTGTGATACAAGTCCAGTCTAGGAAGATTTAATTTCAACTGTTTGTATGTTGGATTATACTGTGTGAACTATAGCAGGGATTTATGTAAATGTTTTTAACATGGATACTAGTATAATTAATGTGCTTTTATATCAAAGTGTGATTTTATAATGCAAAGTTTTTGATACTGAACCTGTATAAGAATGTATCTACTCCAATTAAACCTCCATCAATGTGATTCTATTGAAGACTGTTGTTTACAATTACAAGTGTGATAAACAAAACAGCCTACAGGGGGCACCTGAACTCAATACAACACTGCTGTTATGTTCGCTCTCTGTCCCCTTCAGAGGCTTCCTGCCAGCCATGACATCACTGCTGTATGTCCCCCCTCCTGTCTCTGCTGTCTCACAATGGGCCACACATACACAGAGGGCACAGCAGTGACGTAACTGCTGGACTGTGCAATCGGGGACTTAATTACTAACAAAAGAAATTCTCTCGTGTGAGGTAATAACCCAAGTTCTAATTTTACCATTTCGGATAACACAATGCAGTGATTGTATCACAGCAGCACTAATAAGACAATGTGACCTTAGCTGGAGGAAAGGCAGGCCTGTTGCTTGGTGATGTGTATGTCTTAAGTATGGACATTTTCTTTTTTAAGATTTTGAAAAGGGTCAGTTCACCCACTGTACAAATGTTTAATGGTAAGCAGTGATGCAGCTTTACCGTAATGTGTTCTAGCAATTTATGATTATTTTCATTATCAATCAGACACAAAAAGCTTTTTGAAGGAATCAGCTTTGGAATTTTGACATTCTCTATATCAAACAAACAGAAAAAAATAAAAGAGAGAGAGAAAAGATTGTTAAATTAATTAGAAAATTATTGTTAATCATTTGGTGCCAAAACAGTAAAAAAAACAAGTCTAAATTCCTAAAAAGGATTCAATTCACAATGATACAAAATAGGAAAAAGCAGTAAATACTCACATTTGAGAGGCTGGAATCAGAAATTGAAAACGGCTTGAACAATTAACAATTCCTTAAAATGCATTTTATCTACAAATTGTTTCAGCTCTTGAATAGAATTTTGATTGTCACACTAAAAGCAGAGAACTGGAGCACCTAGTAGCTCACCTGGTAGAGTGTGCACTCCATGTACAAATGCTGTGTCCTTGCTGCAGCAGCGGCAGGTTTGAGTCCAAGCGAAGCGCTTTGCTGCAAGTCATCTTATCTTAAAAAAAGCCAATGAATATTCATACAAAAAGCAGAGAACTTAAACAACTTTTTTACATATGTGAAAAAAACAGGCCAGATTAGCCAGATCTTGGGATTTTCTTGCGTTGCCTTGAGAAAATCAAATGTGATGTTTCAGTGTCTTGAGCACCAAAAACAAAAAAATTGCATTGACCTCCACTGTGCTGGGGAGAGATGTTTCAATTGCAAATGTGTAACTCGTCACAAAAAAATCCCAAACTATCAGCATAGCAACATCACAACAAAGCCTTTAAAAGCTCTTGACAAAGTCTAACAGATGGCTGCACAGATTATCTTTTACTTGTAAGTGTCCACCCTCCACAAGAAGTCAAAGTCAATGTATTGTGGTTATCTGAAAACTTTAATTTATTATATAGCAAAAGTAGCTCTCTTGTGCGATTTGCCATTATCGAGAAGTCTGTAACACTGTTCTGAGAACATTCATTGAGCTGGTAATAACTGTAGGACCCCCCCGCCCCCGTTCAGCATTTACTCACCACTGCAGCACCACTCTGAACTCTGCACACCCCCGAGAACACGAACCTGGAATATCAGCCTTTTGACATAATCATCTTTTCTCTCAGAGAATATTAGTACACTTTAGTGACTAGGTCACTTTAAAGTATTAAACTCCTAGGAGTTAGTTTAACAGCTCTACTAACTCCGACAAATGTAAGGCTGTCAGCCGCGAAACAAACAGGAAACGCCTGCTACAACACAAAAACACAATGGTCCATGTCTCAAAGTACCATTTTTACATACAGACTCAATAGTCTAATTAAAAGCAGTCAAAGTGCTTCTCCAAATGAAAGATATGGTAAAAATCAATTACATGTGAAGATTTAATCAACATAAAGTGTTATAAAAATTGCATTGCGTTTCAAGGGGCATAGAGTTAACAGTAGAAAATAAAGTAGGTAACAAAACACAGTCTCTCTGGTCCAGAAGCGTCTTCAGATTACTCTGAGGGTTTTGGAGGGAGCCGTGCAAGACCGACCGTCCTGATTTCACAGTTCTCCATCTGAAATCCAAGATAAGAAGTTGAAACCGGCTGCTGAAAAGCTGGGCAGAAGTTAAAGGGGTGTGACAAAATAGTCTGCAGGTTTCTGGTAGCTGTGTGCTTGCTGCTGGTTGTGTGTTTGAATTTGTTCTTGCTGCTGCTGCTGCTGCTGCTGCTGCTGCTGCTGCTGCTGGATGATCTGCCGGACTTCCTCCTCCAGCTCTGGCGGGATGATGAGCTGGTCATCGGGGTCCGGCTGGGCAGGAGCATTGAAGTAGCCCCCCAGCTTCCTGACAGGGGCATCAGCCGCCTCCTCTATGAGGTCCTGGTTCCTTCCTTGGCAGGCGACGGAGCCGTTAGCTCGAGCCCGGCGTCCCAGAGTCCCTGACTGAGCCTCCCCGCTGAGGCAGGGAGAGGAAGGAGGGACGGGGGAAGGAGACGGGGAGGCGAAGGGAAGAGGTGAAGGCTGGTGATGCTGAGCGATGGCGGGAGGGATGTTTGTGCTTGGTTGAGTGTGTGTTTGGGTTGCGGAGCAGTCATGGCGGCGCAGACAGTGGACGTCAGCCTCCACCTCTACACGGCTGCCATTAGAGAATACGCCAGCGATGGGCTCCTCGTCCTCGCTGTCGACCCCGTTGTCAGACAGAGCGCCGGAGAACTGTCTGTGGAAGCTTCCACCTCCGCAGGCCGGTCTCCGCACGCCGGCTCGCCCTGGCAGGTTCAGGTGGGACGTCAGGGGCTCGGTGTGAGGCGGCGGCTCCTCTGAGGACGCCGTCGATCCCACCTCGCTGCTCATTTCAGACGTACTGAACTCACTGCTCAGCTCGCTCACTGTTCCTGAGGAGGCCGGCGGCAGCGGTATGCCGCCGTCACCGCTTGCTGAGTAGGGGTGTGTGCTGGTGTGTGCGCCCAGGCCAGGGCTGGGAGGGGGAGGCGGCGGCTCGCAGAAACAGCAGCAGTCTTCTGTGATGCTGAGCTGGACGACGACGGCGCTGAGGCTGTCGGAGCAGCCGTAGCTCTGAGCCAGAGTCACCAGCTTTTTAGCTGCAGCCAGAGCGTCTGGTACGTTCCTGACCGCCTCTACCGCCTCGCTGGGAGACAACATGTCCCACAAGCCCCGGCTGCCCAGGAGGAAGAACTCGTCCTGCGGGGTGAGAGTCACTGTGGAGACGTGGGGTCTGGGGGTCACAGACGGGCACAGGAAGGAGTAACCCATAATTCTGGTGGAGTCTGTTACACCGCTCACTTTGTTATCCTGCAGAGGACAAGGACAAAGAGCTGTTATGTCGTTTTTTTCAGACAAAACCTCAAATGTACACAAACTCCATCCATAAATGACAAATCGATTAATGTGGCAACTGTTTGTTTGATTTATGGATTATTAATTAAGTCTATAAAATGTCCAGAAATAGTGAAAATAATTGTAAATTTCAACCCTAATATATTCATTAACAGAATTTAATTTAATCTATTTATTTTAAATTACTTTTAAAATTAAACTTGTAGTTGTGTAGTCTAGAAAATATCCCCCCACAATTAAAAAAAAGTTATCACAGCTCCTCAGAGATCAAGGTAATGTCTTCAAATTGACCAAAAGTACAAAATCCAGAGATAATCAATTTACAATAGAGCTGCACAAGATGAGGAAAACATGCAATAAAGTTGTTGAATCTAGCAATGACATTACTTTGGATAAATAAACATATTAAGTGTACTTAGTTTTGCGTTTTTGCTGCTTTAGGTCTACTGCTACAATATAAACTACTTGTTAATTAAAAAAAAACATACAATTTTTTCTAACACATTCAAGTGTTAGAAACAATAAAGTAGAAAAGTTACATTTTCAACGTGCAGTTTTCTATTGATACTCTCTTTCAACTATCTCAAAGTCTTTCACAATGTGATTCTTGCACAAATTGATATTGCGATAACTTTTTTTTAACAATAGATTTTGCAGCCCTAATTTCCAATGACAGAGAACAGAGAAGAGCCACAAATCACATTTAAGAGGCTGAAAAAAAAGACTTTCTGAATCCTTTTGCTTTATAAATAACTTAAAGGATTCATTGATTATCACCATTTGATTTGCCTGCTGTCAATCGGCAAATCTATAAATCAACTCATTGTTCCAGAGCACACACATTACGATCAACAACACCTAAACATGACTCTGTCTTTACCTCGGTGATGATGGCGTTATGCTGCCGGACCCTCTGGTACTCCGGCTCCTCTTTGACGGTGTGTGTGGTGGACAGTTGCATAGCTTTACCGTCGCGGCACAAAACAGCCTGGCACTTGCCCACGTTGGCAGCCTTCAGGGTGAAGCAGCCGCCGTGCTCGCCAGGAGCCACCGGATCATGTCTGATGTGACACAGTGCTGCAGAGCCACCCATCCTCTGGCCTGCTGTGCCCAGTTTCCTGCAGGAGAGCAACACGGAAACACTGAGTGAGCCGGTGTGAACAGTCGCTGCAGCAGCCTGGGGAAGTGTTCAGGAGTGATTGTTTGGCTTCTTTGTGACTCGTATGAGCTGTTTGTTTACCGTTGCATGGTGAGGAAAGTGTTGGTCATATAATCTTCCTGCCTCTGGCCTCTGTGCAGCTCCTCTGCTAGCACGTCTCCCATGGTGCACTGCAGCAGGTAAGGCACCTCCACGTTTTTGTCTCCGTCGAAAACTCCATACAGAGCTTCACGAATCCCACAGAAGCTGTCCAGGGCCAGAGCAGCCACACACAGCCTGAGGACAACAACAACAACAACATCAACAAGCGATCTCAGTGTAATGACAATTCTGACAAGAAATTTAGAAAAACATCAAACATCAAACTCCATATCCTCCAGGGACAATTGATCGAGATCCTGCATAATGTTCACGGTTAAAGACAAAAGCATTTTATTAACCACAGTTTCATCAGTCACATCTGCACCAAAACAGATCTGCTGACCAAAAGTGTTTAAATCTTTGCTGTCCAGGCAGAAAACTTGCTATAACAACAATAAGAATGCAATATTCAGCAGTAAGCAGCCAGATCAGCTGAGTTGGTGTTTTGAACAATTTAGAAAATGTATATTTGTGTAGACTGGCATTTCTTTAATTTATTTTAAAGTTGGTTTTTTATGCTTTTATAAAAATTCTGTTTCTCATTACTATTACGTTTTTTTGTGAAATTTTCTGAAAGCATGATGCACCTGTGGTTTGGAAATGTGTTTAATAATCAAAAGAAATTTTACTCACTTTCTTAATTATATTTTTATAGACTTTAAGAGATCCATAAATGACATTAATTCAGATGAATAAAACAGAAAAAGAGGGAGGAGGACTGACTTGTTTTTGACTCCAGAGGCCTCCGTGTAGCCGTGGCTCCACACTGCAGGGGCCCCGTGGCTCTCACTCACACATGGAGCTGAAGGAGATGGATCCACCCTGAAACATTTGATATTACTGCAGAGAGGAGGAAAAGAAAAAAGGGTTAGCTAGTTGGTTTCATGAGTCAATAGCACATATATTTTCCACAGACTGTTTATTACTGTCATTATCATCACTGCAGGATCTTTGAGGTTCATACTTGAGGAGCTCCAGGCTCTTGTGGTCCAGGTTGAGGCGAGGATTCCCGGTCAGGTCCAGCTCCTGAAGCTTCGGAGGAAGAGTCTCTGGCAGAGTCACCTCAGTCAGCTCATTGCAGCTCAAGTCGACACACTGCGAAAGCACAACCAGTGCATTTCATTAACCAACACTGATATCACTTTTCCACCAAAATCAGAGCGTGTACGCAGGGTTCTTTGAAACATGGAAAAAAAAACTAAATATCGGCAATAGATTGCCAGTACACCAGAGCTGTGTACACAGCTCTGAAGCAGACAAGTATTCCTTTCTGTGTGTGTGTGTTTCATTCAACACCAAATACAGACCAGAACACAAGTTAGTAAGCAGCATGGAGGCCAGTAAAAATGTTACGGTATAATGTACTTCTTTTTCATTTCTCTTACTTATTCAGTTTCTCTCTAAAACTCAAAAAATTAAATCAAAATTAAATTTGGAAAGATTCTAGCTGCAAGTTCTAGCACGAACGGTAATTTGTGATGTCCTATCACTGTATCTCACCGACAAAGAGGCTAAAATTAGCGCAGTCACTAGGGTGTTGTATTAGCAATGAAGCTGATTGTAGTCGGCACTGATAAATACCCATGACTACTGCAGAGTCATCTGACCTGAGAGTGGATGCCGATTGTTACCTTTCCCACTACATTATAAAACCATGTTAGCTGATGGGGTTTTTTTGTGCAGTGGGGAAGGGACTTAGCAATTTTTCTTCCATGACCAAGATGTGACGATGACGAGACGAACATCATTAAACACTTACTCTGACTATGTGTATCTACATTAAATTTTGTTAAAGAAAGAAAAAGAGAGACTAAGATGGGGTTTAAACAACAACAAAAATTTACTTAAATCTCTATATTTTGACTGACAAAAAAGGAGACAATATCAACAGTCTACAGTTTTCATTCACTTAAACTATGCCAAAAAGTTCAGCTTTTGGACTAAAATGAAAAAGACTAAAATGAAACTAAAAAACACAGGCTTTAAGTCAACTAAAACTAAAAAAAAACAGGTTGAGATTTGCTAAGTATGACGAAAACTAGCAAGGACATTTAACACAGGGCTAGACTAAATAAAACAACAGCTGACAAAATTGGCCTTGAGCACCAAGCACAGATAGAGAGACCAAAGGTCATTTTAACTTGTTAATAAATTTGATTTTAATTCAAGCATGACTACATATTTGCATCAGACCTTTTGATTTCCCTTTCTCAGAGGTTTTGTTTGACATAAAAGCTCAGAAGACTAGCTCACAAAGAAGCTTTTTTAAAATTCTGACAGGCGTTTTGTGCACTGATACAGAATCATGATGCATGTCTGAGTGGTTTACGAGGCCACCCTTATTTTACACACACTCCTACACAGACAGGAGAATGGAACCGTCATTTGGGTAGGCAGAGATTAGAGAGTTACGAGGAGATTACAAAGGATTTCCTGATCTGGCCCAACCCAATAACGATGAACACAGAGGTAGGCAGACAGAAAGCGAGATAAAGAGGGACAGAAGGAGCACGCTTTCTGTCATCTCAGTAGAATAATGCTGACTTTCATCCTTTATTTCCCAAACTAATTCCACAAGGTATCTAACTAGGACAAAAGCAAATTCTGCTTCTGTGAAAAGGAGTGCATGTGGTTGTTTTGTGTGTCAAGAAGAAAGAACAGCTAAATGAATGAAAGGAAACAGAGCCCAAAATACCTGCGTCTAGCAGACTAACCTTGATCTCAGGCAGCTGGAGCACCTCGGGGAACGCGTTGATGCAGTTGGAGTGGGCGGAGAGTGTGTGCATACGCTGACAGCTGAGGATGGTGGTGGGCACGGCCCTCAGTCTGTTGCCGCTTAGGTCCAGCTCCTCCAGCTGCTCCAGTCGTGCCAGTTTACTGCAGGAGGCAGAGGTACTGTTATTTTGGGACACTGCCACTGCAAACTTTATTTTTAGGGAACCACATTTATCAAACTCATCTCGCTTGTGGCTTAAACCTGACTCTGACCCAAGGCTGTGATTTTTTTCTGTTTCTTGTTTTTTATTTGTCCTTCAATGCAGCAAAATTCAAGGTATGAATCAGCCACTTGACTATAGTTTGGATTTACTCTTTAGTGAGCACAGTTCACATGCAATTCAGTATTTTACCTGGCAGTAAAGGTCTGCAGCTGGTTGTAGGCGAGGTGAAGCACCCTGAGGTGTCCATGTCCAGTCAGCAGAGGGACGCACTTGTCTGTCAGGCTGTTATTGGTGACATAGAGCTCCTCCAGGCTGCTGAAGCTGTCCTCTGATAGGCTGGCTGCTGGGAGGTTCTCCAGCTTATTTGCAGATGCATTTAAGTATCTCAAGCTGTGATGAAATCCCAGGAGAGAATACAAACTTAGTACTTGAACAAATGAAAGAAAGATGAGGGCACAAATGTGCAAAGAAAACCAAAGCGAGTGGAAGGATATTGTGTTGTAGTGTGTACCTCTGTGCTTTGATGAACAGGTTGTGTGGGAGCTCAGTCAGATGGTTGTGTTGGAGGTCCAGGACCTCGAGCTGTGACCTCTCCAGCCTCTCAGCCAGCCGGCACACTTGGTTCCAGCCTGCCAGCAGTTTTCTCAGGCTCCCACTGGACAGCAGCCTACACAACACAGAGACAACACAGCCAGCTCAGCCTCTCTGTGTGTAATCTGTCAGAGTGAACTCTGTTTTACCCCGATGAGGACACAGAGGACTATTTCATGTGTTAATATGTCATAATGGCCCAATCTTCCACTAAGGAACAATGAGTTGATGTTACTTGAGAATCATGGCTGCCTAGATGAAGACTGAAAGAAATGCTTGACCTTGAGTTGAAATTACATTTTGTGCCTCTTATAGAGAAGAAGTAGTTGTAGGACTACAGTCATCTATAGCAAAGATCAAATTGTCTTTGATGGCAACAGTACATGTTTTTAGTTGCTGCCAAAGGCTGTACACATACTGAAAATAGCACTGCACTGGAGTGGGCGTGTTGCCACAGGTACAGAAGAATTTTTTTGGAATAATATACATATTTAGAGTTAAAATATCTATGTGTATAGTGTTTTTAGCCTATTGTAAGTCAGTCTACTCTAAAATGATCCTGCCTCTTAAAACAATGTTTCACATTAAAACTTTCCCTTTTGATTAATAAATTATACATTTTTTATAAAGTGTCTTCTTTTTTGTTCTCTTATTTTTTTAATTGAATTGAATTCAATTGTTTCTGCTTAACATTGCCGTGTGTTGCTGTTGAAGTGTGGTTAAGTTAAACTTTGCTGCTGGAGAAGCACATGTTTTTTCCCGTCTCACTCCCCTCCATCAGTACTAAAACTTTACCAACGCAGTAACCTCTTTGAAATTAAGGAGGAGGCTAACACAATGTCAGCAGTGTGACAGCAGTGTGCTAGCTAGCAGGATGTAATTTTTTTTTCCCTTAGCATGTTTTGGGCTAGGCAGAACATGATGAGGGAAAATGCAGTAACATGCACACACAGCCAGACAAGCCAGCAGGCAGAACAAAGACGCTCAAACACAGAGAGAGAGGGAGAGAGACTTCATTTTTTGCTCAGGATGCCATTACTCCACTTTATCTTTGCAGATGAACATTTTTTGCTGCTATAATAATATTCTAAATGCTACAAAGCCTCTAAAAGATCATGGGGGAAAACTAGACAGGTAAAAAAAAAAAGAAACAATGTGGGAGAGAAAAATAGATGGGTGAAGAAAAGATATATTCTTTGGTTGTCTCCTGATGAACTTTTGCGTTGTGCCGAGAAATGTTGGGTCTCCCTGCACACTCCCTGCAGCAGCACAACATGCAGAGGGCTTGGTGAATGTCAAAATTGCCTAGATCAGGGGGTGTGGTTATTATTACATACTCTATCAGCAAGTCACATAATTCATCTCATAGCTCTTAAACAGCTGTGCCACCTTTAAACGTGATAGCAAGCTTCACAAACTCAAAATTTGAGCCTATCTCAGGAAATGACTTAATGGTTCAGAGCATCAACATGAATGCACATCACCACAACTGTGTATCCAAAGACAGATGGAGTTTGACAGCGATAATTGTAGTGTATCTCACCTCATACACGGTCACATAGTTTAGTAATCATGTTTGAGGGTATGGCCGTTATTCTGACTGACACACGGCCGTTTCATGTGCTTTATTTTCATTAAATTGCCTGACAGCTCTACACACATCAAACTGGTCAGTTAGAGCTCACAATTCTGCTTTTTTATGGAGACATCTCATTACCAGGGCTCATCTTTCCCATTCTTCTTTTTTTCACAAACTTAAGTCTCATGTTTTATCATTGAAAGACACTGCATTGCAAACACTGGTGTGTAACATTAGTAACTAAACTATGCGACCATATCCAAGGCGAGATACATTAGAATTATTGTAATCATACTCCATCTGTCTTTGGGTGTGGAGGATGTGTGGTGATGTGTGGTTATGTGTGTTCATGTCGTGACGCTTTGAACCCTTCAGACTTTTCCTGAGGTACAACTTTCCGTTTGCAAAGCTCCTTATCATGTTTAAGGGGGGCACAGCTGTTTCACAGTTATGAGACCATGGTCGTGACTGGCTGAGTGTATTTAATAGTCACCAAACCTGCTGATCTCAGCTATATTCACCTTCATCAAGACCTTTGGATGTTGTGCTGCTGCAGCAGGTGTGCAGAGACTCAGAATACTTCTCTGGAATAATGCAGAAGTTTTGCGAAGTAACGCAATTTTTCTGGTTAAACGCAAAGTATTTATTGTTTATTTCATCCAGATATTTTCAACCATCTATTTTTTTCTTCCCATTTTTTAACCCATCTTATTTCTCTCTTTATTATCACCTCTTTTTTACCCCCCCCCCCGTTTTTGTCACTTGTTTGTTTTCCCCCTATCTTTTTTCACTCATTGATTGCTTTTTTCCCTAAACTTTTTTTTTACCCATCAACCCCCTTTTTTTACCATCTTTTTTCACCAAGCGATTTTTGTCTACAAAATGTGTTTTTTTCACCAATCTTTTTCTTTCCTTCACAGTTTTTTATTTCACCTATCTTTTTTATTTTTTCTCCCTAATCTTTTTTTCACCCATCTATTTTCCATTAAGGGTTGTACACAGCACCTTAATCTTTAATTTTGTGCTATATTACCCATTCAAATGTTAACTCTTACATCCAAGCAGCTACCTCCCTTTCCGTCTGTATTTTAAGAACACAGTGTATTTGTGAAAAACGTATCCATGCAGCAGGTGTTTGTGTGATGCTCACTGTATAGGCAGCTCTGTAACAGAGTTATGGTTGATGTCCAGCACTTCCAGTCTGCTGCTCTCACACACCCAGGCGGGGACACATCCCAGCTTGTTCCTTTAATAAAACAAATACAGTCAGCATGCAGCTTAGAACAAGAACATAGCCTTCTTTTCTCCACAGCAAATAGGACAGTTAAGTATTCATAGAGTCTTCATACCAGGACAAATCCAGAACAGTCAGATTCTCTGGCACCGGCTGCACCTCCAGCAGCTTCAGCTCTACAAACACAACATGCATAATTCTTTATAATCTGTGTCTGGATGTATATATAGCGCCAGACATTAACCTGTTTATATAGCACATAATAAATGTTAGTACCGTTGTGTGCAGCATGCAGGCTCTTGAGGGCGTGGCCACTGACTCTGAGGAGAGAGAGAGTGTTCCTGTCGCAGCGGAGGAGCTCCAGCCTACAGAGAGGCCTGACATCCAGCTCCTGTAACCCAGTGTCCCTCAGGTCCAGCTGGACTATGTGGACCAGCTGCTCCGAGTCTCCCGCTGTCACCTTTTGAAGCCTGTTCAGTCTGTACAAGAGAGCAAATAAACATAAGGAAAGAGGGTAGAAAGAACTTTTTGAACTTTGGGATTAAGATTTCCAAATCCACAGGACAAAAACAGGCAGTGATGCAGAAACACATAGCAGATTTTCCCCGCAGTATCTTGGGAAGTGTTGGATTTCTGATCTGCATTGTTCCTGTGTTATGTCTAAAAATGTCCGGAAGTCCTTGAGGATATGTTTACCTGAGATCTATGTGGCGAGCAGGCAGCCACTGCAGTCCGGCCATATCCAGGACAGAAAGCTGGTTCCCTGCCAGACACAGTCTCTCCAAGCCTCTGAGCTTCTCTAGGACAGGGGGGACGCAGCTGAAACAGTTGAAGGACAAGCCGAGGTAGGTCAGGCCCTCCAGAGAGCCCAACTCCATGGGCAGACAGCTCAGGAAGTTACCATCCAGGAGAAGAGTCTGCAGGCTGAACACAACAAGAGAACACAGGATGATGGACGGCAGAAAGTGCTCAACATTAATCTGTTCTTAGAATCTGTTCTAGAATAGCCGACTCGTGATTGTTTGCTTCAGCCCACCAGTCAAGTTGCACTTTTACATACAGTTTAAATCCATGTCTTTGAAAACATGGATGCTTCACAGAAAGCTTCCTCTCAGCAGATATATACAATCAGCACAGCTTCAAGGTGTTCTTGAGATATCACACTCACAAGAATGAGACAGGTGCGGTCACAGTGACCTTAAACTTTGACGTGTGACCACCAAAATCCAATCAGAACATCGTTGAGTCAAAGTGGATGTTATTTGCCAAATTTGACTAAACTTCCTCAAGGCCTTCTTTAGATATCTCATTCACAAGAATGAGACAGACATAAGGCAATGTTTCCAACTCTTTTCTGATGACAGTAGCCAGAACTAGTTCCAAAATCGCTACAGGTTGCCAGATGACATCATGTGCTCATTTGCATATTGGTGACATTGTCTGTCGCTTTTTAGAAATAAAATCACTGAGATGGTCTGAAAGTTGCTAAATCTATCGGAAAAATTGCCATGTTGGCAACACTGACAAAACGTCACAGTGAGCTTGACCTTTAATTACAAACCCAGTTTGTAGGTCCAAGAAGACATTAGTGCCAAATATAAAGAAATTCCCTAAAGTGTGCAACAGACGAACAACCCAAAAACATAATGCCCCTGGCCACGACTATCGCTGGCAAGGAGACAAACAAAATTATCCATGAAACTCAGAGTTGAGGTCTAAATGTTGAATACTGTAAAGGGACATGTTTAAAATCACAGTACATCTAAACAGTGCGTAACTACACACAGTTTGCTGGTGCACACAATAACTGAGTGCTTGACCCCAAATACCCTGTCATGCGGGGATAGCATCAGCATGACTCTGCACTCTGATCACCTGCACAAAACCTCTGCACCGTCAGGACACAAGTCTGGTGCACAGCCAGTTGTTCACTTAATACAGAGAGGGATTAATCTGCATTGATGGAGCCACAATGACAACAGCTCCCATCTGATGTCAGCAAAGTACAGGTCACAGAGGATACTTTCTGCTTTAGGGCAAATATCTGGCAAATTATCATCATCATTATCAGCGCCGTTATCATTATAGCAGCAGCCCCAGCGGTCATCGTTTCTCTTTCTGCACACTTACTTGTGCATGGTTCCAACTTCTGCAGGCAGAGCCGAGAGACGGTTCCCAGACAAGTTCAGCTCAGTAAGCGAGGTGATGTCACACAAGGCCAGGGGAAAGTCTGACAGAGCGTTATTTGACAGACTGAGGCTTCTCAGTTTACAAAACCTAGAGAGAGTTAGAGAGAACGAGGGGGAAAGGGGGAGGGGACAGGAAGAAAAGGGGTAGACAAAGAAGGACAAAGATGTTAATCTCTCAGTGCTATAATCAGACTTTAGCCTTCTACTGAATTGAAAAACTAACACTGTGAAAAACTTTTTTAGTCACATAACGCCCATCTCATAAACAAGGAAAATTATGAGAGGAAGCCTGTGCAAGGTCTCAAGGATGCAGCTCCATAATGCTTACAGTACACGCGCTATTTAAAGGTAAATGTTTACACGACTAAAAGGTTTCACCATAACAATGCAGCATGGGGTTCAGGTAGGAACATCTGTGTTTGTGTGTGTGTGTGTGTGCGCGTGCGTGCGCGTGTTCCTCCTGGCTTTCCCTGCTAGTCTAATCCAGTTCACGGAAGGGTCGAGGTGAAAGGCTGAGCCGGACCCACGTCCTTCCGAGGGAAAGTCACAGGCTCGGCACGGGAAAAACAAATTCCTCAAAAACACTGCCTGGGAAGCGTGTGTTTACGGAGGAACAATAGCAGCGTATAATCACAGTATATCATCAAGTAAATGTCCGGCTTCAGCATAATCTTCTTCTGAGTAGCTACAAAGGAGCCAAAGTAAGAGGGAGAGAGAAATTGCTGTAAGGGGAATATTTCAGCAGAAGCAAAAAGGACGAAAAAACATGATTGAGACATGACAAACATTGCATTGCTTCTTTGGGGCAAATAACATATCAGTTTAATGAAATACAAAGCTTGATGCTCACATAAATGATGCTCATCTTGCAATTATCTCGGCAACCACACCTGTGTATATACATTGTGTTTGGACAACAATACTGGACTTTATCTAAAAATGATTAATATTACGTGGAAACGCAAACAGGAGTTCACGAGTGTCCAGTAATTAAGTGTCAGTCTGTATCAAGTCTTGTGCTACTGAAGGAAAAGTGTGTAGAATTTATATGTCACTAAATCTTACACACTACTACTTTAAATTCAATTTTGCACAAGTAAGGGACACACAGCTTTTCAGTAAAGGATTTTTACTTCAGCCACAAGGCTGTTAAACCAGGACGGAGGCACAAAAATGGCTTGGAAAGCTCTGCCATACTTTTTTTTTAAATTTACATCATCATCATTTCTAGCTGCCAGAGAGGGCATCAGTATGCAGAATAGAGGTTGACAGATTAATGGCTTGGCCAATTATTGAGACCGATATTTGGCATTTTGTCGATTACTGTATCAGTATTTTATTTTAATAATCACTGATGAAACTAATTAATTAAAAAGTGCAAAGAAAGTATCAGCATGGGAGGAACCCTTCCTTTGTAAAACCTCGTTCTTTTTATTTATTCATTTTTTGTTTAAATTCTCACTTGACTGAAAAAGTTGCTGGGAACTTGCTGTATCTGATGTTGAAAGTTTCAGTTTTAATCAAAACATTTGCTAAAGGAATTTAAACAAAGTCTTGTGTTGGAGTTTGTTACATTCCAAATTCTTAATCTTGATAGAGAGATTTTTATTTTTATTATAAATGCAAATTTGTTCCAGATATTGGTTATTGGTCTCATTATCTACTAATAACCTGTATCCGTATCGGCCCTGAAAAACCAATATCGGTTGAACCCTACACAATATGTAAAGTTTTAATACTTGTCAACAGTTGGACCTGGATTAATCAACAACACTACTAAATACCCATTTATACTGCCTTTCGACTGCAAGAAAGCGGTTTCGGGATTTAGTGCCTTTTTAAACAACACTCCTCTTGGTCTACAATAAAAAAAAAACAAAAAAAAAACAAACTGATCCTACAAACAAATACTTACTCCACATACTTTGTCCTGCTGCCAGAAATACTCACTGTTAAATGTGTATTAATATGCTGCTGAAAATAGTCCCCAGCATATATGCTATTGAAATCAAAGTATATAATTATAACCCATGTTTAAGGATTTACATCTTAGGAAGGAACCGATTGGCTTGGGGTTTAGAGCCACAAACAGGGTAGGGAAGTCAAAAAGTACTGACAGACAGACTTCCGCATTGTGGGTTCTGTTCTTTCCAAAAGATTTGTGAAAAATAAAGATGTAGAAATGACAGATACTGCTCATCTTATTTGTAGGTCTGGCTCCAATTTCATTCTTATGTTGCTCAGATGCTGATGTTAAAAGTTGTTAGTGAAGCATACCTATTCTATTTTGACGGGGCACTCATCCTGTAGCAGATGACTGATGAAGGTGAATAACTGCACAGACACAAAGACATTCTCTTACACTGAAAATGACATTATGACCAATGACAAATTGGACGAGCCCTCGGTCCCCGAGGTCAGGTGGCTGGATGTCAGCTCTCTCATCACCGGTGTAGGTCTCTTTTAATCATCCAAACCACACAGCCGCCCGCACACACGTCATCTGTAATTTGATCTAAGCTGCTTCCTCTTTAGATCATATGCTTGCTCCCCAAGACAGCAAAAACACCGAGGGATATCCAAAGGAGGGAACGACAAAGAGGAAAACACGCTTTTCAACGATCGTCTCCTCCTGCTGCATTGTTCCAAAACACACAGGATGGTGTTTGGTGACAGAAACTCACCTGGTGAGTGCTGGAACACCTTTGTGCAGCGACATGAAGTTGTTTTTGAGATTGAGGTGTGTGAGGTCCTGGCTGTAAAAGAGCTGAGCGGGCAGCTCCTCCAGGCTGCAGCAGGACAGGTCGACCGAGTTTATCCTCTGGGACGCAATCTGACAAAGAGGAGAGGAAGGACAGGACAGCATGATGAGCAACCACAAGAGGCAGTTGAGACATGTAAAATCCCACCATCATCATCAAGATGAATCAAACTTGAATTTATGTGCCAATAAAATCTGATTACAGAAGCAAACAGTGTAACTGTGGACACAGATACATGCAAATTACACTTCAAGTACCTTTGAAGCCGTCCGGTGCCAGCGGAGGTGCTCTGTGTAGGAGTCGTAGCTGATGTAGTAGGTCTGACTCTGAGGACCAGCTGAGCTGAAAGCCAGGCAGTGGCTGTGTCTCCTTACCTCCTCCACCTGCAGCATAAAACATGTTGTAGCTTCTTTGGCATCTTTTCTTAAAACCAATAAATGACTGAGGTTTCAAAAATATGTCATCTTCTCCATCTCTGACCCTCTGTCTTTCCCCAAAATATTTAATGATACAAAAATTCTTGTTTTTATCTCTTTTGCAAATGGCATAAGGCAAGTTTTTGAGGTGGTTAAAGTTATTCAATCTTTGACAATGCACACACACACACACACACACACTGAGGTGCAGATGAGTGTGAGATTCGATTAAAAATATCCTAAATTAAAACACGTTGCCCAGTTCTTCTAAATATACCATGTTTTGTTCATCAAAAATATTCAGCTACTTGTATCTAGTCTTCACTGGAGTGGTGTCCAGGGATTCTGTGGTCTCCACTAAACAGCAATGTGGCCTATACATTACTATAGAGTTGTGCGACGCCTTTTATTTTAGGATAAAGATGCACTCTACAAATTCATTTCAGTCCCTCCCAAAACTAAGCATTTCTGTTCTGACTTGCCATACACGTGTGATGGTACAGCAGTAGTATTTTTTGATGAAATACATAAAGACTATACTGCAACAATATTATAGGGTTAATTTACACATTGAGATTTTTGATGAATAATCATCAGCAATGTGGATATAATGACAGATGTTGCGTTCATGCTACGAGCAACACAGCAACAGGCTACATTTCATTTTCAATGGAAGCTATGACATGATGCTGCAAAGAGATGCGCTACACTTGTTGCTGCCGACAAAAGTGATGCTCTACAAACAAAAGTTGAACTGACTTCATCTTTTTTCAGCGCTCCAAGTCCATGCAGTAAAGAGTCAGCTGCTCAATGGTTTGTTTTTAGCTGCCGCACTGCATTATTTAGCTTAGTTAGCTGACCCTGTGCTAGCTTTATGTAAACTGCAGTGCACACAGGGATGCAACAGGGCGGCAAAATGAGATGTTAAAATGGAGCTCAGACATTGATCATGAGTGTCAACATTTTTATGACCAAATACAAATTTTAGTTGATGTTCAGTCGAGGTGCTTTGTGGAAAATAGCAGAAACGCAGACCCTGTGACTACGTTACGGTACGGTCATGTTTGAGTGACACTTCAACAGCCACTCGGCGATACTGTAGCTATAATAATAATAACAATAAGATAAAGAAGGCACGCTTATGCTGTTTCACATCTGGTGTGAAATGCAGCATAAATGGGTAAAGGCAAATCACAGAACAGCTAAAACAGTCCGGTAAATTCATATGACAAAAGAGAGAGGATGGCAAAAAGTTAAAACATTTTTCAACTTAGGACGGCAACGCTGTCTACCGTGGCTGTTGCTGGTATCTTCTGCCGACCTCGCCTAATTTTACCGTCCTGCTCTTGTTCACTGAAATGACATACGGTTTGCCGTCTGCCAGATTCCATGTGGACACACCAACAGGCTGATAAACAGGTACCAAGCCAGGAAACTAATCAAACAAATAAAAGACATGAACACACTTGAGAAAGTACCTTTCCACCTATGAGAGGGAGGATGTGCATCTTGCCAGTGTGGGCGTGTTTCACAGAGGAGACAATGAGGCAGGTTCCACTCAGTGTGACCTGACGCTTCGACCAGCGGTTCACCGGCAGTGCCAGCTTCCCTTTCCGCACGTTGAACACCCCAGAAAGCTGCACTCGCTCAGAGCCACCCACACTCCGGGGCTTGCCTGAAGAGAGAGAAAGAACCTTGTTACATGAGACTGAGTGAGACGGCTGATGATCATTAGTGGAGCTCTCATCATAGACACTGATTTTTATGTTTCATAATGGCCTTTTTGCACAATAGAAGATGTTATTTTTAGCTGTCTGGGATTTTGTGAATGAACTCGCTCACACTGGATGTCTCGTTCAGAAAGTGTAGAGTGACTGAGAGCTATGTGGTTATGTAAGTGAATTGTAGCTAATAGCGTGCAGGCCGCGAGAGCGAGCAGTCACTCAGGCGTGATTTGTTACATTAACCCCTTGCTGACACAAAAAGCAGCCACAGTTCAGCTACCGTCGCAGGGCAGAGCGGGAGATTGGCCTGAAACGCCAGGCGGGGTGTTCCCCTTCATCGCCTTGCGTGTTTAGACACAGTGAAACAAACTATAACAGACTGATGATGTACAGTGTCTTATAAAACTGGGTTTTCCGGTCGGTGCTTTTCATTCTCAGCTCTAGTGATCACACAGCGGAGAACAGGAGAAAGGGAGACACATGAAGAGTGTGAGCCACTGAGAGGCCTGAAATCAGATTAGCTTGTTATGTAACGTCTTATAACACCAGCACCTTGATCCTCCCGGACGCCTCCTCCAGTGACTTACACAAAGCGTCACTTAGGTTTTACTGGGACTTACCAGCTCCTGAGGGCTGGCTATCCAGCTTCAACGCTACAAGTACAGAGAGCAGACACTGAACGCTTGGTCAGATGCCGAGAATTCAGAGAGCTCCAGATCTAAATCTGAATTTTGAACGTTTTGGATTCTATTTTATTTAGGCAAAGTTACCATACAGCTGTATCTGTTTGAACATTTAATATTTGAGAAATTGTGATTCTTTTGTAAAAAAAAAAAAAAAAGACATGCTGGAAAAACATGCTTACATCCTGCAAAGTTAAGTTTCAGAAAAAGCAACCAAAGCCCAAACCACCTGGATTTCATTGCTTTATTCACTGGGATCTAAAGATATCGCTACCACACAGAAAAGTCAGGAAAAAAGCGAGTCATTAAAGCGCACAGTTTCCAGAAAAATATATTTGTTATATCTACTGCACCGTCCAGCTCTTGTAATGTATGGTTTGGTTTTGTGAAGTACTTAGTAACTTTGGTTTAAAAACAACGCTATACAAAAAAAGTTATTTTATTATTATTATGGTCTTTAAAATGTCTACAACTCATTAGGGATGGGAATCACCAGAGGTCTCATGATATGATATTATCGCAATTTTTAAGTCACAATACAATATTGAATAGAATAATATTGTTTAGTATTGCATACTTATATTCTGGTCATTACCTTTCTTCAACTACAAATTCCGTCACCAAAGGAAAACTTTGTTAACATTTGTTTAATCATATACGACAAAGTTTTCAGTCTGTTTATCTCAGTTCAATCACTTACAGTATATCATAGCAAACTGTACCTAATGGACTGAAAAAACAATAGATTTATTTTTCTAGTATGCTGCCAAAACTTTACTTTGTATTAGTAAAATTAATAATTTATATAATAAAAAAGTTATACGTGGTGTGTGTGAATTGATACGATATTGCTACGTAAAATATTGCAATACTATGCTGTATCAATTTTCCTCCAACTCCAACAACTCATACAAATAAAGATTACTTTGTTTAGTGAATATTCTGCTGATTATTTTTTCCATTAATCAATTCATCAGTTTGATAGTTAATTGTAAGAAAATGTAAAACACACTCACTATGATTGTAAAAAGTCCCAAGTTTACATATTTGAGTTGCTGCTTTAATGCGACCAACAGTCCAAAACAGTCCAAATTTACTGTTACAGAGAAGAGCAGCAAAACCTGGCATTTGAGAAGCTGGACATAAAAGTATTTGGCATTTTTGCTTAAATAAATGAATCCATTAGGCCCTAATTCATTACCAAAATAGTCCATCAACTAATCGTTTCAGCTCTGCTGGTGTTTAAAATCATTTTGGGTGACTGCCATCCATAATTTCAGAGCTTTTTGTAATTAATTCAAAGATGAAGGATCTGCCCACATAAAAAAACTGAAGTTCTGTATGTATCCTTGGTTCCAGCAGGAACAGGGAGTCCTGACAGTACAGACGCTGATGATGTCAGTTAATATAAATAAAGATATGAGGCAGAACAATTCATGATAAACTTAGATCTGGTGGTTATAAACACCAACAAGTCTGATCATATTCATAAAAAGTCTCAATACAGTTCTACATTTTCATACATTATTAATGTTCAAAATCAGTTGTGGTGTCTTTTATGAGAAATGCATGAGGCTAACGATTGAATACGTGTGACATAAACGTACTGATGGAGCTGATCAATGTTCGTTCAAACACAGCCCATTTTAAACTAAACAATAATGTGCTCTGTGAATTGTGGGGGTCCACCCTTTCCTGGGCGGTGCAGGCGTGACATAGTGTGTTAATATACACACTCATACATGCCCTTTTCCGTCCGGCCATTTCTCTGACTGGGGAACATCCTGTCTCTCATCAAGCAGCCGAAAGCAATTTCCTGTTCGACAAAACTTTTTGATGCATCTTGTCCCTGACAAGCCCGGTGTCCCTACATGCACCGAAAGTCCAGCAGTCCAGCGGTTACAAGACTCTGCTGGAAGCAGTGTTTTGGATTTCGGCTGAAATCTCAGCTCTTAAACAGCAGCATCACTGAGCCGTGCAGCTGGTGTGGTGTTGTGTGATGTCCACACTCTGAGGACAAAATAAGATGCTGGTCTTCATAGCTTGCGGGTATTTAGTGAGTGCTGGGCACCAGTATCTGACACGTTTGCTGGGGGAGTATTTAACCTTGTGGAGTAAAGCAGTGACCTCTGGGTACTGCAGTTCTGAGCTGAAGAGGAGTCTGCTGCTGTGACTGTCTCAATGAGATCTGAAACACTGAGGAGGTGAAATATGAGTTCCACTGAGGTCACTTTTCTCTTACTGTCAGCACTGTGTTTGTGCATGTGTGTGTGTGTGTGTGTGTGCGCAATAGAGAGATAGCAAAAGAGAAAGAGAATATTTGGTAGCGTGCATTTTACCAGAGGGATAATGCTGAGTCAAACTCCTGTGGTTCTGAACAGCAACAAAAATTATAAACAATTACACACTCCAAGAGGACAGGGCAGTGTGAAGGATTTTTTTTCTTGTAAAATTGTTTTACTTCTCCAGGCCTCTAAAATAACAGTATGGAAATAAATGAATCAGTCAAAAAGGGGTTCCAGAGCCAACTTTGCTTTGTTTTTAAAAGGCTCACAAGCCAAAACAAGTAGGGATTTGTGGTAAATTATTCCAATTTAACTTGAAATTTCTTATGTTGCCAACGCCAAGTCACTTCTCATCATCACACCACTTCTCCTCTGTAATTGTCCCCGTCATGCCAGCAGCACTTCCACTTTCCTGTCGCACCAGCCTCTCACTGCTTGTTTCACGGCTGCGTGTTTGTCTGCAGTAGCTGGAAGGGCCCCTGCTTTCAGTGGCCTAACTCTACGTCATGCTTTGTTCCTCTGTCATGTTACTGTGAGAGCCAAGAGTGTAGTGGGGGGAAGGAGGCAGGGGAATTTGCCCAGCTCTCTTTTAGGGTAGCACAACTTCTTTAGTGGATCTCTAGGTTAAAGGGAAAGTTCAGATTTTTCAAAGTGGGGTTGTATGGGATACTTATCCATAGAGAGTATATTACAAACAGTAGATGTTGGTCGGCACGCCCCCAGTTTGGTTAAGCAGGCTGGAGTCTGACATGGAGGCTATGCAATTTAATGCTGTGGAGAGGTCAGCAACAAAACACATTTTAGTGTGTGTACACTTTATTGATAGTATTTTCATTGCTTTATCTTAATATCAGACAGTGATTGTCAACTGAAAAAAATAAAGCTGTTGCATTGCTGTCTTCAAAGCCAGACTCCATTGAGGAAAAACAATTTTTTAACATCACTGAACACAAGAGCTGCTGTTCTGCCATGGCCTTGATCCATCAGTTGTTTTTTTGTGTGACTTTGGCATGTTAAGGTTATGTTTGGCATGTTTAGGTTAGTCTGGTCAGTTCACCAAAGTCACACAAAAACACTAACTGACTGATCGCTGCAGCGACAGACTAGCAGCGCCTGTGTTCACCAAGCTAAAATTATTATTTTTGTCAGTGGAGTCTGGTGGCTTTGACAAGGGCATAGATGGGGAACTGAACACGTTAACAGCTTCACTGTCAAAATGGGCTGTCTGGTAGGAAGGTAAAACAGTAAAAATACTCTAAAAATAGTGTACACTTAAACTAATATTGTTTGTTTTAGGTGATACTTTTTTTAGTTGGCTAAAATACATTTTGTTGCTGGCCCCCATCCACAGCAGTTGATTGCTTGGCTTCTGTGTCAGACTTCAGCCTGATTCTACAAACTGGGGGCATGAAAACTGACATCTACTGGAGGTAATACACTGACTATTGATAAGTACCTTATACAACCACACTCCAAAAAATCTGAACCATCTCTTATGTGGAGTACTGGTGTGTTTTATTGTGTGTTTCATGTTGTATGAAGAAAGAAAAATGAAAGAAAGATGTGTTCTTGAATGCTCTTAAAAGCAAACTGAAAAACGGCACTTAAAGCATATTTAAAAAAGGACTGACAATGTGATAACATGAACTTAAAATTAATTTTAGTAAATATGATTCCCTGTTTCTTTCTTCATCATCACCCCACGCCTCTTTATACCCACTTTACTCATGGTGTGAAAAACAAGGTCAAAAACAATATCCAGTTGTGCTAATCCCAAAGGAGATCATGGCTGTTTTCCATCCTCTTACTCTGCTTGTCAGCAAAACATGATCTTTATCAATAACAACAACATCAACAACAACAGCAGGAGGGAAACAGAACCCACAACACCGTATGATTGGTGGCTGGTGTGCCCAAAGAGCAGAGCACACCTGTTACCTCCAGATGTGTCTCCCCACAGGACTACACACAGAAAGGGTTGGGTGGGTTTACAGGCAAAACACTGGGTATTGTCCCATGGGGACAATTGAATACACTTGTTTAACAGTCCGACTGACCAAACACAATGACAGCGCTCACGGTACACTGAGAATGGATGAACAATGACTGAGCAGAGACAGGACGAGCACAACTAAAGTGGCATGGTGTAACTAGCAGCCAGTGGCTCTCTGACAGCTAAGATACAGTGTGATTGGAAAAGAGAGAAATGTTCTTATTGTTTAAAAACATACAGTACATGCTGGCAGATCTTTCTTTAGAAATAAATCATCAACAACCTGTAAAAAAAAATTTTAATTTGGATTTTTATATATTTTCGACAAAGTACTCACCAAAATAGAAGCGAATCAGGCAGCCAATTTCTGGGTTCATCCCCTCCCCCTGCACTCTCCATGGGTCTTCAAACCCCAGATTAGTGAGGTACTCATTTAATATCTGAAGTGGCCTCTCATCATCTTTCAGCCGCTGCACTGCTCCACCATGCAGCTGGAGGAAAAGAGCCGGGGTCGGACTAGTATTGATGGGCTCGGGCCATCCTCTGCTCCCCCCTGGGATCTCAGGGTCAGGCTGGACAGATGCTTGGCTGGACAGGGGCCGAGTCTGAGAGCTGCTGGGGCATTTAGAAGGAGGTTTGATTAATTTGGGGGAATCCACATTATCACCAGCCCCAGCCTCAGTGTCATCCAGGGTGGTTGTCGCTTGGCTGGAACCACTGCAGGGGTCTGTGGTGGGCAGGTCTGTGGCAGAGTTGCCGCTTGAATGTGTCGGAGAGGAGGTGAGGTCTACTTCATCTGAGGAGCTCTCAAATGGATCAGGTCCCTCTGTGGCACTGTCACAGTTTGGGCTCACCATGGAGGAGTCTGTGCCCAAACCCTGGCCTTCACTGAGGGAGTCTCGGAGCTCTGTGCTTCTGGGTCCACCTGGACTGAAGTCCTCACAGGTGCTGCTCTCCATATCTGAGCCTGAGTAGACTCCATAACAGTCAGCCATACTCAGGCTCAAATCCATCCCAATATCATTCAGATAAACTTCAGATGAGGAGTTACTTGCAGTTTTATCATCCAACAAGTTAGAGGACAGCTTAGTATCAGGATAATACTGTTTTGTGTGTCCATTCTCCTCTGATTTGGGGTTTTTGACATCCACACTATCACTAGGACATTTGATTTCATCAGCATGCCCATTACTATCTTTACAATTATCTTTTAAGTCAACAACAGCAGCAGTTTTGTAGTTAATTCTCAACACAGCCCCAGCTTTGCTCCCTTCCAGCTTACTGGCTACCTCTGAGGCAGTGGTGTCCACTGTGCAGAGCACCGGGCGCGGGTAGGAGGGCGTGAGCCAGTCGTGGACGTGAATGCACCCCCGCCGGAGGTCCGATCTCACCCATGTTTTATCCGAGGCCTGGAGCTGTTTTGACTGTTTCTGCCGAAGAAAAGTCTTTCTATCCAGGCTGAGGGTGCTCAGCGGCGACACGGAGGGAGCGGGGCTGGCTGTCTCAGCAGAGGACACGCAGGGGGAGCTGCTGGTCGGCGGAGCCCCCAGCGAGAGATTCCTCTTGTGTCTCTGTCGTCTCCTGCTCAGCAAAGAGTTGACAGAAGTAGTGCTGTTGACCGATGTCAGGCTGTAAATGTTGGCTGTTTTCACGGCGGGAATGTTCATATTTTTGGCCGCGCCGCCGATAGCGTTGGCAACTTGGTTTTGATAGATCCCGTTCCTTATCGCAATCTGGAGAAGGGAGGTGGCTGCGAGTCCCTTCCCGAAGAGTTTCGCCTCTGCGCCTCCACCGTCATCCTCCCCGATTGAGGGTCTCTTCCCCGCAGACAGCGGTGGTAATCCACTTGGCTTGACGGTATTACTGTCACTGCCAGACTCGAGTACCCCCTGCGGTGTTGATGAAGTTGAAGCCGCCCCAGAGTCGTTTTCTTTCACACTTTCCATCCTGTTAGCTAGCAGCGGCGGCGCCAGTTAGTTAGCAAGAACAGCCTGCAGGTGAATGCTAGCCTCCGTTAGCTTACAGCCGTTAGCTCGCTCTGGTCGCTGGCTGGTTTCTCCTGGCAAATGTTGAACACGGCTCCGCGTTAGCTTAGCATGCTAAAGTATTGCGCGGTTCGTCCAAGGAGTTGCCCCGCTACATCATCCCATTTCGTAACACGCCCGTTAGCTCGTTTACAGGAGCTAACTGGCTGGTCGAGATGACAAAACGCTTCTTTTTCTAGTTGGTCGCCATGGAGGCTAGCGCGAGAAGGCGCGACAGCAACTGTACAGACAGATGAGAGTGACGGTCAGCAGGACACGGTGGACAGGGCGGGGTCTCATTGGATATGAATTATGACGCCTTCAGGTGCTCCCGAAAGCTCGGAATTTGTGTAGGTGTGTACATCGACGGGGTGTGGGGGGACTTCTCAACGTGGTTAAGACAACCAGGAAAGGGCGAATTCCCCCGGTGTTTATTATTTGGTTCAGAGAGCAAGAAAACCGGCGGTAAATTCATCGTATTTGGTAGTAAGGTGACAGTATTAGCCTGTCATGGTGGAATCACTCAGATCCCGGTGGTGAAGTGTAATTAACCCTTTGAAACCTGGGCAACATGGAAGAAGACAATAAGCAACGAATAAATGACCCCAAAATTAGCAAGAAATTAGTAAAATGTACAACCCAATTAACGGAAATTGAGTAAAAAGAAGAAAGATAAGGTTCAGGATAAGAGAAATACCCTGGAAAATGTGCTTAAAATTATGATAATTTTGGAACATGAATTTAAATATGTAATTTTGATATTTATAGATAGTTTATAGTTAACAAGACATGGACCAAAAAAATAGAAAAAGTCAGTGAAAAAAGTTACTACAAAAAATGACCTGAAAATAAGCAAAAACAGAAACCTAAAAAAAAGAAAAAGAAAAAATTACCCCAAAAGGATGATGAAAACTCTTCATACAAATAAGTTTTAATTCTTCTTTCATGTTACATAAGATCCACATATTTATTAATTCTAATATCATAGCAATTAAGCAATTAATAAATATAGTTTTCTGGATATTATTCCTAGTTTAAAATATATATATATATATATATATATATATATATATATATATATATATATATATATATATATATATATATATATATATATATATATATATTACTAACCACCCTCCCTTTTTTCTAACTAATTTAAAAAAGGTATCTGAATGCAGCACAAGAAAATGTTTCAAAGGGTTAAGGGAGCTACATTATATTTATTTGATAGCTTAAGTCACTTTGCAGATAACAAAATGACAAAATATTACTCGGCTAATAAAGTAGTCTGAACTAGCTCCACCTTAACAAGCGGCACCATTAAAATAATGAACAATTTATGCAATAATTAGTAGTTATAATCCAATAATGTGACATTTATAGTTCTGAGGTTGGCCATTCTGGATAATGAGTAGGGCCTACTAATGCTAAAACTGTTGTACTTTGAATATGAATGCAGGATTTTACTTGTAACAGAGTGGCCTATTTCTACGCTGTAATACTGCTATTATTTAAAGAGGAAAATACTTTTATCACTGTCAGATCTTTTAGTCTCCTGAAGGAAATGTACTCACGCAATACTAAAACAAAATAACAAGCAGTAGCCTAAAAATCTTATTTAGGCAAAATAGGCTATGTGGCCAAAGTATAATGATTAAACTGTACTTCCAGTACAGTTACAGTTACAGTTACAGCTATAGCAAAAAATACTATATTTAAAAAGAAGAGCAGCAAATCTTTCTATTCATGAAGCTGGAACCACTGTATGTTTTTACATGAAAAATAAATGTCTGATTATCAAAAAAAAAAAAAAAATGCCATTTAATGTTCTGTCATTTGTTTGTTTCAGCTGTGCTTGAGTGTACGAACTGTTGAGAAGTACAACTTATTTAAAACATAAAAAATACATATATTTTTACCAACGATTTGTATATTTTTTGTGTAAAAAATGTGTAATGTAGCCTTTGTAGTAGCCAATTCTGTCAAATTAACGTGGTGAAGTTAAAAGTAAAATATTGTGTACTGCAATATCTATTTAAATATTTCAATAAATATAAGAAAGAGGAGATTCGACACAGTTCTTGTAAGTAAGCACAAACGCCTTCGAGATCTTTTCCCCACAAAGCACATGAAAGAGAGCGCGAGCAGTTATCTTTTTCAATTGCAGAAGCCACAAAGTACGAGCTTGAATGAGCCCGTGAAGGCAACATAAAGTGCAGTTACATTACTTTATTATTTACCTCAACCGGCCACGTTTTAACTGTACACTCGCAGTCTAAACTAAGACTATGTTTGATAACTTAATAATTTATTCTAACTTGTACATTCATACAATGAAACTAGCCTGATAATTTACTTCACAGTTTATTTCTTGTTTTAAAAAAAGGAAACAGAGTAGTTTTAACTCGTCTTCTGGCGCCACCTTGTGGTATACAGGCTTTATCACCACCACCTAAGGTGTAATTCAGGAACTATCTATTATTTCACTCTTGACTAGACAGTAGTAGAAATAGCATTAAGTGCCTCTACTTAATAAAAAGTAGCAACAAACCAGTATAAAAAATACTGGATTACCTGCATTCACTATGTTACTAAAGTAGACATAGTCTAAATGTACCTGAAGTACGCCCATGAAAAGTAAAAGTATTCATAATGTAGCAAAATGATCCCTGTCAGTGTTGCATAATTCTATATATTAAAAATTTCTCATAGCTGATCTCTTACTTTTTGAGAAACTTAAATGTATAGAGGGTCATGGTGATATTAATGTAAAATATCTGACTTTTTATATATAAATTGCGCTTCCTAATTCATATAAAAACAACACTCCCTACTACCTGAAGTTATAAAAGAGCAGGTAATGGAAATACTCAAGTTTTATGCTTTTTATCACAATAATATAATAAATCATTCAGATAATTCAGTGTCTCTTATCAGATCAGGGTCTTTGATTTACAGTAAAAGCCATGAATCTGTGCGTCTTTGAGAGAGTTGGTCAAATCTCTGTGTTTTAAGGCTTCACTGTAGCACAGATTAAGTTTAATCAGCTCTTGTGTGTGCTAATGATTGTTGAAAAAAGAGAGAGGTATCAGTGAGTTATAACCGTCTCAGTCTTTGTCACCTCACATGCGCACCAGGGCATACTGCTGTCACACTGCAGTCCAACAGAGGGCAAAGTGCAACCTTCGCTGTGATTGTATAGTTGATCATGCTCTCTCTCTTGCTCTCTTTCTCTTCCTCCCTCCCCCTGTCAAGTCTCCACCTCAGTTTCTACAGTCAGACTTTCACTCATCAGCCTTCATATTCATGTGATTTTCTTGTTTATAGCAGCAGCAGCAAAGGTAAGACCAATTCATGTCGTCTGAAATGTTTACTGTCTTTGATTCAGGAGAGCTGGTTTATAGTAAACTACAGTAAATCTGCTCCCATGAGGCTTTTCACTTTCCAGCATGGCCAGCTCAATGATCATTGATGTGGGACATTATGCTTCTGTGAATGTTAATGTGCGCTGGTGCTGGTCCAAATGTTATTACAGAGCAGCACTTTCAGTAAACAAAGGAGCATGTGATGGACGGTAAATCTCGGGGGGATTAATAGTGAAAAGTGCTTCCCTGCAGATGCACTGGGAGGGCCAGATTAGCCCACTGACACATTAAGACACTGAGCCCCAGGAGATGTGTTTCCTCTGGGACTCAGTCCATTTGAAGAGGTCATTTAATCTTGCATTAAGTCTTAAAAGCCTACTTTTCTCAGGGCGAGTGAAAAACCCCGCCAGTGCGGGTGTGATAATCACATTTATTACCAATGCAAATGAACTCGCCTTGAATCAAGCGACATGAATTTGATACTAATTAGACAGAGTGCTAATTGATGGAGATATCCTTGAAACAAGTAGAATAAAATAAAATTACCTCACCCTGCTGGCAGGCTTTATTTACCGTATTTATCAAGAAATAAGATTGTATAACTCAATAAGGAGTCTCTGTGGGGATCAGATGGACTAAAGGGAGATTAGTTTACTGCCCTAATAAAAAGCATTCAGGAAAAAGCAGAGAAGAAGAAATGGAAAGTGGAGCATGAAAAGTAAAACAAGAGCTGGTCACAGTGAGGTGTCGCTGTCAATTTCACTTCTGGTAATTTGGACAAACACTTTCAATTTCAAAGAATCTGTCAGTTGAATTAGCGACAATCTGGTGGCTTTATTCCTGCCGCCTTTAAGAAGGCAAAGGGATGTTTTTCAACTTGTGCCAAAAGGAGAGAAAGGAAAGAAACAAAGATGGCTAATCCATTTCAGAATCCCTCCCTTTAAAATGGGAAATAGAGACTATAATTAGATATGGCAAGTCTGAGCTCAAGGACTTTTCTAAGCAGCTCTCCCTATAGCAACGTGTGTGTGTGTGTGTGTGTGTGTGTGTGTGTGTGTGTGTGTGTGTGTGTGTGTGTGTGTGGTTAAGTCACTCACTTCCGTTTGTTTTGGTTCCTCAGGCGGAGCGCTTACAAATTTAGATTGCAGCAAGTCTAAAAATGTAGAAAAAACAGAGCAGAAATACATAATTGGAGGGTAGTCACTCATTAAGAGTGTTTGCCCGGCCCTGTCAACTGCTTTCTGCAAGGACACATCACAAACACTAGTACAGGAGCAGGCGTGTTTGGATTCAAAGGACACTTTTCACACATGGACCAACAACAGGCCTGGGCCCCAGATGTGCACCATTTAAACCACCACATATAGGTGGTAGTCACAAACTGGTCCCAGTACAGCCTCAACTTAAAAGTATAGCTAGTAAAGTCAGCAGCATGAGGGCGTAAAGTAGTTCTAAAAGCCCCTGTGCACGCTATAATGACAACAGTTATGTGCCTAAACTAGTTACTGTGTAATCTTATCATGTTATAACACTAACATACAGGTTACGCAGATATCATCATTGCTCATATATTTATGACAAGTTTTTTAATAGATTGCTAATGAGTTTTTTTTTTATCCCGTGTGTTTATTTGTTGTTTTGTTTATTCTAAGCATTTTATCATTTATTGCTGTAATCGCTACTTACTTGTTACCTTTTCAGTGCTATTTTATTCCTGCTCTGTGAAGCAATCAAATTGTATGAAAAGTGGAACATAACAAAGTTTGATTTGATTATTATTATTCTTTTTTAAAGGCAATTTATTATGAAGCAAATGGCACCTGTTTTCTGACAAAAATATTGTTTGAGGGCCCACCTCTCTGTGGGCCTCCCTCACAAGTCATAAGTAAACAGTTGTTTATAGGTGATTCCCAAACTTTTTCCTTAAGGGAACAAATTTGTTGTGATCGAGTAAACTAACAACTCCTGACTGTGTAACTTACTTAATGGATATTTCAAATGATGTTCTCCATATTAACAACAAAAGTACAGAACAACTGATAAACTGTACTAGTAATCCAAATCGTGAATGCACAGACTGCAGTAAATTTGTGTAAAGCTAGTTATTTAGATTAATTTCGAGCAGATTATTTACTGTGAAAATTGTGTCAGAAATGATTTTTCCTGAAATTGTTAGGAACTTTTTTTTATACAACTTTCTGTCTGTATTATGTTGAAAAGAAAACAAAAAATAATCACATATACTTATTAGGCTTCTTTTTTGACAAATTTGGTGTTTTTTTTATAACTTATTTAGTTATCCCTAAGGCTTTGCCATTATTCTATTAGCTCTTTGGTTGCTTTAACTGTGTACTTCTACTACTATTGATGATGATCCAAGCTTTAAACATAACTATTTCATTTAGTGTTCTTTACAGAAATTAATACAATGCTGAGATTCTGGACTACGGTATATTTAAAAAAAAAAAAATCTTACACTCATTAAAATAAAAAATGCCTTGTGACCCTCTGTAAGGCTTTGGCGACCACTAAAGGGGTTCAGGACCCCAAGGTTGGGAACCAGTAACCTTGGGTACATTACAGTACAGTAACTTTAAACACTGGGGATGCAAAATAAACTTGCAAAACAGGGCACCATACTTTGTACTTGTACAAGTGACTGCCCCAGTGAGTGAACCAAGTTTTTGTACACTAAAATGTAAAATCTGCTGTATGTCATATTTTAAGTATGTTGGTTTCATGATCAATAAATGAAAGAAAAATGTAATTTAGTTTAATTCACTCATATCTTCCATTAGTAATTGAATCAATAGATATAGTAAAAAGCATTTTTTTAAAAATATGGATGGACCTCTGACTAAGTGTGTGTGCCTGTAGTCTTGCTAACAAACGACTTGCACCATAAAATATACAGATGAACAAATTATAGTATTTGGTTCACTGATCAGCACCCAAAAATGGGCCACAGACACCATGAATCTACTTCTATTAAAGGACAGTACTGCAGCGACGTGTGGCACCGCTGAAGCTGTTGGCAGTGTGTTTTCATTCAGGCTGCAGACGTTCCCAGCAGCTTATTCTCGTACGTTGCTCTGGGGAAAATGGTCGTATCAGTGTTTACTCTGCTGTGGTCACATGGTCAGGGTGAAGGCGAGGTTACCCGCAGCTCTTTGTGCACTCGCTCCCATAGACATGCACAAACATGTGTGTAATTGCCCTAGTCCGTATGCTGTAACACAGAGCCCAGATACCACTGAATTATCCACTTCATGCTCCACAGAGGAATGTGGCAAAAGATCACATTCTTTAGGTCTTCAGGACTTTGAGTCACATGGTAAAAATAACAGTATCCTAAAATACTATCACATGTGAGAGGGTATTTTCAAGAACAGGTAGATTTAGAGCGAGTCTCTCTCAAAGGTAGAAACCAGAGAAGTAAGTCTCTAATTTTTGATGTCATCAAATATGAATGCTGCGATCATGTGTGTGTGTCAGAAGGAGTTTCCAAGTTGGGAAGTCATTTATCCGACTTTGTTGTGTTCATGAGCTTTGAGGTCGTAAAGTGGAAACAACATGGAAGCTACAAATAAGATGAGCTTCATTTTTAATGCTAAGAGCCTTTAAACAAGAGGTTGCTCGCTGTTTACAGTTTATATATCAATATCTATTATTTTATCTATTATGTATCTTGTTTATTACATTTGTATATATTTTTATATCTCATCTAGGTCACTCTAGCCGCTCCATACATAATGAATGAAAGCCTAGTTTTGAGGAGGCACAGAATATTTGTTTTCTTTTTTGAACCCTAAATGAGCTTTAGTCTCATGTAGTGTTCTCAGTTCTGAAACAGAAAATGTGTGGACAGAATCACTGTGAGGCAACGCCAACAGCAACAATCACTTCCAAGGAGACAACTAGCAATTAATTGCCATTGAGGAGATATGAAGGCTAAAATTAGCAAAACAGTTCATTTCTACTGTAATTTCCAGCGGTATCTGTAATATTACAAGATCTACACAGTGGTCTGACTTATCTTACATTTCTGCCGTGCTTATTTCATGCCAACATTGTTAATAAACCAACTCTAGCGACTAAACAATGTAGTGACTGGCCCCTCAAGGGCCCCTGGGAGTCCCCAGACTCCCTTTTGAGAACCATTGTCTCAGACAATAGGGATAATATGTATGTAAAAACAACTTTTCACCAAGTTCCAGCAAGAGAAAACACGACTCTCATCTCGTACCAGTGATAAAATTATCAATTTGGGGGGTCTTAAAACCCCGAATGGCCATGACTTAATGACCTCTCCAACTCCTTTAACATAAAAACAGACCATAACTTAATCATGAGGCAGCACAGTAAACAGGCAGAACTTAGTTTGTAGTCGAAACTTTAGAAAAACCAAATCAGAAAACGACTTTGAAAGTAGAATATTTCCTTTTTCTCAAATTACAGGATCATCAAAGCATAAAGCTAAAAATAAACCGAAGCAAAACGTTAGAGTCATATGACATCAGTATTTTCTGTCTCTGTGTGCGTCTGTGTGTCAGTGTGTGTCAGTGTGTGTCAGTGTGTTTGTGCTGATGAGTAATGAGGTCAGGATCTGGTTTTTGGGCAGCATCTTTTCACTGTGACTCATCATTACCTCTCTTCCAGTCACATGCTTAATGAAGCTTTCCAGTGACTCAGCTTTTGGTTCAGTTCCGCATTTTGTTTTGGCCTTGACCCCACTTTGTTATAGCACCACATCCCGTAAAAGGATTTGTGGATTAAATTAAGGCTGACTGGATTTGAACTCGCATATCGGTGAGGGCCAGAAAGACCAACCTCCCTCGGGAGTTTTAGCTGATACGGCACAAAGCTCCGATAAATGCTCTGTAAACATCTGCTGACCTGCAGTGAAAATCCTCACTTCCCTGAAATTTCCTTGACTTTCATTCTGAGCCACCCTGCTTTTCACTTCCTGTAGGGTGCCCATGTTACCGAGATTAGTCATGGAGGAAGCGCAGCGAATCGATCTGACCTACATCACTGAACGCATCATCACCATATTCTGCCCCTCTGAGTGTCCGGAGCAGATCTACCTGCAGAACCTGCATGAGATTATCCTCATGCTGCAGTCCAAACATGGACACCACTACATGGTGAGACGAAGACACAGAGGGGGAATAGAGTCCTAAAGTAATAATACCACAACACAGGAATACTGTGTTACAATTAAAAGTCACGAATGAAGTAAAAGTATTAGCATTGAAATATAATTAAGTTAACAAAATAAAAATACTCAAGACACAGAATGGCCCATTTCAGAATATTTTCTATTATGTTATTGGATTAAATCTATTGTTGCATATCAGTAGAATTTTGCAATTCCTAAATGTGGGATTATTCTAACTATTTTATAGTGCACGGTAATTTCCTCTACAGTTATACATTAAAATTTATTTTTTGATTATGTTTTGTTTCAATAATTTAAGTCCACAAAGTACCCAACCTCAAGTTTTAAAATACATGTAGTGTAAAACCTATAATATTTCCCTCTGAAATGAAGCTGAGTAGAATTATTAAAGCAGCATCAAATGGAATTATGCCAAGAACAAGTACCTCAAAATTGTATTTAGGTACAGTACAATATACACGGTTGTTTTTTCATTTGGACTCCTTAGCCTTCGTGTCTTAAACAGCACATTCCTAAAAAATCTTTTTCTGTCATTTTAAACATCCTTGTGATCAACGTCATGTTAAGTCAAGTGTTATTACACCAGGCCTAAAAATAACATATTTGTCTCTTTCTTTACACTTTGTGCAGCACATGGCACTCTATCATTAGAGTCTGGATAGGAAAAAACTCTTTTCTTTTCATTTATTTATTTTGAAAATTATACTTGATAAAATCTCCCCAAACACTTAATTTTTAGGCTTTAGACTTAATTTAAAAATAGGAATCATTGGTTTTAATTTAGAAATTTTTTTAAACAATTATTAGGGCTATGTGTAGTATGAAAATCAGTTTTTGTTTCATATGCAGAGTATTTCGCCACATCACCCCCAAATAAGTATGGAACTAGAAATGAACAATATCGTGCGATGAGGGTTGATTTAAAAAAACAAACAAAAAAAACTTAGTGCTTCACATACACTTCCCTGACCCTTGCAGTGCTCTGATTTTTTTTTTAAGATTTATTTTTCAGTACCTTGAACTTTAACATCATTAGAGGGATTTGCTACATCATTCAGAAAAAAATTGATTTTAATTTGACTTAAAGTCATAAAAATAGCTAAACCCAAATAACTAAATCTAACTTCCTGGTTTACACCCACCATCTGTTCAGTCCCATTTGCATTTTAGTCTTTTAGATAATGATATATTTTAATAAAAACAATTTGTCTTTCCCTCCTCAGCTCATCAACCTCTCACAGAAGAATGACACTCTCACCCGAATGAACCTCAAGGTAAGGACAGTGAACCAAAGCACCAATTTTAGAGGTTAAATGCTGCATTGTGAGGTATGTTACAGTGTGTCTGGTTTGTCTCTCAGGTATTGGACACAGGTTGGGTGCATCTCTTGGCTCCTAATCTGGATCATATCTTCAATGTGTGCACGACGATGAAGAACTGGCTGCAAACGCATCCGAAGCACGTCCTGGTGTTTCACTGCAGGGTAAACTTCACTGACCCCTCTGCACATACTGTCAAGTTATTAAATCTATTGTCTGTAATTATGAGAGTTCTGCTTCTGTGGTCCTCGTCCACAGGGAGGCAGAGGGCGGCTCGGAGTTCTGCTGGCTTCTTACATCCACTTCAGCAACATGTCAGCCAGGTAACACTGATGCCATGTGACTTTGTTCAAAAAGCATGTGTAATATTTAATATTCTGTATTTTGCACAATGTCCCCATAAGATAACGGTGTCATTGTCTGCCGGTCTATCTTGCATTTGGTCCAGATATGTCAACAGCTATACTGCAGTTAAATTTAGCTCTGATATCTCTGGTTTCCAAAGACAGAATCCTAAAGAAACTGTTAACCGTTGGACGTGATTGCGATCAAAGAGCAGAGACAGAACAATAGAGTGACGAGAGGCTGATCTACAGTTAGTCTCCAGCAGCCAAAGGGCAGGACAGCTAAAGAGACTTTGAACTACACTGTTATTTGATTTTCAGGCAGGGATCCTGTTGGTATGGAACACCAGTGAATTCATTTATTCTTAATTTAGCTGCTTGACAGAGTGAGGGCCAAGAAAACACCTCATGCATTTTGGTGCAAAACATTTTCAGAGCAAACATTGCCGCCTTTACAGTTTATGCGGCTAGTTATCATCAGTTTTATGGTTTGAATGTGAGTTATGAAACCACATCCTCATTTACACGTCTAATGGTGATATGAAGGGAAAGGTCAGAGTGAGGTAAATCTGTGTCCAATGACTGAAATACAGAAAAGAGGAAGATCAGGTCAACTTCCACGCTGTTGTGTGCACGTGTTTGTGTGTGTGTGTGTGTGTGTGTGTGTGTGTGTGTGTGTGTGTGTGTGTGTGTGTGTGTGTGTGTGTGCGCATGCTAATGTCTGAACAGCTGACTCAGTGTTGAGAAATATCTGATTGTGAGCATTGCTCTTGTACAGGACGTGCTTGTGTTAGAAGATGCAGGTATGCAAAGGTTTGTGAGTGAGTGTAAATCTGACATGTTTTTTTAAGGTTACAAAATGATTGAAGAAAACCATATTTACTTACTTTGTTCTGGTGGTATCAAGTCATGCAGATAGCTTTGTTTTTTATTTGGGGTTCTGTCTGTAAGATTTCTGCTGCCGTCTAAAAGAATGGATATAAACAGAATACTGTTAGTAGTGCATTGAAGAGCAACGCTTAGAAGTATTTCACTGCTGGAAACGTGATCTTTTCATAAAACTAGACCGTCTAAGCAGTAGAAAGACACAAATACTTGAAACTGAGTTGAAATGTTACATGATCTGATTTTGGTCTGAGTTTTAGAGAAAGAGAAAGAGAGAGGGGCATCTCTCTCGATCTGCTTATATACTCTTTGTGTGCAGAGGTATGATGTGTAGTTTGAGAAACAGATCTAGAGCCAGTGAAAATCTGCGTTTCACATCATCTAGCAGATTTGAGTTGGGAGATTAGCAGATAGATCAGGATGCTGGTTAAATGGAGGGAAGATTACCACATTTCATTTTCACATACTACCCATATTTTTATGAAACAAATGACTAAAAATCACCAAAGTATGCATTCAAAGATATCAAAAGCAGCATATTTTTTGAAGAAACAACGTCCTAGTCACTTTGGGTAATCCCCAGAACACAGTGAGAACAGTTATTACAGGAATGTTTTTGACTCTTTGAAAAGGCCCTTTAGCAGTTTGACTTTTTTTTCTTTATTTAGAAAATAAACTTACTACCAACTTACTAGCAACAGTCACATAATCACTGTCAGCTACATATGTTTACAAAGTGAACGTTTTTTTGGTTTTTTTTAACAATGTAATTACACAATAAACAAAACAAACATAGAACATCGGGTGTTTTGCATTTGAGATAAATAAAAATAGAGAGAAAGTTGGTAGAGTGGGCACCTCATGTACAGAGGTGTTGTCTTCGCCACAGCAGCTGTGGGTTCAAAAGAACAAAAGAAAGGAGTTATGGGGAAATATACATTTTCCATTTTTTCCATTTTTTTCCCCAAATTTACTTTCCTGGAGCCTCATTGAAAAGGTAAATCTTTCCATTTCAAAACATTTCACAAATTATATCATGCCAGTTCTCTATGGATGGGGCATCTTTCTTAAATAATTTCCTTATATTTGTTTTTCTAGCAGCTACACTCAGTTTTCCAAATAATTATCCTGTTTTATATTTGTATGTTTTGAAAGTAAAAGACCAAAAAGGAGTTCATCCCTTTTAAATGCAATTGTCATCCCAGATATACTCAATGTGCCAAAAAGCATTTACTTTTTCCATCAGTTTTAAACACTAAAGTTTCCAGGTGTTGGAGTGCTGCTGCATATGTGGAAAGTGTGATGTAAAGCCTTTTGTGGCTCCAGAGGGAGCTGTGTGAAGTCTGATAAATGTCCTCAAAACAAGACGACTACCAATATAAAAAATGAAAACTGGATCTGGACATATGGAGCTAGAAAAAAGAAGTGATCCTAGCAGACCTCTGTAGTTCCTTTTCTCTGCTGCAGGATACAGGCTACATTATCCACCACTAGCTTAACACACACAAATCTCTGACTGGGCTGTCTGACATAGAGTTGCATTGTGGGTAATGTAGGCAGCAGGTTTTATCAAGGAAGATGAATGTAGAGAATGAAAAAAGATCAAATCTCAGGTTTTGCTGCATTGATTTTTAGTTAACACATTGTTTTTATTCCATTCTGTTTCTTCTTTTTTCTTTTTAAACACTTCTTTTAAAATCAATGCTGCATTAATTCTGATCATTTTCAAAACTGTCCATCATAGGTTCAAAAAATGATAAAATAGTGCAATGCAAAGCACCTAGACATAATTCACCAAGTATCACAGAAACTCTGGGGTCTCCACTAACTATTCTAAGAACAACTCTTTGGTTGTGAAAACAATCTCATCACAGGGTCTAGTGCTTTTGATCATATCACACCACCTTTATTAGTAAATCAAAGCTCTGTAGATGTTTAGTCTGTAGTGTCTGATGACTGGTCCACCAGTCAGGCACAAATCTTGAGATGGATATCTCAAAACCTCACAACACAAAAATAAAACGGTCTAACTCTTCAGATAAACCAGAAAACACTGTCCCGTTAAATTTCGGTGAACTGAGGAGTGTTAGATGCGTCACCATCTGAATATCTGCCTCTCTCTCAGTGCAGACCTTTCTCTCGACCACTTTGCCATGAGGAGGTTCTACAATGACAAGCTGTCCGCTCTGATGACCCCCTCGCAAAAACGGTAAGAACGGGGTTGATTGAGTGGGATCACTACAGGTCAAAGGTCAACTCCGGTTCAGTTCAAAGCCTCTGATCTCTAATGTAGACCGAGGGATCTGCTGTGACTGTGTGTCTGACCTCAGACTGCACTAATCACCTGATGTATCCTCCTGAGAAATAGTCCCTATGATAAATATGCAATAAGGATGTGAAAGTACGTTCACGTGCACAGTTTAGTCGAGCTACAGTTAGAGCTCCATTAGGCCATTTAACTGGACTGCTGTCCTTGTTCCAGTATACAAGCACTGAGGGGGAAATCTATTTATTGATGAAAATATGTCTAACTCCACCACAGCAGGTGGAGATATGCCCTCTTTCAG
The DNA here is from genome assembly GCF_026936395.1 of Plectropomus leopardus. NCBI lineage: Eukaryota > Metazoa > Chordata > Actinopteri > Perciformes > Serranidae > Plectropomus > Plectropomus leopardus. Next base: position 6,440,503 of record NC_142180.1, read on the forward strand.
CAAGTTGCAATAAACCTACATTATTTATACAGTCGGTGGTGACTGAATCACAATCATAACTGTTTATTTGAAATAACTTTGGGGTAGAAAACCGCCTCACTACTTCCATATAATCAAAATCAAACAGCGCTAAGCAAACTCTGCCTTCGCTGATTACAGAGATGTTGAGGTTGATGGGGGAGATGGTGTATATATATATATATATTCAAATATTGTGTTCTCTTAAACTAATATTGTTTTTTTTAAGGCAGCTAAAATATTTTTTGCTGCAGCCCTGTCCAAAGCGGGACGTCACTTAGCTTCCATGCCTCTGTTGTGGGGCTGTATTTAATTTATCAGAGGAGGGGGGGTGACTGGAGTGTAACTTTTTAAATTAAAATAAATATAAATACTACCTTTAAAGTTGTATGTCCCTTATCTAAACCAAAATTAAAAACATAAGTCCCTCCTCAGTGCTTGTTTGTTTTAAATGCCTTTTAATGCCACTTTGCAGCACCCTTCCCCCCTCATAAATAACCAACATTCCCTATTGCAGCGACAAGAAGCATGCGCAGAACACCTAGTCAAGTAAATGTCTGATACAGGTGTTTACGTGGCGGAGGAAATCGAACTCCAATCACATTATCTGGGTGTGTTGGTCCGACTTTGAGAAATTCCATTCAGTATAATTTCTGTCATACGTGTCAATAAATGTTTGCAAATATTTTAAAAGTCCAGTTTTAGTGGGACAAACTCAATAATTTGACTTTTTCTAACATCATGTAAACGTACTCAGTGACACTCAGTGAAAAGTACAATTTAAACCAGTTGTCAAGTGATTTGAGATATTTATGTTGGGAGGAATACAACAGTAAATATGCTTCTCTGTGCTCTCCAGGTATGTGTGGATGCTGGGCAGCATGTTAAAGGGAGGACTGAAGATGTGTCCCTCTCCGTCTTTCCTCCTTTGTGTTGTTCTTCACGGTCTTCCCAAAATAAGACCAGATGGAGGTAAGCAGCAGATGTCTGATCTGAATTAGAGGAAGCTAAGTGGATAAATAGCAGCTGGCTGTTGTAGAAACCCTCCACAGGGCAGATACTGTATTTGTTTTATCTTATTAAGGAAGAAGAAAGATGCTGCTTACAATTTAAAACACATTCCAGGATCTAAAAAGTCCTCTGATTCAAGTCAGCCTCGATGCTTAAGTCAACAGCTCTGCTATACGGGCATGCTGCAAAATTTATTTTTTCACAAAGCATGCTCTCTTTTGTGATGACACTCTTCCTCTCCCCAGCATGTTGCCTCTTCCTCAGAGTCTACCAGAGTCTACAAGCTGTTTGCACATCAGCAGTCTAGTAAGAAATCGCATATTAATGTGTACACAGGGCAGGATGTTATTCAGAAGACAAAACAGTGTGTAATGTGTGTTTATATCCATGACAGCCATGTCAATGCAGCCCAGACAGGCCGCCTCTACTTTGTGCTCCAGCCGGCTCAGCTGCTCAAAGGGGACATCATGGTGAGTGCTGATGGACATTCTTATGTTCTTTATCATCATTGAGGTTTGTAAATAAAGATAATATCTATCACTGTTATATATGTCATAGATATGAATTATTCATTACCTGGAACCATTATAATTAGCTTAATTTAGGGAACTGAAAATATGTTTGAAAGGTCCCATATTATACTTATTTTCAGGTTCATGATCTATTTGTGGTTTCTACCAGAGAATGTTAACATGCTTTAATGTGAAAAAAGAAAAAGCGTATTTTTCTCACACTGTCTGCTTGATTATACCTGTATTCACCTATCACCTATTTCACTCTATCTGAAACGCTCATTTTGGTGCCTGTCCCTGTAAGACCACCTCACAAAAAATATGTATTTCCTTGAAAGAGGAGCTCCAATTAAAACCAAATATTACCAAATTATTCTCTTTATTATTGTAAACTATGCATCATATATGCTTATTTAAAAGCTTCCACTTTTGATAACTGATTAAAAGATGATATGAATTGGAATTAAATAATTAAGTGTACAAACAGATTACTGTCTTTTTAAAAAATATATATTATTAGTACCAAATTGTATCATTCTTTCCAGGAAAATTAATGAAAATCATTCAGTTCTGACAGATTTAAAAAAACAAAAAACAAATCCTTAACATATAATAAAATATAAATGAATCAAAATAACAGTTCCAACAGTTCTCATTCATAAAACAAATTGACAGGAAGTGGTTATATCTGAATATATTTTGCTTTAATACGCTATAAGTGCGCAACAGCAAAACTTAGATTCGAGTGAATCAGTTTAGAGCAGCATGTGCAGGACAGTGTGTCACTTTCCTCTGATTTTAGGTGGTGTGTTATGATAAAAACAGCCGGTCAGCCAGCCGGCAGGTCGTCTTCCGTCTCCAGTTTCATACAGGTCTCGTACACGGACACAACCTCACCTTCTGTAAGGCGGAGCTCGACTGTGCCAGTGAAGGTATTTATAACCTTAACGCTGCCAACTGCTGTCTCTGCCACTATCACTCTCTGCTGCAATATCCACCTTAATCTGTAACTGATAAATCTTTCTCCAATGTAAATATGACCTGCCTAAACTAACCTTGGACCCTTTATCAGTGCGTGCTGATGCAGGTGTGAAGTACACATGGAAATCTGTCCAGTGTGGCAAGTTAACCGCCAACTATCTTTTTTTGTTAATATTCCAGATCCACGGTTCCCAGAAGATGGAAAAGTAGAGTTGTTACTTTCTGACAGCCCTGAGAAGATTACAGGTAGACTTTCTCCAACAAAGGATTTTTTCCACAGCAAACTGTCGATGCATAAACATAAGACACTGTCAAACAAAACTACAGTGAACTGGATAAAAAAACAAATATGCAGGTGAAAATGTGTTTCAGATGTTTGCAGGTGGCTTTGTCATGCTTTGATCCAGGATCCACAGTATATGGGTTCAAGTTTTGATACTTGAAACAGGATTAAGTGTGCAGCTCTGCAGGTCTGTGCAGAGCTGCAGTTGTGCACAGCATCAGCATGCTAACATGTTCACAATGGCAACAGTAACGCTGATGACTGGCAGATATAATCATTATCTAGACTATCTGTGTTAGCATGCTAACATTTGCTAATTTGCACAACACACAAAGGACAGCTGAGGCTGATGGGAATGTTATTAGTTTTACAGGGATTTAATCATAAACCAAAGTATTGGATTAACATTTTGACTTCAGGGTTGCGTTAGATGAAATGTCAGTTAAGTCATAATGATTAATCCTCTCTGGACAATGAATGTCTGAACCAGGTTTCATTGCAATCCATCCAATAGTTGCTGAGGTATTTCAATCTGGACAAACAGACTGATATTGCTGTCTCTTGAGCTGCTATAGTGACAACAAACACAAAGATGTGTGGTTGGAAATTGTCAGTGCTAAAGGTCCAGTGTAGGACTGTGTTGCATCTGTCCATGAGGTTGCAAATTGCAGTCGACTGAAACTTAATATGTGCCAGATGTGTGGCTGATGTGAAAACTCAGTTGGCCTCATCTAGCACCAGTGTTTGATCTGTGATTTCTGGGCTACTGTAGAACAACGTGGCAGACTCAGTGGAAGAGGACTCACTCTGTCTGCACATTGGCGAATTCTAAGAGGAATGACCTGCTCTACTCTCCCTATAAGTCGCTACATGTTGCCTTCATTTGTTGGACTGACTAGGTTTAGGCAACAGGAGTGGGATTGGTTAGGATATCTGTTATGCCAATATAAAAACAACACATTTGGTCGGTAACTGATACCAACATTGACACATCCAGCTTTATCGCCATCTTATTTTAGTGATCATCGAGTCTCTTCTGTAGTAGAATTAACATCATATTGTGCAAACTCTTATCGTGATGGCCCATCAGCAGATGGAGACATAAAATACATTGCTTTTCAATGTATCTAATATTCATTAATTGTGCAAAAGATGGAAAAATACTTCAAGCTGCAAGCAGCATTGTGTCTTCTAATCCGAGCAGAAGAGACAGAAATGGCTGTTTCAAGTGTTGCACCTGCGCACACGCGCGCACACACACACACACACACACACACACGCACACACACACACACACACACACACACACACACACACACACACACAAAATTATTATATTCATCAAGTTCAACACCAGTCACCCAGATGGGGGCAGTGTTGGACACCAGGACCAGGGTGTGATGGTCAAACCGGCCCTCAACACACACAGATTCTACAGTGCTTGACAGGAAGCAATATGAGGAGTTATCACACACACACATCTGACAGGAATTCAGATTGCAGATACTGTACATGGGTAAACACACAGGAGGGAAAACCAGGACACACACACACACACAGACAGACAAGTAGAGGCAAAACCATAATTAAAGCTCATATTATTTCTGAAATCAAATCTGAAATGAGATCTGGAATCAGCTGGTGTTGCGTGTGTGTGTGTGCGCGTGTGTGTGTGTGTGCGTGTGTTTGTTGTCGTTGAACTGACTCCTGACCAGTGCTGCGTCTTTGTCTGCTGCTCTGTTTGTCATTTCCATATGCAGGCAGAGAGCTGTGGCACAACGGCCACTGCGTGACGGTGGACTATGACACCCTGGACCCTTTGGTCAGACGAGATTCATATGGAGACGCATCTTTGTGTGAAACAGGTGAGGTGCATTTAAATATTTTTCACCAGGAGTTCCCTCCCTTTATTTTTTAAAATACTTGTTTATCTGTTTTTCCCTCTTCACTTTCTTTTCCTTTGTTGTGGATTCCTGTTTTGTGTCTAACTTAATTAATAGACAGGATTTAAAAGGACAACAATATATTTGAATACGCAGCAGATTGCAGGAGACGTCCACTCTGCTCTTGCATAATGCTGACCTTTATTCTGTTTCCATGGCATTCTTAGGAAAAGTAGAATGCCAGTCCAGGTCTGACTAGTTCTGACTTTTAAAAGACCAAATCATTGTTGTTTTGGGTTTCATTTCTTGAACAACAGAGTTTCCATCTCCATCCACTCCTCAGGGATATTTATCTGGCTCTGTGGCTGCTAAATGCTCCACTAGGCTCAGAAACTAAGTCACGAGAGAATGAACCAAAACAGTAAAGTTGTGGGTTTGATGGCAATTGCAATGACAGCTGAGAGAGAGCTCTTTGCTCACTGTAAAGCTACATAAAGCCGAGGGATGATAATTCTTTGTAGGTTCATCGATATGAGTGATGGCTTTCACATTTTTTTCACAATTTGAAAAAACGTAGTTCTAAGCACATCATGTTGGTGCAAGGCTACCACAAAACATGCATGAGGAAAAAAGGTAAAGCCTGCACACTTACTCTATTCCACACAAGTATATTTCAGACAATGCTTGACAGAATCATTTGACCTGTCGAAGATCCAAGCAGGATCACAACGTCTGAAATAAACTTGTGTGGCTTGGATAAATATGCAGGTGTTACCTTTATTCTTCAAATTGTCATTGACACATATTTATAAAAAAAATCTAGGAATAAATTGGAGAAAACATGCTAAATAATGGGTACATTTCTTTAAAGTTCCACTAACCAGTATTTTGGACCAAAAGACTGCATGTGATGTAAAATTAGTCGCTCTAAGTGCTGAACCCACAGAGAATTATAATCTTCTCTGCAGCTCAGCAGAGCTTTTTAGCCTCTTTCAGCTCATCTTTTTGGTCTGTGAGTCCCAGATGGTCCGTTTTGATCCACGTAATGTAAATCTCTTCATCCACCAATGTCCACCAGGGTCTGCACAGGAACCCCTAGACAGACATCCACATGCAGCCCAAAATTTGTGACCTCATGGATTGTACACATAGTAAGCGTACTGACTGTGCATACTCCAGTTACAAAATAAAGTCCATTGCTCAACGTTTCAGTCCAGTTGGTTGAGTATGCACCTCTAGCTGGTTTGCTGAAAAGATCCCACACATTGGATGCTTGTTCTTAAGGGAGGTTGTGCAAGGAGATCTGCTCTTATCCACTTTATTTTAATAAAATTTTAGAGGAATACAAAGACAATTAGGACAATCAGGATGTTATCTGGATGGAGAAATTCACATACGTAGAAAGTCAGACCAATGTGAATCTTCAGTAGAATAAGTAGGGAGGTTTCCATTAACCCTAAAATAGTGCAAATTGAAATTGAGAATAAAATACGCCTAATGGAAACACTTCAATTTTGAAAAAAAGTATCACAAAAAAGTTTTTACACTAACATTAGGAGGTATTTCAGGTGCTTAAAAAAAGCCATATTTTCGCAAAACTGCAATGGAAACCAATTTTTTGGCATTTATAGGTCACATGATGCTATGGCTATGCGCTTGTCCGTAGGAACTGGCTCCCTCGGGCACGATGCAGCAGGAGCTAGAAGAGCTGTTATTGCATCACATAACTCTTCAAATGTTGAGCAGATCGTCCTGAAGTTTTGAATCCACAGTTCCTCTATGAAGGTGTGGACTATCACCTACCAGAAATCCCTGAAACATGGCCGCTTCCACCATACTTCTTGGAATGTTATCGGGAGAGGAAAAGTCTCGTGACATCACTTAATGGAAATGCAGTCATCTTGCAATTGTGTTTTACTTACATTTTGAAGATATCACTTAAGTTTTTCACAAATCTGTAAATCAGCCTAGTGATACTACATGTGTGTCTGCATGACCAGTACATGGCCACAGCTGTCTATGGACATTCAACTTAGAAAGTGTGTCCAAGGCTTCACTGTTTGGTTCAGTCTCAGTGTTTATGGGCAGCTGTTTTGAGCAGGCCAGCTCTGATACACTAACCGTACACTACCCAAAACAGCGGACAGACAAAGTTAACATGAATACGAAAACCTCATTGTCTACGTAAAAAAAAAAAAAATGGCTGGTGAGCTGGTGCCTTTGAAAATACTCCGTGTGCTGGAGCGCACTCGGGCACAAACAGGACCATTCACAAATCCAGAGCTTTTTTGGAATGTACCGCTCGGTTATTCACACTCTCGGAGCAGCAGAGCATACTCTGGACACTCTGTCTGTGGAGAAGGAGCAGCAGAGTGCCAAGTATAAATGTGTGAGATAAGTTCATTGTTGGTTAATTCGTGTAGAAATAGAAGGCTCTGTTTCTCTAAACAACAGCCCTCTTGTTTTTGTGTAGAGTTTTTTTAAGCTTTTCATGGAGCTTGTCTGCCCCCAACTGTCCAAGTCAGTAAATATATTTTTGGCTGCTTTTCAGAGGTATCCCTCTGTGGGCGCAGATCCAGTCTCTAAGGACAGTGTGTTTAGACTTTGGCCTTGGCTGTGGTCAGTGCTGTGGGTAATTGTCCAGTCATCAGAGTGACAGCTTACAACTGTTGTGGTCACAACGACGTTCCTAGGAACGGGCGTAACGGCAATCATCTAGACAGCAGCCAGGCCAGACCTGTGTATTTGGAGGCGGTTGTTTGTCAGAGAGTTTCCTTTGAGTTAGAATAACCATTCACACACAGAAAAACACCAACAGAAAAACATACACCCAGACAGCTGAAACAATCCTTTAAACCGGCGGTTGAGGTTTCAGTTCCAGCTGTTTTATGCCGTTGCTAAATCTGCTCTGCCAGCCATGTAATTTAGCTGGACCGATCAGTGGGGGGAGAAACGCAGAAAAGTGGCATGTAAACGCACATTTACACAGACGCTCACATGAACGCTGACACACACACGGCTATTACATTTAACCGCCAGCACACACGCATGCACATGAGCATAATGAGGGTGCCAGCCAGTCAGCAATGCAGCCAGTTGCAAGAATGTTGTTTTCAACCACAGGTGGTTCTACTTTACCCTGTCGGCCCTCTCACAGCCCTCCCCTCCACTGCTTCTATCTCTCCATCTTCTTTTACTCTCCTTTTCTCTCTCCCTCTTTATCTGGTCACCTGTTTTCTAGCTGAAGCATGTTGCTTTCAGGTTCAAGTTGCAGGTTGCAATTTGTCCAATATGTCCCCATCCCCCTTCAGCACTCAAGTCTCTCCAGAGCCCGCCCCCATGTTTACATTCCCCTCTCCATATTTGGCCGGCTCAAGGTCCTTGTGCTTTGTGTTTCTGTTCTTGAAAGTGCATTATGTGTGTTGCACAAACTTTTCCACCTGTGCAGATATATGTGCTCGCATGCAGTCTGGTGAATGATCTACCCTTCTACCCCTTTCCTTTGCCCTCAGACATAAAAATGCATGAGTGCACGCTCTGTGCACAGCATTAGCTACCTGTGTCAGCCGGGACAGGATGCAGGAGGAGGGAGGAAAGAGGAGGAGGGATAGCACGGCATATTTTGTAGTGACGGCGAAGGCGGGGATTCGTAGTGCAGGGAAAGAGCAGGCGAGGAAGGAGTGAGATGAGAGAGGGGGAAGAGAGAGTAGGAGGGGGGATGACACAGGGGGGCTGTTAGCACCTTAAGAGAAAGAATGTTCTTTGCTTGTCTTCCTGTGGCAGCCTGAGAGGACGACAGCAGAGGAGCAACTTCAGCTGAGCTCTCATTTCAGCCTGCCTTTCTCCTTCTATCTGTCCCCTCATCCTTTTCATTCTGTCCTCGTCCTTGCCCCCTGTTTCCTTTCAGCTTGTCATCTGGTTCTCTTTTCCTCTCTCTCTGACACTCCGAAGGGAGGTTTCAGCAAGCACTTCCATCCTGTTTCTAGTCCACAGTGGGGACAGTGAAAGTTTACCCCTGACTGCCGGTGAGTGATTAACTAAGCTGCTTTCTGATGCTTGTTTGTGTCTTTTTACTGAAATTCATACAGTAGTGTGAAAATTATACAGGGTGTTTATCAGTGTGTGAATGTGCTCTGTGCATCTGTGTGTGTGTGTGAGGCCAGCTGTGAGGTTTTATCATGCCTGTCTGGTATTTGAGTTTTATTGCCTCTCTGGACTTAAGAGGCTGTGCTCATACAGCTGTGGTATGCACTGTATGTATTGTTGCAGTCACTGTGCGAACCGGTCTCTTATCTCATCTGAATGTAACAACCAGTATCAGATAAGAACTTGCTTGTTTAGTTCTAGTACATTATCCTCTGGTATGTTTTTAGGAGTGCAGCTATGGACTGTATTCATTATTAGATTAATAGCTGGTCTATAAAATATCTGAAAATAGAAAAAAGATAAGTTCGTTACTGAAGCAAATCCTCACATTATTTGGCATTTTTGCTTGAAATAATGACTTGAACAATAAGTCCACTCTGTATGAAGTTGATGATTTCTGATAATTGACTAACTGATTAATTGACTGAATGTTTCAGATCAAGTATGTTTCAAACCTCCTGTAAAACTTAGATAATGTTAGAAATATGCTATATTGTTGCTTCAGACAATTTAAGTACACAAAAATGTGTGTGTGTGTGTGTGTGTGTGTGTGTGTGTGTGTGTGTGTGTGCGTGCATGCGTGCATGCGTGCGTGCGTGTGCATGCAATCAGCTCTATCTGACCTCAGGTACACGTCTTTGACAGACACGTCCTTTGCGTGACACACACATATACACAGCTACACACGTATATATCCGCCAGCCCACACAAAGGGGCTCTGTGTTATCTTCATTGAGTGTGTCTGGAGGGGTGGCAGTGATCCAACAGGTGGTGTGTGCGGGTGTGTGTGTCTGTCACAGTGAATCATGTACAATAGTGGTGCAGGTATGGAGTCATATGGAGTGAAAATATGTTCAATCCAAGGGTGTAATTGCTGCTTTAAGTCCAAATTTTACAGTCTAACTTTGATTTACTCACTAAAATGTCTCTAAGCATGGTTCTCGGTGCAGCTGCCATAGTCCAGATACATAAAATGTTGATATGCTCCTTTCTATCATCTTCAGTTGTTACCATGAGGTCACAGCACTACACTTTGTGATTTGTGAAAGCTTTTGCCTTGGGTTTTACATGCACCATGCTGTAAAGCTCAGATTGGTGGAACTACTGCAAACGTCATCGGAGCAATTATGGATTTGTGCTGACCCAATTATTCTGTTAAATGAATAGTTGATTAAAATAAAATTGCATCTTTGACTATTTTTGAAATACTATTTAAATTTTTTAAGTAAAAATTATCTGGTTTCAGCTTATTAACTGTGAATATTCACTGTCTTTCTCAGTAGTTTATGGTTTTCTTGATTGTACATTGAATATTTTGGAGTAGTTTTCAGTCTCCTCTTACATTGTCAAGATCAATTAAATGTGATCTTGACAATGTAAGAGATCACAATTAATTGATTAATCAAGAAAATGTTGGATAATGAAATCTACAAAGCAAGTTAGCTGAAGCCCTAGTTAATCTTGTGATGCAAGCTTGAAAATGTTCAATTTAATACTCTAAAAATACTAAAAGGAAACTAGCATTGAATATCAGTAGGAGATCAGGCAGAAAAGGACAGTGCTGCAAATACAACATTTTCTCTCCTCAAATATAAAAAGTTTCCTCGTGGTTGAAAAATCTCTGATTTCATCATCTCCTCCTCACTTCTGAAAGCAAACCGACATCCTTGCTTCAACAGGTCATCTGTTTTCCCTGTTCTGTCAACATATAATCCTTAAGGTGACCTCACTGATTTTGTCTCCACAGCTCCACCTCATGTCCCTGACCCTGGAAATGGCAGCTTGTACAGAGTGAGGACAAAGAATAAAGAGGAAGGAGCTTCATTCCATCCAAGCGTCGGCAGCCCCGGCTGCAGTGAGCGAGCACCGTCCGCCAGCAGTGACTCAGGTCTGTCTGTTACCTCACAGGGGCGGACCGGAGCCGGACAGAGGAGAGGGGCTGCACGGGACAAGAGTGCCCAGGCAGGGAGGCTGCTCCCTGGGGTGGACTTTGAGATTGCTCAGCCTCTACTGGAGGTCATGACTGAGCTTGCTGCATCCAGTGGAGGGGAGGGGGAGATGACTGGAGATGAGTCTGGACTGGGACACACCATCAATGGAGAGGCTTCGTCCAGCGAGAGGGAAACTGATATATTAGATGATGAGGATGAGGTAGATGGTGTAGCAGCTATTCCTTCAGACCTACCGAGCTCGAGCAGTATCTGCTCCCTGTCCTCTGAAAACCTGCCTGAAACGCAGAGATTAGCCCACACTGAGTACTCCACACACTCCTGGGTGCAGCAGCAGCAGATGGTTGATGTTGTCACCGATATCCACCTTCAATCTGATGGGGAGGAGAGGCTGAACAGGGTGAGGAAACAGAGGCCGCCACCTCTGACAGCTCCTGACACGCCAACTCGAGGACTGAGTAGCAGGGAAGCGGTGCAGAGAGGGCTGGTGGACGAGGACGGCACACAGAATGCTGCAGATTTTCCGCACAATGTACAGTCTGGTGATATGACACACACATCGTCTTGCCAAGAGGAGGATTTGTCATCGTTAACCACAGACATTGACGAGTCCATAGAGCAGCTTAACCAGCTGATTCTGGATCTGGACCCCACCTTTGTTCCCGTTCCTACCCGCTGTGCCCCCCTGACTCGCTCCGCCTCCCTGCACACCAACGGCCTCAGCCACAAGGGAAATACCCATAAGTCAGGTAAGACTAAATAAAGTAGATGAGGTACCACACCTAAGCTTGGGCAACGTCTATTTAAAAGCTCAAATGAAAGAAAATATTCCTACATCTATTTCCCTTATTAAACAGCAAAATGCAACGGTACTTCTTATTTCAAGTTTTTCCCTTTCACTCAACTAAGACCGGCTTAATTACTAATAACACCACATTCAAAATCAACAGAAACAAAATTAAACTCACCATCTTTTTTAGTCTTTCCATTGTTCCAATAATCACTAATTGAACTGTTCAAAATAAACCCTTAATTTAACAAGCTGGATGTGAAAATATGCTGGCTTCACTGCTGTCTGTCTTTGATGTTGCTGGCAAAGATAGACAGCATGAGGTTGACATTTCAAGTGTTGAGTGAGATTACTCAACAACTATTGGATATCAATACTTTTGTTTATGACCAAATTCTGGCAAAATGAACATCATTCCCATTGGCCTCAACTGTACTTTGTGTTTAGTGCTAGTTAGCAAATGTTAGTTTGCTAAAGTACCAAACTGAGAGCATTGCACCTGCTAAACCATGAGCTCAAAGCCCTCCTACACCAAGTAAAGACTCACAGAGCTGCGAGCAGGGCTGTAGACTCTGCAGACACAGATATTTCAGAAGCTGATATTTCAAAACCTCAGCACTTAAAGCTACCTTGCTAAATACAGCTATTACTAAAATGTATGTATTTTGGGTAAACTGACCCTTTAGTGAATTCTAACAGTACCTTTACACACTTCTGCTTGTACTCAGACATAAAACAGTCCACTGTGACATTAGCACTGGCTGAAATGCCACACTAAAAAAAATACATGTGTGTCAACAGGCCGGCGGGCAGATGAAGCTCGCAGGTTGGACTTGTTATATTGTGGAATTCAGCTCAGCCTGTACAGAGAACCATTTATAACCCAGACTGAAGGACTGAAGCTCTGCCTGATTGTGGAAATCTCCACCTGAGGGACAGGAATACATGTGGGTCTGTGACAGAAGGTGTGTTTGTTTGAGTGCACCTTGTTTGCTGAAAGGGTGGAAGTATTTGATTAAACAGGTGATGGATATTCCTGCTGATGTAAGCTGGTCCCTACACAAGATGTGTTTGAACTCCAATCTGTCTTGTTTTGAATGGAATTGCACAAAAGTGGAAGAAACGGTGACATAAGTAAAGTATGTGTGAAGACGGACCAATCAGACAAAGAAACTGAGGAAAACCCATCATAACATAATCCACCGACATAATTACAGAATCTCCAGTTTCCAAGCAGCTGAATGGGATTAAATGAGTTACATCTCATCAGCAAAGATTCAGACAAGGATGTTAAGCACTGTGAAATTAAAGGGAGATATAGTAATACTACAAAAGCTTTATGAGCAGATTTAGATCTACAATCTACTGTGTAACTTCTGATTAAACTATAACAGAAAAGTTCAAATCCTGACGAATAAAATGAAGTTGTAAAAGTTAAAGTTGAACTTAATGGTTACAAAGATAGAGCCAAATCCTAACTCATAACAAGAGATTCACGATAGAATAGTTTTATAGATGTAGGCCTTGGGGTGTCCCATATGTAATGATGCAAAGTGGGAAATACCAGTACTGTAATGCAAATCCATTTAAAATTTAATTTAGCCAAAAGTTTGCAGCCAAAAAACAATGTTTCTGCTCTATCAAACTTCTCTATCAACAGAAACGCTCATAGGGTGGTTAACTGTGGCCCAAAGAGTCAATGCCCCCCCTGACCTTCACCTTCAAAATGTCACTCAAATTGATAGGTACCAACCAGGAAGGGACTCAAAACGACTACAAAGAGATGCAGAGGACACAAAAAACCCCACAAAAACAGGCAAAAATCGCATATAAGACACACAGTAAACTATACACTATACATAGTACACTATAAAGTCACTTAAAAGAACCTAAAAAGACACAACATTATCTCCAAGAGATGCAAAACAACAACTGATTTTAAAAGTATTGACACCCGTCGATCTGCAGTCTGCCACAAACTGAAACTTCACAGTTGTAAAAAAGGTTGAAGACAATCAGTAGGTTGGCTCACAGTTTACAGTTTACGATTAGATAACCGCACCCTATTTTCTACAGAACTGTCTCCAACATGCCTGCTTAAACAACTCAGCCATCATCAATGACAGTCAGATATCTGATATCTATCTCAGTCTACATAATACAATCTATTTTTATTTTTTGAATGTGGAGTAGGGCAAGAACAATTGCCGGGTGCCTGTGTGTGTTTCACTAATTCAACAACTATTTATGTCCCTGTGTGTAAAAGTTAATGAAAATATAAATAAGGTAGAGGAGGGGTTTCGAAGTATAAAATTCAGCTTCCACTGCACATGATTTTTGGTTTGAGTTTAGAAATGATCAACAAAACAAAGATGAACATACATTTCTACGGCTATTAATACTACTGTAAGATCTCGTATACAAGAAGAGTCAAGACGGTAATTTATTTGTATATTTCTAAGCCTTTTCACTTTGCATTTTGACTAAACTTTTTATAATTTTATAAACTATTAGACTGGAATCAGTGAAAGACAAAATGTGATGAAGTGTGCTCACACTAATGGCTGAGTTGTACTTTGGCTGTTTGACTTGGCAATGGCCCATTATCCTCCCTAAACCCAAAAAAGAGCTCATGATAACAATATTATCGCAATATCTATAGAAAAAGAAAAAAAACTTTTGCCAAATGTATCTCTAACTTTTTTTATTGTGAGTTTGTCTCTATTTTTTTTGGCAAAAGAATTATGCTCAAGTAGAGAGGTGGAGAGAGATTCTGTAACCAAGCTGTACAAAATCGTACAAAAAACAGAACAATTACACTGAATGGATGGTTAAAAAGGCAATCAGATTGCGTTGGGGAGAGAATTTAAAGACAAGGAAACGGTTCAAGAAGTGCATAATTATTTAAATGATATTATTATATGTGTATGATAAACACAGTATCATAATTTCATTTTAAAATATCACGGTAATCTTCAATACTAGTACATAAAGACACCCCTATAGCGAAGCAATCCAACACAGAGACAATAATGTTGAAAAAAGTGAAACAGAGCAGCAAATGAAGCCCGTTTAAGTCAAACCACTGACTTTGTCCCATAGTTAAAAACCAGAACATGTCCCAGTGATGACGCCTGTTTTTTTGACCCATGCGTGTCAGCTTTACTTCTTCTTCACTCTTTCTTCTCCCCCTGCTGGCACACATGACAGATTTACTGCCTCTCACATCCACTGGGATGCACCCAGGAGGAAGAGGCACATTTCTGCTACGACCTCCACCACTGATTCATTTTCTGTTTGAGGACTGCGGGTCATAGGTGTACGAGTGATGTCATCACTTCCCAGCTCTTTGCCTACAGAGCAGCTGTTCCATCAAAGCTAACCGTGGAGTGGCCCGATGATTCGCATGGGAGCTTCCCGCAGTCGAGAGCGGGTGTGACAGCTCCTGAATCCCGTCTGTAAGGATCTCTGCTGTGGTTATCTTTGACCCGCGGCCAAGTGCCACGCAAGGTTACATTACTGCTGACATTTAACCTCTGACACTGTGTTTTTGTGCAGCCTCAGGTCAGTGGGGCTCTTCTGCTGATCGTGGAATTTGAGCGCAGGAAATGGAGCATGTGTGTTTGCATGTATGTAGGTCAGTGCGTTTGTCAGGGGGATGTTTCCCGAGGGCATACTGGAAGTGGTAACGCTAACATTTCACTAGTTACTGTGTGTGTGTGTGTGTGTGTGTGTGTGTGTATATGTTGAAGTTGCTGTTTGTAACGTGTGTTTTTCCGTGCGACGTTTTGAGGCAGGATTTTGTCAGCGATCAGGAATGCTTTTGAAGTTTGACACAACACTTTGCTCTCCAGTGTGTTTGCATCATGCTCTCCTTCTCCCTCTCATCATCTGTGGAGTTGCAGTCTTCAAAAGAGAATAGCCTCCTCACAAATACAGTGGGGATCAAGTGATACTCGACACTGTAAAAAAAAAGAAAAAGAACTCTGTGGAAGCACCCTCAGCAGGCCCTCTGGTGTAGGAGAGGAACTGGATTAGTTTCAGTTGGGCTAGCCTGGCCTTTCATGTGAGTCTGAGATGATGGATGCTCGCAGTGAAAGCTGAGCTCACAGCGTTCCACAGAGCTGTTTATGGTTGATATGCACAATGGAGTGTGGTCCCATATATGGTCAATCTCTATCATGACACACACCCCAGACTGTGGTGTGTTTTTGGTGTTTCCACATTCCTCAAAGGCTGCAGCACTGTAATATATTCTAGCTGAGTTAAAGAACAAAAAAGGTCTATGTAACTAAATTACTCGTATGAGTTCCCTGTGTATATATCAATACAAAGTCAGCCCCAGTGTTGCCAAATTATCAGTATTATTTGGGCTTAAAAAATTATTGTAACTGGTCAATGTCACCAAACTTGGTTCACTCCAAGAGTAACAAAACTGCTACTATCTGCAAGCTGGGATAGACTCATGGCTGACGTGGGTAGCTGAGCTAACACCCCAGCTAGCAAGCTAATTTGCTAACATGTTCACGGTTGCCTTGTAGAGGTGAAAAAAAGAAACAACAGGTTGATTGAAAAACAATTTCCCTTCACTGTCGAGAGTTTTACACATTTTTTCAATGTTTCTTCCATGATGACCCTACAACAGTTCACTCATGGTAGAAGAATAATGAGACAAACAAAAAGTATCTTAAGCCTATTTCATATGGTTTCCAATAAATTCTTGGACCCTTATTATTTCAACTGCACAAAAACATCTGGCTTTTTAATACAATGGGAAAGTGTACAATTGGCATTCACACCCAGGTCAAATATTTATCACCTCTGACTCTGATTGGCAGTGATGGAAACACAACACCCCGGGAGAGATGCAATGATATGCCACAACTAATTACTGTCCGTCTCCTCCTAAACAGCGCTAAAACACCGATCCAAAGTAGTCTTCACCAAGTTTGAAAGAGAGACTGAATAAGAAAGAGAAGTTACCACCCTGAAGTTTTCACAAACCTCAGTCAATGCTGCTCTCTACTATTTAACTGTTCTCCAGCCTGTCCACGACGTCAAACAGACACACCAAAAAACAGTAGTCTTGTCAACAGTTGGCAAGTGTCTGTCCTGTAGTTTTTGAATAGTTTGTATTGCACTGATGACAGTAATTTGATTTTGTCAGGCTTTTTGGATGATTCAGCATGTTTAAAACAAAAAACATATAGTTTACTCTTCAAACATCGGGTTGTGTTGTTAATGTACTAACTGGCTAACTAGCTTCTTGAATCCAACCTCTTGGTCTTCCAGTTTTTGAATGGCAAACACAGGCTTCTGCCACCTAGTGTATTGAGTTATTTTCTCTCAGGCAGACGCAGTACATACATGCTCGTTGGCTGTAGTCTTTGCGGTGTGTTTAAGTACAATTTTTGGCCAAAACACAGGTGATGTGAGGTGAGGCAACAGTTGGCCTTCGTCGCTGTTATTGGATGTCAATTTGGTCAGTCTGGGTCTTATTGACCGCCGTAAAACTCAACAGAAGAAAGAAAAGATTGGGCAAAACCGGTTTGTACATATACACGGCTGAAGACGGCTCTTATTATTTTCAGCAACACAGCAGCAAGGAGCCAGTTTTGTCTGGAGCCAGTGTTCTAGGAACGTACTTAATATTCAACAAGATTGTGTGACAAGTAATGTTTTTTTGTGAAATCCCCTCAAAAAAGCACTGACCTAAGTGCTTAATTGTAAACAAGTTGCCGATTTAGTAGAGTCTTGTGATTGGTTTGCTTGGTATGTAACACTTCATGTGCTTGTTCTTGCTATGTTACTGCTTTCGTTCACAACACAGTTGCACTGGCATTATCCTTTGTATTTTCCCAGGTCGTGAGGTGGGAAAGTGATGGTACCGATTTCTCTGAATATCAATCCCTGTTGCCATTCACACATGCAGGAAATGTTCCTGAACGTTTTAGAGATAGACTGCATTAGTGAAAGGAGCTCTATAGACATCTTTGGGCTTTTTCCATTTACTGTAGGAGCCCCTTCAAGAGTTCCAACCCCATTCAAACCCCACAAATCACTGTTTGAAGAGAGAAACTTGTCTGCCTCTCAGTTTCTACTTCCACCAACAGCCAAGACAAAGATCCAGAGCTGCACTTGCTTGACCTGGTAGCTATTGTCATGTGGCAGAGGCAGTGAAAAGTGAAAGAATATCTCAACACTGTATTCTAATACTACTACTAGTGCTCCCTCTTTGCAAACCCTGCATGGGGTCAAATGTTATCGGTTTTTACATGTCGTGAAAGGCTGCAGCTTCTCATGAGGGAATGTACACTGCCTTTTACTTTGAAGAACAATGTCACAGATTTCAACACAGATTTTGGTTGTAAAAGCATTACTTGGTTGCTATGGGGGAAGAGTAACGCAAAGAACTAGAGACTAGGACCATAGTCAGTGGATAGTATAATAATGTGACTGTACAAATTATGTTGTATTTTAAAAAACATTCTTATTATATATTTATAGACATATAATCAGATATTGATGCAATAGGCTAAAATAAACTGATGGAGCTTGGATGCTTTATGAATATTTTTTAAGACAATTACATAGAACTCACATCTGAAAAAAGAAAGACTGATTGTTCCAACAGATGTTTGTTCTGACAAGCAGTCTTGATGTTTTTACAGGTCTTGCTTAGTCACACAGTGTCTGCTCTGATGACAGGAGCTGCACGCTGATGATAAACACACTGATTGTCGCTTTTGACAGAGACAAACACGCCAAACATGAACCATGTCATCACCTTTTATTGCCATCTGGTCATGACAAAGTGTGGATAACATTTCATGTTATGTTGTTGTTTTTCTAACCAGAATAGACATAACTTTGTGGATATTTAATTTCATAGCAGCACGCTTGACTGAGTTTTATACTTTGGTTGATTATATTTCAGATCATAATCTGTCTGACTGTCTGACACTCCTTATCTGCCTCCCACGCTCCTGCTCCCCCCACCCTCACCCCTCTCATTATCTCAGGTTGGAAGCAGCAGATGCAGGTCAGTGATGTGACCGACTACGCTGGTCTCCATAGTCCAGGATGGAGAGGGGGTGGTGCTCAGAGCTTCAGAGGCTCTCCAGCCTATAGTCCCTCCTTCTCACCATCTCAGGTAAACACAGTTTCCTCGTTCAGCTCACAGACGGACACTGTTACCACTGGTAGTCAAACTTAACCCATTCTGCAAGAAGCTTTCGCACTAATACTCTCATAATGTGAAATCATCATCACTCATGAACCTAAAGCAGAATTATCACATGGATATGCAGCTTCACGTCACAACTTCAGCTCACTTTTAAGCTGTAGAGCCCACAGCTTTACTGCTTTGGTTCACTCTCACTGTTCTCAGAGCGTCGTTCCCTGTTTTTAGAACCCTCCGAGTACTACCTGCTCAGCACCAAATAGCAGAGAGACACTTTTAGAGACTAGCTGGTGAATATAGTGGAGCTGTTAGCAGCTAAAGAGACAGGTACTTCCCTCAGGAGTTGAGGAGAGACCATGGACTGTATAAATAATGAATGTACTACCGTAATGTCACCCATTGGTTTGTTGACTGCCATTTTGAAGTTCAGCAGCGGTTACCAGCTACTGTAACTCAAAGAAGAACAGCAGCCAAAAATGTCCGCAGATTCTGTAAAAATGTAAAACAATGAGATTCAGGAGCTCCTTTCCCTCTGAGCAGAGGACAAGACCAGCTGCTTTATGAGGGTTGGTAAATGATTGTTATTTCCATGACAATGCCATTACTAGTGTTTACAAAGCACTGCCGACAGGTATGTTGTTCATCACAGTAGAAGCCGATGCTGCTGTGTTACATGTCATATCTGATGTGCCTTTTTTGCTTCTGCAATGCAAGCATGATGCCTAAAATCACAGTAGTTTGCCGCTTTAAAGATCGTAGAAAAAATGTGTCTCTGTCACTTGGGTGAAGTGGTCTTGTTGACAGCCCTGATCAGATCATACCAGTAGTTCCCAACTGGTCCAACCACAGGGTCCACATTTCTCCTTAGTCAACATTTCAAAGGTACACACATAAAATAAAAATGTAAACACCGGGGCTTACAACACAGTGAAAACACTCTAATGAAATGAAGTTGTAACTCTGCATCAAGTTTGCATCTCTGAAGATTTTTTTTCTACTTTCCTCTTTTTCTCTCTCTCTCTTGCTGTCTTTTCTTTTTTTTAAGACTTGAGGTTTCTACTCTTGCACTCACTCTCATGGCTGGGTGGCATGAATAGGCCAACTGTTTACACCAAAACACAAGCTGTAGCCACACACAGATCACAAGACTGATGTCTGCTGGTGTGTGTGGGCGTGTTACCCTTTAAAAACATGCTATTGACTTTTCCCCTTATTTTCTTTCGTTTTATTTTTTTAATTCTGTCATTTACTTTGAAAGCATGGGCATCTCTACAAAACCAACAGCGTGGACTATCGAAGACACACAGATAGCTCGGACATCGTCCCTCCCACTCCGGCCTTCCCCGTGTCTCCTCCGACGCCCTATGGTAAGAGATAACGTCAAAATGGATACTTCTTGATGTGGGTGTGTCTGCATTTTGGAATCTTATCAGCGTCGGCCTTCTCTTCCCAGTGAAAAATTTCTCAGAGTTTTCTCAGCTCAGGACTGATGGGCAGTGGGACCAACACAGCTGGACAAAAGGTACGCTTTCCCAAGTGTGTGTGTGACCATATACATGTGTGACTGGCAAGGGCACTAGAGTTTAAACCCAAACACACCAGGTCCTGATTGCAGCCGGACAGGGTTCAAGGGCTGGCTGGAATGTCCTTTTGGCACAATATACCAAACACACACACACACACACATGCACACACACACATGGACACACATACACACACCTGGCCTGACCTTTGTTGCCATTGGCTGGATATGTGGGCATGGCTCTGTTTGTGGTAACTCATGCCTGGCAGAGAAGCACACAGATGGCTTGTTTGTTATTTTTAGGCTATAGGTAAAAAGTGGTTGGAGGTGTTGATAAAATGGATTGGGAAATCCTTTCAGGTCCATATAGGGACAGCTGATACTGGACGTCCGCTAATAATAGTTAACGGTTAGAGAGGAAGAGAGCACTGCAGGCAGGATGTCCACTCACATCCTGTTCTGGGAGGGAACGGGAGGAGAGGGGAGGGTCTTTTGTTGCCGGGACATCCTGCCTGAGGAGATATGTACCACACAGCTGCAGAAGGAATTTACTGTAGTGTCAAAAAACATAAGTGTCCTTCAGTGGTTGTGTCTCATATCTGATCTCAGTGGCTGTCATGTTCCTGTTGTAGTTACAAATGTTTTGGGCTTCCCTGCTGAGGAAAGACAATATATCATACGTGTCAATGGCCAGAGTGAAACAGTCAAAAATCATTTAATCAGTCTCTGTTTAATTTCTTTCATTACAAATACTGTTTAGAAAGTAGCAACTAGTCACAGCATTGCTTCATGGCTATTTGTGCTAAAATGCTATATGTTGTTGCTGTGTTTTGCTGCTATGTTTTTTACTGGCGTTCTACTGTTCCTTGTTGCTGCGCATGGCTTGTGTTCTGTCTTGGGAGTTCCTGTTTGTTGTTGTTGCTGTTGCTGTCGATGTTATGTGAATTTGATCATTTTATAGGTTTCAAAACATCCTGTTAAAGGACTACAGTTGAAAAAATGATCTGGCACGTTTATGTAAATGCTGATCAGTGTGTATTTTCCTTAACAATAAAATGAATGAATGAATGAATGAGAGAAAACCATGTGTCGTAAGAAATGATTAGTGATGTATCAAGATGCATCACTAATCATTTTATAATTGCATCATAATCCTCTGAACCGGAGTCTAATCATGAGGTACCTTGAGAGACTCCCATCCCTGCTTCTACAGTATGTCTATATGTTAATGACAAATAGACGCACCACTGCAAATGCTGAACGATAAATGGTGCACAGGGTTGTTCTCAATGCTTCAGTTCAGTTCAATAATTGTCTTGCATGAGAAATTAGGCTTGCCGCAGGTTAACACAGAAGGTGCAAATGAATCAATAGAGTACAAAGTGATTTTACTCAACAATGCTTTAGTCTGTTGCACCTGGAGTCTAAATCTCTGCTTCAAGAAGAGCATCCCAGGTCCTTTATTTAAGGGGTGCGTAGATGTTAATCAAGTCAAGCTTGTTTTCTTTAAATGTTATGGTCTAAATGTTGATATCAGAACTGATATCAGTCCATATTTGTGAGTCAAACCCACCATTCTCAGTTTTTTTGTCAACAGTAAATAACCGCACAGTATTTCTCAGCATGTTTTCATCCATTTAATGATAATAAACCAAAAGTGGTATTTACAATGGCATTTTGCTCTGTATGGCAGAGTGAGCAGATTCTTTTAAAGGGCAGTTCTGCCTGTTTATTGTAAACATGTTTGTCAGAACAGAGCGGCGGCAGGATGGAGAAGGAGCTGATGAAAGAGTCATTATTCCTTGTGTACAGAAAAAACACCTGATTCTTTCTCTCTGCTGGATGGACAGAAGAATTAACAAAGGGCACAGAATATCTGGAGCTCTCCCCCAGTTTGGGGGGCAGACGAGAGCTTCCTGTTTCCCACGTTAAAGGCAGATGATTGTCTGGGAAACAATTTGCCACGTCAGGACAGAACAGTCAGATTTCCCATTTAAATTATTTTAATTTAATGTTTAGAGTCATTATTGTAATCACAGTTTGACCCGAGGCTACTGTAATGTGGGGAGTGATTACTAAGGGCTGCAGCATGCTGCTCCAAAACAACAGCGGAGCATTCAGTCAGCATGCTGAGCCTTACAGCTGTTTTCCACTGTGTTATCACCAGGCTAATCACGCTGGGCATTCTGGGATCCTGCTATGTTGTGTGTGCTGGTTATTGTGAGAGGTGCTCCTATGGCAATCAACAAATATTACATTATTTCAGTAAGGTATTGAATGGGCGATGTAGGCCAAACATGTAGGTAAAAAAAACTCATAAATCTAGATTAAAACTGGGTTTTTGACTTTTTCCCAGTGACTTACATTGGGAAAGAGACACTTGTAAATCACTGGATACATTTTTGTGAGTCTCTTTTGGAGCTTTTGGAACGTCTGAAAGAACCACATATGTTTTTTTTGACTGCCATCCGTGCTAGCAAAGCGCTTAACTGTAAGTCAGTCACTCTGCCAACAGAAGTTACCCTGCCTAGACACACCCAGCCGCCATAAGTCTCTTGTGCCCATGCCTCATGGGCCTGGTGTCGCGGAAGATCCAGATACTTTCATACCACGAAAAAGAGTGTTTTTTCTTAATTAGCTACTGAACAGCTCTCTGTATCTAGCTCCTTTTAATACATCCATGCTGACTAGCTTACAGTACAGTGATAAAAGCACAACACTCATTCAGTGTCTGCTGGCTGATCTGCTTCATTATTTTTGTCCTTTTTGAGGCACCAGAACAAGTAGCAAACATAACGCTGGTTTACTATCAGCTTGTTAAGTTGGCAATTTCGTTGCACATTTATACATCCTGCTAAATATTTTTCATCAATTGTTAAGTCTCTTTACCTACTAAATGCTCCACTGTGTTCAGCTGGTCTCTAACTGTATCCGTCTGATGTTTGGTGCTGAGCTTGTAATGTACAGTGGGGTTTAACAGCTTTTTACTAAAGCTGTGGCTGGCAATGTGGTTGATGAGAGCAGTGAGAATGAACTAAAACAGTTAAGATGTGGGCTATAAAACCAAAACAAGAACACTGAAAGGTTTGTAAAAGGTTCTTTGGGTCCGTCATGAGAGCAACTTCTTTCCCATTTCCTGGTCATTTTATAGTATTTTACATATAAGCATGGTTTCATTCAGCATTTCAAAACCTATTTTTCGATATAAAGTAGGATCCAACTACACTTTTCCACCAAATGTATCTCAGTAAGACCTCTAGTTTTGTTTTTCTTTTCTTTTTTTTTTACCATAAAAAAACATCATGTCTGTGCTTACAGGAATCACTTTAAAAAATTTCAGGAATGTCTCATAAACTCAATGTCTTCAAGCTGTTGTGTGACAAACATGACATTTGATGTCACTGTAGTTCTGGGGTAATCTTTTGGTTTCAAAATGATTTCATGAGCTCAAAAACTCAAAGAAACCAGTGAAAAGCAGAGAAATCCATCCACCAAAAAAAGAAACATAGAAACCAGCAAAATTATACTTATTATACAAAGTTTCTCCCCAGTGGCATCAGATTGATGACATCCTTTACATCTTTTACTTTAGCCTCTGCAAAGCCATTACAGTATTCTGTTATGCATCAACCCAGAGATGAACTCTGCTTCTGTCTCTGTGCTTGTGTGCTTTAATTTCCTCATGATGGCAAAGCGCAGCTCTAAAATGTTACGCAATAACATTTCCTTTGTGTAATTGTGGTCCAATCAAAATAAACAGTGGTATACACAGAAGCTCTCAGGCAGCGGAAGTAGGTTTCAGCCAGAGGAATGTAGATGTTGTTATGAGCTGAGGTTCAGCAGACGCAGATGGTCACTTCAGACAAACACTTGACTGTCTGAACCTTAGGGGTCAAAGGTCAGGAGAAAGTACGTGGGAGTGGACAGGGAGGACGGGGAAACCTCTCCAGATGATTGGGTTGTTGTCAATGATGAATGAGAGAGACACGATGCATCTAAAGTGCCGTTATTGATCCTGAACAGAGAGATGTTCTATAGTCTAAGTGGTAAATACCATTAGACAGAATTAGTGACCCAGTTGTTAACACATTGAGTTAAAGCTGCTCTAAAATTGAAACTTCTTTTGAGAAATGGAATGAGAATATCAACACCTCGTTTGTCTGATAGATATTAAGCCCGAGCCAGCAGCCGACTAGAATAGACTAGCATAAAGACTGGAAACAGCTAGCATGGCTTTGTGCAAAAGACAAGGAAATTCATCAACCAGCTATGTGCTGCGGATTTGCACATCATACAAGTTATAACATACTCATTCGTAAGCATTTTGTTACAGTTTGACAGAGCAAGGCTAGCTGCTTCCATGTTTCCATACTTAATACCAAGCTATGCTGACCATTTGCAAGCTCCAGCTTTATGCTGAACAGGTCGGATTGTGGTACTGTTCTACTCATCATGTGAATAATCCAGCACATTCTCACTCACTCAACTTGTATGTACCCCTCTAGCATCAGTTTTGGAGGCTAAGGGACAGAATGTTAATTTACCCCAATTATATGCACTGTTTTTCAAAATTTACCTCAGGTTTTACAAAAAATTACAGTTTTCGCTTGTTAAATCCATAGTCCCGTGTTTTAAAATGAACTAGAATGTAGGTACAGAAACTTTCAAGGTTTACTCTCAGAGGTTCAGTCAACAAATGCACACGGTTCTGTTAAAAAAAAAGAAACAGATCATGGCTTCAAATAAGTACGTTTGTTACTAACATCATGTGATACAACGTATTCTAATAGAACGGTTTGTATGATATCTTACGAAAATGCACACACAATGGTTCATATGATATCTGACAAATAGAGGCCCACTAAAGATGTTATGTACTTAATGTACAGCTGCGTAATTAACATAAAATCATGAAGGTATGGTGATTAGGTCAATCCTGTAATTAGGTTTAGGAAAAGAAACATGGCAAGGCGGTACCTTGAATCAAAGTTCACACAGTTCTGAACACGCACCTCCAGGTAAAAGTTCCACGGAAATGTCTGGATTTTTTTCCCTTGTTCCCTTGTTCCTCCCGTCAGCGCATTGGTCACATGATTGTAGCCTTTCAAAATATGTGGGGTATGTACGAATGTGGGTGCATTGGTTTTCATAGGAAAACATACAAACAGTTTGTGAGAACGTTCTGCTCAATTGACATTCGGTTTCACACGGGACACGAACAGTGCCCTATGCAGTCTTTCTCGTCCTTTATACTACGGCAGTTGCTCCAAGTGTCCAAAAAGGCCTTATGCTCTCATACTCCAGATACTCTAAAGGGTCGTAGTTTGTAGTGAGACCAGGTTAAATAAAAAATATCTCCAATAATGACAATCTGTTCCTTTAATGCAAGGACAAACACTAGACAACAACCTGCTGTAAGTTTTTATCTTTTTCTGATGCTTTTAGAGGTTTTTGTTTACATTTGTAATATTTAAGAACTGTCCTGTAACTACCTAAGCAAATACTTTGGCTCATAAAACTAATAAATGAGCGCCACAGATGGACAGGGCTCATTTCCTGTGACATGGAGGTTAAAATAAGGCACGCAGCACATGCTTCCACTGAGACAAAAGTAAACTCAACACAATTCAATCAAGAGCTTTATGGTGTAATTTATGATGTGCTAAGATTAGACACATGGCAGGAGACACGGTCAGTGTGTGTCTGCATGCCTTTGTCTCTGTGTTTGTGGCGAGCAGATGGTGGGAGTGGACACACATGCCCTAACCCCCAAATCAACCCCCCCACCATCAAAACACCACCTCCTCCTCATCCTCTCTGGTCCATAAAAGGCCACATGTGACCTCTGACCTCACTGGAATCCATTCTGATTGGGGGAAAGTGCTCACAGTGGCCCAGCAGAAACAATGCTCAGTGGTCAGCAAGAGGAAGAGGAGGGAGGGTATGGAGGCATGTATGGAGGGGAGGGAGACATTCTCTACCTCTTGTCCCTCCCTCCATACAAACCCAGAAGTCGAGCTGTGTCACAACAAGCCAGGAACAAACGGGGAGCTTTTTTTTCCATCTGGGGACGAAAGGAATTGGGCATGGCAGTGAAACGATCCAGCCCCTGAGAAGAAAAAAAAAACCTTCAGCGAGTCGAGCCCAGATTGCTTTGTAGAAAAAGAGGAGAGGAGGAGATTCTGGTTACAGGGAGAGTTTCATTTACGCTGGGAGGCAGAGCATACCGCAGAGAGATAGAGAATTCGGAACAGGAAGGTGAAGAAGTGATACTTCAGAGGGTGTCACATCATGACTGCGTCTCTCGGTATGTACGAGCATCCACATTTGTCAGAGAGCTTTGTGTGACTGAATGATTTTTCTCGTGTGTTAAATCTTTCCAAGCACTTTATGAACATCTTCTCCTTTTCTCCTATCATTCTTCACTGTTTGTCTGTCTCTCAGCAATTGTTTTTCTCTCTGTTTTCTGCTCATTCTCTCTCTTGTTTATACAGCGTTATCTCTGCCTCTGCCCCCCCACCCCCCCCACCCCCCCGGGAATTTTAAGGAGGGCACACATGTACAGAAAAAACTTCCCCTCTCTCCTCCAGGCAGTTGGTATTTGCAGACAGCTTCTGGAATTTTTGCAAACACAACTCCTTCTCCAAACGTCTTCTCTCTGTCTTTTTGTGCATGAAAATACTTTTTTATTGTTGCTCTAGACAGCAGTATCTGCAGCCGCTCTGACATCTCACACTTGGTGGGATGATGACATGGTTTGTTCCACTGCTGTGTTCATGATCTCATCCTTTAAAAGGCTATTTTGGCCTCCCTGGTGCAGGCATGGAAGGCTGATGTATTGGTGGTTAACCGATGGAGGCCGTTTCCCCCCTTTTCTCTGCACTATTGACCCGAGCTGAACTAAAAAAGTATTTGAAGATTTTGTTGGGTTTTTTGTTTGTTGGGGTGCTTACTGCTTCCCCACATGTAATACACGATAAAACAACATCTTGCTGAGCCACAAGTTAAATGGTTCCAAACTTTTGCAAAAGTTTTGTATAAAAACAGCTTCGGAAGTCCAGCACATATTTTCCACATGTGCTGAAACTGGAATAATTGAGCACAGCAACGAACAAACTGATTTTTGTGCTTGTTGCCATTTATATCAAGAAAAATTCCTCAGCCTTTACACTTATATGCTGAAATATGCCCTGCTGAAGACATGTGGTTTGCAGAGAGTAAACACAATGAGAGCAGAAACAATTACTTTGTCATCGACAGAAACATGATCAGCAATTATTGAAGTCATTCATCAAACCAACACTCTCTAGCTCTAGCTTCTCATCTGTGAAAATTTGCTGCATTTCTGTCTTTGTCTGACAAAACCAGCAACACCTTTGACGCTTAGCTACTTAACCTCTAATTTCAATAACAGTTGGTAAAATGGTAAAAGGACCTGCATTCATATAGCACTTTTCTACTTGTTTGACCACTCAAGCGACCAACTCAGCACTTTCACACTACGAGTCACATTCACTCCTTCACACACGCATTCATACAGTGGAGGCCGAGGCTACTGTACAAGATTTCACCTGCTACTTAGTTTTTAACCATTCAAACATACTCACACCAATGGAACCACCATCCGGAGGAATTTGGGATTCAGTATCTTGCCAGAAATGCTTAAACATGTTGACTGGTGGAGCCAGGGATTGAATCGTCAATTTTCTAATCAAATCACAACCCGCTGTTCCACCTGAGCAACAGCCACCAGTTCTTGGATATAGTATTTTGAACTGGTATTATTAATATGTGAAAATAACACAGTGTTAAATTCAATTTCAAGTGATTAATCCAAATTAATTGCTGGCATAATCTTTGGAGTTTTTAAAGGTATATTTTCTACCTCCAGACAGCATTGTTATCAGTGTAGTTTCTCTGGCTCTCGGGCTGTTGCTCAAACTACAGCCTGTGCTTTAGTATTTTTGTATTGTTCACCAAATATGTTAAAACCACAGCCACAAATCCAATCAAACAGTTGAACAAGGCAGTGTTGATGAAATATATCAAGATTATAGGAAGTTACTGCCTATTATTTTAGTGCCCTGCTTAGCTGCACAGTGAAAACAGAGGCAGAAAAAAACTAACATCAAACAATAAAACTAAGCAGCTCTGATCACATATAAACCAAGATTCTGTTACTGATTTGATTATTTCTCACCTCACACGTGTTCAGAAACATATCTTAGCCTACTGATTAATCATAATACGAGATCGTTTGTTTGCCACTGGCCACCATACTCTCAAACGCACAAGTGCACGTTACATCACCCACCAGCGTGAGCATTTATTGGTTTGGTACAGTGCAGTGCATTTTGGTAGTTGTAGGTTTTCTACCTCTTAAGCAAAAGTGAATCCTACAGCCCTTTTCCTCTTTTTCTCTCTAGTCATGTTGCACAAATTTCAAACATATTTGTGTCTTTCTTTTCTACAGTATAGACAGCCTAGTTTTCTGTGAGTACCCTCTTTATATCAGTGAAATACTTCAATCACGCAATCATGGGTTTCATGTAAAAATGTGAAATTTGTCAACAGGCAAGCACAAAATTTACCACAGAACATATAAAGAACAAATGTACAAATAATCAGTAATTAATAAATTGATATTTACTTGGTTTTGAGTGGATCAGATATTAGAATAAAATTTTCCTTGAATTAGCATTATCCTACACAGGTCTTTTCAAAACACTACAACTTGCAAAATTACAAAATTGTTAAAGGAAGCATTACCGAACTGCTGTTTGCCTTCCTCCCTGCATATTAATATCTTATAGACCAAACGATTCTGGTTTAATTTAGGCTGACTGGCAGATTTGTCGATAACAAAATACATGCAGCCCCAAACACAACAGGAATGTTTGGACAGTGTTGAAAGCAGGCTGAAGCTTGAAGTTGATTAGCTGCTACCTACGAGTTTGGGGAAAATTGATAATTTCCTCAGGGACAAATTTATTAGGGAGTGCTGCTCTGAGATGCTGTACAGACTTCCGCTGTGCAAGAAACATTTTGGCTTTCACAGCAGTGCAGGAAATTAAGGGCAAAGAGGCAGAAACTCTAAGACACAAGGACGGAAAATGTTGACAACACAGTGGACAAGAGGGCCAGTGCAGAGACCAAAGTGGAAAGAAAGAAGGATTTTGTTCCTCAGAATTAATCAACAAGTGGTCTGTGGTGTCACAAGCCCAGCCTGTGTGACATGTACCAGAGCATCATGTAATGATGTAATGGTGTCTGGTATTTCTACAGCCCATTTACAACAACATGGCAAGAAACATGACTGTGTGGAGTCTGTACACAGACCATGGGGCATGTTCTGTTCTAGAGTTGCAGGAAAGCAGAATCGTTAAGTTATACATGTCACTTCTTTCATTCAGTCATATTAGTTCATTTCTTGTTGAGGAGGTTGTTTGTTATCCTTTAAGCAATCAATATAACAAGTGACATATTTATTTTTTCTGCTGAC
Organism: Plectropomus leopardus; assembly: GCF_026936395.1. Lineage (NCBI taxonomy): Eukaryota > Metazoa > Chordata > Actinopteri > Perciformes > Serranidae > Plectropomus > Plectropomus leopardus. Next base: position 6,470,283 of record NC_142180.1, read on the forward strand.
ACCAATTTCAGTTAAATCAGGAGCTGTGGTGCTTATTGTTTAAAGCTGTTACATTACATTTTTCAAGGAGTATTCATGAGTAATAAAGGAATTCTTCACCCCCCAAAAGAACATTTGTATATCAGTTAATCACCATGTGTTGTATTGAATTTGTGAAAATAGATATAATTCTTGATTAATTGAAATTAGAGGGGGCCGTGTTTAACAATGGCAAAACCGTATAAAAACTTCTGTCTATGGACTCTCACATAAATCATGCAGTTTAAGTCTCATTCATCCAGTCTAATGCTCAATTCTGCCCAAACTGACAGCCCTTACCAACATGAAACTGTGAGGAATGAAAACTTTTCTATTTTCTCTTCAAAGCCAGATGTTATTGACAAAAACATTTACCTCTCTGAACAAGGAGCTGCTGGTGTACCACTGCTTAGATAGGTACTTCATTTGTGTTATTGTACAACTTTATTAAAGTGGAAGTTACCCTTTGAAACACCAGAGTGATACTATAACACAAACAAGCTAACTAATGAGGAATAATAATAATAAATTTAATAATAATAAAACCGCCATTTTTGTCAGTGGAGTCTGGTTCTAAAGAGAACACACATAAGTTCTTTCAGTTTGCCGTCAGCAAAAGCTGTCTGTTTGAGATATACTGAGCGCACACCTGGAAAAATTAGACTTTCATTACACTGAACGAGTTGTGTGAGAGCTTGTAAATTAGTGTTTTGATATAGTTTTGCTACTCTTGGATACAGAACCCTGGATCAATAAATATATCTGCATAAAACACAGTGCCATCAAGTTCAGGAACATGGAGTCAGTGACCTGATGGCATGTGAGCTGTGGACAAATAGACATGATGCCTCTCCCAGTAAACACTGATTTGGTCTGAGTGTCTTGATTAAAACTAAAGCGAGGAAGACGTTGAGATTAGATGAAGATGTTATTTGAACAGTATAAAGCAGCTCCTAACTAGGTCAAAATATAGCTATTGAAATCCTGTTAAATCGCAGCTTGATGTCTAAAATATTTGACTTTGTATCTGCACTTTTTCAGCTCTAACCTAGGTAGGTTATCTTTGATGGTTACACAGTAGACATGAAAACAAAACCAATCTTTGTGGTCAATAATATAATGGATAGAGCCTGGGGTTGAGCCTAATGTGTAAAGAACTTTCCAGAACAATAAGTTATTCCTGCAGCACAGCGCCATGTTATAACAACCAACATGTATAGACCCACCAGGAGAATTACTTATGATCCATGATCACTTCCCCAGATGGGTGAAGTCTGAGGAATTTCACTTCTGCTTCAAAACATGATCAAATATCGGGGACATTTCTTTGCAGTTCAGACTTCCTTCAGACGTGAAAAACACTCTGATATTTATTTTGAGCTTGAGGAAAGCTTCATACCTCCACATCTGATCCTGAATTCTGACAGGCTGTGTGATGAACTAAGAGAGTCAGATACTATTTGTACGTCAAACCGTCTCAGACTGCATTTTATAGTCATCAGCTCATTGTCAGAATACTTCAGACACCAATAAACACCTCTGTGATCTCCCATAACTTTTTCTTTGAACACACCTTGGCTGCCGTTACCCTGTTTCTCTCCCTTTACTTATTTGTAGCATTGTTATTTTTCACTCCCTCCTCAGCTGGCTCGCAACTTTCTCCTCTGCTACTTGACTGAGACGATAAAGCTGTCTGTCTACGCACCCAGAAAGGGCAGAGGAATCTGATTTACAGAAGACCGCCTACTAGTTTGTCCTCTTCTATAGAAAAAGTGCTCTGTTTCTGAATAGGAGGAGGAGGAAAGACACAGTAGGGTCTGAGGCTGATTGATTTTTACTGAAGGAGGGAGGGAGTCGGAAGACAACTGATCGCATTGTGATGCAGCGCCAAGTCATACCAAGGAGAGAGCTGCACGTCCTTTGGCAGAAATCACTCAATTATTCCTAAAGCTCTTCTAATTAATATTTTATCATCAAAGGATTAAATAACTACCAGTTATGTGAAGAGGGTCACTCACAGGGATGAACCAAGGGCATTAAGGCCATTTTCATATAAGGTACGATTGCGATTGCGTTGTATGGTGCCCAATTTCATTTGAACCCTCCCTCCACCCCCGCGACACTTTTGCATAAGTAATGTTGTTCCATACCCGAGTACTCTTGCATCATCATCCATGTGACATTTGATTATGTTGTCACACTTTTTTAAAAGCACAAAATCCCAAACCCATGCAATGGAATCAACCTTTGCGTCATGCATACTACGTCAAGAACGACTCTTTTGCCTACTTTATCACCCAGGGCCTTGCAGTTCACAGCTTAAGGTTGGTGCATGCTGCGCGCACATGCAGATGGCCTTTCTCCATTTCTGTGTTTTGGTACAGCTAGTTTTTATGCCTGATGTCAACCACAGCAGCGTAGACATGAACCATTCTAGAGAAGACCATCCATTTAAGTGGACTGGACTTACGAACCGTGCCTGGGTACTGTACACAGTGTTTACACTCACAAAGCAACTTGGACTTTGAGGTCAAGTGTACGTGGATCTCAGATGTGAAAGCTCTATGGCTCTTTGGCCTCTTTGAGTCTTACTTCACATTTCTTATGTATCTGGTCTTTCATCAGGCCAACGGTATATAAGCTGCCAACAAGAAATTTTGCTCAAGAGCTGGTGGAGACCAAACCAGAGCAAACAGGAGAGTGGTTATTGGACTTGTGTTTGTCAGGTGGACAGATTTAAGTCCAATGGAATCATGATGTTGCCCTGCCTGCTGGAACTGTAACTTCTAGCTAACATGTTAGTTATAACAACTGCAAGTAAATACTACGTTAGAGTTTGTGTTTTTCAGATGTTTGAGGTGTTCTTCTGGCCAGAAATTAATTAATTAATGCAGTTTTAACACACTTGCAGATGATTTTATTGATCAGATATTGATTAGAAACGTTTCATTTAACAGCATGAGCTTCAGAAGTCAATACTCTAGCAGAACTATAGTTTAAAGTACAACTTTATTGTGAGTTTTAATCTCTACAGACAATTTTCCCTAACCGTGCATGCTGGACAGAGGCGAAATTGTGCCAGATATCTTTACTCTGCACCAGTTTTACACACCTGGAACTTGAGTCCTCACTGCTATGACCGAAAATATCGCCACTCAGTTTCCTGCAACCGTCCTTTGAGTTTAGTTACCCAAACTTGTATCCATAATCCTGGATTTTGTTAGTTTGTTTTTTACTCAAATGTCTGATACTAGGATATTACTTTTACAGTTTTAAAAGGACACCAATCAGTTTATCGTGTCTGTATATAATCTTGATCTCAGCATGTCATATGCAAACCTATCAAGTATAAAGATTTTTCAAACAATCACAGTCCAGTATCATGAATGATCCATCTCGTACAATTTAGTTGAAATCTGGAATTTTCATGTAACAAGCATTTTATTTTAGCCTGAATACTTTTTGAAAATATAATCATTGTTACTCAATAATATGGATTCTCAGTGGGCCTCAAAGATCACAGCAGGTGTCTTCCCCATCACTGTGTTGCTGTTTCCTCTCTTTCACTCCCTTTTCCCTTCATCCCCCTGAGAAGCTGCAGCTTGTGATCGCTGTGAACAGCTGTAACACGCCGTAGACCTTCAGACCTGGCAGCCACTCCGTGTGTTTGTGTGTGTGTGTGTGTGTGTGTGTGTGTGTGTGTGTGTGTGTGTGTGTGTGTGTGTGTGTGTGTGTGTGTGTGTGTGTGTGTGTGTGTGCGCGCAAAGTGCTTGCACTCACATTCCTGTGGTCAGCAGGGAGTCTGCAAACCCACTGTTGTCCTGCATAACTCCCCATGCATCACTGTGTTTATGCATGTGTGTAGGCTCACCCTTCTGCCTAATGCGATGCTGCACAGAGAGTAAATGTTTGGATGCGTGAGTGGAAGACATAAAGAGAGACAAGGAAAAGTGTTCCTTTGTCACAACACAACACACAAACTGCACCCACATGTGACAACTGTATGTTTCTCATCTTTCTGCATTTCTCTTTATCTGTTTTTTTTCTTCTCTGCCTTGCTTTTCATATTATTCTGCTTATGCAACAACCAGCGTGCTCTTTGAGTTGGGAAACATCAAGAGAAATATTAGCTCCAGATACCCTCGCTGTGGTTTTATTGATTAATGGGATTATCTCCGTACCAAGCATGAAGGTATGCATGCAGTTTCAATCTGCGCCATAAAGCTTCACACTCTTGTGATCAGGAAATTGTGTGTGCATCTGTGTGAGTGTGTTATGTGTGTGTTATATTTTCTTTTGAGGGGCTATTGGCTGGTGGAGGTTGGCAGTCATGCCCACATGGGTCTGTGCCATCTGGAATTGGTTTTGCACGGTTCGACCCAAACTATAGAGGCTTTGTGCTTACTCAGAGCTGCGCAAGTGAGAAGAAAACAATGGACAGAAAAACACTGTTGAAAAAACTAAAGGGTGAATACACTAAAAATGTTTAGAAAATAATACATGCTGAAGTTTATCAGGTATGTTTTTATTAGTCTGCTGTCATGTTCATGTACGTCTTGCTCCACTAAACTAAAAACAACACACACAAAAATGCAGTATACACTGGTTTGTATATGGAATGAAAAAGGGACTGGTAGTTCATAAACTAACTAAGTCAGAATACTGAGACTCCTTTTTCTTGAATTAAACAACAAAAGCCGAACATCTCTAGCACTCCTTTTTCCACCAAATTAGCTCTGGTTCTTGAACTGCTTTGGTTCAGGATTCTTGGAACCTCGCTCCTGTCTAGTGAAAAAAAGCTTGCATTTCCACCAGGCTGAACATAACCATTGTAATCAAGAATGTGTCATCAATGAAATGTGTTGCACAATGCACAACAGGAGTAAACATCAGTAGCAAGACAGCGGATCGCACTGCAAACTTCTGTTCTTTTTATTACAGACATTTGTTTTTATCCAAAACTGAGCATGAATCAACTATTATTACTCCTTTTTCCCCCAGTCATTTTTCAACCAATCTTTCTGTTGTAGCCTTCAGCATCTTCTCTTTCCAACCTGTAGAATATAACATACCCACTGATCCCATCACTATTCACACTTCAGATCAAGGAAATCCCAGTGGTGTGGTGGTAGATGATGAGGTGGGTGTACTACTAAGTAGATAGGTAGCTCACTGACAAGGAATTGGGTATACTCACCTATATTTTTCTATGGCTTTTTGGCTGATAGGTGGATATACTGTAAACGGCTAGAAAAAGAGGAGGGCATAAATTGTAATAATACCTATGCCCACCAATGCAACACTTGGTAAACCTATTTTTTGGTTCTCGCTGGAAACCAACTTTTCAGGTTCCAAACCAATTTATTTTTTGTTTGAAATGCTCCGAACAGTTCAAAATAAGCTGCTCTAAATTAGTGGAAAAGGGCGGAGGATGGTCTTAACACAATAAGCCTTACAAGTGCTTTGCCAGAATGAAATAATCTAAAATTGCCAAATTTATGATATAAATCAGACATTTTGGAGCGTATATATGAATAAACATTACTCTAACAGTGCCAGAGTTATCCAAAAGGCTGTTTCTCCTGTAGTACCTGGATTAGATTGTCCTCCCACAAACATTATCAGTATCACCTATTTCAGCAAATACCTAATAGTGATTACATCCTCTCACAGCCATAAGCATTATGAGTCGTGTCCATCACAAAAAAACATGAGAAGGTAGTGTGACATTATTTTAGAGGGACGGGTAGAGGTGGTTGGATGAATCAACACGAGAGGCCGTTGTTTGTTTTATAGTTTCTAACTGATAGCCAATGTCTGTTTCCTTTAACCACAATCGCTCTCTAACTTTAGCCAAGTATTTATTTTGTCACCAGGCAGACAAAGCTTCCCATAACTACTTATATTATCAGTGTTGAAAGTTAGCACCAGCTACTATATATAAATATTTGCTTCACTCACCAGCCAAAAAAAAAAAAAAACAGTGATCTATTGAGTGGCTGACGGATTTTTGAATCCACCAGTCATAGTGGCAGGCAGACAATAGAGTTTATTTCTAACCCAATCAATTATTTTTCTCCAACCCTAACCAAGCTTTAATGCCTACATTTGGCATTATAAGAGCTGACATGAGTTATTACTGTGACTCGTTCGGAGGCATCAACAAATGATTTATTGTTTCCAAGACATATGTTATATGTATTAAAAAAGATTACTGTTTATCCGATATTACTTTTTTTTGTTTATTCTGTGCCACAAGTGCATTTAACTTGGTAACTAATAAGTAATAGCTTTAATACCCAGCCCTCATTGTAGCACATTAACAGTTTTACCAAATAGAGTTTTAGAGAGAGAAAGCTTTTACTTTGAATGGAAAGAGTCCAAATTTTGAAAGGAAAATTTTGCAGTTGATTTCTTAATAATTTGGGCATTAAGAATATTTACTTCTGTTGCCAAATGTGCTTAACAGCAGACACAGACTGTTGTCTCTCTCAACGCTTTTTCATTAATAAAAGTCTGGCTGAAAGTGAGTAGCTATGGATACTGTGCAGCATGGATACAGGAGGTGAAAGGTGTATCAGGGTGTAATAACGGCCAGCAGAGCCTCATAGAGCAGAGTCTGGTCTGAGGTCAGAGGTCAGAGTGGGGTCAGCTGGTGTTGCCACAGTTTGGGCTGCTCTGTAATTAAGCTGGATGAGTCGGGATGAGCTGCAGAGCAGCAGATGTGACAAACCACAGCGAGGAGAGTCAGCCGTGGGAACAGAGAGAGATGAACCTTGGCTGCTTTCTGGGAATCATCCCGAGGGAGAAAAACTGACAGGGACTGTGGGAATGTTTGACGAATCCTCTGTGTTGTCCCTTCAGTTTGTGTTTGTTTGCTTCAAGCAGAAACAACAACTATAACTATGGATTATCTTTGTTTCCTGAGCTGTGTATGTGTACGTGTCTGTGTGCCAGTGATGAGAGGTTTATGTCCAATGAAAGGCAGACCACAATATAATCTGCGCTGTGCTTGTGATCTCTAACCCCTTTAACTTGAAGAGTTCAAGTTGAGTGTCCAAGTTGTGCCTGTGTGTCACACTATGCAAGATATCAGATGGCACCAAACGGACAAATCAATCATCAATAAAGTTTTTATATATGACAAAGTTTGATATCAACCAAAATTACTGAAATAAATGAAAATGCACTATTTTAATGCATAAAATCCCAAACAATATAATATACCAGGCATAATAAAGATACTAATAGCACTTCATTTTTTTTTTAGAAAGTATTGTCCAACAGAGATAGAGTAGATTCAAAAGCATAGAAGTGTAGAAAGTATTGCATACGAAAGCAAAAGTACACATTCTTGAGGACGGCTTCTTTCTGAGTGTTAAATTATTTTTAAGCAGCATTTCAATGTTGTAGCTGACCAAAGCAAAGATAAACTAACCATTTAACATTCAGCAAATAGTAATATTTTATACACTTATCAAATGTTTTGTATGTAAACACTTGAATTTTCAGTGTAACTTCAGCCAAATTAAATCAAAGAAATGTAATAAAGTGCTCAAAAGAAAAATTTTTTAACGAAATTTCAACCATATTGTAGCAGAAAAACAAAAACGGAAATACTCAAGCTAAGTACAAGTATCCTCATATCTTGAGTAAGAGTAAGTTATATTCTACATTTACTGTTAAACTGATCAGTATATTGTGCATTCCTATAAATTGAAACAAAACATGATTTCAGTTTGTTTAATGAGTTTTGCTTACAGCAGCTGCCAGCAACTTCACACTTACAGACATCTGATACACCGTGCATAATGTAGGCACTATAGAAATGTGCGTGGGAAACATTCAGCTGTGGGAAAGTCAAGTTAAACACTGAACCCTTGACCAGCGGCAGTGGATGTTTTCAGATCATTTACTTAAATAATTGTACCAAGACAACAATAAAAATGTACTTCATTACAAGTAAAAGTCTCACATTAAAACAAATGAGACAATAATGACGGGGCCGCCCAAGAGTAAATTGATATTGGACTTAATTGTTTCAAATGACCTAATAGCAGTGTTGGGTATCAAAGCCTTAGTAGAGAAATATCTGCAATTAATCAAAGCTTCAGAGAGGTGGGGGTTAATGAAAGATCAGGACATAGGTTTGACTTTTTGAAGCATTAGATTTCAATCGATGCACAAAAAATAATGCGTCAATTAGCAACTTTATTTGCATGCAGGTCACAGTAACATTAGCCACAAATTATAGCTAGAAAAAGGGATACTTTTACTTTGCAACATGGCTAAGGTGTTTCTCATGGTTTTCAGGTGATTTGCTAAGTTCGATGTAGATGCCCTGATTCCCCTGGTGTATCTGGCACTTGACTTTTTTGGGGTCATCTTGGTCAATTTTGAAACTATTCCTGAACTTTTTTGACAAATTTCTCTTTGACATATCTTTAAGCCTGTCACGTATAGTCAGACTGTACCAGTTTCATTGCTGGACTGCTGATGACTGATGTTAGCTGAGAGAGTCAGAGTCACAAAACCATCACAAGTTTAAAGTCTTGATATGAGATTAAGTGGGTATAATAAATGTTGATGCACAGTGAATAATGTTAGAGTATTCTTTTTCTATTTATGGCTTATTTTCGTTCTTTGGGATAATGCATGATATAAATGAAGCATTTTAATACTGACTTGGACATCAATTGCCGTGGCAACAATAAAAATTTCGAAACTTCAAAGCATTTGGGTCAGCACTACTACTGACACACACTGAATCTGGGGCTTTTGGGGGACTTATCAGTAAAATGTTCAGAATGTTAGCATTTAAATATTTAGCACAGATTGTTGTTAAATATCAAAAGTATGAAAAAATTCACCATTCGGTTCTATACAGAACACTGGTGCCCAACCAAAAGCCTTGTACCAAAAGCTTCAATACAAATACATGTATTGTTGCACTCCTATTGTTAAGTAGAGTGCCCCCTTACCATGCTTTATATCATATCTTATGTTATTATATGATCATGAACATCTATACAACATTTTAATCTTGTTAGTCAAAGTGGAGCTAATTTTAATTATTTTATACTGTAAACTGCCATTTAGTCTATAACAACATGCATGGGAGCATGGGATACATATGGAAAATCTTAATCTGCAAACTGACAAGTACCTACTTTATAATATGTTTCTACTAAAAATGTGTAGTAAAAAGTACAATTTTCACTGAGAAATGTAGTTGAGTAGAAGTAAAAAGTGGCATAAAACAGAAATACTGAAGTGAAATACTCAAAAGGTGTACTGTATTCGATACACTTCCTGTCACACATCCACAGGACATACAATATGTGTGTATTTGTGTCACTGGTGCATCATGCAAACACTCAAGCATCCCTCAAAATCATTAACAGTACACGTGCGATTATATAATCCCCTCGAGATGATGCAGCTTGTCCAATATGATCGCAACCAAACTCTGAATTCCTCCATCTCTGTGTGCCTGAATGGAGCGAAGGAGCGGAAGAGAGGAGGGGGAGGCAGGGGGAGGGGAGGTAGCAAGCCGGCCGAAACAAGGAGCTCTTTATAATGATTGACTCTTTACACGGTGACTCATCGTACTTCACAGGCCCGTCTGTGGCCTGAGGAGGCCTGCCCTTGTGTTTGCTGAATGACACACTGTGTTGTCAGAATGTCAGGATGTCATGTTGGGATGTTTGGAGTGCCCTCCTTCCTATGTCACACTCACACACACACACACACACACACACACACACACACACACACACACACACACACACACACACACACACCTCTGCTCCTTTTTTCCGCTGTCAATCTCTGCTTTCCTGCAGTCTAATGTAAGCTTAAAGAAGAAATTATTTATTATTAATGAAATTATTAGTCAGATTCCATTGTCATGTCTGTTCTTAAACTATGGAACTGTAGCAGCGACCTAGCTTAGCATAAAGACTGAAGTTCGTTGGAAACAGCTAGCCTAGCTCCGTCCAAAAATCAAATATATACAGCTACTAGTGCCTCCAGTGGTAGACTCAGGCTGTCTGAGGCGCAGGGACATGGCTGACAACAAATATATCTTTGGTACCTTTGAGATGACAAATTACTACACTCTATTATTAGCTGTGAATGATTCAGACTGATCTAGACTGTGGACATAAATACATTTTATAACACACAGCAAGGGTTTAGGGCCTCTTTTGGGGAAAGACATTTCTAGATTTTGATAAAGAAGTTGGAAAAAAAATATTTTAAAAATATTTTAAAAATATTTATTAAAGTACTGCTATGAAAATAGTCCTAGCACTCTGACACTTTAAAGCTGCAGACAAGAGGCAGACATGAGATGAGAAAATATGGTGTAAAGGATAAAGGATAAGGTTTGCAATGTACTTCAATTTCCTTGTTGACAAAAACTTCCACTTTCTACCAGGAATTATTTCTTGAATGTTTGAACAAGCAGCAAAAGTACCCTGGGTGTCCTATGGTAGATAAAACATGATAGGCTGCCCTTCCAATGGTTCAATGTGTGATGAAGTGCCCTTTAGAGTGGCCTTAAAATGAAGAAATTATGATGCCATGCCATATGGGCTGCCATACATTCTAGAAATTAATCTGGTACCTTTTATTTTTTTCGCCAGTGCCCCTCAATCAACCTTATTTCGTCTTTTAAATCAGCTGATAGTTTTATAATCCCCACAAAGGTCGAGTCCAAGAGAAAGTAAACACGTAAGTTAGTAGGCAGTTATTATAGCTTATGGAACAAAGTCTCATCCTAGGGTTTTTATATTACATCTGGTTGAGTATTTGAGAGCGAGATTTGAGAACTTGCCTCTTTCTTTCAGATTCCCGGAGTTTCCTAGACAGCATGAACCACGCTGGCGGCTCCACAGAGGGAGAACTGTTCAGATCAGAAGTGTCGGTCACTCCTGCTTCCTGTCAGAGGATCTTTGGCTCCATGTGCTCCATGTCATCAGACAGCCCCCTCCCTCACACAGACAGGTACAAACACACACGTGTGGTCTGCTTCTGCCTCTGCTTACAATGGTGTATCATGTACTGGTTTTCTAATGGGCTGCATGCTGTATTACTCCTACAATATCTGAAAAAAACTGTGGCCACAATAATGTAAAAACAAGACTTCTGTACTGCATGCACCCTCTCCCGTCACACAGAACTTGGACAAACAAAACACAATGTTTTGTCTCTTTGTCTCTGTTCTGCAGCTCCACTCCGCCCCCTGTGTGGCACGACCGGACTCCAAACTCCCTGAACTCCCCGTATCCCCCCCAGCCCTCACCTCCTCTTTCCCTCAACACTCCCAATGCCCACAGCTCTCCCCGGGGGGCTCTGAGAGGCCTGGGTGGAGGTGTGGGGGACCGCAGAGAGACAGACAGCACAGACTTGTCCTCGTTGTTATTGGGGAATGGTGGCCTGGAGCACAGCCTGCTGGAAGCCATGGAGGGCCTTGGGAGTCTGAACCTCGGGGGAGACGGGGGCCTCCCTCCACTGCTGCCTGAGAAGAGGAGAGGGGTTGAGGTGGGAGAGCTTGGCTCCCGCTCCCCCTCTTTAAGTGGGTTTTCAAGCCCTCACAGTGGCAGCAGTATCAGCATCCCTTTCTCATCCTCCATGACCCCCGACCCTCTCAGAGGACTCAGTGGGGCCCCGTCGCCCGGAGCAGGTACACTGACTATCCCAGACTGTTCTCTTCCCTTTTCTGTCAATGGCACAAATATTTTTTCCATCTCTTTCTTATAAATAGCCAGCTTACCAAAACATCAAAAAGCACTGATCTGGTTCCAGGGTCACTCTTAAGTCCCACAAATATTTCATTATCCAGTGCATTCATAATTTTAAGAAATAATTTAACCTTTATTTAACAAAGAAAAACCTCACCAAGCAATCTCTAGCCTTGGCCTAAATGGCCAGTGATACCAATCAATTAAATCAAGCAAATTCAGCTAACTTTCCCATTCTTGTAGAGAGCGTGCTGTTTTTTCTGAACGCCACAATGTTTCCACAGAAATGTTATCAAACTAATAGAAAGCCAGTCAATTTTTCCAATTATCAGACCATGAAAATAATTCAGTTCTTACCAAGAACTTCTAACTACACTAGTAGTTAAGGACTTTAAATAAGGACTTTCTTTTTCCAGAACTTATTGTGCTGGCAGTCCATAGACTTTATTTAAGGTGAGAACAAAAATGAGTCACAAGCAAGTTGCTGCAAATACATTTTGCTGACTTCATCTTATTGTGCTGCTGGAGCAGCACAATATGAGTCCGATGTTACTATAGTGACGCTGGGGACAGCCTTTTTTATTGCATCTTGTTGCAGAGGGGGTCTTTGGTATCACAAATGCAGCTAAAAAGTCAGCGGTGTGTTACTGAACTCAAGACTTTGACTGGCTCAAAGGCTGAAGCCAGTGTTGTTCTCCTGTGTTTGTTTGACTCATCCACCTTCCCTTCTACATGGACGCAGACTGTCGCACTTCTAAACTAAGTCTGTTGCTCTCAACATCTAATAATGAAACAAAATCTCAATACCATGGACAAAAAAAAAAGACTGTATTTCTTGTATTGAAGGGATGTTTGGCAATAAAACATGTCTGAAATTTTGAGAAGAAAGCTGTGATTTAAAAAGGGAAAAAGAAAAAGAAACATTATTAGCATAAAGTAATAGTTTTTACAAGAAAAAAGTCACACGTGACTAAGTAGTAACGCTCTATTTTTCGAAAAGGTTTACATTTTGAGTGTCAAGTTTTGATATTACATGAAATGGTTTTTAGTATTTTGGAACATAACATTTACTGTTTGAGAATAACCTAATATTCCATCATACTGCCTGCAACTGTAGATTATCGATCATCATCAAGTATAGTTTTTTTTTTTTCCTCAATCCTTTAGAACCACAAATAAAAACTGGATATAAATAAGGTTGAGTAATAATACTTTAGTTGTCATTTGGGTGTGCTAACCCTTAAACAAGTTTCTCTCTCTCTCTCTCTTTTTTTTTTTCCTGCCTTGTCTTTTCGTATTTGAGCCAAAGCTGAGAAAGCCTGAGACCTGAGTCTTAATCTATGTTTCGCAGACTTTGGCAGTAAGCAAGACACTGTGAAGTTTGTTCAGGACACGTCCAAGTTCTGGTACAAGCCCGACATCTCTAGAGACCAAGGTAAATATTAGTGTTGGACAGGAGAGCCTAACAGACACTTACAGGCACATAGTGCAGCCCTTGTGCAAAGCTCTGCTCCTTGTACAGTATGAACATGATGTTTCTAACTTTAGCTTATCTGTGTTCCCTCCCCGCTGTTGACCTACTGAACAGCCATCGCAGTGCTGAAGGACAAAGAGCCCGGCTCCTTCATTGTCAGAGACAGTCATTCATTTCGTGGGGCGTATGGATTGGCTATGAAGGTGGCTACGCCTCCTCCGTCTGTGATACAACAGAGTAAGAAAGGTAGGCTGAAAATGTCAAGTGTTTCCTGGCTATGATCCCTGCAACAAGCTGTTTTACAGAATCTGCCTTACATGAATAGAAAATATGTCATGCCTCTGGTGGTGATTTCTACACAATTTTTATAGCTACTCAAACTCTGTGAATCATCATCAAAAGTTCCAAAAGGTCTGACCAACACCTTTTAACATCTACAAGTAGAACACAAAAAAGCTCCTCCTACTTAAATGGAGCTCAATAAAAACACACTGTTTTATAGGTCATAAAATGTCAATTACTGCATTTTATTTCTGCACTTTGATTTTCTCTTAAATTCAATTTCTGTTCCACTGACACAAAGATAGTTCAAGGGGATAGACACATTTTTGTCATGTTTAAGTCTCCAAAAAGTTCAATCTACCAGTCAGTAATGACATATATGTACAAAATATACTAAAATATATTGATATTTTCTCTGTATCTGCAGTAGGGGACCTGTCCAATGAGCTGGTCAGACACTTCCTGATAGAGTGCACGCAGAAAGGAGTTCGTCTCAAGGGCTGCCCCAACGAGCCATACTTTGGTGAGATTATTAAAACTTTATAATAGTGTTTTAGGTCATTTATCACTCTTTTTGGTGCTGATTTATCTAATTACTAAATCTACACATTTCTAAAAAGAAATGTACACATATGTAAATTGGTATCGTGATATGAACATGGATTGGGATATTGTAGGTTTTCTAGGGATTCATTTGAGAAGCTGCTTATGGATAAAAAAAACTGGCTGCAATGATACTGTAATTCAAGTATTGCCCAAAAAAAAAAAAACAGTTGTTATGAGTATTATAGCAGAATGTGATCATATCACCTCTTCAGAGCATCATACACAATAAAACACTGATATACTTTATCAGACAGTCTTGTTTTGGTAATTACAGTGGCGTGCCCTGTCAGTCAAGTTGAAAATACAAGTAAGTAAGAGCTGGAAGCAATAAACCCTAAACAGTTTCAACTTGCCAAAGTAAAATGAATGTAAGCAGTATTCTGATTTGGAAACTGGTCCAGGAGATTACAAGTAAAAATAATTCATTAGTAATTAATTATTATAGTAATAATTATAGTAAATAATTAGTAATTTAATCTTCTGAAATGCACCACAATTTAACAAACTTATCTCACGTGTTATAAAATGTTTATCAGCATAGTAAGTAGATATGACTTATGTCAGAGGAACGATGCTTTATTTCACAGGTCTGTCTTATCAGGAAGTTATTGACTTGTAAAATAAAGCATTGCAGGGACAATGTTGAGGAGTAAAAAGAACTATATGTCTGTCTAAATTGTAGTGGAAGAAATGTACAAAATAGTATAAAAAAAATAAATAAAACTAATGGTTCCAGGTCCAGGATGTTCATAATCTAGGTATAATCTAATTCTTAAACTGAGATTAACATTTTAAGTACTGTATTCAGCATTTTAAATCAGTCCAGAAAGCACGTAGCTTCCTCATATCCATCTGTTAATTGTCCACGGTGAGGACCACTAAGGTTAATAAAGTGCAGTATCCCAGGATTATAATGTGTTAACTGTGCCACCATCTACTGGTCAGTGGAATGAGGTGCATCTGGCTCCACTCAGCATCAGTCTGGATGCTGTAGCTGTTTGTTTGTGAAATGTTCGTTATGAATACATTTTTTAAATTTTTTCCTGATAGGAAGTCTCACAGCTCTGGTGTGTCAGCACTCCATCACCCCGCTAGCTCTGCCCTGTAAACTCATCCTGCCTGACAGAGGTAAATTGTGTGTGTGTGTGTGTGTGTGCGTGCGTGCGTGTGTGCGTGCGTGCGTTTGTGTGTGCGTGTGCGTTTATGCGTGTTTGAAACAGCATCAGAGGTAGACCCTAGAATCAATCAAAACTCAGTCATCAACCTTTGAGTTCTTATTTTTTGTGTGTCAGCATCATTGCATTAATGCCCACATATGTACTCCTGAATTAATATCAGCAACAGGAGCTTATTATGTCCAAAACATTATTTTTTTTCAATAGACAGCCCTTTGCAGCCTGTGCATGCAACTGATCAATCTATTAATTATAAAGATACAACCACCTCACCTGCAGCCTCACAAGAACTAACCATAAAAGAATAAGAAAAACTAAAAATGCTATGGACACCACGGCAGGCGCAACAAGCATTATTAAGCCACAAACAGTAAATTGAATGACCTGACACATTTTATAGAATCAATAAAGCATCTCCAAGGCGACTACAACATCAACAACAACAACAACAATATGAACTCCACAGAAACTTCAGCCACAAACACTCATATCATGCAAAAAGACTGCCTGCACAGCGTGTACACACCATGTACTGTAATACACGCAATGCTGCATTTCTAGTCGACAAAGGGTTTTGTACTCACCAGTGTGAACATCACCCTGTGATTCTCGTGCACCATGACGTCCTCCGCAATCTGCAAATATAAGCAGTCCACTGAGCCTCTCTGTCCCAGTATTACTTAACTAAAGGCCTCACAC
Source organism: Plectropomus leopardus (assembly GCF_026936395.1). Lineage (NCBI taxonomy): Eukaryota > Metazoa > Chordata > Actinopteri > Perciformes > Serranidae > Plectropomus > Plectropomus leopardus. The sequence continues at coordinate 6,486,284 of NC_142180.1, forward strand.
ACCTCATTAAAAGGAACTGTTCCTCAGTCAACTCAGAAGTCATAGCTGGAGGATTCAACATGAGCATTTTGGCATGTTAGCATGTTAGACTCATGCACTTGTCGTTCCTTGTGAGTATGTTTGGTTTTGTTCACATAGTGTGCTCAGCGGGTGATGCATTACATCAGTAATTGATCCAGATTCAGACAACTTCATTAATCCTGCTAGGGGCAATTTGTTTGAACAGCTTGCTGTGCACACATAGTATAACATACAGTAACATGCAGACACATAAATAGATTAGTAATAAATAAAAATATGACAAAGAGTTTTTTTAAACTATGCATGATACAGTAACAAGAATAAATGTAAATTATTACTTCAACCCCTGTTTAGGACATTTAAGTATGTCACCTGAAGAGTCTCTGCACACCTCACCAATGCCTCTAAGAAGTTTTCTTTCTTTCTTTTATTTTGGAAAATATATTAATAGCACCATGGTATTTTTTTAAGTAAAATTTTGGTTTTGGGACTGACACAACTATATAATACTGGCCTCCATCAGAAGTATTAATAATGTTGGATTACAATGACAACCAAATATTTTAGTGTAGAGTCTTCATATGAAGTATAATTACATGCAGGCTAACAAACTGTGTGTTTTTGCTTGCAGACCCAGTGGAGGAACTGAATGACTCGTCTGCACAGACGGCAACAAACTCAGCAGCTGAGCTCCTCAAACAGGGAGCAGGTACTGGACAGATACCAAATATGTACACAAATCTGTGTGTTTGTTTGACCTGTGTGTGTGTGTGTGTGTGTGTGTGCGTGTACTGCACATTTATCTATTATGTTCACAAACTCTGCGTCATTTACAACCCCAATGAAGTTTATATCTGTGACAAATTACACAAAAAGCTCAGTTTAAACTTTGCAAACAAAATAAGTAGATATCTTAAATTTTCATTTTGTGTTAAAGTGTTGTTGACCCTTTTTTTTATGTGTTACTGTGCAGCGTGTAATGTGTGGTACCTGGGCTCTGTCGAGCTGGAGTCTTTAACGGGACATCAGGCGGTTCAGAAGGCGACCACGCAGACGCTCTCTATGGACCCCCCACCGGCGTGCACCGTCGTCCACTTCAAAGTGTCGGCACAGGGAATCACGCTCACTGACAACCAGAGAAAGTAAGTGTTCAAACATGTGCAGTCCAAACACACACATACACACATTAGTCAACATGTTCCCACAGACTGTTTGTTCCTGCAGGTTGTTCTTCAGGAGACACTACGCTGTCAACACTGTCATCTTCTGTTCTCTGGACCCACAGGGCAGGAAGTGAGTATCACATATTAGTAATATTTGTGTATATTCTAATAGAAAACACTGGTGAGAGAATGTCTCCACTTAGGCTGTACAGTCCTCCTAATTTGTTTTTTTTTTTTTTAATAAAAGCAAAATTAAAAGACACACAGAGACATAAGAAACAATGTGATTAGCTGATGGCCTCTCCTACAACATGACAAACAGTTACAGAAAAAAGGTAATTTACAGTCAAGAATATCTATTTTCAGATATACTGAATTGTTGAATATATGAGACATTCATCGGCAATAAGAAACCTGATGTGAAAATGTTTGTTCAATAGTATTAGTCTCAACCTGTCTGTCTCGGTGATTGTTCTCTAATGAAAAATGAAAAAAATGAAATTAAATGAAAAATGAAAAAAACAACAACAGAAAAACACAAAAAGTCTATAGAGGAGTTGTGATACAATTAATACATATTTTATGATACACTATAGGATGATTGCAGTGCTAAAATTGGAATCCTGTATGTTATTATTTTATACATACTTGTCCTGCTTTCACCATATTTTAAAAAGAGGAGAGACTGTTATGTATACATTTACATTATATGTGATATAAGTGTATATATGTGATGTACAAATATGTATGTGATGCCTTATAATGATATGACAACTTTGTTTTTTTATTCTGTCCCAAACAGATGGACAAGAGGCAGCGGGTCTACTGCAAAGTAAGTCCCCTTTGCTTTGCTGCAAGTCTTGTTTTGTTCATTGCTCTATTCACACTTTGTTATGGTTAATCATATTCCTATTTTTCTAAATCAGTCAAAAAGTTGCTGACACAAATTGCATCATAATTCACATTGACAACACTAATAGTGCATAGTCTTAAGTCTTCTCAAGGACTGCAAGAAGAAAGAATTATCATGCAATGAGTTGATGCAATACATATCACTATTATATCGTTTTTAAAAAAAGACTATGAATACTGTAAATGTATGGGGCCTTGAAGTTATCATCCATCCAAAATCTGTCTTTTAATTTCAACTTTCCATCTGCACAGTTGAAAAAAAATGGTGATTCCTTTCCTCATGAAGTATGGTTAGTTTGAATGCACTTCAATTACAGTATTTTTCTATGCTGCCAAGATTTTGTAGCAAATTTAAAAGTGTTCCCCTTAAAAGCTCCTGATATCTGTCATAACTTGGGGACATATAGAGTTAAGATAGTTAAGTAGAGGGATAACTTAAGATGAGAGGATCAAGATAGGGATAGAGATGGAGAATGCAACAAAGGCCACTGGATGTTGCCATCTGTGGTACAACAAGAGTGCTCCAAATGTAGTCTTAGCACAGCTAAAATACATTGATGCAGCATATTGAGAATATTGTTTGACAATGGAGAAGTGAATTTTGCTACAAGTGTGGTCTGAGACTTTTTTTTTATGCCACAAAAAAAAAATATCAGTTAAAAAGGAAACAGAACTTACACAACACACTCAACTACCTACTCAAGTTTGTAATTTGCAAACTGTTGTTAAGCTCTAAAATCTCCCTTCTCTTGTATGATTATTCCTGTCTGTCTCTGTCCCTTTCGTCCAGGATCTTTGGATTTGTAGCCAGGAAATCACAGAGTGAGACTGAAAACATGTGCCATCTGTTTGCTGAGCATGACCCCGAGCAGCCGGCAAGCGCTATCGTCAACTTTGTCTCAAAAGTCATGATTGGGTCACATAAGAAGTAAGGAGAAACAGACTCAATGCAGAATAAAGAAAATGGATGGCGGATCAACTTCCAACCCCAACATCAACAACTTGCTCTCCCAAGAGCCAAAAACTATTTCCCACACACTCCAGCACCCAGTTGTGTGCTCTATCCTGCAAAATAAACTTGTGTATTTTGTACTGACTGCACTGCAGGATGCAGCCATCAGAGGGAGCCCAGACTGTCACGTATAAAGTTAAACTTCTCAGCAGGAGGCTGAAACTACTTAAAGATGCATCCTTGGGCTTTTTGGGGTTTTTTAAATAAAATTTTTATAAAATCCTAATCACTTTTTCTGGAGAATTTAGAGAGAAAATCAGATTTTGACCACCAGATTTTGACCTTAAACTGACCTGTATGTTCAAACTTACCCTAAATATACCATATTACACTTTGACTTTGCCTGTTGCTAGTGGTCACAGCCGAAAAATACAACATATTTACTCTGATTCAAACTGGAGAATATCTAAAATTCTGAACATGAACTCATATTTTAAAGCATAATTTCAAAAACTTCTGTTTTCAGTAAAAATGTGCAAATCAGGTTCAACATTTCTTTTGTGCAAAATACAGGTGCATTTTTATGAGTGAAAACAAAATCTACAATGTTGTCACATAACAAAGCCAATGATGTGGTTGCCTTGTACTTAAGATGGATTTATTGTGTTGTGTTTATAGTATTTATCCCTTTTTACAGATGTGTAAAAGTCTTTCTTTTTCCCAAATATACTTGTCATATATTTTTGTATATTAACATACTGTACATTAGGATTAAAGGCAGTGAACCTCAGAAACTGTACAATTATGTCACATGTTGTTGTAGTATTTCACATACCAGATACCACATAAACTGCCCATGTATATGTGTTGTATTACTAATATAGATGTCAATATGTTCCTTTTACAGTAACTTCAATACAGATTGATGTACAGTTAACGTGTCATGAATACGTCATTCTGATTTGCTCTGAAAAGATATTAAATACAGTCACTGTAAGAGATGTCAAACTTTCAGTCTAGATAAGCATTCTTTTCCATTCCCAGCTCCTCTCCTCTAGTCATTAAAGTCATGTTGTTTCATTGATTTGTAAATGAGCATTGATCAGTTAGAGATATCTCTAATTCTGACGTCTTATTAAAGCTTTGGTGCGCCAACGTCCCAAAACAAAAAATAATTTATTTTCTAATCTGTTTTTTAATGTTGATTTGTAACCCACAGAAAAAAATGTGCCGATATCACACACACAAGTCCTCCCCATACTCTGCACAAGACCTCCAAATAAGGCAGTATTGTCACAGTCACAGTGACACAGTATTACCACTCATTTGCATCATGCGGCATTTCTCACAAGCACTCAGGACTAAACTTTAGGACTAAAGCAAAAATGATTAACAATGGAGGTAATGTATACAATCCATACTATCCATGTAGGATCCAAATTCAAGAATATTTGTCCAGGTTTTGACATATCAACATGAGATTTCTACCAGAAATCTGTTTTATTTGTTCTTTAATGTCAATTTCTTAAATTTCCAAAACCACTGGGTGCTGTAGTTTCTAGCAAATGTTACTCAAACATAGTGCATTTGTTGTGGACTATTTTCAGCAGTAGATTAATCCACATTTGGTGCTCTAGTGACTATTTGGGGCAGCAGGATGGTGTGTGGGATTGAGTTAAAATAAACTGCAGTGTGTGTGTGTTCATGGTATTGAATGAACATGTAACCCATTGGCTGACTGAAGTGTTTCAATAGTTTTTGAATGAGCTGAATGGCAAAGAGGAAGCAGATATATTAGACTTTGGGTACACAGCAGACTTTTTGTTGAATGTTTTTATAATAAGTCATGTAATTGTAATGTAGATATTTCAAAACCTTGACAAATAACCAAAAAGCTATATACATGTCTGGATAAGCAGGAGGTGAAGGAGTGATTTTTGGGTTGAACTGACCCTTTAAATTTTGATGTTGTGATTTACAGTGTGCCCAATAGATGGCAGTAATCAGCCACCAAATTTCATGCTGTAAACTGAATCCGAGTCCGGATGAGTTGAGCTCTCACTAGAATGCACAGAACTAATGGTATTTCACAAATATCAGTTTCCTGAATGATATGTGTGAGATTTTCAGCTCTTCTCTTCCTTCTTGCTTCTCACACAAGTTTTATACCAACAAACAGTTACAGATGGAGCTGAGCAGGTCCCCACATGCAGGAAGAACCACCCTCTTGAATAAACTTGGCAATGTCAAAGTGTGTCCAAGCTCGTGTATGTGTGTGTGTTTGGGAAAGAAAGCATTGGAGCACATGACAGAAAAAGCTGCTCTGAATGACTGATAGGCCTCCAGGTGCCTCCGAGATCTGCTGATCTTTCTGTCTCCAGCCTCTGTGTGCTGGTGGAGACTTTTTTTAGAGGCCAGATCATCAGATAGCAGTTTTGAATGAGGCTCTATTCAGGTTTTTGGTCTCAGTGGAGAGAGCTAAGGAACTGGAAGTGGGACAGAGACGTGGGGACACTTCCCAGTCCTGCAGTCCTGCCTGGCCTGGAGAAAGGGGGAACAGCATGGAGGGTGGAGGGGGGTGTAGTGATGGTGTGTGTGTCTGCGTGGGGGGTGGGGGTGATGGAGGTGGGGGGTTTGTCGGTGGTGGATGACCTCACCATTACGGGAAACTTTCCCACAGCCTGCACACAAAGAAGGCCGTCAAAAGGTAAAAAGGATGAGAAAGAATAGAAATTTAACACAGTGTGTAAAAAAGGAGGCAAAGTGTGGAAGAGCGGTTAGTCGATGAGAATGAGGCTCTTTCGGAGGGGGAGTCGTCTTCCCTTTTCAGTGATTCACAGATTTTCAGGCTTGATAGAAGCTCAGAAAGGCCTGAGAGAGAGTCTGCTCTCAGAGGCAACCTCCAGTTTGGCTCCTGTTGTCTTTCTGCTGAGTCACCTGCCGCCATTTTGTCCCCTAGCTGGACCTCTGCTTGCACTTCCTGCTGTACTTCCTGTCAGGCGGCCCACCAGCACCTGGTGGCCCGGCGGTTTTCACAGCCGCCGCCGCCGCCGCTGCTGCTGGACGACATCACATTCCTGGCATTGCTCGCTCCGAATGCTGTTTGGAAATCCAAAGGCTGGCTTCCGTTTGGGAATGCCTCCCTCACAGAGTCCCTCTCAGCCTCTGATCCCCGGCCTCCTCTCACTTTATTTGAGTTAGCTATTTAAAGCCCATGCTAAGTGCGCTGCTGCTCTGGCTGCACAGGGGAGCAAACACACACTCCATCTCACACACTAAAACCACACTAGCCCACAAATAATCCCTCTCCTATTTTTAATTTGGTGGGCTGAAGGGACACAGCCTGCAGGGCTGACTGCGATCCGGCCGACAAACGTAGTGATTTTCTTTTATTTGTCATGTGGTGCTCCGTTACTGCGCCAAATATGGTTAGTATGCAGTGAGCTTTTAGAGGTATGATGATATATAGCGGTAGAAATTAGTGCCATCACTAATTATACTGTTTATTGTTTCTCATGTACTACTGGAGAGGAACTTTGAGGCACTGGTACTTGATTAATTCCTTACGTTGTACTTCCTCACTACACTTTAGAGGGAAAAGGTTTAATTGATATCAAACAAAATTGTCTCCAACAGCTTGCGTTTCAACAGTTTCCATCTTTCAGAATCAGTCAGCTCAAATTCAGTAGAACAGGCAAATTCAAAGGTCTGAACGCAGGCCATTAATTGTAATGGAGTATTTTTTGCACTGTGGTATCAATATTTTTCCTCAAGTTAGGACAGAGGTGGGTCTAAGTCATTGTTTTGCAAGTCAAGTCCCAAATCCAATGTTCCCTACAAAATTAAAATCTCTAGCTTCATTCCCACTGCACCAAAAAACGATAACACCTGCTAACATCTGGCTTTTTCATGCAATAAGAATGTGTACTATCGGCATTTACACCCAAGTCAAATGACTCTGCAGTAGTCATGAGTTTTAATCACCTCTGGTTCAGCATCAGCATTGATGGGAACATGCCTGGGTGAATGCTGTAATTTCAGCTCTTTAACTAGCAAGATGCAATGAAGCAACATCACTAATTACCCTCCACTGCCTCCTAAACAACGCTAAAACACCGATCCAAATACATCTACACTGAGTTTGATAGACACTGAAAGAGTAAGAGATATATAAAGAGAAGAAACCACTGAATATCTCTGTTCCTGCAGCAGTCTGTTTACCTTATCTCCTGCCTGTCTGTGACGTCACACAGACACACCAACAAAACAACTTACACACACAAAAGCTGAAAGAAAGGCAGACTCGTGTGGTCCAGGGGTATGTTCACTGGCAGTGGGAATGCAGTGTATAACCTATATTTAATGGATTTACCTGTGTTTGAAAGCCCCATGTGCATGCATTAATTTTGGTGGGAGGGGGGTATGTTGTGTGCATGTGTCCCTTTGTTTAAACATTCTGTGCCCCCTCTTTAAATGTGTATGTATTTGCTGGTCCAAAAACGCAGCACAGTTGAAATTCATTCACAATTCAAGTTTTTTGTTGTTTTTTTTTAAGTAGCGGCATGGATAATTGATCAGTTGATGGAGTCAGAGCTGATCAGATCAATAGAAACTAAACTTTTAGACCAAGCACAATGAACAGTTAACTTTCACTTTCAATGCGCCTACCATTCTGCTGCTTCATTTGTGACAACAGCACACTCTGTACTCTAAGAGTGAGCTGCACTGCAAAACCAAACTGTATATATATTCTAATAAGGTTCCTAATGAACAGTCTGGCCCTCAAAATAGAAAATCTATCTGTGCCGGCAGATGTTTTGATCGTGATAAGCTGCCACATATAAATGTATATTAAGTAAATGTTGAACTCCTAAGCTTTGAGTTTCAAGTCCTAAACAAATAATGTCTTCACCAATTGTAATGCCATTCTAACAACATATTTATCATACAGTAAGTCTTGACAAATCATGAATGCTTTTTAAAATTTGTACTTACTAGTTAAACAACTTTGTTAGCAATTCTTGCGCCTCTGTCTGTGATTACTGGCCCGCATGTTTGCATACTGCAATTGATTTTTTGTAGACAACCACATAGTTTTTGTATACAAATGAAATGATTGTTGGCATCATTTTTCAAACTGCTGCCCAGTAACGTAATGTTACTGCTTCATGTTTCTCTCCTGCAATTTGATTTGGTGCTGTCATATTGGTTCAAATAAAGTGTATAAGGGGAATAAAGTGTCAACTTGCTGGGACTGAATAAAATTAATTTTAATTTATTTAGGGAATGAAGGGATAATAATTGATTTAAGGCACACTTTTTTCAAATAAAATACTTTAGCATTTTGGGACTTGGGGGAAAGTAATGAGTATTTTCAAGTCAAAAAGCTTAAGTCCAAGTAATGTCACGAGTCCAAGTGGAGTTGCAAGTCATTTTTCAATTTCGTCAAGCAGAGTCATCAATCGTCATAAAATTTGTTACTCAAGTCAGACTAGATCAAAGTCGTGACTAGAGTCAATACCTCTGGGGTCTGAGCACTTAGTGATAAGATATTAGGTTAGATATAACGTAAAGTAAATACAACAGAGAAGAGCATCCAGAGGTTTAAAGCATTTTCAAACTTTTGCAAACTAATGCTGTGCAGCCAAACCCACCAAAAATGTCTTGACATTTTAGTGGAATCCTTGTATATGAAATATGACCTTGTACAAAATACATCCTCAATATTTAAATAAAAAATTCTGTGTGTAAATATTACAATGAAGAGATGAGACAAGCTGATACAAAATCAGATAAGATGATATTTCCAACAGTTAACCTTCAGTACATGAAGCAGAAGGAAGAGAGAAAAAAAACCCTTTTATTCCATTAAACCTTTTATACCTTTTCACTGATAGCTTTCTTTTAAGGCATGCCATTTAAAATCTCTCTTTTTTTGACAGAGTTAATGTATTACTCTACATTTAAGTTAGATCACTTTACAAAATGTGCTGTGTAATGATAGAAATGGGAGATTCCTGTACAGTTTACATTAAAATATCTCTGATTGTATTCGACCATTGACCAGGACTGCTATATGGTAATTGGATCTGCAGGATTTTTGTGTGAGTGATGGATTTCGTCAGATATTTAGCCAATGACATTCCTCTGTGGTTAGTTAACTGTTTCTTAACAAACATATCACTGACCCCTTACACACACATACACTTGTATGTGTACTTACACACACAGGAAATCAGCATTGCTTAACATCACAGAGAAACAGACTGTTTCAGATTTTCGTATTAGACACTTACAACAACAGCGAAACATGAACGCACCACAGAAATATGGTTTTAATACAGCGCGGCATGAAAAACTCACACACTCACATAGTTTGTGAGTGTGGCAAACAACTTTCACAAAGTTCACACACACATATATGCTGTAGGCCTACCACACACAAAAAACACACACACACGCACCAACACATTTGCACACCAATCAGGGTTTCTGGCCTACGTGATCTCAAGCACATGCTGAGAAAGCAGTGCCTTTATGGCGGGCCTCTTCATTGCATTGTCTCTGATATAACTGACTGAAACACACACACACACACACACACACACACACACAAAAAAGGCCTGGGTACTTGGGTATCAGCGACAGTCTTAATGAACCTGTCTCCAGGGGGCGGGGCCGGGGTAATGTCCCACACAAAGAGCTCCCGCTGGGCCACAGAGCCAACCAGAGGCCAACAGATTAACTTGCATTACATCAGCATCCCCACAATACACCTAATGAGGGAGGGATTATGTGTGTGTGTGCGTGTGTGTGTGTGTGTAGGCTCTCATGCCATTGCATCACTAATTAAATGCGATGACTCACTTCTGCTGATTCAGTGTGCGTTCAGCTGCGCAAGCAGACGTGTTTGGGGACCCATCTTTGCCTCCTTAAAGCTGCTTTCATCAATATTTCCATATTAGCGATGGATCAGATGACTATGTGTGATGTTGAAGGTGTTGCCCATAGTGACAAACCCACAGAGGATTATTGCTGCCTCAGCTCTGCGGAGCATTTTAGAGTCTTTCAGCTCAGTGTTTTTGGTTGTATGGCAATCACTCAAAGTTTCCAGCAGGAACTTTTTACAGAAAACAAAAGTTCTGATTAACCCACTGTACAACACCTGCTCGGCACCAAACACACAGACACAGTCGGAAACCAGCTGGTGAACACAGCTAAGCATTTGGCAGTTCATGCACTTTCGAAGTTGTCAGATCGCTGAAATGCTAACACTACACAAATTGATGATAAAAACCTGTGACTTCCGCAGACTCATTTGACCCGAGTGTGAATGCCAACTGTCACCTTTCCCATTAAATAAAAAAGCAGGATGTTTGCAGGTGTTAGTGGGTTTTTTTGTGCAGTGGGACAGGGGCTATACAGTAAAGTTCTACTGTTGAAGGCAACCACTCCATGGATGTATAAAGTAGATGCATCATGGATGTGTCAGCCAGGTTTCCCCTCAACACGTGTCTTGCCCTTTTATTGGCTGTAACTCGCTGACAGGTCTCCGACAGGGCCAAATATGTAGCCTGCTAGATCTCTTTGGTCCGTCTACGATGCATCAGCAAGCCTCTCAGCTTGTGTCTTTAAACTGTTCACACATGGCACTCGAGTGCCTAGCCAATGCTGATTTGCCTCTAATCTGGGGCTTTTGCCGAGAAGCTCCTAAAATTATAGTGAGTGGAAAATCAAGGTTAAAGCTGTGTAGTGCAAGCTAGGAGTAAAGAAACAACTATGTCCTTTAGGAGTTGGTAGAGACCAAAAAAGAGCTAAAAATATGTGAATATTGGACTTAAATTCATCAGATAGATGCAAACCCAACTCCAAATCAATGTTAATGGCACACATCTGCTTAAAGGTATGAATAAGCAACAGTTTGCCAACACATTCACTACATCGACTTTATGCAATTATATCAATTTTGTGCCCAAAGTGGCCAAAAAAATCAATAACACAATCTTAAAGTTTGATTATAAAGAGGGTCTCACCTTAATTCCCTTCTGTCCTCAGATTGTCCTCACCGAGTTCATTTCTGAGGACATTATACAGGACCATAAACAAGTCTGTCAGACAATCATGGTTTTAGACAAACACCTGGGTTAGTCAACCTTATTTGGAAGAGAGTATAAAGGTCTGCCCGACTGCTTTGTAAATAAGAATTTGTTCTCAACGACCTGCCTGATTAAATGAAATAAATAAAAACTGAATTATGACCCAAACTGTCTGTGGTAAACATCAATCACATCTACAGAACCACTTGCTGGCTCACCTGCTGTACTTACTGTGGTTGTGCACCAATTTATGTGTGTGTGTGTGTGTGTGTGTGTGTGTGTGTGTGTGTGTGTGTGTGTGCATGAAGGGAATTTTTCTAACATTTCAGGTGCACTTCACTTACAGAAATGATGAAGAACAAACTATGAAAATAATAAAGTAGCTGCAATAAAGTGGAACTCTCCTGAATAACTACATGGCTTACACGTTAGCGTGCTGTGTGAGTTTTGTTTTGTGTGAAGAAAGTCAGTGGAATAGTATTTTTGTGTGTCTCTTTGTGCTGTTTCCTGCCTCTCTCCACAGTGTTTTATTAGACTCGACGTACCTCTGGTTCACGTTTCAACTATGTTTTTTTCCATCTTCAGTTTCAGCCTCATTCTTTCTCCTTTTCTCTTTTATTTCCTGTCTTTTATTTGGATTTGTCTGTGCACTTAAAAACCTCACAGAATGTGGGAACAAAGTAGTGAGTCTACGTGTGTCTCCTGCGGAGAGAGACACTCATTGCCTTAGCCGTTCGGCCCTCTGCGTCCAACTTTCTGCTGCTCCATTCTTTCTCTTTTTTTGCCCCATCAGTGTTCTCATTCAGCATTTCTACCTCGTGAGTTTTTGGATGCCATGACCCAGATTTCTTTCTGTCTGCTGTCAAGTAAAGAAAGCAGAGCCTAAACAGGGGGCCAGGATAGAGGGGGACTCAGAGTCTAATCAACAAATGAAATCAATGAAGTGATTAACTGAAGAAAGAAAATGAACAAAAAACAAACAAAGTGAGTGGAGGGAAAGATGGAATGAGAGGGTCAGACAGAAATAGAACAGGGTTGATTGGGATGGCTGCACAATGGGCACCAGTGTGAAGAGGCTCCAATATCTGTGCAATATGTTGCTGTCACACCCCTCAGATTTAACCATGGGTTTCCAGGGGTAACGAGAAAGTGGGTAGCAAAGGAACGAAAGGCATCTGATTACCCCCAGAAGCCTCCACTGTCACACCGTCTCCTGGTACAATCAAGACACATTTCGCAGGCTGTTCTCATTCACTGATATTACTTACACCTACGAATAGTAATGCCCTATTATTCATATGTAACCAATGTTATTGTGAGTCAGGAGGCTGTGATCATGTGACCTTTGCACTACCAACTGTCCTCCCTCATATGAAGCGAGAAAAAAAGGAGAAAGTGAGGAGACAGAGAGCGGTGAATGACCGACAAAGTCTGCACAGGGAGGAAAGTCGCGGTGGTAGATGGGTCAAACAAATGAGGGACTTTTACCGAGAGGATGGCTGTTTGTGTCCTGTGTGAGATCAAAGGTCAGCGTTGAGTTATTTTAAGTTACATAGATACGTAATGATAGCAGTCACATAACTTGATCATGCCTCGGCTAGTATCTTACGTTGAGTGTGTTACGTTACGTGCGTTACGTTAAGGACATTACATTAAATACTTTGCATTTATGTGCTATGTGACGACACCCAACCAAGTGTCTTTTCCTTTACCTAACCGAAGCAGCAGGGACACTAATTCATCAGAAATCATATAATCCTGTGCATATATTTTGTACAATACCTTGTTAACCAATACATAAGGATACATTGTATTATGTGAGTGTAGTTCATATTGAAGGATGATGTTCATCGCATGATCCTGGCAATAGGGCTGCATTTAATTTACAACATTTTTTAATCCGAGCACTGATGATATTTGAGGTTTGGTGCGTATACCAAAACAAAATATTTCTCTTTAATATGGTAAAACAGAGTTCATTTTTTTCTACAACTAAAGGAGCCAGAGTTCTCAAATGTAAACATGACATCTGAGCATAAGCAGCCCGCGAGAGCATTTCTTAAATAAAGTAGTCTGAAACTGACCAAATATTGATTTAAAACAGGAGACATCTGATCAAACATAAGTAGACTACAAATATGACCTTTTCCTTTGCATTTGATGTCAGAGGTGCATGTTTATTATTCTTTACCATGGAAACTTTTTGATGTTTTAATCTGTGGCTAGATGTTCAGATTTTGCCTCTAGCACTCTGTAGAGTCAAGTTCCATTCTCACAGAGTTTTGCCTTCCTTATCTCTCGATAGATTTGGGGATTGAGAAAGTAAAGATAGGTTCAGATGCTTAGAGACTCTTTAGTTCAGTTTTAGGGATCTGGACAGAACGATGCAGTTAAACTAAAGTCTGTCATTCACGCATTCGTGTTGTAGGTAATTGATTTTAATTTCAAGAACGTAAAAGAAAAAAAATCTACTACCACTGTCTATCATAATCACCATGAGTACAGAATTTTTGTTTTTCACTTATGAATTATATAGCCATAAAACTGATAAACTGATCTCATACATGCTCTGATCACGGCTGTCATGTCATTCATCATGTTGCAGTTGTTATGCTACAGTCTCAGCTGATGCAGGGTTTTCCTTATGTGACCATGAAAGAAGATCAGATGTAAGCTAAGTACAGTTAAGGCACGATTTGTTAATTTGTTTACATATACCTCTTGAAATGTCATGTGGTGTACAAGCAAACAGGTCACCAAAATACCCCCTAAATGATAAAGTGATTGCCTGTCCACATGACTTTGTAAAGAGTTAATGTAAAGTGGGTCTTATGTCACAAATTTAGGATAACTAAATTTAGGTTGACTAGATTTAGCATTACTAAATTACCAAGATAATTTACGAAACTCCCTCAGACTCTAAATTAAGTTTTCTGAAGTAAAAATAGTTGCTCTGGGTTCCAGCTATGTTAATAATCCTGCCTTGTGAGACGGGCCTCAAGCATGATTCAGATCAAAGAAAACAAACTGCAGGCGTGAGTGTGTCCTTATTCTGCTGTCAGCTGCTCTGGAGCGTTGAGCTTACTGAGGTTTACCATGATAATTACCAGATGTGTTCCTGAAATGGCTAATTTGTCTCACAAAGTCTTATATGAGGCTACTGGATTAAAGCTCATCTCTCTCTGACCTCTACTGAGAATCCACCTTCTCACGTCTCGCAGCCCTCTTACTTTTCTCATTACTAAACAGAGGTTAGTATTCAGGCCGAGCCCAGCCAGTGTCAGCTGTCAGTGGCTCTGTCTCCACGCTGCTGGCCCGGCCCTCCTCCTCCAGACTCCCTGGCTGTGAGTGCTATGATGTCATTCTGCAGCGGGGGTGTGTTTGGGGGTGTGTTTAGGGGTGTGTTTGGGGTGTTGGTAGTGGAAGGCGCGGGGGCAGGATAACAATGATGGCTGAACCCTTGACCTTCTGGTCGTGACCTTCTAGCACGGAGTCACCAGCCGGGTGAAACCTCTTTGCGGCAGAGGGGGCAGAACCCTCACGTGACGACTAGCCTGCTGTTAGCATTAGCGTGGGCTACAGACCTGAGGTCTCGAACTCAAGGCCAGAGGGTCGGGGGAAGACCCTGAGCCAACACCTCTTTTTTTTGTGTGCTCATACCTGCATCCAAAGCCCAATCAATTTCTGCACCAAAAACAAAAGATGAGAAGAGAAAAACACAGGTAACCTGATGCACATTCACACACTTCAGCTCATACACTCATTCAAACACAAATATATGAATGCATGCATGCACACACAATCCTATCCAGGTAGGGTTACCTCTAACATAAACATCTACACCCAAAGAAAGCAACACACCCTCTTGGGACACATTCCTGTATCCTGAGCCCTGCCACTGATAAGCGTCTTGTGTGACTGGGACACATGGGCGGAGTTTGGGCTAATTCAGTACCTGGGAACCCCTCCGCTCTCTTCCTCCACCCCTGTCTAACTCCCTCTTTGGGAACAAACCCAGCCTTGTGCAACTCCCAACAATGTCAGTGACACTCTACACTGCCCCATTGCTGGTAATTGTTAGCTCACAATGCTTCCTGGTATTGTGTTTAACAATGCCCACTCTGAATAGAGAGTCTAACCTACTTGTATTGTCGCTAATTGGTTTCTTGAGAGGAGTAGAAAATGGGGAGAGAAAGGGAGAGAGGAGATGTTGGTAATGGACTGCAGTTTCATAGGAGTCGCTAGTAAATAGAGTTCACAAAGGGCTTTGTGGGGTCGAGGGCTGAGGGTCGGAGGTGAAGAAGAAGAGGTGCACCTGCACTCTCCACAGGCTGACAATGAGCTTATTCAGCTGCTCTGCCCAGCACAACGATGGAGAACGGAGGCAGTGGCTCTCTCTCTCTCTCTCTCACACACACACACACACACACACACACACACACACACAGTTAAACAGTGAGAGGCAAAAACAAAAGACAGAAAAGGAGGGAGGTGGGGGAAAGACTATCTTTACATCTTAAAGTTACCATTAATGCATTGTTGTGTGCAATAAATGTTTAGATTCCTTCGTGAAGTCAACAATCACACTAAATTAATGGCAGACAGAGAAGTGTAAGGTACATTAAAGAAGAAGAAAAAGAAAAAAGAACAGGAGATAGAACAAATTGGAAAAGTGGAAGAAGGCAGACCTCAGCATTTGAAGAAGAAGGTTTGAAAATGGGAAAAAGAGAGAAACAATAGATAAGAGAAGAACAGGGTGGGAATAAAATGGGAAGAAAAGAATATGGAAGTCAGAACAGAGAATAAAAATGGAAGAAAATGCAGAGAAAAGTGGAGGAAAAATGCAAGAAGGGGAAGAGAGGAATGGACAAAAATGTGAATTCAAAAGGAGTGGGACAAATAGAGAAGAAGGGCAGAAAGAGACTAAGAAATCGAGAAGAGAGAATAAGATGGTGTGAACTTGAAAAAAAGGTGGAGGAAAACTGAGGAAGAAGAGATGGTAAGTGATGCAGAAGTGGGAAGTAGAAGAGAAAAAATGGGGAAAGGGAAGGGGATGAAAATGGAAAGAGAATTGGGAGAGAAATGGAAGATGGGGAAATAAACAAAGAGAAGAACGGGCGAAAGTGGAAAAAAGATTAAAAGAGTTCGAGCATAGAGAAGACTGGGGAAAGAAGTAAAAGAAAGGGGAAAGGAGTGAGGAAGAGTGGAGGGGGTGAAAAAGGTATGAGGGAGAGAGAGTAGAGAAGAAAATAAAGGAAGAGTGACAAAAATAGGAAAAACAGGAGGCAAAAGGGAAGGGGGAAAAAAAGGAAGACATAAGAAAAGAACTTAAAGCCTTTACTTTAATTAATTAATTAATATTTCATGTGAAAGACACTGCTCACAGTAACAAACCCACAGAGAATCATCTCCCAACACTGTGGTTCCACAGAATATTTATTACTTTTTGGCCACTGTTTAAGATCGTTGACACATTTACAGTTTTGGTTCACTCTCACCAGTCTCATCAGACGTGCTTCCAGCAGCAGGGAAGCTGTTTCTAGTGTCTCTCGGCTTCTGATACCAACTCACAAAGAACCCTACAGCATCTGTATGAGATGCATCAGGCTTTCAATTGATTCCAATAATCCCCTCCACTGCAATAATGTCATACAAAAAGCAAGATGTTCGAGCAGGCTGAGTGGGAGGAAAAGGTGTTGGATGTATATAACACACACACAACTTTAACCCATGCAGGAGACCACTCTTCATGCCTTCAGCAAAACTCAAAGTCAACTTGAGTTTTTAAAACTATGTAATTACAGGTTACAGTTACAGGCCATTCATCACATGACACAGTTGTCAGATAAAATAGTGGTCAAATGACATACTTGAAACAAACACATTTTTGTTCACCCAAGCCATGATCGTTTCTCTAGACGTAAAAACATGTAGATTTGTTGCCTAAATGCCTGAAGTAGTTTCTGAGTCAAGTTCATATTGAAAGTCACTTTGGCATGGAATGAGTGGAAATTGATATAGAAACTGAAATGTCCAAAACTGAAGCTAGAGGTGTACATAGAGAGCAGGGCTGGGCGATAAAATCAATTTTGTTAATTAATGCGAATTTGTGGTTTACAACAAGTGTTAATGACGATAAAGAGTATGTTCCCAAACAAGGAACAGTTTCGTCAGTTGTTCGGAACTAGTTTGTTTTTGCGGTGTCAGATTTCGGACATCCACAGTCCGCTGCAAAATTTGTTTAAAGGCTGTTGTAACCAAATGCAGCAGTACGACCAATTATTTCAACATCTCAAACAGAGACATGCAGCAGAGTGGGAGAAATGTGTCTCACTTCAAGATGGACAAGACGGCGTCAGCCCACAAACTTTGGGTAAAAAGCAGCCGACATTAGTGAAATAATTTTCCCACTGTGTCCTGTATGACAGGAAAGTGACCAGCTGCAAAGCTGTTACGCTGAATTTCGACCTGATCCATGTGCAGTCCGGCCCTACTCTTTCACAGCAGACGGAGCAAATAGATTACACTCTAGTCAATTCGTGAATTTCCACTGGCTCCGCTGCCTTGTGGATTGACTCTGTCTTAGCTCCGGCAGTCTGGAGGCTTGTGGATCAGATATGCAAGGCAGGTCACTTTGCATAAATTCAGCTGAATTTAACACAGAGCAGACAGGAAATCAGACAGCTATACAACAGTAAAACATCCAGTTACTTTTCAGAATAAAACACTCCGTGTTTAAGTTTGATTGTATTTCACTTACATGAATAAAACGTCACAATAAGCTGATCCAGGCCTGGATTCAACAGGTCAGAGGTTTACGGAGGTCATTGCCGGCAACATGCATGAGGAGAAGCTAATTTGGGAGGTGGAAAATCACAAGATTATTTATGACACCACACATCCTTTTATAAGGACAACGGTAGAAAGGAAATGGCGTGGAGCAACTTATTGGGAGTTATGGGAGTGAATCGACATGAGTGGAGTTATTATATCTTCTTCTGTACCGATATAATGTGCGTGACTCTGTAATGGCTGTGGGAACTCCTCGGTCCTGCCCATCCAGCTGATCCGGCAGTGCTGCACCGTGCCGGACTCAAAACGTAACTGGTGGGATTGACGGATGAGGGAGCACGGAGCAAAACCACAGCGGAGCCGTAACGCAACGCACATGCAAGTGGTGGAAATCCGGTGTTACTGATGCAGTTGCGCTGCATATTGCTAAAGATATGGTGCCCATATATACTTTGGAAAAGCCTGGCTTTATCCACACACTGAACACTATCCAACCTCAGGTATGTGATACCAAGCTGCAAGTATTTTGCTGAAGTTGCCCTGCCTCATCTGTACAAATGAAAAGATCACTACAACAAACATATGGTCCAGTAATTTGAACACAACTAATAACATTATTTGTCAACATGGAACTAATGTTGAACAACAGTTGTATGATTTCAGAATTGGTCATTTTCAATACAAACAATAATATTGTAACTACAAAACTGTACAACATGAAAAACTGCAATATGCAATACTGGCTTGAAGCCCTCTACATTTTTCAGTTTGCCTTTGTTAATTTTTTTAATTGCTAAAATAAAAGCAAAGCTTGTTTTGATTAATTTCTTTGTCATTTGTAGTTTCTTGATTAAAAGCATAAATCAAGTTCGGTGTGAAAAATCCCTAACCCAGAGCTGAAGTTGAGTTATGGACTTACATTGACCAATAAATCTGACTCTTGTATCTAATGTAATTATTATGTGAGTAAGTTTTTTCATCTACCCAACTGTTCAGTCTCTGAATGCTGCTGGCACTATCTCAAAATTCTTCTTTGTGCTTGGGGAGTAAATCACAGCTTTCAAGTCATGAGACTCATGTCCAAGAAAAGCCATGAGTCAGTGAGTTTTTTTTCAGTTCTTTCAAATCTGAAGTAATCAAATTTGTGACTTGAGTTAGATGCAGAAAGCTTTTGCCAGTAGCCAAAACACAAGCAGATAAACCTCACCACACCCCTGCACAGCTCCACACCATATAAGGATACAGAGCCCATAACCCTGAGTTTTCAATGCATTTAAGAAGGATCCTTTGTTGATGGAAGGAGTGAGCTATTCACTATTAATGAGCCAATAAAAGAGTCACTTGCAAAAAAAGAAAAAAAAAAAAAAAAAAGCCTAATGTTTGAACCTCAGGGGACCAATAACAGTGCAATATGTATTAGGCATTCATTCCCTGCTGGGTCATGTTGCTAATCTACCTCTGCCACTCATTTTCTCTTGTTTTCTTAGTCCATTTTTGGTATCTCCTCTTAGCCTAGTTTTTCTACATTTCTTGCTCAGAGGAATCTGCACTAAATAACTAAATAACAGATAACTCACTCTGTCTTTTTCCTTAAAGACCTACCTATAAACATGCATTAGGAGAGGGCAAACACAGACACACACACACACACACACATGCACACACTGAGGCACACTCCTGCGTTATATATTACCATGAAGTCCTAAGGCCATGTTTTTGTTTCCGTTGTGAATGTAACAGGGTAAATGCAGTCGCTGCTGACAGAGGAATCCAGAATGTAAAGCCTGCAGTATTGAATGGTTACGCTCACTGGTTGGAAAGGGTGTGTGTTACGGTGTGTGTGATGTATCTATATCTGTGTGTGTGTGTGTGTGTGTGTGTGTGTGTGTGTGTTTGTCAGTTTGTCTGTGTGCATGCATATATGCCTGCTATGTAAATCCAAACACATTCATAGTATCTCAGCATCAGTTTGATATGTGCATCTCTGTATCTGAAAGCTAATCTATATTTCCGGATCAGATTGTTGCGGATGCTACAGGAGCTGACACGCACCTCCTTTAAAAATATAACTGCATGTCAGGGCAATGAAGATACTAAACAGAGCCCACAAGAACTTTTATATGTGAACTGGGGTTTCTTGTTTTCCCCTTTTTTTCAGAGGAGGTGGAGATTGTTAATAATGATATAATAGAAGTTGAACTTCTCTGTTTGCTTAACACTAGACAAAGTATGTTTTGTGATCTGGCAAAGTCGTACAGCATTGCTGTTAGCTTTGCTTTATATCGTGTAAAATACAACAAAGTAAACTTAATGACTTTATGAAGAATATGGCCTAATAACGTATGACACATTCATACAGTATTGCAGTGGGACTACATTTAAACTCCTAATCAGAAGGATGATAGCACTGGTCTTTTGTTCCAAAGTTTGTAACGACTTGGGTTTGCGTATTCCTGAGAAAGCAACATCTTGAGGTCATGTGAATGATTACCCAATAACAGTAACAAAGGTGAAAATAATGTCATGTTGTTGGAGGATGGTCAGACCGAAAATAGCACCGAGGCTACGCTGGTGTGGGCATGTTGCTACAAGTACAGATGAGGAGATTACTTTAGATATGATTCAGGGTGTGAGGAGGATTTGAGTAGTATCTCCATGACTTTGAAGATATCAGATAACTGCACAGAGTTTACTATAACTCTGGAACGTTACTATGACGCTAATTATTTGATCTTTAGTTGTGGAGACTGCAAGGCAACAGTAGAAATACAGCAATAATGCTACAGAGTAGTCTACCAGGAATGTGAATTGGCATGTATGTTATTGTCAACCAGAACATTGTTTTATTACAGTGTGTTGTGGCAAAAGATAAGCCAGTTTCAAGGTTTTTAGGTTGCATGATGTAGTGAAGGTCTCTCTGGCCTCATTGAAATTAATCAGTGGTGCAATGCCAGTACTGTAACGGCTGTATGGAGGACCCAGATGCAGTACAGTACGCTTCACTGGCAGTTGGTAATAACCTTTATTAATACCAGCACGAATGGTAAACAGGGTACAGACTGAGAGTTCGTTCTTCGGGCTGTGAGCCCAAGCAATGTCTCTGGGAATCACACGAAGCGAAGACACGAAGCTTGTACCCACTGTGGCTGGTGACGAGGAAACCCCGTAGCTCCGCGAGCCAACAACACGTGTGTGAGCGTTGTCGGGGATCGAGCGGAGGAGTGGTCGAGGACAGGCAGGGGTTCGGTTACCGGGAAGTCCGTCCACGGAAACAACAGTACCAGCAGGGATCAGGCAGGAGAATCGTCGAAGCAGAGCAGAGAGGTCTTTACCAGGGAATCCGTCAGATTTCCGGAATGCCGAAACTGAGCACGTGGTCGGGGACAGAAGGCAGGTAGGTTCACGAGGAGTCAGGCGAGGAGAGCAGGTCGGGGACAGGCAAAGTCGGCAACGGAGAATCTGTTTGGCGAGTGCTGGAAAGACATGCATGCTGCAGAGGCAGATCTGGCAATGAGTGTGTGGGCTGGAGTGTCTTAAATACCGGGTTGATTGCTGATGAGCTGCAGCTGTGGGGAGAGCAGGCTGTAGCAGTGGGCGGGGCTTGCAGGTAGAGCAGGTCAGAGGAAGGTGAGTGGAAATTTACTGGCAGTGAGGGGGAGGAGAATGCAGGAACCATGACAGAACCCCCCCCTCAAGGGACTGCCCATGACGTCCCAAACCAAGTCCACAGAAACCGGGTGGGCGGAGGGGGCCAGGAGGAGGGTTAGAACTCCTCGAACCCCATTGAAGCAACGTCGTCGTCGTCGTCGTCATCGTCGTCGTTGCCGTTGTCGTCATCCGAAGACGGAACAACCCTCATCGGCGAGTCGAGACCCCTCGTGCAGGACCCCACACCAGATGGACCGGGAACCGGAGAAGGAGGAGGAGCAGAGGCAGAAGACCCACCTTCAGGAGCGGCACGGGAGGGCTGATCAGGATGGTGACGGTGGAAGTCCCTAATCAGCTGGTCGTCCAGGATCTGCCGAGCCGGGACCCAGGACCGCTCCTCCGGGCCGTATCCCTCCCAGTCCACCAGGTATTGCAGACCACGTCCCCGGCGACGAGAGCGAAGAAGGCGCCGAACGGTGTACGCCGGGGCGCCATCGATGAGGCGAGGAGGAGGAGGAGGCCGGGCGGCGGGCTGCAGAGAGCTCTCCCTGACAGGCTTGAACTTGGAGACGTGGAAGGTCGGGTGAATGCGCATGGAGCGGGGCAGCTTGAGGCGAACCGCGACCTCATTCACCACCTTCTCGACCGGGAAGGGACCAACAAACTTAGGAGCCAGCTTCCGGGACTCCACCCTCAGGGGAAGATCCTTGGTGGAGAGCCACACTTTCTGTCCCACTGGTATGGAGGGGCCTGGGAGCGGCGGTTGGCTGAGGAGGTGTAACGGGTGGCGGTTCTCAGGAGTGCAGATCGGGCTTGAGACCAGGTTCGCCAGCAACGACGAATGAAGTTCTCCACAGACGGGTAAGCAGTCTCCAAATCCTGGGCAGGGAACAGGGGAGGCTGGAAACTGTACGCACACTGGAAAGGTGTGAGTCCGGTGGCAGAACTGACCAACGAGTTATGGGCGTATTCCACCCAAAGGAGCTGGGAGGACCAGGAGGCGGGTTGGCTGGATGCCATGCAGCGAAGAGTGGTCTCCATATGTTGGTTCATCCGCTCTGTCTGGCCGTTGGACTGGGGATGGTATCCTGAAGACAGGCTGGTGGACGCCCCCAGTAGGCGGCAGAAATTCCTTCCAGAATGCAGACGTGAACTGAGGCCCTCGATCCGACACCACGTCAGTAGGCAGGCCGTGCAGACGGAAGACGTGGAGCAGCATCAGTTCTGCAGTCTCCTTAGCGGAGGGGAGCTTGGGCAGAGCGATGAAGTGGGCCATCTTGCTGAACCGGTCCACCACCGTCAGGATGGCAGTGTTGCCGTCTGACAGTGGCAGACCGGTGACAAAGTCCAGGGAGAGGTGTGACCAGGGGCGATGAGCGACCGGAAGGGGTTTCAGAAGGCCCGCAGGAGCTTGGCGAGACGTCTTACTCTGGTTGCAGACCGGGCAGGCATTTACAAAGTGTTTGGTGTCTTGGTCCAGAGTTGCCCACCAAAAACGTCGCTGCAGGACCTCCCTAGTCCGAGCGACCCCTGGGTGACAGGTCAGATGGGATGCGTGGGCCCACTGCAGAACTTCAGACCTGAATTCTTGTGGCACAAACAGACGGTCCTGTGGGCAGGAGCTGGGACCCGGCTGTTCTTCCAGTGCTGTCTTGATCCGCTCCTCCAACTCCCAGGTGAGAGCGGCCAGGAGACGGGAAGCAGGGAGAATGCTGTCGGAACGGGAAACCTCCTCATCCTCCCCCACCAGGAACTGCCGGGACAGCGCATCCGGTTTGACGTTCCGGGAACCAGGTCTGTAGGAGAGCGTGAAGAGGAACCGGGCAAAGAACAGGGCCCACCGGGCCTGGCGGGAATTCAGTCTTTTGGCTGACTTGATGTATTCCAGGTTCTTGTGGTCAGTCCAAACCAAGAATGGAACCTGGGTACCCTCCAGCCAGTGGCGCCACTCCTCCAGGTCCAGCTTCACCGCCAGCAGCTCCCGGTTCCCGATATCATAGTTTCTCTCGGCTGGGGAAAGTCGCCTGGAGAAGAAGGCACAGGGATGCAACTTCCCGTCTTCGGCCGAGCGTTGGGAAAGGACGGCCCCTACCCCAGCGTCAGAGGCGTCAACTTCCACCACGAACTGCTTATCGGGGTCAGGGATGAGGAGGATGGGTGCCGAGCTGAAGCGTTTCTTCAAATGCTGGAAGGCCTCATCTGCGGCCGGGGACCAGCGAAACGGAGTCTTGGATGAGGTGAGTGCGGAGAGTGGAGCTGCCACCGTGCTGTAGCCCCGGATGAACCTTCGGTAGAAATTAGCGAAGCCCAGGAAACGCTGTAGTTGTTTGCGTGAGTCGGGAACAGGTCAGGCGGCGATGGCAGAGACTTTGGCAGGGTCCATCTCCATCCGGTTGTGCCCAATGATGTAGCCCAGGAAGGAGAAGGAGGCGGCGTGGAATTCACATTTCTCTGCCTTGACGAACAATGAATTCTGTAACAGGTGTTGCAGGACTGTCTGGACATGATGAACATGGTCTTGTCGGGACTGGGAGAAAATCAGGATGTCGTCGAGGTAAACGAAAACAAACTTATTCAAATAGTCTCTCAGCACGTCATTGATCAGAGCCTGGAAAACCGCTGGGGCGTTAGTAAGTCCAAATGGCATGACGAGATACTCATAATGTCCATTGGGTGTGTTGAACGCCGTCTTCCACTCATCTCCCTCTCGGATTCGGACCAGGTGATATGTGTTGCGGAGATCCAGTTTGGTGAAGATAGTGGCTCCTTGCAACAGTTCAAAGGCCGAGGCGATGAGAGGGAGGGGATAGCGGTTTTTAATAGTGATGTCATTCAGACCCCTGTAGTCGATGCAGGGCCGAAAGGAGCCATTCTTCTTCCCCACGAAGAAGAAACCGGCCCCAGCCGGAGACGAGGAAGGCCGGATAATGCCAGAAGCCAGAGAGTCTCTGATGTAGGTCTCCA
Source organism: Plectropomus leopardus (assembly GCF_026936395.1). NCBI lineage: Eukaryota > Metazoa > Chordata > Actinopteri > Perciformes > Serranidae > Plectropomus > Plectropomus leopardus. The sequence continues at coordinate 6,510,832 of NC_142180.1, forward strand.
TAGCCTCCCTCTCTGGCCTGGAGAGGGAGTAGAGACGTCCCTTGGGTGGGGTAGAACCCGGAAGGAGGTCGATGGCACAGTCATAGGCTCGGTGAGGGGGAAGAGAAGTCGCCCTTGACTTATTGAATACCTCCCTGAAGTCGTGGTATTCAGGGGGCACCATGGAAACATCCGGGGAAGGACCGGAACTGGGGGATGGAGCGGGTTCACTCTGCCGTTTAAGGCAGAGCTGATAACATGACGGGCTCCAATTCAGAATCGAACCAGTAGACCAGTCTATATGAGGGTTATGTCGTCGAAGCCAGGGATACCCCAGGATTAGGGGCAGGTTCGGAGACCTCAAAACGTGAAATTGGATGGTCTCGTGATGTCTCCCCGCTAACTGCATGGCGATGGGAGCGGTCTGATGCGTGACGGTTCCCAACAGATGACCGTCCAAGGCACTGGCCGGCACTGGACGAGGTAGAGGGACCTGTTGCACCCCCAATTGACGAGCGAGCTCCTCGTCAATTAGGTTCACATCAGCCCCAGAGTCAATGAACGTGGCGAGGGTGTGGAGCCCCTCCTTGAGCCGGAGCTGGACATGAAACAGGGGACGAGGATTGGGGGCAGTTCTGGGATCGGCTCAACAGAATGCCCCCTCTTACTGCTGAGTCCGTCCCTTTTACCGAACAACTGGAGATGAAGTGTCCGGCTTGACCACAGTACAGACATAAGTTGCCCCGACGCTGTCTCTCCCGCTCCTCAGCTGTCAGCCGGGTGCGACCCACCTGCATGGGCTCAGTCCCCTGTACGGGGGTTCGAGGGAGGACCGGAAGAAGGACCAGGCTGAATGGAAAGAGTCCGACGAGTCTCCCCCTCCCGGAGCCGTTCTCTTCTCCTCGCCAGGATTCGTCTGTCCAAACGAGTGGTGAGTTCGATCAAGCCGTCTAGGGAATGCGGAAGATCAAACGAAACCAGTTCATCTTTAATGTATGGGGCGAGACCGTTCAGTTAAGCGTCACACTGGGCAGCTGGGTTCCAATCACTCAGGCGAGCCGTCGTACGGAACTCAATGGCGAAGTCCGCAACGGATCGATTACCCTGGCGTTGATTCAGGAGCCCCCCAGTGGCGTCTGGACCCACAGGAATCGGACCAAAAACCTTGCGTAATTCCTCAGCGAAGGCATGAAACGACAAGCAGGCTGGCGTGCCCCTCTCCCATTCTGCCGTTCCCCATAGGTGAGCTCGACCCGTGAGGTGGTTAATGGCGAAGGCAACTCTGGCTGCTTCTGAGGCGAAGGTGTGGGGTTGCAATGCAAACAGGATCGAACAGTTTGTAAGGAACGGATTGCAACCCTCAGGATCTCCACTGTAGCGTTCAGGAGCCCCCACCCGGGGTTCGGGAGCGGCGACGGATGATGACGTAGGAGCGTGAACGGGCTGGGCAGGAACCGGAGCTGGAGCGGCGTGTTGAGTCAGCGTGGTAGCCATCTGTTGTACTTGCGTGGCTAGCTGAGTTAGCGCCCGTTCCAGCGCTGAAGCAGACTGGCGAGCCTCCGCCGCGTTCGAGGTGAGTTGTGCTTCGTGCTGTTGAAGCATTCCCTCAACCCGGGCTAGGCGGGACTGAGGAGCACCGGAGTCTGCTGGGTCCATTTCTGGCCAGATCGTACTGTAACGGCTGTATGGAGGACCCAGATGCAGTACAGTACGCTTCACTGGCAGTTGGTAATAACCTTTATTAATACCAACACGAATGGTAAACAGGGTACAGACTGAGAGTTCGTTCTTCGGGCTGTGAGCCCAAGCAATGTCTCTGGGAATCACACGAAGCGAAGACACGAAGCTTGTACCCACTGTGGCTGGTGATGAGGAAACCCCGTAGCTCCGCGAGCCGACAACACGTGTGTGAGCGTTGTCGGGGATCGAGCGGAGGAGTGGTCGAGGACAGGCAGGGGTTCGGTTACCGGGAAGTCCGTCCACGGAAACAACAGTACCAGCAGGGATCAGGCAGGAGAATCGTCGAAGCAGAGCAGAGAGGTCTTTACCAGGGAATCCGTCAGATTTCCGGAATGCCGAAACTGAGCACGTGGTCGGGGACAGAAGGCAGGTAGGTTCACGAGGAGTCAGGCGAGGAGAGCAGGTCGGGGACAGGCAAAGTCGGCAACGGAGAATCTGTTTGGCGATTGCTGGAAAGACATGCATGCTGCAGAGGCAGATCTGGCAATGAGTGTGTGGGCTGGAGTGTCTTAAATACCGGGTTGATTGCTGATGAGCTGCAGCTGTGGGGAGAGCAGGCTGCAGCAGTGGGCGGGGCTTGCAGGTAGAGCAGGTCAGAGGAAGGTGAGTGGAAATTTACTGGCAGTGAGGGGGAGGAGGATGCAGGAACCATGACAAGTACAAATAGTGCCGGTCCAGAATGGGATAATTGCTTGGCCTCCAGTATTGCTGCTTGCAGCTTTTTGGCGAACTGCTCATCCAAACAACTCCAAACTCAATACTGAGTAATACACCTGCCACAACATTATGTTCCCTCGCATTGCTAGTATACATGTCATGTGCCACACTGGACGCCGAGGCGCCCCAATATGTTGTCACGCAGCCGCCAGCTACTATTATTAAAGTCTGTGGTTGGCAGCAGCCTGGCCCTTCACACCAGAAGCTCACTCCTCTGCACCGGTAAGCAAACAGTTCTGCTACTATGCTGTTTTTTAATTACATGTATTAAGTTAGTCTCTCTCTGTTATGTGAGTGAGTGGGTGAGTGAGTGAGTGGGTGAGTTACCTGTGTGTTTTCCTGCCATATTTGCTCACAGCTCGCGAAAAAAATAGTCCCCACACCAAAACTATTGATGCAGATCTTGAGCCAGCCACAGAGCATGAGGCGAGGGCTTGCAAACCTGCTGCTCGGGGCCGGCTTGGTGAAACCCGGAGCCTTCTGTCCATCGTCTGGCTTGCCAATGTGAAGTATAGTGTGTCTTGGGTCTGTTCCTCCAGGAGACCTGAAGTGTGGTGGTCTTGGAAGTAATTCTGAAGACCGTGATCTGTAATGCCCCCATCTAACTACACCAAGCACACTAAGAGACCTTCACTGCCATGCATGTGTCACGGAGAGCTAGACACACACACTGTGGAAAAATAGATCTGTTGGTCGAAAACCTAGCCTGCATAATATGAAATTATATTTCAGTTGTCATGTTATAGGTCACACAATATTAAGTTATTTAATATCATATTAAGGTGTAATTATTTTATTTATTTGGCATATTTCCCAAAGGACATTTTGGCCATTGATATTTTCATCTGCCAGACAACTGCATGTGATACCATCCAAAAGTTGGCACATGCCAACTCTGAACAACTATTAAATATATCCAGAAGATCTTTAGAGCTTATACTCAATGCTGTACATCTTTGGGTCCTCAGTAATATTCTCGTCCAGAGTGATGTATGAAACCCCACCAACAGATTGACATCAACAGCACACGCCACTGAGTTCTTCCCTAGCATCAACATGCGTTACTTGTCCAGAAAAGCAGCAATTTTATCAAATGTGCTTCCTGAATTGACACATCCAGACTACAGCTGACTGACTATTGCTTCTGTGCGGCTTACTTTGTAGGGAGCTGGCTTAGGAAATAGAGGGTTGCCCATTCAAGTCCAGGACGAACCACATTATGTGATTGTGGACTGGTAGCTAAAGAGGTGCCAGTTCACTGCCTGGGCACTGCCAAGGTGCCCTTGGGTAAGGCATGGAACTCCAAACTGCTTGAAGCGCTGACTATGTGGCAGCCCCATCCCTCTGGCATCTCACCAATGCATGTGGATGTGTGTAGCCGACATGTGTCGCACTTTCGTGAATAAACTTGAGACTTTGACAAGTGAGACTGCGGTTGATGTGCCACTTCTTACCATTTTCCTACCATTAGTTTATTTTCAACATCTTCTCTCACTGTCCCCAAGAGGATTTAGTTTCTTAAATGCAACCAGACGTTAAGCATGGAGTTGGCAGATCATAAAATGCTCATTTAAGTGGAAAGAGTCATACGGATAGCTTTAGAAGGCACTGAGAAACCATCTATATTGCCCTTTAGATTCAAGGGCGTCTTCAATAATAATTTGGTTGAATCCTAGACTGAACGTAACTTCATTCCCACACCTTCACACGACAGAAAAACCTGCCATTTAAAATCATCCATTACCCCAATCAGAAGATGTGATGAATCTGAAGTACTGTACCAAAAGAGAGATACAGTAGAGAGAATGAATGCAGCAGTAGTGTGGAGGCAGGAGGGAGCAGGAGAAAAGACAGATTGAAAAGAAGGGGGATGGGGGAAGGGAGTGTAGAGAGGGGAATGGGTGAGGGGTATGTTATGAGGTGTTAAGAGAGCCAGTGCACAAGATAGTGAAAAAGTGAGGGAGTGGATAAGAGAGAGCAAGAGAGAAAGAGACAGAGAGGGTGGGTGGGGGGTGGGGGGGGTGTTGGTGCTTTTAAATAGTCTACGTGGAACACCAAATCCCCTCAGCAGCACAAATCAGCTGACTGACTGCCACTTGCCAAGGAGTAGGTGGGGGTGGCGGGGAGAGCAGGGCTTATAACTCTCTCTCCACTGACACATTCACCGTGCAGAGACGAGACAGAGCTTTACCCATGTTGGCCCTGGAGAACTGTATCCTGTCTAAACATAGACCTCCTGGTGCACTGGGGGAAGACGAGGGAGAAAGATAGGGAGCGGGAAAAGAAGAGGAGATCAGCTGCCTTTCTCTTTTCCTGCCATTATCTCATTATTTAGGCTGTGACAGTGAATTTCTTGATAATTTATTGCTACGATTTTTCCCATGTATTTAAAAATTGCTATCATATGGTGTCATTTTTGTCTAAATACAATCAGTGCTTCAAGGCTAGGTGTCAGACTTATTCTAAAGACTAACTTTCCAACCACAATGTATCACTAAAAATTTGAGTATTGAAAAAAGTACTCAAAGATAGCATTGACTGAGTTACATTCGTTGTCATGGTATCTGTATTAAAAATTTTCAAGAGCCTAAAACTGAAAACAACATGACCTTTAGGACTTCTTTAGTCGGCATAATTGTTTGACAAGATGAAGATTTTTTGGCATTAAGAAGGTTCTGCACTGCCAAAAGGGCATTTCATCCATCTATCCACACTTCGGCTATTGATTCTGGTCTGGGCTGGGATGGCAGCCTGCTTAAACTTAGTTCATACTCAAAAAGTAACCGGTCATCCCAATACGTCACAAGGCAAAAGGTTTTACAGCTGTTACAAGCGGCCACACTCAAAGTTGGAGGGAAAAGTCTTCTGTCATAGAGAGGGACGTGACAAGTAACAAGAATATGGGGATAACTGCGCACATTTTTAGACAGTCTTTCCTGGAAGGACTCTATAAGTCCACTCACTGCTTGAAATGAACATTACTGTCAGACTGACGGTTTCATAAAGTTACAGAAATTTGTGGACACAGCCCTCTTAAATTCTGAGCCAGAGAGGTGTGAGGGGGAGGGGTCTCAGATGCTGTTCACTGTACTTTTAACATTTAAGAGCAGCAGCTTCACCCAAGCTCCTTTGAGATCTAAGACCTATCTGAGTTAAGAGTTAAAATATCAATCCCCAGTCATATATTTGTATGTCAATTATTCACCCTGTGTTACACTGCGTTCAAGCAAAATATCTTTTCTTTTTCTGGCATGCCTCCATGGTCAACAAAGAATCCAAAAAAGATGAACATATATGATGGATAGAAGTCACAGGGTTCCACATAAACAACAAAAAAAAATATATCAAAACATCATTGTCAAACACAACTCATTCAGTATAATCCAAGTCTTATTTATCCAACGGTATGCTCAGTACTTCCCCCTACACATGCAATGTCATTAAAAACTTACTTTTTTAAACACAAAAACAGTCTCATGCATGGACAAGTCCAACTCCTGCACTGTTAATTTAAAAAGTCTTTAAATATTACAGTTTTGACAAAAAACACTGAGCATACAACTGGATAAATGAGATCTGGAATTTGCTTAACAAGTTATGTTAGAGTCTGTAAACAAATGTTTTGATATAATTTTGCTCCTGGACTCCCATGACTTCAATGAACCTAGAATTTTTTTCCAGTTTTAGGTACTTCTGTCACCATGAAAGCATGCAAATTCAACACAAAGCAGGGTGTGAAATTGACATATAAGTGATTACTTGTAAGAGGAGGTATTCATTCAAAAACTAGACTGCGCTGACTTAAAACACTGATATATTTGTTTCAAGGATTTTTTTTTTATCTTGAGTCTCTTAGTTTTACTAGTTTGAGATTAGATAATATTAAATTGGCCTGAATTGTATGTCCATTGCCATTTTATACGATATTACTTTATATTGCACAGCATTTTTTGCAGTATTTTTTTCTGCACTGCAATCACAGGTCATGGCTATACTCTTGTGTCTTATCTCTCCTGTGAAGGTTTAGGAAAGAGGAGATTATGAAATACTCTGAAGCCGTTGAAGGTGAATGATATAGGGAATGCTGGAAAGACAGAGAACAGAGAGAAAAGGGCTATATATGTTTTTTTTCTTTTCTCTCACTCTGTCTCCTTCTCTCCTGAAGTCCAGCCGGTTTCCTGCTTTCCCAGAATAATGCACAGTTTATGAGGCAAGCAGAGGGCCATGCTTTATAAATGGCACTGTCGAAACCCCTATGCGTTCTTTCTCTCTCTCTCTCCTGCTTTGTCGCCCTCCTCCACTCTCTATAGCAGTCCATGGCATTTGTGTGCATGCCTGAAACGTTCTGTCTACTGTGGATATGCAGAGGCAGGGAGGTGTTGGGTCGAAGTGGCACAGGCATTCAGTCGTGGTGGATCTTTTACATTTTGAGGCCTTTTTGCATTCCTACCATATTAATCTCCTCCTTTGCCTCATGTCAGCACTTTGGTAGAACTGTCACACTTCCCTTCTCACCCCCCTCAGCTTGCCGTGAAAGGGTGACTGGCAAATTGTCACCCTCTCCTTGAAAAGTTCCCTCTTAACACTTCTCCGAATATGAAGGTTATTCCGTGGAAGAGTTCGCAAATCTTCAGACGACCTCTGTCTCGTCTTACTCAGGTTACACCTAGACCAGTACGTTTGCATTTTAAAACAATATTTTAACACGAAAACAATCTCCTTACTCACAAAGGTTTTAGCGCAATTTAAGAATTAGTCTCTGTCTATTCTAACACACCTGAAACACATATCACATGACCATCTTGTAACCTGGGGATGCGTGCACTGGTGCAAGGAGCAGAATCTACTCTACTACTCTATTGGAACAGTTATTTTTGCATTTCTATTGTAAAAAGTTGTGGCTGGTACCAATACAACTGTCATCCCTCTGCTGAGGTACAGGTGGAGCTGGAAACACTGCAGTGTGTTGATGGTTGAGAGAGAATCATCAGCCTTGCTCTTCAGTGCACAACCTGTTTTTTCTAAACATGGATTTTGACAGAGACTATCAAGACTGAAGCCTGTTCTTGTTTTGTTCTGAAAATGTCTGAAAATTTTCAAAGGGTGATCAAATAGGTGCAGACCCTTTGCATCAGCAAGAGCTGAATGAAGCAGTGAGAAACAACAACCCCGTCTATATTTTAGTTAGTTATTTTAGATATTTTAGAGTTGTTCTGAGGTGGAAATGCTAAAGAAATCTAGGGTTTAGGTACGTGTCCATACAGGTTATGTACTCATTCTAAGGGTACTACACCAAAAGTGTTTGGTGGAAGCCAAAATATGACAGAGAGGGCAAGTTCTTCACTTGGACTGACGATGAGGTAGACCTGTTACTGGTCAAGACGGCAGAAAACAGATTTGGAGTTGCTGCAAACCAAATGCGGCAACATACTAGAGCGGTAGTGGGAGCATTATTCATAGCTGGAGGAAGCCATGGGAAAAGACAAGCACAAACAAGCAGAATGCAGTCACAAAAGATATGTAGACCAAATTATGATATTTTTGGCTGGACACACTGACTCCATCGGGAACCGAAATGTGGGTGCCTGCCTCATCGCTTCCAGAAGTCTCCCTTGTCACCCATCCAGATTAATAGGCAACCTTAAAATATTTATTCTAAAATGGGGTCACTAGCATTTTCAAAGGTCTTTGTTTGGGCTGCAGCAGTATACCAGTTTTAAGGTACACAGTGGAATAAACATTGACGGTTATCATACCATTTACGTTTGCTTATCTACGGTATTTTAAAAAAAAATACACCTAGACGGAGAATCTCAGCTTTATTTTTTAAAAGGGGGACTTTTTACGAATACTTGAATAAAAAAGATTCCAAGTTTTAATTTTAATTTCCAAGTTTTAACCAAGTTTTAACTGAGTTTTTTCCAAGTTTTTGTTTGTTTTGTTTGTACAACCCACAAAACGCCTTCTATTTAAATTCAAGGGCCATTGTAACTGATTCTAATGAGAATTGTTTAATACCATGTACCATGATACCATGAAACCATGATATTTTCTATGACAGTAATTGCACCGTGAAACACTCATACCGTTGCAACCCTTGTCACCATTTAAGGGGTTCCAAAACACCTAAGTAGTGGACGCTAGCGGCTAACATAGCAACAGTTAAAAACAAAAACAAAAACTCATTGGTGTGGATACAGATAGAGTGTTTGCCTTGTTTCTTACCCTGCCGTCAGTTAGCTCTCACCCTTTCCTTTCTTTTCTCTTTTTAAACTGTCTCGTCTTTGTTGGGTGACTAACTTCTTGGAGAATGAGGGTGGAAAAAATGCTTAACCATCCTTAATGAATATCAGAGTCGGGTGTGTCACATGTTTGTGATTCATATCCTCTGTTATCTCAAAGGCTCTATTCAACACTACACGAATCCCAAACATGATGAAGAAGAATGAAAGAAGGCTAGTCTGAGGTTTGGCCAGGACCTCTGCTCTCAGTTGGAAGAACTGAACTGAAAAGGATTCAGCTTGACAGTAACTTCCTAAAGTTCATTTATTACAAGTCAAGTAGGCTATACTTAAATTCATCACAGCTTATCATTCTGCCAATTAATCTTTTTTGTGCTGTCTTTCGTTTTTCTTTTTAATTATTCCAAGCAGCCATTTGTTTACATTCATTTCCGCAAGTTATAAAAATTCATTAAGCAACTTGCTTTTGTTGTATAGTCCATCACAGAGATCAAGCCACACATAACTGCAGACTTCTCAAATCATCCTCCAATTAAACTTGACAAATCTATTCTCAAAGCACTGCCACTTGACTGCCCTCAGTGTCAAATGATGATGTTTCAGGCGTTAATATGCATCAATATGCTTCAATATACATCAAATGCAGTTTGTTGAACAGCATCTGAAAACGCCTTCGCAACACTTTTTTTTATTATTCATCACTCAACTACTTCCATCACTTGCAACATAATGAATGCCTTTGAAGAGAGACTGTCAGACACTCTTCGCCATTATCTCCAATTGAACAATTATCACGTCTTGTCCATAATTTCGAGTGTGGCAATTTAGAACATCCATAAACACTTTTCCCTTTGGATGTGGTTGACCAACACTTATAAAAGTACGATCGTATTACATATTAACTGGCTGTATTTCTTAAGGAAACTTAGGAAAGCAAAATTCCCCTGCCAGGTTCTTGTTAACTTTTACAGAGGAGCTACAGAAAGCATCCTGACAGGAATCATTTCAAACTGGGATGTGCACGGCTCAGGACAAGAGGGTCCAACTGCGCATAATTAAAAGCACCCAGAGCATCATAGGTACCCATCTAACGAACATCGGTAATATCGGTGAGATACCTGTGCAGAGCCCAAAGGACACTAAAAGACAACATCCACCCAAACAAAAGCCTGTTCACTCTACTGTTGCCAGAGAAGCAAAACAGTATCCACTGTTGTATCACCAAACTACCCAGTTTGTGAAACTCCTTAACTCATCTTTCCTCCATAACTAAAATTACTGGTTGCATGCCTCAATGAACCAGTCAAGTTGCAGTTACAGTTTACATTCATGTCTTTAAAATCATGGATGTTTAGCACACATTTCCCCCCCGACAACACAGAAGAGCCGAACAATCAGCACAGTTTCAAGGTGGACACCCAATTCAGTATCTAACTAAATAGATATGGTGGAGAGATATGGTGTTGAATAACGGGGGGGGGGGGGATTCAGAACATTATGATGTCAAAGTGAAGCTGATCCTGAACCTTTTGATATAAAATGTCATCCTATTAGACATTTGTGTGAAATTTTGTCATCATTAGGCAGTGAATTTCTTTGCGAGGTTACACTAACCTTGAACTTGGCCTTTGACCATCAGGCCTTTTTGAGATATCAGGCTCACGAAATGAGATGGAGGCACAGTCACACTGACCTCGAACTCTGACCATCAAATTCTAATCAGTTCATCTCTGAGTCCAAGTGGATGTTTGTGCCAAGGTTATAATGTATTTCATAAGGTCTATAAACATATATCTGCATATCAATATAAATCTGTGGGCAACAGTTCAAGATTGTGTTATCAGATTAGCTCTGATTTATGTTTGTTGTCCATGTCTTATAAACCAATCACATTTGAGTGGCCTATGGTCACCTGCAGTCAGAGCAAAAGAAGCAGAACGCACTGGCTAAAATGCAATCTTGGTACCCATTGGCTATCATCTGAAATGGCTGCTTTCTAATTCATCTGAATTCATATGCTCATCTGTTTATAGAGATTTAACCGGTTTTTGTATTCATGTTACAGAACCCGGAAGTTTCACTTAAACTCGGCTCTCGAAACACGTTAGGCAGTTAAAACTTGGTATGGTCCTTCAGTTATGACAAACACCACAAACAACATCCCAGGCATTCTCTCACCAAAAAACCCTCAAGAGCATGCAGGCATGCAGCACACTCATGTAACCAATGAGAGGAATGTGTGCACACTCATCTGAGAACACACACACACACACACACACACACACACACACTCCAAAATCAAAGCAGGCATGCATCACACATACAGTGACTGAGTGGAATGACGTGTTAGGTAAGAGCTACAGCGTCCTGTGGTCCTGCTGCGGAACATAATAAAACGCACTTTGATTACATTCCTCAGTGACCGTTTGTATCCCACTTTCCATTCTCCTTACCGCCAACGAGTGTTTTATGCACAGCTGCTCTGTTTTCATGATGCAGGGCAGCGATCTGGAGCCGGTGGGGGTGACTCACCCATGATGCATCCTTTTGATGTCCTGAGCCCAAGACCTCCCAACATTTTATGTCCCACCTGCCACTTAGGTTAGAGGTGGGGGTGGTGGAGCACAGATCAGAGAGGAGGGGGTGGGGGTATTAAAATAAAGACATATAAAGAAGGCTGCAGAATCGAGGGGGACATGGAATAACGTTATGTGTGGCTAACGTGTTTAATGATCTGTGAATTATTGCATGTACATGTTTAACGAGGAAGGGTTAACCCTTTGATGGCCGCAGTCCAGGTAGGTGCTGTGTCTGACACAAAAGCACGGAGGAGTTGCATCATCTCATCAGAGCTTAGACATGTCCTCAACTGTCCCTGGACTGGGAGAACTGGAGCCACAAACTGGGAGATGCATGGAGAGCCCTTCCTTTGTATCTGCTAGTACTACTGTGGGCAACTAAGTTGAAATGCTTTGCAGAAATGTTTTTTTCTAATATGTTTCAAATGTATTCTATGTATTTCCCCTCCTTTTCTGAGTCATTTGTGGTTTTAATTTTTATTTTTTTTTCCATTTCTACTGCCTTGTTCTTTTCTTTAATCTTTTTTCCTATTCTTTTTGTTATGTGTGGTACTGTTTGTTTTGGTTTGTGGAATATAGTCATGCTGCCATTTTGGCCAGAATGCTCTTGGGAGAAGAAAAAGAAATCTCAAGAGACCACCCTCGTTAAATTTATGGTTACATAAATTAAGGCAACCGTGTTTTATAAATTTGAAACGACTTTTTCTAGCTTTGCAGGCAACCAATGGTTTCAGTTGTTTCTTTTCCCTTAATTTTATTTTCTTCTTTTGTGTCTTAACTGGTTCATGCAGTATAATCGTGCTCAGCAGGACTCTCTCGGAAAGAGATTCACATCTCAAGAGAAGGCTTAAGTTACTGTTTAAATAAAATACTTATGTCATTCAAAAATTCATCTCCTTTCCTTACTTTTCTTCATTTGTGGTGGGTGGTGGTGTTTGGACCATTAAGGTTATTGTGAAATAAATAAATGCAAATGTCTTTTTTATAAACTTAAACTTTATTTTCGCTAACGTTCAGGCTGCTATTGGCTTCCATCCATGTCTTTTCTAAACGTTTTCCTCTTTTATTCTTTCCCTTCCTCATTTTTTAAAATGTCATGTCATTTTCATGTCAAGAGATTTAGATCAAACAGACTGTCCTGGTGAAAATGTATACTCAAATAAATCAATGCCAAAGTGTTTTATTTTGATTTATTTATGATTTTCTCCTTTCATTAAATCAGCCACAATGCTTTTTAAATGTAACCCACTTTGTTTTGTACCGGTGCATGCACCTTGGTGGGCAGGACTGTCTTAAGAAAGACATCTTGCAGATCTCATGTGGCCATCCTGGTTAAAATCAAGGTCAAATACATAGTATAAAACAAACAAATGCATCACCTAGTATTTAGCTAATATTTAGCTAATCTAAACTGCATCGTGACAGCTTAAACACCAGTCATTTGTCAGTCCCCTCTGCTGCATTTTGGTGGAAAGAATTGAGGAGTAAAATAAGCTTGGCTGTTCTCTGTTCGATCAAGCTACCAGATGATTTGACCATAATGAATTTCTTTTTAACCCTTTGACTGCACAGCTTAGAAGGCAGGGCTTCAGCCCATCTGCAGAGTAAGCCATTGGTTGTGATTAGATGACTGACAGACTGCACGGCTGAGCAGTGATTGGCTGCTGAAACCTCCTGATCTGTCTCAACCAGTCCGTGCTGGTCAGGTGACTGTGACACTGCAAAATCAATGTTATCAATCTATCCTCACAATCAGCAGGACCACCGCTAATGGGGAAATGAAATGTATCAATGCAATAAATATTTCCTTTTTCTCTCCTATAGAAAAAAGACGAATTTTACCTCCTGCAGCTTGTTTGTAGTTTATTGTGGATTTGATTCATCATAAGGCAGCTTGGGGATCGAATGGGTTTTGAGCTCTTTAAGTTTCCTTTTAACTCTTGGCCTCATAAACACTGAGCCATTATTGAACAGACATGATCGTCACAAAGTACTGCAGAGGCACAAACTGCAGGTTTCTGATGCCTCTAATTTCAGTCTGACTCACAAACGTCATCAGATGACGTTCTCTCTCCTGTCTCTCGTCTTTTGTCAGCAAAATCAAGCCTAATAAAGCAAAAGTACCTTGTAAATAAAGTTGTTTTGACACTATTTGACGGGAAAAGAACCTCCACTTGTTTGGCAGTGTGTATGTGAATATGTGTCCGTGTGCGTCTGGGTGACGTGAAACGTCTTTTATCACATCCTGATACTGCAGAATTTGTGGTTTCTTGAACAATGAAGAGGATGTTTTATCACATCTAGAAATCTGTGTTACTCAGACCTCTTACTGTTTATCCCTCTCTGCACTGACTCACACACATACACACACACGCACGCACGCACACACACACACACACACACACACACACACACACACACACACACACACACACACACAGTACTGAGGTTAACCTATCACTTCAGTTCTCTGATAACATGACTATTCTGTAAGACTATGTATGGGTATGTACGGAAAATTACAAATATTTGAAGCCATAGGAGCCCAACACACAATTACTGTGGTTACATGCATAAAATTGAAGGAGACAGACCTAAAGTGGAAAAATAAGTTTCAGCTCCCGGTTATGCAGGTATAGCACAAGGGAAATTCAAGCTGTTACATGGCCCGAGGGACATTTGCATAAGACAAACAACTTAAAAACAGGGTTGATACCAATTTTAGGCGCAGAAACACAAAACCAACATCGGAGAACTAGCAGCAGTTGCACACACCAAAACCATAGTCAAACAGCATGTACGCTGCATCTACATGAGAGGAGATTCCCCTCCATACCAGAAGACGGCAGTAGTTTGTAATAGCTGTTCTAAAAGGGAAGCCAGAAGCTAAAAGACCATCTTGATGCTAGTTAGCCAGCTGGCACATTAACAACACAATCTAATGTTAAAGAACAAGGCATATTTACTATGCACCGATGAACAACAACACAAACCACCAGGAAACATTTTTTCTAAAGTGCTCAATGGCTAAAGAGAAACAGTCTTACCTTATATAACAAGCTTGTTTCGACCTCATTCCCTCCTGACTTTAGCTCTTTGTTTACTGTCCTCACTTCCGTTTCTCTTCTCGTGTGCTGAGCTGAATTGCCAATCAGAGCGATTTCACTCACCAATGGGCTCCCTCTGAAAAAAAAACAGACTAGTGTCAGTGAGTACCAACAGTGCAGCGATGACAGCAGAGACACTCACCAACGGCTGAACATCGACCGATGGCCAACGGTCAGCCTGGTGTATCAGGGTCTTTAGGTTGGCATGATGCATTGTTAAAATTCCTTGAAGCTACTAAGCCCTTAAGAATCATCTCTGTTCATCAAAATTTAAAAATGTTTTCCGTCAAAGAAAAAACTCCCATCACACCTTAAAAAGGCTTATATATAGCCTAACTCTATACCTTTGCCTTATTTGGTATGTGGATTTGGTGAGTGGATCTGTGAGTATTAAAATTAGTCCCGTCTTTATCTCCACTAACCCCTCAGTTGCTCACCTGTAAGCTGAAGTGCACCTGCTCTCCTTTGACTTATCACTTTCTACAACCTTAAAAACAGAACAATAGATACTTTAAAAAACGACTTAATCAAAGAGGTAATAATGTGTTGCCTTTGTTAGATAAACCTTGTTCCCCAATTGCCAGCTCATAATATGTCTGTTAACATATACATATATAAAAAAACAATACAAAGATGTTAACAAAGTAAAAAACTTGATTTTCATTGGGAGGGGATCTTTGGGAGGTCTGTCGTTTTTTTTGTCACCATCTGTGCCCTGTTAATGTATGTCCTCAGATAACCATAATTCCACTCTAAGTCAGTAAAAAATGTAAAATACTATCAACCAAGACAAAAAAATAAAAATAAAAATACAGTCTGCCTTCAGAAAAACAAAAAAGAAATTTTCCTTCAAAGGAGTACACTGCCTACAAAATGACAATTTTTGCATCAGTGAGTCACACCGTGTTACCTTGAATTTTTTAAGATAACTTTTCTTTTTTTCTTGCATGCCTGCACATTAAATGGCAAACATACTGATTAACTAATTGATTGGGGACCAGGTTCAACACACAGCAAAACTACACATGAATTTGAAAAGATTTAAAACTGAACTGAAACTTACCTATACTCTCTTCAAAACCAGAAAATGCATGTGTTTGGGAGGTACTGAGCAGACAACTGGTTACATGAGACTTGGATTATACTCCCAGAGTTGTGTGAAAGTTTGTAAAGGGATGTTTTGATGTAGTTTTACTGCTGTTTTACATGGCCCCCAATCAATCAATGAATCAATATGTTTGCAGTTTTCCATGGAGGCACACAAGAAAAACAGTTTCCTTCACGAATTCAAGGTATCACAGCATGACTGATAGATTTACACATGGTCTTTTTGTGGCTGAGGTTTTCCTTTAAAACGGCAAATGTAAGATCCCTGCATGGGCCACAGCACAACTCAAAGACAAAGAGCTAACAAGAGCTGACTAAAAGTAGATCAAATATCTCATGTCCTCTGTTAAAAGCTGCACTTGAAGACACAGACCTCAGCCAAAGACTGCATCCGCTGACTGCTGATATTCCAGCACGCTCTGTTCTTATGAGTCTTTGCAATTCAAAATGTCAATTCAAGAATACGTTTGATAAAAAATTTGCAACTGATACTGGAGTTTTTTTTGTATTTCCAGCCCACATTCTTTTTGCTTGCGGAAAAAGAAATGAAATGTCAGAGAAACAAAATAGAAACCACACAAAATGAGTGAATAAGCAAGTGGTGAGGGCCAGCTACAGCCAAAGTCAGGGATGCCGCAAGAACGGCAAGTGATGGTCGACGGCCACAGACGTCCAATGGCGGCCCATCGACTTGGTGTACCAGGCCCTCAACACATCGAGTCAAGTCGCTTTGGTTTTCAACAGGGAGGTAAGTGTTTTGTGAAAATCTGAAGTTACTTCTTGGTTAATTTACCCTGCTGCTCAATTCTAGCACACTTCCAGCCTCTCCAGCGAGTGCACCACCACAGACACAAACACACACACACAAATTCTGTTTTTGCACACGTTATGTTGACGTTGCAGCTTGGCCTCTTGGTGTGAAAGGCCTGGCTCCAGAGCACCATGTACTTTTGCGGCAACGAGCGGCACTTTCAACTTAATGAGGCCATGTACTGCCTGATTCATTTACTCCAAAATACATGTTGTGGGGACGAGAGCAGTGTGTCATTAGAAATCACTTGACTGGGACACCCGAAACAGAAATGTCTTCTTACTCTTTTTTTCTCATCCTCAGAGACAAAGGCAAAGGGAGACAGGAAGAGGGAGGGATGAGGAGGAGGATGAGGACTGAGAGGGGGTGAGGGGTGTCAAAAAAAGTGTGAACTCCTGCTCCTTTGTGACCTGTTAAAATCACTCAGTGAGCATTCAGGGTCAGTGAGGACGAAGGAGGGAGGGGAATCCGTTCTTTCTCTGCTCGGCAGGGAACAGCTCATGCTTGACTAACTCTTTGGATCCCCACTGAGTCAATCTATATGCTCTTTCTTCTCCCCTTGTATCTGATTCTGAAAGTGTGTCAAAGCCAATCATTATGTTTGTTTCAGATATCACTGACCTCTGTGTGTGCGCGCGCGGATCTGTGCGTGTTTGGAAGCTCCGGGCGTTTTTCTCATGCACCGACCGTTCAGCATCGTACCCAAACCGCATTGCAGAGTCTCTCTGGGAAGCACAGCGTTTCTGTCCAATGTGTTTTGCGCTGCATGCAGCTCCAGAGGTCTAATTATGCTCGGTTTGAAAGCACAGACACCCCCATGTCAAAGGCAGACTCTATAAATCACACACAGTCATTAGTGGGAAAATATGCTTTTTTTCTATTCTTTTGAGGGCTTGGCAATACAACATAAAGCCATGACAAATAAAAGCAATAAACTATTTATTGTCTCGGGGGTAGAAATGGTTACATCTCTCCACACAGACAGGAATGGCATTTACGCAAACGAATTGGCTGTAAACGCTTTTTATTTGAAACCCAGGATATAATTAGAAACTTGTGGCTTTCCAAGAAAGGATATGTATGTGTGTGTGTGTGTGTGTGTGTGTGTGTGTGTGTGTGTGTGTGTGTGTGTGTGTGTGTGTGTGTGTGTGTGTGAAAGCGTGTTTTTTTTTTTCTCTCTCTCACTCACTTTCGCGTCTTCATTATGTCAAGTAGCTCCCAAATATTTTGTGTCAGAAATAAAGTTCACATGAGAAATTTCACAGGTGGTCGTGGCAAAAATACATTAGACTATATGGTCAGGGGTAAATATGAATCTGACATGTACCAGTTGTTCAGCAAGAAAAGAAGCACTCAGGTTTTCTACCTGCAAAATAGTTATCTACTTTATGTGTAAATCTTAGCTGCAACTGCAGTTGCAATCACAATATTTTTTTCTGCAATTTTTAATACTAAAGACAAATTACTGGACATGAAGCCAGATCATATTTATGTTACACATTGTAGCAGGTGACAGCTGATACAAGCAATATGACTTCATTACTACTACATCAGACAATTGTTGTCCTTATATTTTTTATTAAAACTACACAATATGATGAATTTCTTTAAGACATACTGAAGTTGCTCTCCATCTGTTGCATTTCTGACGAAGTAGCTGCTCACAGTGTGTTTGCTGCCCCCAGTGGTCAGCACATTTCCACTCATTTTGAACTGGGACACAGGTGTAAACACAGGTGTTCCAACACAGCCCTCATCCAACAGCATCTTAAATCTCTTTTCAAAGAGGATGAAATTGGATGCAATATTTGTCTTCTCCGAAGTTTATTCTTCACACAACCACTCCCCACACTTTTTATGTCTAGAACCAAGAGGAAGTCCTTCAAGGGGTCCGCCATCATCTCAGAATGTACGCCACAACAAACACAAAGAAGTACAAAGTCATAAATGTAGGATTCTTATATATGTTGTACATGTATTATGATTTAGTTTATTTGAAGCAGACTGAGGCCGTGAGGATGGTAACTTTTACTAACTCTAAAACTGCAGTGTGAGCATAGTATAACCGATTTTTTGAATTTTTCTTGGCAATAAAGTGGAAAATATAGCATACTCTCAAGCTGTCTGTCTGACATTTATTTGACATTATTCCATCCAGCAGACCTGTGAGGTTTTGATACTGATAGTGGATGTACATGTACTGTGTTTTTAGTGGTGAAATGTCAGCATTGGTGGGCAAGGAAATTTCTGTTATACCAGCTCACCTTCACAGCAATTAAGGCAGACCACAAATGAGCTACAAACTTCCAAGTGACATAAACATATATCAGATCTATTTCAACTGCCAAATAAAAAAAAGATCATGCTCAAGACTATACAGGGGACTCCAGAAGGGCAAGACTGTTAATACCACACATATAAAACAAAAGTGGGAGAGGGAAAATAACACTTGTATCCCAGAAGTAGTTTGGACGACATATTGTGAATTTCAGTGGAGGACATCAAGCTCAACTGAATGGAGGACTTTTGGCTGGAAGAGTCTATAGATTTTTTATTACACCTGCTCAGAAGTCCTGCCACGCAGGCAATACCAGCTGCTGGAGGAAGTGTGGCTCCCAGGAAGCCAACCATTACCATTTGTTTTGGGCCTGTCCAAAAGCAAATGCTTTTTATCACAAGATTTATACACAATTTGTGACTATCTCCACATGGCAACTAGAAAACAGGATAAGTTGGACACTTTTTTTGACAATTTGAAGGGTTTGAAACATCTGTAACGCAATTCTGGAGAAAGATAATTGATTGTTGAGTCTAGGTTGTCAAATACAGACGACCTTGTGTTGGCGGTCTGACTGAACCAACAACCCAAGGTCATCAATATTTGACAACGTCAGAATGAGACTCAACAAAGATGACTGTATCTTTCTCCAGAATTACACACTGCACATTTAATTGATTGTGGGACCACGGACTACTTGATTGTTTTCTTTTTATAATGAATTTGTGGTCACGCAAGTCTCTGCTTTGTCTGCACGGGTTTGTTGTCTTTTAAACTAATGTGCAGCAGTTTGTTCACTGACATCTCAATCAGAAATCTGTTCTGTTTCCACAGGGTTGGTGTGAACACAGACTGACGGACTTCTTCCTTGTAGGCAGCTCTGCAGTGTTGTAATGCAGAGCAGGTGGAATGGAAACACAACCTATAGGAGGAGGCAGCTCTTCAGAGAGAAGTCTGCTCAGATGGTGATATTGCTTTCACTCTCGGCATCTCTATTACTGCTCCCCCCACTCCCCACAAATCAGATGATATGATGCACGCAATGAGCCCTTCCTCCCGTCTCCCCCGTCCCCCTCGTCATCCCTCTGCTGCCAGACTCTCACACAGCCTTCCCAGCACTGCGAGAGGACCGGGATGTGACCATGCATGAGTTACACAAGATTAATCTGCTGTTTGATGGGAAACGTGTTGTTCTCAACGTCTTGCAGGGGCAGATAGATTTAAAAGCTGGAGTGAGATTACATTTTCATTCTTCTCTCTTTTTCCATTGCTGAAAGAGGAGCAGTGTGTATTTACTTTACCAACCTACTTTACTGCCACTTCCCCCTCCGCCACACCACCACTGCTGCCTCACTCTACCGCTCTGTGAAGCGATAAGCAGGGGGAGCCATTAATTTCAACCCCACACACCCTCTTTCTCACTCTTCATTTAAACAATCTGCAGAGCTCAACATGCCCTTTACAGAATCACTGATGTGAGGAGCACCCTTACGTGTGTGTGTGTATATTCACATACAGTAAACACACACATACATTGGGTTATTTAAAGGAATAATCTACTGGAAACCCATTTCTGACTGTTAAACACTCACCAAGCAGTCTGTTTCCACTTCTCCTCTGTCCATTTGTATGCCCAGTATGTTCACAATACTCCTTACACAATAATACTAAATAAGGTTAAAAATAGAGCTTGAAACATATTACTGGCTTGGTTCACTGTTTACTGTGACTAAAGGCAGCATCGCAAAGTGTTCATACATGTAAAATATTGGGCATATTTTGTTAAAATATGGCTAAATATCCTCCTTTTCCATCTAAGTTAGTCTCAACATAGTTGCAGCCACAGAGTTAACTGGCTAACTTTTCTAGTGATAAAGCAGAAGCTGTATGTTTCTCCAATTTTGGCAAAAATATTTGGCAAAAATATTTGTTATGAATGTCCTGGGCTTATATAGAGACAGTGAAGAACTCAATTACACTGCAGGAGTGATGTTTGATTTTCAAAAAAGAGAAAAAAGGCTTTGAACTTTCTAAATCAACACGAGATAAGTATTGGATGCTAAAAACATCCAAGACAACTAATCATTTAGAGAATTAACTGCAGAAATTAGGGCCAAGACTTCCTTTTCCAAAAGATCAAGACATCATTTTAGATAATCTCTTGGAATAGATATTTGCATCTGAATGCAGATACATTAGAAAAAAACTCGTGGGGTGACCTCTCGCTCAACTGGTAGAGTATGCGCCCCCATATGACTGAGGCTTCTACAGCGGCCTGGGTTTGAGTCCGGCCTGTGGCCCTTAGCTGCATGTCATTCCCCCTTCTCTCTCCCACCTTTCCTTCCAATCTCAGACTGTCCTACCAATAAAGGGAAAATGCCCCAAAAAATAATCTTAAAAAAAAAAGAAAGGAAAAAACTCGTCATTAGATGGTAGCCAGTGGCTTACACGGTTGCTTTTCTGCCAATGTGTTCCGCCTCTTTTGCTCTTCACACAGACAGCTCTTTGTCAAACATGATTAGGCAATACAACTCAGACTACAAATGAAAACCAGAACACTTTCGATACCAAACTATTGTTCTGTTGCCTACAGATCTGCCCACACATGCACACATCTGTTTAAAGAGAGCGACAGAAAAATAAACTGACTGACTAATTTTGCTAATTCAACACGCATATCTGCAGCTTTAGTGCGTTTTTGTACCAATGTACTGAGAATGATGCTGTTGAGTAAAAAAAGCAATTATAGGCTCTGGTAAGTTGTTACACTTTATAGATTAACCACTGAGTAAAATGTTGGCTTCAGCCTAAATGACGAACATATCGCCTGAGCTGAAGGATCTGATAAATTGGGGGCCTGAAAGGTAGCTCCATACACCATCTTACATGTCGAACATCATGGCCACACCTAAGTTTTCCTATACAGCCTGTCACCCCCTTCACATGTACGACACAGAAGTCATCCATTAGGCCACAGCTAGGTGCTGCTCGGAGCAGCTCTTAGCTGCCTAAGTGCAGCATTTAAGGCACGTTGCGGTTGAAGGGCTCCACATCACGACCTAATCAGTCACCCGCAATCCAAACAGCACGTCAGGCGCGCAGGTTTAGCAGGCGGCGGGGTTCAGCCAGAGCCACTCTGCAGCTGGTGTGCAAGACATGCTGCCTTTTAGCCCATTCTGGCACACACCTGCTCAGTGTCAGGTCAGGCTCCAACATGTGTCAAAATATACAGGGGCTACATTCATACATAATGGGCTGTACTCTGGCCTTTTTGGCAGCGCTCTCCACAGCACTAACACCTGTCCCTTTATCAGGGAGAAAGAGAGAGAGGTTGTTTTCTTTTTAGCTTTCATCTTCTGATTTCAAATCCATAAGCTCCCTTTGCTTTTCATCATCCCCCCGTAATAACATTTTTTACATTACATGTATTGGCTAATGCTTTCACACAAAAAGAATTACAATAACTGCAGCCAACTGCATGGATACGACCCAAAACTGCAAGAATCCTGCAAGTTTTAAACAGACACTTATCCAAATGCCAAAAACAAAGAAAATTATACTGAGATAATTCTTTGTTAGCTTTTTCCTTTTTTGAGTCAAGTCTCAAGTCTTCACCATCAAACATCTTTCAAGTCTTTAAATGCTGCCCATTAATGAAGCAACTTTTTTTCTCTTTTTCTCTTATGTGTTATTAGTGAGGGGGTTTAACTGGGAACAACTCCTTTTGGTGCACATAGGCATAGGCGTGTAAGTTTGTCAGGCCTGGCTGGTGCTGTCTGTATTTTGTATTTTCCTATAAGGTAAGAACTAAACATAAATGGTTTTGCTCTCAGTTCTCAAATTAAGTCAAGTCTCAGAGTTACGTGTCTCAAGTAACTCTCACAGCAGTCAAGTTCATGTGGTCAGGTCTCCATCTATGTGACTTCATCCTGCATTATTTTACTGTGTTATTTGGCCACTGGGACACATTATCACTCAAAGCTGTTGTGATAAGCATGAGGGCAAACTGTCCAATACTTACATATCTAACAGACAATGAAATTTATGTGAAGACTTGTTTCTGTCCACCTGATGAATGTAAATCAAATACTCTGCTTTTAACCTCGTTTTGGTCTCTGCCAACTCCTGAGGGAAATATGAGGCTCTTTAGCTGCTAAATGCAACACTAAGTTCACTGGCTAATTGTTAACTTTGTCTGTTTGCAATTTGCTGCTTGACAGGTGGACACTTCCAGCCTTTACTAATTCACAACCACTCCTTGCCCTGTCTTTACCATCAGACAAGGGCGCCCCACGGTCCCTTGAGGTCACACTTACAGGAATGTGAGCTCAGAACTGGGGACACTTGATGAGAATCCACCTGCAAACACATAGTGACAGGGCTAACTGTTAGCATCACACAGCTACCAGTACTGACAAGTCGAGCTGTTTCCTGAATTTGTTGGTAAGTTTTAACAATTGCTTCTTTTTCAGCACATGCTAACCTGGCAGACATTTAACTGTCTGTTCACTGGCCTGGCAGGAGAGCACCTCTGGGGCTAGTCCTTTAGCCCTGTGTAATGGCAGACACAGAAAGTTCTCTCATCTGGAGGGGTGTCAGATGAGTTGGAACATCATATGAGTGTGTGGTCCTTTCAATGTGCCATAAGCATAGACCTCAAGACACACTGAGGAGATGTTTGGTGGATTCATACTTGTCCTTCAGCTGTCTACTTGTGACACCCAAGACACACACACACACATATATATATATATAGAGAGAGAGAGAAAAATGGAGTTGTGTAATAATTCTTTGCAGGTTTATCACCAAGAGCGACATGTTTAACATTGTATAAATATATATATGTATATATATATGTATATGTGTATATATATATATATATATACATATATACATATATACATATATACATATATATATATACACATATACATATATATGCACACACATATTTAAGAACAACTCCAAGTTTGAAGTAAGTCTCTGCCTGTCTGTGAGCTACAGGATCTGGAGTACACGTCTAGCTCTCCGGAGGTGACATCACCACATGTGACATGCTTGGTGCAGGTGTCGTCACTCCAAGATTAGACACCTCTCTGTGTGTCTCTCCCCCACAGTGTCATGCTTTTCTTCTGTCTGCACTTCTTCCTTCAGTCTTTGGTTTTAATCTCAGTCCCAATTCCAATGCAATCCCTCGAAAGTCATTTCTATACAATCTGTACTAGTCAAATAGCCACTGTGCCCCAGCCCTGTGTAAGTGACAGAAAACAGATGGATCTATTCTAGTCTGTTAAAAGTTGTATGAACTGAATTGCTGGCCTTTTCTTGCTACCTACCTGTGGTTACAGTTAGACTTTGTGAGAGTTAGGTTTAAGATCTCAATCCTCTTAGTGAGGACTTTGTCTTTGCAGCAAAACTCTCTCTGATCCCGTCCACGCTGCAGGGCCGCGTGGCTTTTAGAAAGCATGGGAGCGTGTCAGAAGCGTCTGTGCCTGGTGAGCAGCGGGCCTGAAGATTTCTGAGTGGCGCTAGCTGGGTATGTGTGTCAGGACAGGAAGGGGAAACTGATCCTCTTAGCAGCCTGGAATTGGCCCACTCTCAGGAAAGTGTCACTTGAGTTGGTCAACCTGAGAGTGCCAGGCGAGATTGTCTAGCCTTGTATCTCCTTCCCATAGCAGCCTCTTCCTCAGCCCTGCCAGCCGTGGGAGGAGCGCTGACCTAAAGACAGTCTGGGACTGTGAGCACATGACTGTGATCTCTCCTCAGTATGCTGCTAAGTATGCCGTACCTGGCCTCCAGGCATGAGTTCAATCCAGAGTGCCACACTGCCTGTTTGACCAATTAGAGTGAGCCTCTGCTGGGCAGGGCTCAGGCCTCCTACTGAGAGCTGCCAGGCATATCTAACTGCAGCCCAAACAAACAGCGCAGGCTTCACCACAAACACATCATAACACAGGCTCGAACCCTAACCTCTTTGCTTCTCTTTGCTCCCACATGCAGCTGTCTTGATTAAAAACCTACAGCTAGTTAACATTTTTTTCTCTCTCTTTACCTATTTAGCTCAACACGTCCCTCCTTCTGTCTTCCTCTTCTTGCCTCCAGATGTTTCTCTCACCATGTCATGCAGACAGTGACAGAGAGCAGTCAGGTCATGTTCATTCCATCAATTTATTGAAAACAGATATAACAGGAAGAGTTCATTCCTGTAGAGCAGCCCCCCCCCCCATTACAGCAATCAATAAAAGACGGGTGGTTTTAAAAGCCTGCGTAGAATTTGATAGATTTCAATGAAAGCTGCACCATTATCTCCAGGAAAGTGGTGACATGTGCTGTGTTAGTCTAAAACATTATAATGAGAACAAATCATTTCTGGAACATTTACTCAAATGTCAGTACTTTATTGTCCAAAAAGTACATACCCATGTCAGTATGATGGTCATTGAGGAAAATGTGGAAACTTTCAGGTTTAGCCAGGTTGGAAAACACATAAAAACTAAACAGGACTGTATTGACACAGTTGTTTACCTGCTTCATATCCACAGAAAACCTAAAGGGAAATTCCAACTCTTTCAGACACAGTTACAACAACAATCGGCCTTGAACTTTCTGGAAAGTGATTCAACTGTCAGTCCTAACCTCAAGACAGTCGAATTAATGGGGTCTGAGGATGGTGGTTAACAAGGCAGATGTCTACCACCCAAGTTGGCATCCTACATATGGTTACATCCCCTCTTCGTTGCTCTACTCAAGTGAAAAAAAAAACAGTCTAAAGCATTAGGTGGTAATACTAGATGTCAATTCTGACTATGATGGAAGCAGCAGATTTCCAACATCTATCAACTAATCCTCGTATTTTTGTACTGCAAGTTTACCAGATTTTACTACATGCTGTGTACAGTCTTGTCGTTTAAAGGCCCTAAAACCTCCCAGATGCAATTATCACCCTTCAGAAATGAACCCCGCTTCATTAGCCCATCTTCATGTTCCCCCATGACGGAGGAGGCCTGTCCTCGCTGTCAGCACCCCGGCTGAGTTAAGGAGCACCAAATGATTTTCCTCAACACGAAGTTGACAGAACACATTATTTATGCTTTTTTTCCCTTGAAAGCCACAGTCAACATCATTCAACAAAACTGCATTTTAATCATTCTCCTGATCGGAAAAGCAAGCCAACTGTGGACAATAAAAGCAGTGAGACACAAAGCAGACTATCTAGAAACATTTGGGCTGCGTTATGAGGATGTTTACCAAATTGAAATGGATTCTGTTGATAAGAAAGGCCTTCGTTTGGCTGCTTGAAGGAATGTTTAATTAATTTCAAATCTGTCAGCCTCTTGGAATGTGCTGAATCCTGTACGGAAATATCTTTAAAAGAAAACATATGATGAAGCAGTCAACAATTTTTTTAAAAACCTTGTTGACTGTGAACATCCATCAAAGTTAAACGGAGCCACTTCCTGCTTCAACTTTGACTTCTATTAACATAGTTGTCTGCACACTTTTCCTGTGCACTAAAGAATTATTGAGTTTTTGTGTGCACTGTCTGGATAGAGTTGCTTCACTGTCTGAGATCACCATGTTCTTACAACTCTGCAATAATTACCTATCATAAATCAGAGAATTTAGGAGTGTGAAAATTTAACAAAAAAAATCTTTAAGGAATACTTCAGCCACAAAATGACCATTTGTTTATCAAGTGGTATCAAGACTCTTTAGGCGGCCAAAATGTTACAACTAACTTCAATGAATTGCAAATACACTGAAATAGCGACTGCTACGCCAACGCATATACTCTGTGAATGTGGGCTTACGCCATGGTTATCTTACCTAACCAAAGTTATTGCCATGGTAGTGACTGGTAAACAGACAGCACCCAACTGTCACTCAATGCGGCCATGGTTCTAATAATACATAACTTTAATCCTTAACAACAGTTGAACAGGTGATTTATGTAAAAATGATTCCCTATATAGTTGACATAAACATGGAAATTAACCAAAGTTGGGCATTTTAACATGAGAGTCTTCGTGGAATGACTTATTCTCTCTTGGACCCTCAAGTGGCCATTCGAGGAACTGCAGTTTTTGGCCCCATCATTTTTGTATGAGTCTGTTAAGGTTGCAGCTTGATAGATTCATACAAAAGGAATCACTCTCAACCATCACATATGACCAGCTACAAGTGTATGATGGTGCAGTTATCTGCAGAGACCCTGCCCTCTGCCTGTGTTTGCTGTGTTTGGGACGTTCGTGGGCACAGTGTACAGGCGTTTTTGAGACTTTGTAAAAAGGTAATGACTAGATACAAGACCATAAGCAGCACTCATCAAAGAGGAAACTAAGAAAAATCTCAGACATGGCACTGAAAAATGCAAATATAAAGAGGTGAAACGGCAAAACCTTAAGCAGGGGTTGGCTTTCACTTTTGTTGGCAATACTGAACAGTAGCCACAGTACACCTTTAACTCGTGATTACTTACTGGTTATTTTCTTAAGTTTTAAGCCTCATGTCACAGTGCTAATCAGCAGATTAGGTTTGCTCTTTTGTTTCTAGGGCTAAGCGATATGACTTTAAAATAATATTGTGATATGTTAAGACTATATCATGAAACACAATGTATTTCTAGATGATGTTAAATTCTCCAGTTCATATGCTGCAAAAATTTGCAGTTTGCACTGGTGCTCCATGGTTGCAAAATGTGACCAAATAGTCATGGTCAGAAGCTCTGCAAGAGCCCTTCTTTTTGTGTGTGTGTCTGTGGTAGGCAGAGAGCTGTACAAGAGAGCAAGACAACCAAAATGCTGATGGATTATAAAAATGACTTAACAATTTATATTTGCTGTTTGTGATATAGTCATTTTATATATCACACATGGAACAAGCCACAATACCTTGAGTATGTTCAATATATCACCCATCCCTAGTTGTCTCTCATGCCTTCCTTAGGCCACATGATGACAACTAAGCTATTTCCAAGACAACAAGGCAAACTCTGTCCATTTATGAAGACTGTGAGATTTTGTTAAAAGTTCTAGAAAACGCTAGTTGACCTTCAGTTAAGATTTTTTTGTTCAAAGAAAGAAATGATGACCAAAATTACAAAAGTATGATCCATAAATAGAAAACAAAACATTAATTCATGCATTAGCTGTAACTGCTTATCCCATTAAGAGGGTTGGGCTGGAGCCTATCCCTGCTGACATTGGGCAAGTACACACAGGTACACCCTGGACAGGCTATCCGCTGCTATCACAGCGCTGAGGCATAGAGACACACAACCATTCATGCTCACATCCACTCTAAAATCAACCAACAAAACAATTTTCTGTCAGTTGACTAATATATTAACACTGAGTGAATAGCTGTTATATAAAATCAAATGCCAAAGCAAGATCCACTGTAAGCAAACCATAGACCAACTGTAACACATTGCAGTAAACTTGAAAGTCGTCCAACTGTCTAAACACTAAATAACAGTGCTGTCAACATGATGCATGATGTGTAGCATGTAAAGTGGCTGTTTTTTGTATGAAGGGATACGCAGTTCATAACGTGGTCAGCGAGCGCGGCGCGTGTCGACGGTATAGCTCACATATGAATACAGCATATGTTGACAGCAAGAAAATTTGCTGCTCGAATCACTCGTGGAGGAAGGAAACAAATAAATCTGTCCAGATCCTTTCGTTCCCACAAAACCTCAAATTATAAAGTGCATTGTGCCAGTGTTACTGAGGACCGTCATCGACTTTGGGTTTCCAATTAATGATTTATGGCCTGAAATGTGCTGCATTGTGGGAATGTAATGCAAAGGAATGTTGACGGAGAAAGAGACGCTGTAACGAAGGAGAGATTAATAACTAGACAATATCAGTTTCCTTGAGGGGGAGAAGACAGACGGGGTGAGAGACAAAGGTGCACATGCATGATGAAGACAAGATCGTTGAGTAAGACAAATAGTATCTCTTATTGCACTTCGCTGAGACGATGCGATGCAGCTGGGTTAAACATGTGGTTTGGGAAATGAGACGTGTGGGTTTGTGCCAGCAGTTGTCTGATTTCATTTTGTCTTTGCATTATACCCAAACTGTCCTGAGGCAAATGTCAACACATGCCATTCTGACCCTAAAATCTGAAGGAGGCCAATAGATGTGCAGGACAAGATAAATGTTATGTTATGTCCCCATTGTTTGATTTTTACCACATGCTATCTCT
This sequence comes from Plectropomus leopardus, assembly GCF_026936395.1. Lineage (NCBI taxonomy): Eukaryota > Metazoa > Chordata > Actinopteri > Perciformes > Serranidae > Plectropomus > Plectropomus leopardus. The sequence continues at coordinate 6,539,604 of NC_142180.1, forward strand.
TCTGCGTTGCATGAAATTTGATCAAGCGAAATTGTCATAAATCTTGAAAATGTCATGCATTGAGGCTGTTTATATATTGTCTGCAGACTGGTTTAGCAGCTATCTTCAATGAGGGAAACAAGAACAGCACATCAGGATGAACCCTGTCACCTTTATGGTGTGACAAAATAAACTTTGATAGCCCTGTATTCACACAAAGGAAGCACAGTCTCTCAAATGTGCCTTTTTGCTGAATTCGTTTAAATAGTAAGGTCGCTTTAGGTAAATCATACCCTGGACGGACGGGCAGACAATAAACAAGCCAAAGGTCAGAAGCTGAATATTTCAGACATGAAAAAATGCAGAAAGAGAAAAAAAATGTCAAGTAATAAGAAAACTAATCTTAGCCGGAGACGTTTTCTTGCTATTCCGGGGGTGTTTCCTTACCCTCTGCTTGTTTTTCATAATGCAGTCTCAACACTTTTTCTGCTTCTGTGGTGGAAATCACACAATGGCCGATACTGATTGCTTTATTTTCTCAATGTGTACCCCCCTCTCGCGTTTGTTATTGTAGAACAGGAGGATATGCCGGACAGGGGGGCAATGCTGAGCCTGCAGAATCTGAACATTTTCTTTCTAATAATTTGAAATGCTGCAGGGTCGAGGGGGGCCATACAGGAGGGAAGGTGCAGGGGGTCTGGATGCTTGCCGGTGGGACTCATAGGAGGGGAGGGAGGGGGCAGGGGGAGCTGGCGCAAAGTGCCAGATCACCAGGTCTGCTTGGGGTATGTGAAAGGTGAGCAGGCTTCTGAAACTACTTGGGCGAAAGGGTCAGGTATGCAGTCTGGCCTGCACGTGCGCGGGAGCCGTGGCTGGTGTTCTGACTGACATGTGCATCCGAAACACTGCAGCTTCCACAACCCAGAACAGTAAAGCAATACCTTGCTGGCTGCACCCACCACTAAGCATGTGGTCTCACATACACACAAAAACACACAAGTTATATGCAAAGAAATTATTGTTTTAGTGGGTTAACATGGAGGCCACCTACACACCTGCCCAGAGGAATGTTTTATCAGTATTGCATGTGGGGGGTAATGCCAATGGCATTCACTCACATACCTTTGATGCCTGCAGGGGATGTGGCCAGTGGTGTGGAAACCTCTGCAGGGTTGAAAACAGTCAACTGAGAAAAAATCTCTCCTGGTGCAGCACATTTCTCTTCTGGTGGAAATCTGCATGCATGCGTCTTATCTGTAACATAAAATATATTAATATTACTCTGAGGAGAAATATAACCAACACATTCATGCTAAATGCCATCTGCAGCTCACTTTACTTGCCTTTATTTTGACAAGAGGCCACATTTCCAGACATACACATTTGCATTGTTATCAGAACAGGGTAAGGATGAAAGATTAACAGTCCTCAGTAATTTGTTATAAGGGATTGAACGAGTTGAGCGTTTGAGCGGCTCTCTCTTCAGACTGGATGTAGCGGTCCCTCATATCGGGGCTCTCCGTTTACATTATTCATACGGAGGAGGGTGTGACTTGTTGGCTCTTTTTTCCGCCTGTATAAAACGAGAAGTTCGCGTAAAAGAAAATACAGATGGAGAAGGCTAGCCGGCTCGCTGTGTCACAGAGAGTCCCCTTAAGCCTACGTGACAACTCACATACTGTCCCTTTGTGACCAGCTTAATCGGCAGAATGCCCGCTCTCTGCGTGCTTTGTCTCGCCGCCGCGCTGGCTGCGTTCACCCGGCTCGCCGGCACCGTGGGGCCGGTGGTCCGATGCGAGCCGTGCGACGCCGGGGCGCTCCTGCAGTGCAAGCCCTTGCCGAAGGACTGCGCGGAGCGTGTGAGGGAGCCCGGCTGCGGCTGCTGCATGACGTGCGCCCTGGCCGAGGGACTGGCTTGTGGAGTGTACACGGCGCGCTGTGGCTCCGGCTTAGCCTGCCAGCACCAGCCGAGGGAGATCCGACCCCTGCAAGCTCTGCTGGAGGGACGGGGAGTGTGCTCCAGGGCCGCGTCCAAAAAGCTCAACAGCATTCTTATACCGCCGCAAAAACCAGGTGAGAAGCGGTGTTTTGGTTTGCGCTTATCATGATTCATAATGTTGTTGCTGTTTTTAGTGCGTGTGTTATTTAGTGGCTCTGACAGGAGCCCTCCAATGAGATGTTGCTGTGAGCTGCCCGGGGAGTTCCCTGCTTATGGACAAAAAAAAAACAACGATGAAGTGCATTATAATGATAGTGGATGAGATGCTTAAACGGATTTACCAGAGATATAAGGCAAAAATAAACATGCACAAAATGTATTGTGTGGGTTGTTCAGCAGCCTGCCACAATGTAAAACATAATACCTAGCCGTGGGGTTTTAGAGGGGAGGCTTGACATTGCACAGTGATGTGCTCGCCTGGGTTAAACAAATCCCATAGGCTCCTGAAAGTTTGAGTGGATAACACCGGCAATGGCTTGGAGGTTTACGCAGCAATTAATCGCTGCTTTCCCACCAGGCGGCCACTTCTTTTTCCATGTGCGCACAGCTCTGGACCATCGTGCGTAAAATGTAAAATGAAATTTAAGGAATTAAAAGATTGTCGTTTTGGGCTTTACAAATTGTTTGTTTTAAGAGAAGCACAACACTGCTCCTTCTCTTTCTCCCTAACACACACTCCTCCAAGCACACATACACACACAGCCTGGCTCCTTCAAACCAATAGTTAAGGAATGCCACATACATACTGTAAGTATACAGTATTTAACTGAGGCTGAGCGCAGACCATGTCCTTGTCTTCTGTAATGTCCTTATTTTTCTTCAAGTAAAGCTCGTGGATTTTTGTACACAGCATGAAAATATGTGCTGCTGCTTTCCTGGTCTAGGATGTGGGCCAAAACATCTTGGGTGTGTGGCAAAGGGGGGGATCATTTCCCTACAAACAATCAACATTCAAAATCATCAGTAGCAATGAGCCCAAACTGCATATGTCCTCCATGAGTGTCTATGCTTATAATAAGAGACCTCATAATATCTGCATGGTGTTTTGTGTGAATGGATGCACACTGCTCACACTGGTGAAACGGCACACATGCCACTTACATGTGAATACACACTGTTGTGTGTTTAGGCACTGCTGACGTCAGGCCTCCAGGAGCCTCTGTGTGTGTTTTCTTCTTCCTGGTTATTTGGTTTGGCCACAGTAATGTGTGGTGTGCAAGCACTCAGCAGTCACATTGTCACACACACACACACACACACACACACACACACACACTCACACACTCACACACACACACACACACACACACACACACACACTTATGCATCCAACAGCATGTGCATGCACATACACACTCGCAGTCTTACTTTTTCTATTCCTGTCACATAGTCTGTATGTTTCTCTTTTTATTTCCTCTCATCCTCTCTGTGTCATTTGTGTTTATCTCTGTTTAAAAAAAAATCCAATGTGGGAGCAAAGAGATCAGTCTGACATCACCTCTCACCTGTTAAGCAGAACACAATAGATAACAACAGTGAGGCAGGTATCAATGCATGCCTAATTCCAGTATCTCCACTACTGCAGATCTGAAAAATTGTGGGAAATGATCCAGAGCGCCCCTGTTGGACAGAGTACGTAAATGCAGCCTAGTGGTTTCCACCACCATCAGTCCCCAGCTCCAGAGCAGCCTCTCCTCCCAGACATTAACAAGCTCTCCTCACCGCAGTTTGTGCTGTTTACCCCTGTGCCATTATACAAACAAATTGCGTAATGTGTTTATCTAAAACGCCCCACACTTCCTAGAAAGGTTATATAAAAGTTTATATTGACAATAAAAATTAATGCTTTCAGGAATCTTAAAAAGGGCTCAATATTTTTGTCCTCGGTTATAGACATTTACGGACAGTCATGGACATTTTTTCAGTGATCAGGAAAAAAAAAGTGTGGAGGTTGTATCAGGTTAAAGAGCATCTGCTGGTTTTTGACGTTGTTGCTGACATCCATGTTGTTATTCTAAGTTCTGGAGGGCCTGGGAGACTGTGGAGCCCCACCACGTCACTAATTGATCAGGTGGTCACGGAGAAAGGGTGGGCTGCCAGCCTGCCTGCCCGCACGAGCTACACCCCTACATGCCCGTCCGCAGCCCTCACCGCAGCTCTCAAACACAAAATCTGCTTTGAGTTAACGGTTTAAAACTGTGTTTGGGTGTGTGTAAGCCGCTGCATGTGTGTTCCCATCGTCCCTCTGCCTCTTCGGGATATCTCTAAGATCAGTTAGCTCCCGCAACTGTGGCCTTGTGGTGGTGTGGCCAACCGGGTGGCACATGATGGGTAGTTTGGTCCTTTCCTATATTAGGGAGTGTTTGGAGCCCCCTCCTCTTTTCCTCTCGGTCAGAGGGTCCCCACTCTGTCTTTAACGATTTGACAGGAATCTTTGCCAGCACCACAGGCTATTAATATATCTGCTCCCTCATCTCCCACTTTACCTCTTAGTGCCCTAACCTCCTCCTCTTTTAGCCCCAATCCCCTATTCCCCCACCCAACATATATACACACATACACAACATTTTCTCCTTCACAGCATCCTTAAAAAGTCTTGTTTACACTCAGTTCCTCTCTGTGACTATCGCTTGGTCTGCATGCTGTGGAAATTTGTGGATATGAAATCGTCATGTTTCTGTTTATTACTTGGCTTCAGCTCTGTCTCCAAACAGCCCACAAGGCAATGAGCTAACTTTATTTTGTCTCTTTCAAACAGGCCTTACTTAGACAGTCAAGAATTCTCTGTTGGATTAAGAGAAGCAGGCACTACTGGCATTGCAGTGTCTTATCGGAGTAGTAAACTAAACTACACTCAACAAAAAAAAGGAAACAGCAAAATAAGACAATACAAGCAGAGGGCAGACTCTCTGCAGATAAATACACTGCCACACACTTCCAGTGGGTCATCAGTGATTATTGAGAAGGATAAGTCAATACTTTTTTGGCATAACCAACCCCCCCCCCCCTCGAAAAAAACACTGAAAACTGATGACTTACGTTTACCTCTTCAGAGAATGCTGGAAATCAGGTAGAAGAAGGCTATGCCAACGTGACCGCAGCGATGACAGTGTTGCCTGGCATGGCGACCGTGAGGGGTGGGCACAGCCGGGGCTCGATGGACACTAGGCCTCCTCTGCACAACAAGCTGATCCAGAAAGAACAGAACAGGAAGACTCAGAGCTACAAGGTGGAATCGGTGTCCGGAGGAGCCAACATGGACATGCACAACTTCTCCCTGGAAAACAAGAGGGAGACCGAGTATGTAAGTTACACACAGAAGCAATGATATTTCTGTTAAAAATGGCATTAGGCAAAAACAGTGAGTCAGCAGAGGTTCATAAAGACATTGACCCGAGCCCCTCTTCCCCACAACCAATAAATTAAAAAGAAAAAGCTTTAAGCTAACATTTATGTTACCTCTGGTGCAACAACATTACCTCAAATAGCAACATTTATGTTAATGTCAATATCTTCCATGGTCCTTTACAAGTAATAGGCGTCCTGATTTCTATTAAAACAAAATTATGTTATGTAGGCTGCCAATCACACTTTTTTGAAAATCGTGAACCAAACAAACAGAAGAGAAGAGAAGAGATTGTCTGGGCTGAAAACAGTTAACGTTAGATTGCTTGTTATTTTGCTTGCTAACGTTGGCTGAGCTAACTAAGTAGCCTAACTAACTTACCTTACAGTTATTCCTCAAGCTTCTTTGCATTTTTGTAATACTATTTATAAGTGATGACAATAAATACTACAGCACATTTCAGCTTGATATTTTTACCCTTTTGAAAACAGAAATTATGAACGTTATTACCCTAGAATAAGAAAAGCACTAAACAGCTAAAGCCGTTAGCATAGGGTAATGTCAGTTTTTCTGTTAGCTAGTTATCTCTCTTTCTTTACCTGCATTGTATTTTCTACATTTAACTTTAGAGAACGTACATTGTAAGTTAATAAAATTGGCCAAATGAAAACTAAAATGATAAAAATAACATACCCGGGGAGAAGAAGAGAGCCATGGAGAGGCTTAACATAGACAGGTTTTTAGCTAGCTTGTAAACACTAGCTCTCTAGCTCAGTCACCTTGTATTTTGTACGCCGTACCTATTTCAAATTCAAATTTGAAACTATTCAGGTTGGCCTTTTGATAAAAATATTGTATCACATGCTCAGTGGGAAAAGAAAAGAGCCTGTGTCTGTCTAGTTAGTTAGCTCACTAATGTTAGCTATCAGTAGGCTAATTACTAAATTTGGACAAAGCCAGCAAACCCGCTGACTAGTTAGCTTTCTAGTTTCAATTGCTAGCTAGTTTGCTCGTCGGCTAACTTGTAGAGTTTTCATCTTTGGACAAGTTCCTGTTTGTTACCTTAAGTTTTAGCAGCCAATTTCAGCTCTTCAGTGCAGTCTGTGTCTTTGCATTTGTGAGACTGTTGTTTGGATTCTAATGGACAGCAGACAGGACAGGTCATAGTAGGAAACGCACAGGTGTAATTAATTTCATTAAAGATGACTGGGTTCCATTAAGTGTCCCAGTAAACTTTTCCACTGAGCCAAAATGCACAAGACCAGGACCTCACTTAAATGGAATGCAGCCATAATTAATGTTGATAAATACGCCTGTGCTTTTCCTACTCTGACAAGTCAAAATGTCTGCTGTGAAAAGGCTCTTTTAACCAGTTTAAACTGCCTTTATGAACCTTTGCTACTGAAGCTGAACATGCTGCTAGTGTTATAATATTTCAAAAAACGATTTAAAGGTACCCATGGTGTTTTAGTTGAGGAGGCACCAGAGCAGTTGTCAGGCACCCAGTATAAACTATTGAAAGAAGCATATTTGGTACATTTTCTGTCTCTTAAAACATTTTCAAAGCTTTGTTAATGTCAGTTTGGCCGATATTTTTATTACTGCCTACTTTATGATCTCTTTTTTCTCTAATTACCACCAACCTCTGTTGATAGGCATCACCACCATATGCTTAAGAGAGACAGCAGTCTGCAACCTTTTCATTTGATGCCTGTGATAAATAGCTGTTAGAAAAGAAATTTCACTAAACAGGAGAGAGAGAGATGGACATGCAATAAAGGTCCATGGCTGGTGTTGCATTTTATGGTCAGCGCTAGGGATTTTAGTTTCGGTTTATTTTGCTTTCAATAGGCCGACGTGCATAAACCGTTAACTAACCCGTTAATTCTTAAGAAAAAAGAAAGAAAAAAGACATGGATTACAACACAGCCTTTGCTTTTAGTCTGTAGTTCCCTTTACCCAGTGATCTTAAATGCTGCATTTCCAAGCACTATCTGTTTTGAGGTGCTTAGATTTTAGTATTTTGTGATGATGATGTCTTGAATTAATTTTCATTTGGCTTTGCTGAAAGAAACATGTCTAATGCAGAAACATGTCTACTTCCCTCCACTGGTTCCTTGGCTGCTCTGCACTGCACACCACCCATGTTGGGTGGGAGCTACCATTGGCTAGCTAGCTGTGTATTCAGTGATTAGCAGGTAACGCTGTACCGATTGCTGAGGGAACATCATCCCCACCCTCTGGTCCACTTTCAGTGAACTGGGGGGATAAGAGGATGAGCACAATGTTTCCACAGCAACGCTTTTGGGTCGGGACGGTGCTATCAGTGGTAACCACCAAATCAGCTGTGCTAGCTAATATTAGCTCCCACGAGACCCGGATGGGGTGCAGTGCAGTACACTGAGAAGATGCAAAATTAAGATATGTGTAACTGGTCAAAAATATTCTCAGCAGTTAATGGTTAACCGTTGACACAGTCAGCGCCTTCATTATAAAGCCATCAGGACGAATCAGTCCGCACGTTTGTTTTTATTTCAATCCAGCACTCCACCCACTGACTAACACTTCTAGGAGAGGGGGAGAGCTCGTAAGGGAAATCACCTGCTGAGGCAATTTGCTGGAATTAAGCCCTACAGACTGCTGACTCTCTGTGGCACATGGATGCAGTTGGCAAGAATGCATATTGCTGTCAACCTGTGGTATGAGGTAGGCATGTGCAGACTCATGCACGTGCAGGAAAAAGGCAAGATACAAACAGTCGGTGGAATCTCTCAACAAAACATTGCTCTCCACACCACTTTGTGGTCAAAAACTACACAGGGTACCTTCAAGTTATCTTCTGTTATTTCAACATAATTTTGGTTGTGTACAACTTTTTCAAGAAAGGTGGTGTCTCAGTTTGGGACTTAATTTTTCTGATGTTCACCATGAACTCCTGTAACTGCATGAACACTCCTCATGTTCTTCATGTTTGTGATTGTGGAAGGATGCGTGTGTAATACTGGCGTCGCCGGGGTGTGTTTGCCGTGTTGCTAGGGGCCGTGTCGGAGGGAGATGGAGAGCATCCTGAGCAGTCTTAAAATCAGCAACGTGCTCAACCCAAGAGGCTTCCGCATACCCAACTGTGACAGAAAGGGCTTCTACAAGAAAAAACAGGTGAATGGCTCTCCCTGCTGTTTCATTTCTCTTTTTTCTCTCACACACTTAAACACCCACACACCTGTGGACATGCAGATAGCCCCACCGCATGCCTGAACACTTCCAAAGAATCCTCACCGACTCATCCCACCCACCCACACATGCACAATCCCCTTTTTTGCAGCTTGGGTTGCCTTGACAGCCACATCAACACTATATTATCAGAATGGCTAATAACTATGTATTACTCCGGTAAATGCACTGCAGCCGTCTGACTCATGCCTCACAGGAAATGAAGTCGGTCAGGTGTGTTTGTGGGTGTGTGGTGTGGGAGAGTGTGGGGGGTAGGGATGTAAGAATGTGGTCTGGGAGTGTGTGTGGCACGGTAGATGTGGCGGCAAGGGAGTATATGTATGGCGCTTGTTTGATGGCGGTAGTTTTGGTGAGGGTGTGTAGGTGTGGGGTGCTGTTGGTGAGGTAAAAAAAACAAACAGGCTGTCACTGGTTTAGTTTTTCTTGTCCGTGGTACAGCAGACTCGGGCCACCCATGGCCTGCTCATTTGTAAGACGGGGAAAACACGAGGAAGCTAAAATTCATTTGGAGTGGTTTGGTGGGTGATGTGCTGACCTTAGGAGAGGACGGGTGAGGCAGGGAATGGGGCAGATGGATGGGAGGGGTGATGGGGCATTGCTGAGACACACGACGTATCAAATAAATACCACCATCCCATTTCCTAAAGGTTGTGAGCCTTATCGGAGGGATTCCACGAAGCTAGAGCCCGTTCTGAGAAACGCATGAGTCACCAAACCCCCCCCCCCCCCAATGAGCACCATGAGTCAGAGACCAGCTCGAGCCATAACACACACACACACGCGCACACACACACACACACACACACACACACACACACACACAGACAAATCATCCTCTCAGATTCTTACCTCAGTCTTTCCCCACAAAGTGCGATTTCATTGCTTCTTTTATTAAAATCAGACCATTACTTGTTCTTTTCCTGGATTTCATCAAAAAATATCATCTAGAAAACTGTCAGTTCTGGTCTAAGTGTGTGTGTGTGTGTGTGTGTGTGTGTGTGTGTGTGTGTGTGTGTGTGTGTAGCAGTGTGCCAGCCCTTGTTGCCCTTTTCTCAGCGAGCTGGTGGGGTGCAGGGTGTTGTGTTAAATCCATCCGAAGGGATGTGCCTTCACGGTGTGTTGCAGAGATTTATGACCGGAAACACAGCGAAGAGGAGACCGTGTGAACCGTCTAGGGTGACAATACTGTGAAAAGAAGGGAGCAAGGGAGGGGGGGGGGGTGAATGGGTGAAGAACTGAGCAGGGGAAAAGGGGGCATAACTATACACATGATGCACAAGCTGACATAGTATCTTGAAGTGATACCCCAAAAATCTTTATGTGCCAAATACTCACAAACTGTTGAAAGGTTTCTAAAGGTGTTAGTTTCATCTTTCAGATGGATCTTTTCCCAGAAATAATACTAAGAATTAGACTGAGAACTAACCTGGCTTTTCAGCCAAGTGCTTCTAGGATCAAAGGATCAATAGTAAGTAAAATTAGACCTATACAAAAATCCCTTTTGTTCATTTTTGATAACTGATTAGATTTGATCTATTTATTAATTTATGGTTTATTTAATAGGGACAGATACAGCATACATAGACAAACTGAAAAGCCTATCCAATGTAAGTTAACCCTTTGAACCCAAGCAAATTGGCTTGATTTTTTTCAAAAACATGGAAAGATGCCAATAAGCAACTTAACAAGAAATGATACCAAAATAAGCAAGAAATTAGGAAAAAGTTGCAAGGAAATAACTTTGAATTTATTTTTTCAAGTGAAAAAGAAAAGACAAAACACAGGAAATTATCTGGATTAAAAATATAATAATTCTGTTTAAAAATCTGGAATTCTAATAATTATACATGAAGTCTTTCCCCAGCTTTTGTCCCTAGACATTTTTCCCTAGCTTTTTAAAAATAATCTTCTAAATTTACTATTTACTTGCAATCTGTGGAACATTTCTTAACAAGAAGCTAATTGTCTTTTTCACCATGTTTTTAAAAGAATATGCACCAATTTTCTCAGGTTTAAAAGATTGAAATACTTGTGAAAGGCATCTGAAAGCAGCACAAGAAAAGTGGTGTCGCTCCGTGTTTCAAAGGCTTAAGTATCATAGTGTTTATAGCAGATACCTAGTTTGCAACATCTGTCCCAAGAAGGGATATTTAGGCCCTGACACACCAGGCCAATAGTCAGTTGACGGTGCTAATCCTCTGTTTTTCTGCAGATTCAGCATGTTGAATCAGCGTGGAGTTAAGTGGGTGGGTGAATTAAGTCACTGACTGGCAGTTCGGCAAAGCGCACAAGAAGAAAAACGGAAGTGAGAAAAGTAAACAAATGGCTAAAGTCAAGAGGGAGTGAGGTCAAAACAAACTTATCACAATATCATGAAAGATTATTATTCTTTAGCCATTGAGCTCTTCAGAAGAAAGACTTCCTGGTGACTTGCGCTTCGACAGTCTTCTGGTTTCCCCTTTTTGAAAGAAGATCATAGACTGCCACTGTCTACTGGTATAGAGGGGTATTTCCTCTCACACAGAAGCAGAACGTATGTGTCGGTTTAGTGTGTTCACGTGGAACCCTCTAGGCAAGAAACAGGCAACATGAGTCCATGCCACAGGCGGTTTTCATTGCCGCTAGTTTTTCTAATGTTGGTTGTCTGTGTGTTGTATGTGTCTGGGTTCCTTTTTTACAGTTCGGTAAAAAAGGTGAATTGAATACACTAAGATATTATAATGCACACATTTAATCAGTAAATTTAAAAATAAGACCAAAATTTGGTAGCTCTCTTAAAAGTGGTGTTGTTTGCATCAGATTTCAAGTAAACAAGTAGTGAGTTCCAGGACTATTTTCCTTTCCCAGATAAAGCTGTGTAATCGAAAGATGTTTTGCTGAGTGGAGACCTACAACTGCTACTTGAAGTTGCTCAATAATAATATAATAGTAGATAACAGGGAACTGTTTTCACACACAAAGAAACAATGTCATAAAGTCAATGTGTGAGACGTGCCGGAGTGGAAAATCTTTTGCTCGATTTTTAGGCTAGAATCAGGAATTCAGCCACTATTGTTTTAATCACATCCATATTCCACATGGTGGTATTAGCAACAGCCACTTCTTGCTTTTACTTCAAACGAATACAGTGCAGATGTTGAAGCAGTTTAGAGGCTTGTGTTTGATTAATGAGACCAGTGCAGATACGTTCTGCAGACTCTGCACTGATAGTTGCAGGGCCACCAGAACAAAGACTGGAAAAAAGACTGTAAACAGGTTTGTCTGGTAAAAAACAGAAAATGTCCTAGAAAAGGTATTCTATTTCTTAGAAAGCTTCCTGGGTTCCTGGAAAAGTCTGTCACTGAAAAGGGAAACCGTGGTCAGGTAGCTATAGAACAGAAACTATGGTCAGGTTAGATTCATGTCATTCACAATGGAGTCCCTTGATGATAGGTTTTCACAGCCGAAGAAAGGGATCTTTATTACCATAGGAACTTCCGAAACCACTTAAGCAGCACTGTCCCCTCCACATACTATGTTCAATATGTTGCAAACATATTGTGATCCACCAAAGTATGGCTGTACACACTGCTGTTATTTGAAGATCAAAAACATTTGCACTTGTGTACGGGCTGTAACCGTCTCAGAATTACGTCTGTCGAATCAGATTTGTTAGTTTTAAAACAAATATTAATGATTAGCTTTTTTATTCCATACAAATTTTAAAGTTTTGTATGGGCCTAGCAGGATGTGCAGTGTGACAGCAGCATTCACTTAATAGAGTAAACAAGCCAACTACACTAAAGACAGGTCAGAAATATGCAACAACTGCTTGCGCTCACTCCGCAGCAAAATCTGGGGACCAAAGCATCACCAAAGGTAAACTTGGGGCAATCTCAGTTAAATGAGTTTCCAACCAATGATTAGAATCTCCGACTTTCAAGGCGCAGCCTTACACCTGTGACTATGATGGCTGAATGGGTCATCAAGCCGCTAACTTTGCATGCTTTTATTCAGTCATGTTTTGGGAAAAAGATGACTATTTGAACATACTGAGCAAACATGGATTTTGGAGAAGTGGATGAAGGCTGGGTTAATATAATCTTTTGTTTGACAGTCTGAAGTGATAAGGGTTTTGTTGCTATTCAGAGTGCCCACACTCAAAGACTGCCTCATCTCTGCAAACCTCATCAATTGCTTTGTGAAATGGATTTGATTTGGAAAGTTATAGGAATTGTCAGCTGCTTTTTTACCCAGAACCATAGACTGTAGAAAAAGAGTAGAGTTAGCCACTGTGACGTCACCCATTGGTTTGTGGACTACAGTTTTGAAGCCTCGAGTTTGGCATTTTGGCTGTTGTCATCTTGGTTATTCTGGAGCCAGACCTGACCATAATTGGATAAGAGGGTGGAGCTGTGGAGGAGTGAGGGGAGCCAGAGGACACCGCCATGGTATCAACTTGTCAATCACAAGGTAGCCATGCCCAGACATACCCTGCTTTATCATCTATTTTACTCTAAATGGGACCATAATTTACAAAATGAGCATCCTGCTTTATTGAAGAAGACTTGAAATTAGTGACTGAGACCAAAAACTCATCAGGAAAATGTCTACTGAAGTAAAAAAAAATATCGAGTAAGAGGTTGGGTCATTTTCTCTTTGACTTGCACAATGCGACTTCTTTTGCAACCAGTGGAGTTGCCCCATGTTGGCCATTAAGAAAGAATTCACGTGTTAGGCATTTCTGCATTGGAAAGGGCTAAAATCAAGAAGGCATGAAATAGCAAAAAATTATATATAAGGTAAGATTGTTTTGCTTTAGCTATTAAACTCTTCAGCAGAAATGTTTTGTGAAGGTTTGTGTTATTGTTTACTGGTGCATGGTAAATGTGCTTTGTTCTTTCAACTTTGGAAGGTGTTGATCATGTGCTAACTAGCAAACTAGCGTCAAGACGGTCCTCAGGTTTCCGTCTTTGAATGATGATTACAGATGGCTGCCGTATGTGGCATGGAGGGGTACTTCCTCTCACACAGAAGCAGAACATACATGCCGGTTGGCCATTGGTTTGGTGTGTTCATGTGTAAATTTTTGAGTGAGACATAGGCGACATGAGGCCATGCCACAGGCGGCTTTCATTGCCACTAGTTCTCTGATGTCAGTTTGGTGTGTCTGGGCCTTTAGTGACTCGAGATTACAACAGTTAAGTAAAAAAAGTTTTTTGCTGAATTCACTAGGATTTAGTAGCTGTCTTAGAATTGGTGACAATTGCATCAAATTTCAAGTGAACAAGTAGTTCCAGGACTTTCTGATGAAAAAATGTTTTGCAGAAGTAGAGAATCTTTTGCTCATCAGAAATTCAGCTACTATTGTTTTAATCACATCTGTATTCCACATGTTGATATTAGCACCAGCCACTTCTTGCTTTTATACTTTGAATGAATACAGTATGGATATTTAGGCAGTTTCATGGCTCTTTTTTTAATTAAAGAGACCAGTATGTGATATTAAGTTCTGCAGAATCTGCACTGACAGTTGCAATGCCACCAGAGAGTACTAAGGATTGTGGAGGGGAAGGACAAAGACTGAAAAGACTGTCTGGTCAAAAAAGCAAAAACTTCCTTGAAAGGACATTCTAGTTCCTAAAAAGCTTTCTGGGTTCCTGGAAAAGTCTGTTATTGAACAGAGTTACTATAGAACAGAAACTGCGGTCAGGTTAGATTCATGTCATTTATGATGGATTCCAGGTTTTCACATCAGAAGAAAAGGATTATAATTACTATACGAACTTCCGAAACCACTTGTGCAGCACTGTCCTCTACACATACTATGTTCAGTATGACGTAAACATATTGTGTTTCGCCAAAGTATGGCTGTGCACACTGCTGTCATTTGAAGATCCAGAACATCTGGCACTTGTGTAGGCCTGTGGCCGATTGGAATTGTGTCAGCTGAATCAGATTCGGCTGTTTAATTAAAATATTTTATGACTCGCGTTTTAACAAGGCTCAGCAGGATGTTCAGTTTAACAGTGGCGACGGGTCAGAAATATGCAACATTTTTTGATGACACTCTATATCAAAAAAAAGCCAGAGACTGTGTTTTATTGCTGTGAGTTGTAAATTCACCATTTCTAAGAGGAGGGGAGAAAATAATGTTATCTCAGAGCGTTTCAGTGCTGTATCATGTCCGCAGCTGTCTGTACCAAAGACTAGTGAGAAAATCAGGAGTGCTTACTCCAAAGCAAAATCTGGGGACCAAGGACATCAGCAGGAGTACACTGAAGTACACAGAAAAAAAAATGACTGCTTGACTTCAAGCATTCTCAGTTGAGTAACGGGTACCCGACAGATGATTTTAATCTTGTAACTATGATAGCTAAATGGACTGTAAAGTCGCTAACTGTGCACACTTTTATTTGGCCATGTTTTGGGGAAAAGATGACTATTTGAACATACTGAGCAACAGATGGATTGTAGAGAAGTGAATGACAGCTCGGTTCATGTGATGTCTTGTCCGACCCATCGGAGGTGATAAGGGTTTTGTACCTGCACAGAACGGGCATACTCAAAGACTGCCTCATCTCCACAAATCTGATCAATTGCAATGTGAAGCGGATGTGATTTTCAGTTTTGGAAAGTTGTAGAAAATGTCAGACATCTGGCAGTAAATATGCTTTGTTTCTTTAACACTGGATGGTGTTGTTCATGTGCTAACTGGCTAACTAGGTTCATTGCAGTCTTCCAGTTTCCCTTCTTGAATGGCGATTACAGAGGACCTCTGTCTGCTGGCTGGGAGGGTTATTTCCTCTCACACAAAAGCAGAACACACTTGATTAGCCATCAGTTTAGTGTGTTCATATGAAACCTTTTGGGTGAGACACATTCGACATGAGGCCATGCCACAACGGTTGTTGCTGAATTAATGAGGATTTGGTAGCTGCCCTAAATGTGGTAACATTAGCATCAGATTTCAAGTGAACAAGTAGTTATGCAATAGTAAATAATAGTAGATAACAGGTAACAGCACTCGCACACAAAGAAACAATGACGTAGATTGTGGAGAATCTCTTGCTCATTTTTAGGCCACGGTCAGGGATTCAGGTTCTGTTGTTTTAATCACATTTATACTTCACATGGTGATATTAGTACCAGCCACTTCTTGCTTTTACTTTTAATGAAAACAGTACAGATGTTAAAGCAGTTTTGAGACTTGTGTTTGATCAGTGTAACCAGGATATTAAATTCTGCAGACTCTGCACCGATAGTTGCAAGGCCACCGGTAAGTACTATCTCCAGAGACGGGACTTTTGGCAGGAAGTGACAAAAACTGGAAACAGGTTTGTCAGATCAAATGGTAGAAAATGTCCTAGAAAGAGCATCCGATATCCCAGAACGCTTTCTGGGTTCCTGGAAAAGACTGTTGTCAAAAAGGGAAACTTCAGAAGAGAAACTGCTGTCAGGTTAGATTCATGTAGGTTACAATGGATTTCAGTGATGATAGGTTTTCGCAGCCGAAGAAAGGGATCGTAATTACTACAGGAATGTCTGAAACCACTCATGAAGCGCTGTCTTCTCTATATACTATGTTCAGTATATTGCAAACATATTGTGGTCTGCAAAAATATGGCTGGACACGCTGCTGTCATGTGAAGATCAAGCACATCTGGCACTTGAGTAGGGCTGTAACCGATTCAGAATTTTGTCTGTTGAATCAGATTTGACTGTTTAACACGAATATTTGATTTGTTTTCATCTATTCCATACAAGTTTTAAAGTTTGTACAGGCTAAGCGGGATGTTTAGTGTGACAGCAGCATTCACTTAATGTAGTAAAAAAGCCAACTGCGCAAAGGACGGAACATCAGAAATATGCAACATTTTTTACAGACACTAGATATCAAACAAAAGCCAGAGGCTGTGTCGCATTAAGTTGCTGTGTCGCATTAGGCTTTTTGAGTTGTCAGACACTTTTCTACTCAGAACCATAGACTGTATAAAATAAGTTGATGCAGCCACTGTGACATCACCCATTGGTTTGTGGACTACTGTTTTAAGGCCTCAAATTTGATATTTGGCTGGCTGAACAAGAAGGTCGAGCTATGGAGGAGTGAGTGGAGCCAGAGAACTTGGTAACAAGTTGCCAATCACAAACGAGCAATGCACAGACATACCCTGCTTTGACGGCATTTCTACTCTAAATGGGATCATCATTTACAAAATGAACATCATGCTTTATTGAAGAAGACTTGAAAATGTTTACTTAAGTATTAAATCAAGTAAGAAGGTGGGTCATTTTCTCATCGATTGGACTAATTTTTGTTACCAGTGCAGTTTCCCCCTGCTGTCCATTACTAAAGAATGCAAGTTTAAAGGCACTTCTGTATTGGCTTCATTTTCCAGATCCGTTGATAAGTTCAGAATACTTGTCACTTTTGGAATCCTATTTACTCTACATGAAGGACACGAGTACCAACTTTAAACAGCCACTTTTTAAAGACTTCAGTCTAGAAAGATTGATTAGGGCTAGAATGTTGTTTGATAGGTTAACTGTCACAAAGAAAAAGTCAGAAGCATGTATTTGTATGTATGTGTGTTTGTTTCAGTGTATATGTTGCTGGTAATATGAGAGCCCCAGCACTGTAGGAGAGGGTTGAGCCGTGTTCGCCCTACCTCGGCTACAGAGAAACCTATTTTTAGCAGCAGTAATATGAATTGGCCCAGTATCCCAGTTCAGGCCATGCATACCCAACACTGACCCACTCATTACACCCCATCAAAGTCTCACACTCACTCTCACTTTCCCTCTCTCTCTCACTGTCACTCTCAGGCTCTCTCTCTGATTCATCATTTCACCCACCCATCATTACCCCCATTGTGCCCTGTCTACAGTCATCCACCCATCTTTTGTTCTGCCTGCCCGCTCCATCATTCTGTCCATCCTGCCCTTCCGCCCACCTGGCTTTTCCTTCCTTGTTTGGCCAGGAATCACCCCGCAGAGGGTTGTGAATGGGATGACAGTGTCTGCGTCTCTCTATGTACTCTTTCAGAGTTTAGTGTGTGTGTTGAGAGGAAGAGGAGGAGGAGGAGGAGGAGAAAGAGGCAGTGGGTTAAGGATGTGAGCCAGGTGCCTGTGTACCCTTATCCCTCCTCCCTCGCTGGGTCCTGACAGTGCCAGGCCCATAAGGACTGACTTATTGAGCGTGACTCAGAAGGATCTGTGGAAACGTACACACCAACCACAATGGCTTTATAATAACTGGTCAACCTTCGGGGACCCAGACAGCTATTTTAACTCTGTCTCTCTCCATCGTTCTGCTTCTTCTCTGGATTTCTAATCCACATCGCCTTCTTTCTCACTTGGGGATTTTTTTTTTTGCTATTGCTGTTGCATAATAGATAGAGCAATAGTTTTCAATAATTGTGCCAATGTGGTGCCAAAGTTTTGGCACTGATAACAAAACCATTCATTGTCAATACCTTATTGAGAACATGTTTTCTGTAAAAACCCTTATTTTATTTGACCGGATTACAATGCATCGTGGTATAGTGTCTAAACACTGGGGCTGTGCAATTAATCGAATTTCAATTTCAATTATGATTTTGCCTTCGAGATAAAAACGATTTTGCATGGCATGATAAGTCTAACAATGTTGCTCCCATTTTGTCCTTTATTTTTTAAATCAAGTGCACCCTTTCTTGTGGATGTTCTCGGCCCGTCCCCCAAAAGTCCAAACAGAAATTTCAGCATGGGTTGAAAACAGGGAGCCACAGTGAACGTGAAAAAACTGCAGTAATGTGCAAGATGTGTGTGCCTGCACCACAAAGCTTTTACTGTTTTTCAGTTCACTTGTATTTAAAGTTAAAGGACATTAAAATTATGAATGTTAATGTGTTAATGTTCAAGAATATGCATAATGTTCTGAAGGCCAATGAGTAATCATGTTAAAATAATTGTGAAATAATCGTGATTTAAATATCAATCAAAATAATCATCATTATTATTTTTGTCATAATTGAGTAGCCTTGCTCAACACAAGCAACTGTGCAAGGTCTTAAAAATTTTAAAAAATCAGTAAGTAATGGCCAAGCATTCAGTTTCAACTTTGAATATTGATCAATGCATGACTTTACAGAAATATTTCAATGTATATCCAAAAAATATTGAGGTTTGATTGATGAATTTAAGGCTTCAGCTAACTACCACTTTCACTATTGATTAATTTGTAGCTGTTTATTTCTTCTATCGCTAGACGACGGATTATACATGTCTTTGTCTCTCATGTCTCTTTACATGTGCGTGCCTACAAGGGTTGTCATAATCATGGCAACTGTTTGAACATGTAAGTGTCAGAGGTTGCCTTAATCGAATATTTTCCATTGTTGACTGATTTTATTTTTTTAATTTATTTTTTAATTACAGAAAAATCTGAAGGCAATCTGTAATTTGGATATATTAGAACACTTTGGGCCTGGTACCTTATAGTAACTTACACCCCTGGTGTGTCGCATGCGCAAATTAATGAACTAATGTTTAGTTTTTTCTTTTATCACACATATATGATCTCTATATGATATTATCTAGCTTGCTTTAGCCAAAGAGGTTACCTCAGGTTGCCCCTTTGCTTTAGCCATTGCATTGGTAGGTCGTATTGTACATACCATTGCAAAATATTAAGGCAGCTGAGTGTCTCTCTAAACAACTTAAAAAACAACAACTGCTAAAGTCCGACATGGTTCCACATCCTAACAAACTCACACTGATACCAAAAGGGCGTGACTCTGTGGACAACCTTTACTGCTTGCTGTGTGTCGCTAAGAGTTAGCCCCAACTCTGTGTGCGTGAGGATAACCTCTCACAAACCATCCCTTGCATGGAGCTCACACTCCAGCAGCAGTGTGATGATATACCACTGTTGATTACTAACTTCAACAGCCATAACGGATTGTGATGAAATGCTACGATCCTGTCCACCAAAATAATGTACAGCAAGAAAATTTAACACAATCTCAAGTCTGTACAGACACCCAGTGTAGTAAAAAGACTGTGTATTTGAGCCCTATCATCTCAAATAAAAAAATAAAATAAAAATAAAATAAAATAAAAATTAAAAAATTAAAAAATAATTCCCTTCACAAGTTAGCGGATCCCAAATTCAAATCTTCAGATTGTTTCTGTTTTTTGTCATCAGTTGATTTATTGTAAAATAATATGAAATTGAGCGAAGCAACTTACATTAGTTAAGTTTTAAGATGTAAATATTTGGAAGTTGTTAGTTTTAGTTAATAAATTACTTAGGTGGTAATCATACTTGCCATTGATACATTTTCTGTTCATAGATAACTGACTATGTCATGCAATCTGTCTCTAAAAAGTCTTTCAGCATATTCACTGCTTATATTGATTCTTTAGGCTCCTATTTTAAGGTTTGTGTGGTTCTATTCTTCTAAAACAAACACAAATTATTCTGGAGCTGAACTCATTGGGAGTCTCATTAAACATTTTTTTTTTTTTTTTTAGAAAAAGTAATATCCTGCAGCTACTCCCAGTGCACTTACAAACACACACGCAGATGCACCCTCTCTAGACAAATACATATATGTGTGCCCCTATACACACAAACACATAACATTTTATGAGCTTGTGTTTATCCTGTGGTCGGACCAGGCTCTTTTTAATGTCCGTGAAGCCCAGTGGCGCTGCTATTAGCTATAAAGACCGACATCACAAGAGCACGCATTCATACACACAACACACATGCATACACACCCCATAAAGGTAGCATTATGAATGTGCGGGATGGATGAAATGGGCTTTTTTAGTGACGACCATGTGGATCACGCAGGGCCGGTGTTAGGGCTGTAAGGCTGAGAATATGGGGCATGAGGTCTGAGCTGACCCCAGAGCTGAGGTTCAGGATCTGCGCTTCAGGGTGATAGGATTAGTGAGCACCTTGTAGTGCTTCTCCAAGAAAATGTCTGTTTTTAGTATCAGCTGCTCACTTCACTGTGCTCGAAAGGTTCAGAAAGGTTTGCAGCAACCTAGTATTATTGTAGAAAAAGAAAGAAACTAAATATCCATAGAAACTTTAAAAACTACTTATGATACTGCAGCATAATTCACTTCTCTGTCTGTTTGTGTTTCCTTAAGAATAACTTGGTTGGAACTTGTAGTAAGCAAATTCAAAAGAAGTATCTTTAGATACCCACGCAGTATAAATCTCAGAAACTTCAAGAGATCCTTATTAGAGCTAGTATCATATAAAAAATTACAATACCAGTACCAATACCAGTATCCTTAAAGTGATACCAATACCCATAGTATAGATATTTCATACAGATACATACGTTCGGCACCTGTGGTGTGAATTGAGTGGCGTGTAGTACAGCCACACAAACGTCTTGGTGGCATCCATGCTGAACTGGCAGCTCTGTCAAACACACCATGCTTGACTTCACTACACCACAGAGTGATGTGTGAGCTCTATGGTGGAGACAGTTATGAGGGTCCAGCAGGCCTCACACACACAGGCAGTGACTGGACTAACTGTTAGCATCACACCTCAGTGTTTTAAACTCTTCGATAGGTCGGGCACTGCTTCCAAACATTTAAGTTCTCACCAAAACAGGCCTGACACAGTTTGCTGCTCACTCAGTTAGCTCTTTCATTTGTAACTATGTTTTCACAAATACCAAACATAAGCAGCTAATCATGCTAGCAACAAGTGAAAGCTGTGTATCCATCCATATTCTGACGCCACACGCTGGATATTTAGTGATGTTTTGGTGCAACTATGAATATTTGGAACACAGTGATTAGACAAAGGACAAATGGAATAGGCAGCACTGATGTTTTGAAAAAGTTTCTACTAATGTTTTTTTTAATTCTTTGTTTTTTACTATGAAGTTGTGTCACTGTTGAAATCTATTGTAGCCGTCATGAATCAAAGAAAACCACAAACTTATCAGAGCCACCTTTAGGTGGTTAACACAGATGGACTGTTGTTGTTTTCTTCCTTTAAACTGCCAAGATTATTGAATATTTTAAATAGAAACCAGTGCACTGCATTAATATTATACACTGCAAAACTATCTGTCATAGGTAGTTGTAAAGTGACATTTAGTCCTCGGCGACAGTTTGGCTGTCTGTGGCATTCTCCTACAGTATGTGTGTGTGTGTGTGTGTGTGTGTGTGTGTGTGTGTGTGTGTGTAGATTGAAGCAGTAAAGAAAGGATTGCTTGAGATGACTGCTAATAGTTCACAGATGAAAGAGAGACTGAGCGGAAATTCAAAGGTAGCCAAGCAACAGGGGAATGCACACATGCACATTTTGCTCTTCCTCTCCCTTCCGCCTCTCCTTTGGCTTTTCAACTCTCCCATACACACACACACACACACACACACACACACACACACACACACACACACACACACACACACACACACACACCAGGCACATACTGGACTCCATCATCATTAACCAGAGCACAGGAACACAATGTTAAGCTCCTCTCCGCAGTCTCGTCCACTGGGTCAGGGCGAAAATAGAAGCTGGCCGCAGACTCAGACGATGGCACCGTGAGGGGGAATGAAGGGAGGATAGGAGAGCGAGACAGAAAACAGAGTAAGACAGAAGAGGAGGAAGAGAGATTGGTAGGAGAAAAAGCGAAAAAGAATCTCTCGATGATGTTAGTGTGTGAGAATGGGGCGTGTCGGGCTGCGTACTTGCCCCAAGACTGCCGCGGTAGTTGTTGGCGAGGTATTTTAATGGGCCTCTGTCTCTATAAAGCTGCCTTTGATCATGCACTCAGGCTGCACGTGGATGTTGAGTACGCCGGAAACAGACACCTGGTCACACTCCAAAGCCTGTCTGTCTGTCTGCCTCTGGGTCGCTGCACAGCTGCCTACAATGCAGTGCGTAAGTATTAAGAGAGTTTTGTCTTGGCTCAGTATTCCTCAGTGTTGGAATTTAAATTAAAAACAACAAAAAAAAGACTTTGCCATTTCAGATTTAATTTGAAGGTGTTTACATCCACATCATGATATCATGATAAACTGAGTAGAAATTATAGTCCTTCAAAATAAAAGGCACAACAAATCCTACGCTGTTCATCTTGTATGTACAGTTCTTATTCCTTAACTGTAACCGTTTTATAGTACTATATACGCCTGTTCCAGTTGTATTGGTATTATGTTGTATACCACCTTCAAATGGTTAAGGTGTAGTCCAGTCAACCAAAACTACAGTAGTTGGTTAAGATCTTAGAAATTGTTGTCATGGTCAAATGTGACTATGTTTTGGGAAATGTCTCCCAAGGAACCATTACAGCATGTAACTTCCTGTGAAACGACAAATCATGAAGCCTTTTTACATAAAGCTCACACTACAGGGCCGCTTCGAAGTCCCTTCTTTGCACCACTTTTGCATGTTTGCACAGAACCAAAATCTGGAGCTGGACTTTAGACAGCATGTCAGCATTGCAGAAGCAAAACAGATATGATGGGTGTTACATTTAACACAACACAATGACATAACATGGCAATAACAATCTTTTACCATTCCTGGTATATAATAGCTGAACTTGTCCTCTGCTCAGAGACTAAGGAGCTCCAGAATCCACTGGAGGCCAGTGGCCACTGTTCCTCTTGTTTGAGTTAGCTGGTAACTGCTGCTAGCTGCTTTTAATCTCCACTGCGCCCATGGTCTCATCCTGCCAGCTGTCCCTGTTACACAGACACAGTTTAGGGGCTGTTAGTACTGTTAGTGTTGCTGGTTTAAAGGCGGGAAAACTCTGCCCCTCCACTTCACGATCGTACCTTTTATACAGAACAGTGAGGCGGCATAACAGAGCAATATTCCCACCTTATACTTGCAGTGTTAGTAAACATGTCAAGTGAGCTTTAGAGGTGCTGGTAGGTCTAACTTTGGAAATAGCCAGGTTGGTTGTCGCCCTTTGCTTCTAGTCTTTATGCTAAACTAGGCCTGCAATCTCCTGGATACAGCTCCATACGGATCGCACAGACATGAAAGTGGTATTGATCTTATGTAATTCTTATAAGGAAAGTGAAAAAAACAACAAAACCAATGTTGACTGTTGAAGTCGCACACTTTGTATGCCCAAGCATCCACCCAGACTTCGTCTTGTAAACACCAACACACACTAGCGGGGTAAGATGCTTGTCAAAGAACCCTCAAGTCTTAATATCAATGTAAGGCAACACACCAGTGGCATCGTGACATGTCATCACAAGTTGCCATTTGTCAGCATGAACCACTGTCCTATTTCCCAATGTCAAAGTTCATCATCCCTTCAGAAAATCCAATCCAGTGTGTGCTAAATGACGCAACACTGCCTGTGTGATTTGTACTTGTGCAAATACTGTCATGCTTCCAAGTTGGTGGTTTGATTCCCAGCTCCTCCTGTCTACAGGGGGAAGTTTCCGAGAGCATGGCATTGAATCACATTGCTCCTAATGTGTGCAAATGTGACAGTATAAATAATGCGCTATGTAAAAAAGCAACAACACTAATTGTTTGCACAGGCACAACAGGTTGTGCCAATAGTGACCGTGAATACTGATTGTTATAAGCATTTAACAAAGTTATTGGTTAAATATTACCATACATACCAGTGGTGTTCGGGTTTTAGATCCATACCTACAAAAATCATGTTTACATTACATTTTTGCTGATTTTCAAATACATCAGCTTAAGATTTATAATGTAGTTTAGCTTTATCAAACCTGGCAGCCAATTGTTTCCTTTCATTTCTGCAGGATATGAAAATGAAGTACTCACGTGAAACTTGCTCCAACTGATCTAGTCTGCCTTAGGTATTTATCACTGTTAGGTCCTCTTCACATCTGGCAGTAAAATGCGTCTCTGCATGTGTCTCGAATAACCACTTGTGATTGGATCTCATTTTCCCACTCCATATGCAAATAAAAATGTACACAATTTCCCATTGCAAAGTCAAAATATGTTGTTTTAAAGCTGCTATGCACTTTCCATGACTGAAATTAAAAGAAGGAATATAAAAAAATACAGACTGGGTCTATTCCTTGGCGTGTTCCGGCCAAGATGTTAGCTGCACTCTTTGGCCTAAATGGAAATCAGTCTGGGTGTTTTATATATACTCCATTTTGCCCGTTTGTTGTCACCTGTTGTGACTAGCATGCGAATAGGTACGTACACTGCTAAAGAATATGGCCATATGTGGCCAAGACCACTTTCCAAATGTGGTCTGAGTGATCTTAATGTGTCTTGGGTGCATTCACACTTGTACTTAGAGCTGTCCAGCACTATCGCCTCAGATGCATGTTAATACCAGGTGTGAAGAGACCTTAGAGTTTCATTGGAAGTTCTCAACTGCATAACAATATTGTAACTTTACAACAATAATAAATGTAGCCTTCACATGTTTTATGGATTGTAGAAATCAATTAGGTGTAAAGGTTCCGGAAATGGATTTTCATAGCGTACCACAACCAAAGGTTTCTTAATGAGGCAGAAAAAGTACCTCCAAGTTTCCAGGGTCATTTGCTGGTATGTAGGAAAAACAATGCAGAACCACTGGTTTAGTCCTGTAATGCCCACATTTAAACCTCTGAGCCATTATTTCAATGGACAGTGCCAAATATAGTATATACTGTATATATACTCATGGACTGCATGTCCTCTACTTTCAGACTGCACCACCAGAGACACAGACAGGCGTGTCTCACTCAGCCCTGGCTGGTCACCTCTCAGCTCTGTCACTGCCCCCCCCGGGAGGGAGGTGACGGTTAGGAGGAGAAGTATTCTCAGCCAGAGTTTAGCCTGGCCCGACTGATTATGTCGTTTCATATGTACCCCAAATGGAGCTCATAAAGTTGCCACTCTACAAAGGCTGGTCCCCTCTGGGTCATCTGATAGTACTGCGTACGTGTGTGAGTGTGTGTGTAAGCAGGTGGGGGATATGTATATGTACAGTAGATACAACTCTTGTTTGTGTGCGCCTACATGTTTGCTGATGTGTGTTTATGTGCGCACACGCACGTCTGCTCGTGCACACACTGGCCATAATCAGCTCCAGATGATTTTGAGTGTCTGCCAGTTTCCCAGAATAGCAGCGCTGGTTTCCTTGCAGCCCTCCAACTGGCCTTGGCAAATATTTTAGCAACTCCATGTTTACCTTCACACTCCTTCACTCTCACTCAGTCAGTTCGTCCCTCATTCCCTGCCCCTCTCTATCGAAAATAATCTGCTTTTTCATCATTCACCCCCACTGGTCAGAAGCACATAAGCCTAATAAATAAACAGCTCATAGATGGGACGAACTCTGCAGCATGCTGGCTGCACGTGGATGCCTGAGCGAGGCTCTCCTGCTCCGATAGTGATACATTTATTGTCGTCTTTCAAGAGGCGAGCAGCTGCATCATCTGCAGTGTTTATCTCTGAGTGTCTCACAAGAAGTATGAGGCAGCTCCAGACAGCAGAGCATTACCTCTCGATGTGATCAATGAGATGTTCTGCTGAAGCATGACCTGGCCTCCTGACAAGCACCCAAAATCTAAAAGCCAACAGAGAGAGATAGAGTCTTATTATAATATACACATGCACCTTGAAGATGGTGTTGATAAAGCTTTGTCGGGGTAATGCCTCACCTTGGAAACGCTAATCTGTTTTCACAATGTGTCTCAAAGTCCTTCTAATATATTCACCCTGCCGTCTGTAAACCAGTGGTTCCCAACTGGTGGGTTGCAGTCCAAAAGTGGCTCGCAGGTCCATTCTGATGGAGCCAAAGTGACTCACAGCCATGTCAAGTTTGTGAAAAACACACTCTTTATTTAAGTACAGTGAATTGGCCGCAAAGAGCTTTTATTTTTAAGTGCAATTTCCTGCTATAGTGTATGATATTTGTTTCATTTCTAAAAAACAGTAACTAGTTTATTATGTGGCCATTTTTAATAAGATTAGGGATAAAGAACTGCTTTTTAATTATCAGTGAAGGGGGGTGGCTGGGTATTCTTTTTGACCCTCCCCAAAGCTACAAATATTTTTCTTGTCTTTCTAGTCTTGCTCATTGATGCAGAGAAAACGCATGCAGCATTTTTACCCTCATGATGTGATTAAGGAACATCGGAAGTTAAAGACCCATTGATAATTTCTGGATTTACAGTTTCTAGCTGTGATAAATGGTGTCACTGGTCATTGTGGCAATTTTTATTTTGGTGGGTTCATGGGTTTGGAAGGCATGTTTTCATTAAAAATGATCAAATATGTTAGAAAGAAAAACAATCTCGAAAACTTTTTCGAGAAAAAAAATCCCAATGCCAAAAAAAAAAAAAGAATTAACAAAAATGTAAAAAAAAAAAAAAAAAAAAAAAAAAATCACCAAAACTTTTTAAAAATAACTAAAAGTTTTTAAAAATCACCAAAGGTTTTAAAAAATCACCAAAAATTTTAGGTCATGTAAGCCCTCAATGTCTTGAAATCCTAGAAACACCCCTGGTTTTGACTAAATGCACTTTATTCATGCAAATGTTATATGTTATACGATACTAAGTCCACTTGTTATCTACATTTTGTCAAATAAAATTGTATATGTGGTAATTTCTCTTATATGCCGACTGTGAACTAATGACTAAGGAGAAATGTGACCCAGCGGCTGCACCAGTTGGAAACCACTGCTCTAAACTACAGATGGAAGTCTGAGCTAGCTGTCCTGCTGGTGCCACCTGTCTGTTTTCTTGTTAAAGAACGCACATGTTAATCTTCACATTGTGTTTACTTAAAGCAAACAAGAAGCACACTAATGCTTTTTCTCTACCTCTTTTCGCAGTGCCGTCCATCCAAAGGAAGGAGGCGGGGCTACTGCTGGTGCGTAGACAAATACGGGCAGCCTCTGCCGGGCTACGACGGCAGGGAGCGGGGCGAGACACAGTGCTACAACCTGGAGAGCAAATGAGAGGGACGACGAGTGGACGGAGAGAGGAAGACAGAGAATACAAGGGGGGGCGGGGGAGAAAGAAGGAGAGAGAAAGCCTACTTTGCTCTTGCATGTAGTTTTATGTAAACATTTGAAGGGGCTCTGGACCTTTGATTTCAGGTCCCATTTTTGTCAGAGTTAGGGAGAGGGGAGGGGGAAGGGGTGGAGCACAGCCTCGGCGACTGGCCAAGCCTCCTGTCCATCACAGCTATCTGTCCTGTGCTTAGGGAACTTTTATCCTTTCTTTAAAAAAAAAACAACTAAGCTGAAAGCTAAGAGAAAATGGGAAGAGAGGGAGAATCCTACCATCTGCACTATTCTTTTAGAGAGAGAAAGGAGGGACTTTTCCACTCACTTTAAAGAGGACTCGATTGTGACTGTGACCCAAAAAACCGCACCACCACCATTTCTATTGTGTGTCTGTCTGTGAGTGTGTAGCCGCAAGTCTGTGTCTGTGTGTGTGTGTGTGTGTGTGTGTGTCTTAAGGTGTGAGCACCTGCATAACATACGTGTGCACAGCTGCATGTCTGTGCAAGATGGCGTGCGAGTGAGTGCTTTCCAAAAAGTGTTTATTTGTGTAAATACTGTATGTTACTAAGCTCGGTTTAGAGACCGCCCGTCCCCAGCCCCCTGCTCCATTAAACAATGCAGAAAATAAAAAAATGCTCTCTGGCTCAGGGTCCATTTTGAAGTGAAGGATTATGGGATGGCAGGGCTTTGACTTTTTATCAAGCAACAAGGGCCCTCCTTGCTGCCTCTGGCTTGTCCCTCGCCCCCGCTACTGGGAAGGGAATCGAGGCTGCCATGCAGTTACAGTGCCTTAAAACCAGATCTTTCCACGCCTACCCTCCCCTTCACCCCCTGTAGTCCTCGAATAAGGGAATACTTCACTAAAATGTATCTTCTGATTATCAAATACTCATCCCACGCAGCGTTGAAATGTGGCTCTGAAAGACTTGCTTATATATGTTGGACAGCAGCTGCAGTTTATTAGGATTAACAACAGCCACGGTGAATGTAAAGGGTGATCAAGCAAAAATGGCATTAAAACATAAAAAAAACTTCTGAAACCACCCCATGTGCAAAAAATGCAGGTGTAGAAAGTGTGAAGTAAAAGTTATGTTTTGTGCTATGTTTTGGAACATACTGAAGAAATGGGTCGACAAAGGACATAAAGATGAAAAATTGACAGCTATAAAAATAACAATTTAATCAATCTAGGAAATGTTGTATTACTTATCCAAGCATCTGCTATCACAGCTTCCATTCAACCAAAAGAAAGATGCAACTCATCGGTTTGTGCAAAATTACTTCAAATAACAGCTAACATGAACACATCAGGTTGAATAATGAAGCAAATGTGAAACAGGAATTTATTCGGCTATCCGGCAATCCAATTATGGCTAAAGGTGCAGCCACTTTGCATAAAGATGGACATCTTGCGCTTTTGGAGCAACAGTTTGCACTGTAACAATTAGGACAGTAGAGCTACATTATCAATTTCCCACCCTCTGCACCTCTCCGACCCCATCACGAGCAGCACCGTTGATCATTGGCACACATATTAGCACACACAGTTGTCAATCATGATGCCACACTCCCATTTTATAGCATCAAATTAGAACTCAAACAAACTTCAAGGTGATGTTTTTTTGACATCTACTTGAGTATTTAGTTTGGCCTATGTCCCATCCACTAACATGGGAGGGGGCGGGGTTTATGACCTGCAGCCAGCCACCAAGGGGCGATCGAGATGTTTTGGCATCCCTTTCAGAAAGCTGTCATGTTCATCTTTATGCAGAGTAATTTTGGAACAGCTTTAATTGTTGTTAGCATGGTTAGCTGTTAATGTTTGCAGTTGCAAATGACCAACAGCTCAAAGTTGCACATTTTGCCATGTTTTGGCAACACTGTAAAAAGAAACTATTTGTTTTAACCTTAAAAAGGTAGCTGCTGATATGAATGTGTGGAACATAACAATCATACAGATGGACAGTGGAGAGGTGGATTATGCTGCTGCAGTGGTTTGACAAGTTTCCATGGACATTTTGATACTTCTGTGTGACTACAGCTGCCATTCTCGGTGAAAGAGAGAGTTACAACTTTTTCAGAGCCACTTTTTAAGCTGACGGGGGAGTATTTCAAATTCAAAGGGTAGATTGTTGGTGGAGTATTATTATAAGGTGCTCACATGCCTCCCTGCTGTCTTCGGGATCAGTTTAGTGTTCTGTCTCTTTCCCACTACCTACTGTTCCTGTCCACATCCCTGTCCAAGTTCTGCTGTAGCTCTAACCTGCTCTCCTTTGTCCGCTTTCCCGTCCTTGTCCGTCATGCAGCTCCAGTGCTGAGGTCTTCCAGTCCTTCATGTCTGTGCCCCCTGTCTTAAAATTTGTCCTTGTCTGTGTGCCTGATCCCATGTCCAACCCACTAACCCGAGCTGTCAGTCCCCACCCCAGCACTCCGCCCCACCTCCGGTCCTCTTCCTGTCAGTGGTGCAACCTGGTGTAGGCTTGTTTGAACGGGGCGAGCCTGGTGTGACCGCCCGCCCTGCCGCAGGTGCCAGCTGCCCCTATGCTTCAAGCCCAAGCACAAGCACTTAAAGCACTTTAGCTGCG
Organism: Plectropomus leopardus; assembly: GCF_026936395.1. Classification (NCBI taxonomy): domain Eukaryota; kingdom Metazoa; phylum Chordata; class Actinopteri; order Perciformes; family Serranidae; genus Plectropomus; species Plectropomus leopardus. The sequence continues at coordinate 6,569,721 of NC_142180.1, forward strand.
CCGCTACTCGTCAATGCATGCAGTTAAAGACAATTGGACCTATCTGGATCTGCATACCTTTCCTTCGAGGTAATGTCAGATGAAACAGTGTGATACTGTAAGAAAACAATAATAAACCAGGGAGGAGGGGGAAAAAAAGAAACACGAAGCTACACCAGGACTTCTGACAGCAAACTTAGCGAACACCCCTCAGAAAATTTTCCATTCAATGCAACTATTTTCTTTTTTGTTGTTGTTGTTTTTGTTTCTTTGAAAAATGCTTGTATGATCGTATGCCAACAAATCTCCACAAGGTGGACACAGCACCAAATATGCATTCACACAAGTGGTAGGGGGTCTGAGGGAGGAGGCGGGGTACTCCCCGAGGAGCTTCCTGCCCGATGCTCTCCCACATCCTGTGTAAAGACTTGAAAAGTGGAGAGCGTGCCGACAAAGAATGCTTGCCCAGTAGCTTGGTAGCATGAAATCGGCTGTACACTTCCTTTAATAGAGAGCAGCAACTTACAACCAACCTGTTGGTGCTATATCCCATCTATTCAAAGACTTGATGTAAGGGGAGGAACATACATACAAATATGTTTAAGCTATTCCCTCCCTAATATTTGTAAGTGTGTCTTTTTATATTATTATTATTATTATTGTTATTATTATTATTATTATTATTATTATTATTATTATTATTATTATTATTATTAGTATTATTATTATTATTTCCTGGCCAGCTATGTGTCTGACTAGACATCATGTACAGTACTTAAAACTAAAAATTATTTATCTGAGAAAGAATTATAAGCTGATCCAAACTAGGTTTTCTTATGAACAATTCAGTGACTCACCGATTGCACAGCAAAGTCTATTTGATTCAGTGTATTTTGGGGAATATAATCACTAATGAATGTTTTATTTTGTAATGAACCGTTTCCTTCTGTTGCTCAGCAGGGTCATTTGTAAGCTCTGTGCCCAGCAGGCCAGTTTCAGCCTCGGGGCAAAAACAAAATTGTGTCAGTCAGGCACTCAGGTCTCTGGTCATGTTAGTTTACTGCTTCTTAAAGGGATAGTTTGGATTTTTTTAAGTGGGGTCTAATGGGGCATGTATTCATAGTCAATGTATAATCAACGTAGGTGTCAGTCGGCATGCGCCCAGTTTTGTAGGCCGTTAACAGCTTCAGTTCCCCATGTATGCTTCTGTCAAAGCCACCGGATTTGATTGAGAAAAAACGTAATTTTAGCTTGCTGAACACAGGGGCTGCTGGTGGACGGCTGCTTTGATCACTTCGTTATTTGGTGTTATTGTGTGACTTCGTTGAATCCCAATTAACCATCTTAAAGACAAGAGTCACACGATAACAAACTGATTAACTGATGGAGGCAGCGGTAGACCAGCAGCTAATGTGTTCAGTGATGTTAAATCACTGATTTTACTAATGGAAACTGGCTTAAAAAGAGCAATAAATGGCTTTGTTTTCCCACTGGGAATCACTTCCTGACAACTAGGTAAAGCAGGCATACACTTTAACTGATATTGATTATTTTAGTAGGGACTTTTGTTAATGTGGTTAAAATATGTTTTTTTGGACCTCTCCACAGCAGTACATTGCTCAGCTTCCCTGTCAGACTCCTGCCTGATTCTCCAAACTGAGGGCATGCCGACTGACATCTATTGTAATTTACTGACTGTGTACCCTATATAACCCCACTTAAAAAAAAATGAACTGTCCCTTTAAGGCCAGTGAACCTCTCACCTCTCAGTGAGTCACTTCTCTCCGTGCATACCCAGCCATCCCGCCTCAGTCTGTTAGTGCAGAGCCAGGGTCACACTAATGTAACGTCACTTTTGATTTTTTTTTTTTTTTTAATCTTTTTCCCTGCTGGTCATGTTAAGAATCTCTCTGTTCACGGGTAAATGTATTTTGTTTTTCTTTTCAAGTTTATCCTTCAAAGAGTTTTTTTTTTTGATTCAAGCTTTTCATGATACTAAACTAGAAATCACACAGCTATTATTTTCTCTGAGAAAGGAAATGATTTTGATTCAAAATATAATTTGTATTTAATGTCTTTTTTTAAATAAAAAGTGAACACATTTTAAGATACTGTCTCCGATGTTTTTCATACTTTTAACATCACTGGGAAGGAGCTGGCTTGTGTTGTCATCAGCAGCTAATAGGCCCCAGCTTCATTTTCTGCAGGCAATCAGAACACAAATTTGCTCCTGTTGAAGTCCTTGAATGCAATCAGGCTCCCCTCAGTCTTGGGATGTGTCAATAAGGATAAAGCAAAGGTTCAATTTGTAAAGAATAAAAATAAATCTGGTGGTGCCAGGCAGGCTGGCAGTGGGCACGAGAGGTTGAAGTGAATTCCTGTGCCCGACCAAAGCAAACAGAGAGCGGGTCAAAAGGCAGCGTGGAGCTGCATGTCCCCGCGAACCGCCCTAAAGTTAGACAAGGACCTCCACTTTAGATCACCGTGATAACACTGCACACAAACACGCCTAATATAGAAAATGTGGAGTGCATCCACACACAGGCTTTCATAATCAGATGAAGTTGTTATGATTCTTGTGTTTTGCCACCTATGGATGTTTGTGCTTGAGGTGAAAGAGAGGCCACGAGCACATAGCTGAGGTTAATGTTTTTATTAAATATATCACTTTTTTTCTTCTTACATTACATCTCAATTACAAAAGTGTACATACACACGTGTGAGCAGTTAGTCACTTTGGAATAGACTCACATAAACAATAATTCTCTCTCCAACAGCAGCATGTAGATAGAGCGGAGGCGTCACGCGTCATTGCGCGACTCGCTCTTTGTGGTCATGTGTTCTTGGTCAGAGAGAACAGCAACATGTAAAGTAAAATAGCAAGTCTTTTGTCTTTTTTTTGACGGATACAACAATACATGTGACAGTAGACACATAAATATCGGAGGTAGGTAAATGTAGAAATACCCGTCTGAGAGGCGCCTGTCATGCTATCTGCAGCCCCATGGAATCATGGGAAATGTTTTCTGAGTACTGTTTTAAGGATTCCCGACTGAGAGTTTTGCATTCACGGACAAGATCATGTGTAACATTAGGAAAAAAAAATAACAATAACAAAACAAAATTAACAATGGCAACAATGTGAAAATAAATCCTAAAAACAACATTTAGAAATACTTCTAAATGACATTTGGTCACTCAGTGCTTTTGTTCTTGCTTGGTTTGTCACAAACCAAACCTCCAGACAACTCCTTTAAGGGTAGAGCGAGCTCAACTCAGCAGTGGAGTTACTCAGGGCCAAGATACATATATACACTTTATACACCCATAAAAATAACAATATAATAACAATAAGGCAAAAACAAATTATATAAATACTCAAAAAATAATTACAAATAACAAATGAAATAAAGTTGAAATAAATAAGGCTGAAGAGTAATAGTAAATTCATCAATATTCAAATCTTTTTTCAGAAAAACAAAAATAGATTTTTTTTCTCTTTGGGACGGGTGTTTGAAGAGGAGGGAGGGAAGGGTTCAGGGTGGTTGCAATGACAGTGTACCTGAATTAAACACCACCATGGACATGATCAATAAATAAACAGCTATCAAAAAGGGGAAAAATCAGTGGCTTGCTTCTTCTTCTTATTTTTGTGAGATCTGCATCAGTGGTTGATCGCTTTAAGGGCACTCAGCATCTGCAGGCAGGTCGGTCGAACCTATAATTTTCTTGCCGTTCCAGGAGCTTACACACCAGCATCTACCCCTCTGTCCGTCCAGAGAGGATTCACACTGCAAGAGGGAACAGAAAGAGATTTTTTTATTATTATTTTAATGCTTTCATTTTTATTCCAGATGTCACATGTATGGACATGCAGCTGGGTGACATCACACACTCACTGCTACAATCAGTTTAAAGCTGTGGTTGACACAATCTTGGCTCACACACAGACACACACACACAAGTTGGTGAGATTCTTTCAGTGGAGTCATGAATACACACTGCTGAGAGACACCCACCTGTTTGGGTTTATAAAGCCCGTGTTTGTCACAGTTGGGGAGGTAGAATCTCGTTAATTTGTCTCCTAGTTTCTGCTGGGATTTGGCAATTTTGTCCAAGGCTCTCTGCAGCTCCACATGACAGGGCCCCTGCACAGAGGGTGACAGAAGAGTTAACTGCGCTCCATTCCAACACACAGAAATAATAATCAACATCACTTTTTTTTATCAGCAAGCACGTGGGCTGACATCAAAACTTGTAATAACAAGCGTCCCCATTCTCTCTCGCTCTCTCTACACCCTCTCCTCAAGTAGGACACGAGCTCCCCCTTGTGGTACACGCGTCCTCTTCCACTTAAACCTCCCCCAAAAACTTTTAGTAACATATTACACACTGGATTTCACAGATTCCACACAATGATGCTGGATCAGCGTTTGGGACTCACCTGTTCCACCAGTTTCTTGCGGATGGCGACGAGTTTAGCTTTCATGCTCTCCTGAGCGTCGGCTGCAGCCCGCGGGTCGTAGGGCTTAGTGTGGCCGGGGAGGTAGTGGCTGGAGCCGGGGTCCGAGACGATGGCTGTGTTCTCCATCTCAGCCTCTGGCTCTCCCTGATCTGGAGAAAGAAATGAATGAATATGAAGCAGAACTGCCTGGATGTGACTGTTTTAGAGCAGTCGTGTGTTTTTTTTTATTTAAAGAAAGAAAGATTTGCTGGAACACATGGGTAAATTTGGAGGTTTATAGGCCTACCTTGTGTCTGGGGTTCGGGGGTCGGCTCGGGCGCACTGCTCGCCGTGCACACCGCTTGTCCCCGGGTGAGGGAGTGCAGAGGCCGGGGGTCGCCGGGTCTCGGGGTGCACCTCAGTCCGGAGCCGCACGGTGCCGTGTAGATCCCGCACAGCTCATCAGCCTTCAGGGCGCAGGCGAGGCAGCATCCACAGCCGGGCTCCCGCAACACCTCGGCGCATCCGGGCGCCACCGCTGGACACTGGCTCAGCTTCTCCGGAGAACACTGCGCGCATCGGATCGGCTCCGGGCTCACCACCGGGGACCCCAGCGTTCCTGTGGCCAGCACGGAGCACACCGCTGCCACTACGACGTGCTTCAAATATAATCCATCCATGGCCAACATGGTGAGCTGGATATTAAATATAGGCTATAAAAATGTAGAGCAAGGTTTGATCAGCAGGCAGAAAAAGCCGGATTCCCACGGTTCTTGCTCAGTTGTGTCTTTCGTTTGATTTTGGGAAAATGTCTAACTGTGCGTTGCGCGCAGCCGTATTTATAGCCGGGTCCTCTGTGAGTGTTTGACGCATCGGCGTTATGAATGATTTCTGAAAAGAAGGTGTGATGATACGATGGGCTCTGATTGGCCGCCTATGGCCGGTCATCCAGCTCATTTGAATACAACAATCACGTCAATATTTATTTTGGAACAGGCAGTGCTTGCACGTATCGCCGACGAGTGACGACACCAGTGTTTGATGTTGCAGTCAAGGACCCCCCTTTTCTCACCCGGGTGCTACACTAAACTACTTTACCCCTCAGTGTCAGCTACAACACAGGCAGTGAGTTTCTGTTTGTCTCCACGAGTTGAGACGAGAACAAATCCACACAGCGTCACTGGACCTCGTTTAAATCGATTTCAGAGGTGAACCGGCTCCTTGTTTCCTGACACAAACAAGCGCCCCTATTTTGGAACAACGTTGTCTATTCATTGCCCTCCCTCCCCCCCGAACTTCTTACACAACTTTGTGGGAAAAGTAATAATGAGCGCAAATTACGCACGCCCACGCCGCGCGCAAAGAGCGTGGGCCCGCTGGGAGCAAACTGGCGGCTCTTAATTTGAAAAGAAGGAAGCATCCGTGCGTCGCAGAGGGATCATAAAAACAAACTTTCAGAAAGAGCTGCGCGAAAGAGGGTCACCGTTTACGCCAGTGAGTGCAGGGCTCGGGACTCTGTGGTATGTGATCCTTGTGTGTCCCTCGCGCGCGCACACTGAAGCCGGCTTTGGGCTCAATCCAGGAGACGTCCCGTTGTAATTACCCGTTTCCTGGGATAATAATAGCTCAGAGCTTTGAATGGGGGCTGCGCTGACATGGCCGCAGACACGTCCCTCTGCCTGGCCGCTCTCCGGGGGGTTTGATGGTCCCACGCTGGACTACATGCACGTTTTCGCGGCTTTCTGCAAAGCATTTGGTGTCCTGTCACTGCTGACCCCCATGTGGACATGTGATAATGTTCCCCTCATTTGTGACTCAAAAAGACTCCAAGAACTCTGATCCCAGTGTAGTAATATTCATATTTTTAATGCTTCCACTTCTCAGTTTTGACATTTTAATCAATGACCTGGACTTTTTTTTCTGATACAAGGGGCTGCACAGTGTCATCGGCCCCGCGCAATATCTTTATAGTGTTGCATCATCTGTCAATGGTGTTAACAGTCACTCTCACGTGATGCTCAGATTTGTATTCCTCAAAGCCCCGGGCTAAATAAAGCTTATAGTGTAATCTGATGTGGCGTCAGAGCGTTTTCCCACTGCCCCTCAAGGCACGCAGCCATCTTCACGTGTGTGTGAAAGTGTATTCCGTCCAATTACACAATTGTGCAGATTGTGCACGTTACTAACAGTGGTGGGAAGTAATTAAGTACATCTACTCAAATACAGCTACTTAATTACCTTGAGCATTCTCATTTTCTGCCATTTTCACCCCTTGAAACCTGAGCAAATTTGCTTGATTTCTTTCAAAAACATGGAAGGAGGGCAACAAGCAACTTTACAAGACATGGCCCAAAAATTAACAAGAAATTAGTAAAAAGTTACAGGAAAATTAGCATAAAATATGCAGAAAAATGTAAAAAAAAAAAAAAAATTCTCTGTAATATAATTTTATAGTTAGATTTTTCTTACATTTCACTTGTTTGACCGTATCTACTAATCCTCCCTTTTTAATTTCCACATTATTTCCTTGTTAATGTTTCCTTTTTTGTTTTGTTTTCTCGCTGTTTGCAGGACATTTCATGCCAAGTTGCTCTTTGTGTTTTTTTTCCTGTAATTGAAAAGAAATCTAACATATTGTCTCAGGTTTCAGGGTTTAAATGCTAGTAAAAGGTGCTTCAGTATCATTCAGAGGCAACTTGTGCTTCACATTTGCCTGGTACTTACTTGGAAGGTTCTGATTTTGATTGCAAAGATCTGATTAGTTTATACAATGATACATTATTAAATATTTGTTTATGAAAATTAATGCACTCCATCTCAACAAAAGACAACATTAAAATTTTTCGTACATGTTTATAATTCAATAACAATAATATTGAGTCATTTTGCATGATGATTAATTCAATTTGAAAGGCTAATTTAAGTATGTTTAGTTGTTGGAATAATTTACACACTGTTGGGCAGTTAAATCTGCATCAATGCATCGTGTTTTAAAAGGTCATCATGGCTTTTTTGTAAAATCTTGATTTAATTATGCTTTATTTCAATATTTCTTTAATCATCTTCCAGACTACTGTTTACTTCAGAGTCCACAGCACATTTTTATATTTTTAATATGAGTTAAAATATAGTAAATAACAGAAAATAAGTTTAAAAAAGAAACAAAAGGAAAAGGAGAAGGTATGGGTTGAAGAAGGTGAGGGCATTTTGGGATTAAGGGGGAGCAGATATCATGAGTAAAATGATAGAGAAAATAAAATATAATATCAGAATGAGACACTGGCACAGGAATTCAGACTTTCGACCCTGTAAGAGAGAGTAAGGAAGAGAGAAGGGTGAGACTGAGAGGAGAAAGAATTAGAGGAATGAGATAAACTGGTGTTTTGTTTTGTGAATGGCATTGAGTGAGCCCACTATCCTAAATAAGGTCCCACCCAAAATCCACAAGTCTCCTCAGCAGAGTGGACACATGCGGATTGACGGTTGTTGACTGGTGACTTTGGTAGTTTTCTTTGATATGGTTTTGCTCTGTTCAGCCTCTCTTAAGAGTTCATTCCAATGAAGAGCCTGAAAGATTATAGTAGAGTTTCTTCAGACACTGAGTAGAAATCAAGCTAACTCACTCAGGTTAACGACACATTTAAATGCAGCAAACGTATAGATGTGCAATAGCCTGTCATCAAAAAGGTGATAAAAATACATGTTTTACTGAAATAATCTAACCTTTAGATGAAATTGAATGTGCGTGGGCTTCTTGGGCTGCATTTCCTCACACATGACGTGGCTCTCAAGACATACCATCCAGCGCTGAATACAGCCTCCCAACATTTTACCTGAAACTTATAAGAATGTTCTTAAGTTAAATGTATGGGTTTTTAGTCAATTTTTGAAATGAATTGTGTTGATAGGCGTCATGCGCAGTACTGGTTAAGAAACCTTATTATTTTTAATTCATTCTGAATCCTCTGTCCATCTGTCTCTATAGTACCTGACACAAAAACTGGTGTAAGGCCATGTGACCACGCGAAGAGTCTGCTTGTAAAAACAGATATCTCCAGTTCTGCTATTTAAAAATACATGGTTGGATATATGACTACCTTGCCATAAATTTTAAGTTTGCACTGCTAAATTACCATCCAATGACCAGCATGCACTGAAGTCTTACTCTCACCTTAACTGTTGAAATATCATTCATAGACCATAAAAGGTTTACGCTGTCAAGACTAACAATATCCTTCAATTCCCTGACAAAATACATGTGCTCACACATTAAATTAGACATTAAATAAAATTAACTCTGTGTGTTGTCTGATAAAAAGGGAATCATCTTCGAAATTCTAGCTAGCTACTTGATCCTTCTGTCATGACATGCACATATTTAGATATTCAAACACACTGAACACATAACTGAAAACTGTACACTCATTTCTGAATTAAATAAAATTGCTACTCACCGAATAATTAGTAAGATGGAGATAGATGAAGAAAATAGTGGATCCAGCTTCACATGTGTAGTTTGGATGACATTGCTCCTCCCAAAATTAAAAAAAAATACTGCATGATACTGTTACTTTAGATACCTTAGACAATTGCTTCTCAGTAGTGCTGCATTTAGGAAGACGTTGCAGTCCTTATAAAAATGGTCATTGTGAAATATGGATAACAGAAAGGTTTGTTTGCTGCACATTCTTCTATTGGTGGCAAAAAAAGGAAAAAAAAGAAAAAAAAGAAAATGCTATCTTGGCTCAAACCTTGTGTAGTAACTTTTAACTGTTGCACTTTGTTAGGTGGTAGTTTGAATAATGAATACTTTTACTCTAGCAAATAAGTACAGCTCTCAGGTAAATGTGCAGAAAGCACACTTTTGAAGTATAAGTGTAAGTAGTGGTAGTGTAGTTGTGGAAATGCTCAAGTCAGGTAAAAGCACCTTAAGTTTGCCCTTAAGTACAGTACTTGAACAAATGCACTTACTTTCCACCATTGCACTGGGAACAGGTTTTTTTTAGGGCACTACTTATTAAGCACATTATGCTGATAACACTTTTGTGCTTTTACTTTTCATGGAGTATATTATCATTGTGTCATTACTTTTTTTACTCAGCAGAGAATTTGTTCACTTTTTCTACTACAGGTTACAAAAAGCAGTCAATAGATGCCTAAAGGGCTACTCTGTTTATTTAATCATATCAATTACAGATATGATGCAAAAGTGGAAGTTATTGGAAAAATTTTAGGAGATTAGGTTTGCTGTCTAGTGTTACATTGTGTTTTGAAAGTCCCATCATTTATTTTGGGGGTCATATTAAGTGTGCTATTGCCCACTAATATTAATCGATCAGCCCCATGTATTTCCCCTTCAGGGGGTTGGGGTTAATGTAAAATCATTTTATCTCACACTGTTTGACTGCATTATATATATATATATATATATATATATATATATATATATATATATATATATATATATTATGTCTTATCTTGTTCAAGCTCACCATTTAAGTTACATGATGCACACACTGAGTGAAATATTCAAATATACACGAGTTTATGGCTGTACCATTAAAGTGAAATATTTTGCATAATTTTTCACACATTCCACTAAACTTGCCACTAAAATGCAGAGTAAAGCGGTTAGGGTTCGAACAAAGTTTGGTGGCACAGGATGAGTGTAAAATGACTGAGCTGGAGTTGAAGGGTTTTATTTAGTCCATTCTATAAATAATGCACATGATGGCTGCACATGTGCAGCCAATGGAGCATGTCCCTACAGGATGTCCAAATGTTTGTTCTTTCCCACTCTCACTGAACAGGAAGTCCTTGCATGCATAACTAAACAGCCCCATGCTCATCCTGAAAACACTAGTTAGCAGGAGGAAGAGGAACTTGTATTACAATTAGGTAATATAACAAATAATGACATAATACCCTGACAGTGGTAGGGGAAGTGTTTAGATACTTTCCTTTAAAAGTAAAAGTAGAAAAATAACAGTGTAAAAATATTACAAGGTACAGTCTGCCAAAGACTGCATTCAAAATATTAGTAAAAGTTTAGAAGTATAATTGGCAAAAAAACCCATAAATATTTCAAAATAAAAGAACTCAGCAGGGATTAAGTACGTAATTTTTCAAAAATCTTAATGAGCAAACAGCTTTAGCCGTCAGAAAAATTAGTAAAATGTATTTTTCCTCTTAAAATCTTGTGAAGTAGAAGTATTACATAGCCATAAAATGAAAATACTCAATTAAAGTACAATCACCTTTAAATCTACTTTAATTGTGCTTCTCACCTGCACGCTGCAGGGTGCTAGTCTGCAGACTTTTACATCATAGTGAAGTGTATATTGTGGTTGGCAACTGTCTACTTTTACTTCACCAGAACTTTGAATGCACTGCACTGGAGGCTGGAGCCAATCCCAGCTGTCAAGGCAGGCATCTCTCCAGCCAAAATCTCCAACAATCGCCACCAAAACAATCTAGATTGATAAATAGCACAACAGGTAAGACTGTCCCTTTAAGAAAAGAATCATAACACTAGTTCCACCACTGCTAATTCATCTACTAAAATCATAGACTGTCAGTGAAGGGTTTAAAGTTTACATTTCACAGTCACCCACTGCAAGTTTCCTGATGTAAATGCAGCATAACATGTGCTGCATTGACTCAGTCTGTCCTCAGATGAACTGTGATTTAAGGATGCACTCTGTGTCCCTGTGAGGGCATGTGGACTCCGTGGCCGCTGGGAGCTGAAATGTGGATTTGGCACTGCGTGGCAGGACATGTATTCTCATTTCACCCCAAATGTTCAGCTCTACTTTTTATGAGCTACTCTCCTTAACTCTAAAAATCTTAAAAATAGGCCTCCACTCCTGTGAAAAGCCTGTCTGTATATTATGATATGGCCTCATATGGCTGACTGAGTGCTTATGAAAAGCACAGCATGGGATCGTCTCTGTGCGTAATTAGCAGGTTGATGTAAACACGGGGAGACATGAGGGATTAAAACGTGAAGTGTTCTCCTAGAGGAGCCACATGTGGTAGCTGACAGCTTTTTGTTTTTTTATGCTGTCAGATCAGAGAGTGGTCAGACAGAACAGAGTTATCTCAGGTCAGGGACAGACCTACTTTTTCAAAAACAAATGTACACAGCGGGATCCATCAGAGCCCCAAGATCCCGACAGGAAAACCACAAAGCTCTTGTATATGGCTGCTGCCGGGTTTGTGTTTGAGAGAGTGAAGATAAGGGAGGTTTGTAGGGTGGGTGGGGGAAGGAGTGGGGGTGGGTCCATCTCTCTCAGATGTCACATGATGGACATCAAACGGCGCTTGGCATTGAACGTCCCAAGACTGGAATGTTTACCTTTGACAAGAGCACCGGGAAAAACAGTCTTGTTGTCTCAGGAGCTGCTCACGCCCACACACTCACACAATCACACACACATGCGCACGCACACGCATGCACACACACGCACACACACGCACACACACACACACACACACACACACACACACACACACACACACACACACACACACACACACACCCTCCAGGTCCCAGTTATGGTGATTTAAACCTTGCCCTTTGGTGGGCGTCAGAAGGGGGGTATCTACAACAGATGAGCTCAGAAAAACAGAGTTGTTTGAAATCACACCCACAGAAAGAATGCACACCTGTGTGAGTAATACACAGGCCGACACCCAGAGGCAATCTGAGGTTAACATATACATAAGGAGATGTTCAACTTATAGTATTACACCTTGAGCCAGGTGTAATGCTAGAGAGGTTATTAAACAAGATGCCGGTAGCAGAGGCAACAGAAGGAGAGGAGGACATAAACGCAGATAATCACACAAGACAGGAACCATTCAGAGACTAAAGTGAGCATATGGAAGCTCACAGGCAAGCAGGTACAGGTTCCAGGGTCAACGTGTCAGGTTCAGGTTCAGGTACAGGAACTTGTTGCCAGTGGCGCACTCAGGCTGTCTGAGGAGCAGGGGTGAAAAAAATCAAAGGGGCACCAGCTGCATGTGGTGGGAAGCCTGCATGCAGAAAGTTTTCTATGGCACTGCATCATGTTTTCTCAAATTTGAAGGGCACTTTATCATGTTTTATCTGCCATCCAAGAGGACACCTTTCTTTTTACCATGCGGGCACCAGTCACCCACAATGCCCTAACCTCACCTAACCTTACCCCTACCCTCCGAGTCCAACAGTGTACGTGCCAGGGTTAAAGATGCAGGTTGCAGATTCGTGTGGCATGAAAGCAAAAGCATGTAATAACAATGAGAATCTGAGTGGGGGAAATAGGTTGGTATATGTACTCACGGGCTAAACAAGAGAAATGGAGACCAGGTGAGCAGGTGAAAGATCAGTTGATGGGAATGGCACGTAAGGGGGTTATTTCAGGTCAGGGAGTGGCTGGTTGTGTGTGTCAGGTGATTGGAACAGGTGGGAAAGTGTGAGGGACAGGTAGAGAATAGCAGTGAAGGAGCCCGGGGAGGTGGGAGTGTGGCTGGAAGAAGGGAAAGCTTTTTTAAGCACAGATGGGAGTGCCTCATTTATGTCATACTTTAAAGTAGTGGTTCCCAACTGGTCCAGCCACTGGGTCCAGATTTCTTCTTAGTCATTAGTTCAAGGTTCACCCATAAGAGAAACTACCACATAATCAATTTTATTTTCTCAAAAAACTTTCTTAAAAAAAACCTTTGCAACTTTATGGCAATGATTTTTTCCTTTGAAAGTTTTTGGTGATTTTTCCTCTTTTTTCCATTATTTTATTAAAATGTTTTGGCGATTTTTATTAATTTTATCTTTTTTTAATATTTGTTGATTTTGGTGACTAAAATGACACCATTTATCACAGCCAGAAACTGTAAAACAGAAAATATCATTGGATTTTCAAATTTCCGACATTCCTTGAACACATCATGTCAGATGAACATCAACCCCTTAGGCCTCTTCTTATTTTTGAAAAGAAAAAAAACAAGCCACATAATACCACAGGGCAATAAAAAAGTTACTATTCTTAAAAAAAACATTTCAATTCCACATATAATTGCTGAGTTTTCAACTGAAATTGCTAACTTTAGACAACAGCACTAGCACTGATGACACATTGTAATTCCTGCGACACAAAATTTCTCTAAGTTGTCGTTCTTAACAGGACAGATGCTTTTTATGGGGCCACAGTTTGATGCAGCAGCCAGGATGTGTATTAAGTTTAAGCTATTGATAGTGAAAGTATTAATATGGATCATGGAAGACTAAAACATAATGTATGCATGTCATGTCACATTGACAGGCCACATTCAGTTTCTGCAGGCTATAACTATAACTATGTTATACAGTAGTGAGTCGTCAGGTCAGCAGTTATTAGAGCTCTAAATGTGGGACTTGGACTTCAGTCAGACTTCTGTGATACTTTACTTATATAAGATTTGTTGCCCAGCAGCCTGTTGCCCCAGCTGTCTGTAGGTTATCTCTCAAGTTAGGGTGCAAAGTCAACACTAAATGATATGCTGACACTATTTAGTTTGAAACTAAAGCTGTGTGGACGTTTGGTTGTGCTATGGAGACGTAAGGTTCATCTCAGTTACTCTCGCCAAACTAACCAAAGTATCGTTGCAGCAAATGACATTGCCACTTTCTGTGGTCAATCAGTGAAAAGCACTATTCTTGATGTGGTGTTTGTTGGTGGGCTATGTTGAAACATTGTCCCAGTCTGTCAGCGCATTTTACATCATGGCTAACAAAATTAACTCAGAGCACTGTTCCTATTCGTTATATGTTGTAATTCAAAGGTAAGTTGAATTATTTTTTGCATCTCTGCTCGGCGAGATCAGAATCAAGAGTGCATATCAACACCATCATAAATATCAACAGGATGCGGTCTGTCATGCAGAATGCACTGCCAGGGTAAATGAGGAAGAAAGTGGTCGTCATCATCATAATCATTATCATACAAAAAACTCTCTCCAAACCATGTAGTCATTACGCAAGTATGATTTTGCATCTAGTAGGGGGTAGGTGTAAATTCTCAGTTGTATCTTAGCCTTATATCGGAACTAACTCACATGATGCAACCGTATGAATCACCCCCTACATTATAACTTCGGCTACATTTGAACTTTTGCACAGCTAGTGCAACAGGCTGCTAAAGAACTGATTTTTCCTCAGACGCAAGAGCTCAATCATTACAGAGCTAAGCCCACACATCTACAACATATGGTCATTGTAAAGGAAAATGTTCATATTTTTATTTCAAATTTATTTCAAGGGTTACCCATGTAGTTTTTGACCACTAGCAGCATCAGCCCCTGTGCCAGGGCTTATCTGTAAAGAGAGCATGTGATTTAGTTGGGGGGGTAGTCACAAAATTATCACAACAGATACACATTTAAACCTAACAGCAGCAACAGGTGCATTTGTTGCTAGAACCAGGCGCACAGTTGTGCGTTGCAAATACCATCTGAGCATGACCAATAATCAACAACACAGAGTAAAGACTAACGCTGCACATAAATATGCACAATCCAACACAATAGCATGACCAGTAGCGCTGCATAAAAGGGCAGAAATAGGCACAAATAAATAACAGCTGAACAGCATGACCAGTAACACTGCGTGAAGTTGCATAATTAAACAGCAGCATGGCCCAAACCATTACGTAACGGCAAACGCACCAAAAACCACCACAACAAAAGTTTTGTTTAGGCCCCACACTTGCCCAACCAGCTGACCATGGGCAAAAAATGCACAATACAGAGAAACAACACTATAATCTACAGCAGTGAACAGCAGACATGAGACAAACACGAAAACAGTTGCACCAACCCTCCGAGTCAGTGCTGCTCCGCTCTTTATTTATGCAAGGACATAATAATATATTTTTTTTAGTTTACATAACTGCTCCAGTCTCCACCTGTTTGAAGACTTGCACATCAGCTGGGCAGGCAGAGACGTCAAATGGCCCAGTCAGGCGTGCCCTTTATGCTGGGCCTACACAGCATTATGGCGTTTGTATCATGCACACACATAAAGATGCACTCTTTATATCTCGCAGTTTCCAGTCCAGCCACTAGAGGAAAATCTTAGCATATAACATTTCTGCTAACCCTTGATACAATGCATGTGCACATTTCATATGAATCATGTCAACATCTCTAAAGCTATACAGTATATGATGTTTTTCTTTAGGAGGTGGAGGGTATTGAGCATTGCATGACACCTATGGTGACACCTGCCAAGCTGCAGACCACTGTTCAAGACATACAAATAATGAAACTCGTTGATTTTTTTAGTGAGTCATCGCAACATTTTCAGAGGCTTTTAGCATCAACAAAGTGGGTGTTTATCCAGCTGAGATAGTGCCACAAAAAGAGTCTGTTTTTTTTTTTATCAAGACGTCACTGCTTTTCCAGTTGGAATTTGTCCACCAAAACTGGGTATTTTATGCTAAACCATGATCTTTTCTAACTTTGAAGTGATTTTTGTGCCTAAACCTAACCACATTAACCACAACGTTCTTTTTATTTATTTTACCTATTTTATCTATTTTTTATTTATTTTATGTCCTTTTATTTGTGGTTGCATCTTAAGGTTTATAACCGTGTAAAAGCTTGTAATGGGACAGGTAGATTGTTTGGGAAGGGAAAACAAGGCTTTTTCTGGACTTGGCCCAAAAGTGTTTCAGGATTTAATTTACATGAAACAACTTTAAATATGAATATTTAAAGCTGATGTAATGGTGCTGATGGGAACTCTGGTCTTTGTGAGTGAGCCAGTGTCGTCTCCGGTCCCAGGACACGTCGGTGCTGTGGTCTGGCTAAACAGTGTCCTCTCCCAGGGCTGAGAATCAGCAGCCAGGAATGTGATGTGAGTGGGCACAATGACGCTAATCCCCAGCAAAGTTGTTCTTTTTCTTCTCCTCTCCTTCTCACAAGATTTCCTTAATCGGATAATCCATGTCTTATTAAACAGGCAACGCAGATCATAGATTGAGGTCTGGGAGAAAAACACTGAAACAGAGCCGGGGTCATTGATGGCAGAGGAGTCCCGGGACACTTTCACTGCTTTAATATGGTGAATGGGGAGATGGATTTATACGTTCGACCCCAGCATCTTGGCATGTTGTAAGATGGTTCGCATTTGTGTGTGTGCCTGTTTGTTTTGGTGTGTTTTCAAACAAGTGTATATGTTTGTGAGCTTGTGATTGTACACTTGTGTGTGGGAAACCCAGGAAATCTAGGCTCCCATGAGCCAGCATCCATTGTGTTTAGTTTCCTCCTCTCTCTCTCTCTCTCTCTCTCTCTCTCTGTCTGAGTGTGTGTGTGTGTGTGTGTGTGCGCGCGTGTGCGTTTAACTGCAGTGCGTCCCTCTCGTCGTGGCTCTAATGAGAAGTAGGAGGAAGTCCGAGCCAGAGGATTGCACTTGGCAAAGTTAACTGGAAACAATCTCATGAATGGGTCAGGAGAGCTGTGCTGGTAGGATTTAACATTATTATGTCCCCATGCAAGAAAATGCAGTTTTCCATCCAGACCCACTGTTACTTTACTCTCCCTCCTTTTCCTTCCATCTGATCTGTGTCTGAAGATCCGTTCTGCGTTCACAATAGAACAGCCTGTCCAGAACATCCACATCAGAGAGATCTCTGCAGTAAATAAAGCCTGAGAGATCATATACAGCGAGGAAGAGCTACAGTCGCCACTCTTTGTTATGTTGACTGGATTGACTCACTTTGGCTCCGCTTCACTTCACTTTCAACATTGTCCCCATGAGGAACAGATAATTGTGCAGCATGGAATTACAGTACAGTACATGCAGGAGCAGCGTGTTTTTGTACTGACGAGAACCGTTTTCACAGATCATAACAAACACATAATGAGCTTCAGATGAATGTTTAAACCACCATAGAGGTAAAAAATTATGTCCTACAGTTCAGTCAGTTCATGCAAATAACAAAAAGACTTATTTTCCCTCACATGTAATGTATGGCAGCCTGTTTTCTATTCCACCTCGTCATATCCAACAGCTTGGTCGGTGGTCTTATGGCTTAACCCTTTGAAACACACGCTTTCACTTTCCTTGTGTTGCTTTCAGACACTTTTTACAAGTATTTAATTCTTTGAACCCTGAGGTGCGATTTCTTACAAAAACATGGGAAAAAGGCAACTTGATAATAAATAAAAAAGAGGAGGATTTGCAAAATTATTTTTTAAAAAGCCATGGAAAACTGTTAAGAAAAAAAGAAAAAATCTTGGGAAAATCTATATGTATAATTATAATAATTACATATTCAAATTTTTTTAAAAACAAATATATGTTTAAAAAGGGCATATCTGTGTTGTGTCTTTGTTTTCTCTTTCTTTTTTTAACTTTTTTTTTCAGGTAATTTTCTTGGTTTTTTTTTACTTTTTTCTTGCAAATTTTTGGGTCATTTCATTTTTAGTGCTCATTGCCTTTTTCCCATATTTTTGAAAGAAATTAAGCCAATTTGGTCAGTGTTCAAAGGGTTAAAATAAGATGCTGTTCTTAAAGAGAGCAAAAGAAGAAGGCAGTTGGCAGTGCCAGCACGTCCATATAGGCGAAGTGGGTAGTTGCCTGCAGCAGCACTTTGGCAAGGGCAGCGAAATGTTGTGCCAACATGAGTAAAATCACACAGTATTCAACAGCAGTAACTGCAAGCTCCTAACTAGGCTAGGCTGCGCTTTCTGTAAGCACAATTAATTGCTGAAACATGGGTCAACCCCACCACCCTCCCCCAGCTCTCACAAGACAATGGCAGAATGACCTACTGACACCAACAGTGGGTCTGCATACCATTTGATATGCATCGTAGCAGGCAGATCTGCCATATCTACTGCTAAATTTGACCAGCAAGAGCAGGGTTTACATCACCACAACCACATGTTCAATACAAACACAAACAAATAAAGGGGGAAGGATAAAACCCCAAACTGCTGAATTTCATTCAGGCTTAAATAACATCATATTGTGAACATTACAGTCTGTGAAGGCAATTATTTGGCAACTAGGCAAGTTACCATGGCTTTTGTGGACCACTATTGTTGTTTGTTTTGTCAGCTGACAATTACATTGTCGCTGCCTCTAGCTGACAGATTGCTCTCAGTTTAAACATCTTTCCTGGCCCTTGCCATTACGTGTTGAATGGTGCATCGGCACATTGAAATGGAGGGTAACCTCTGTCTTAAAAAAAAAAACAGTATGCATAAATGCAAGGATAAGGGGGCAGGTAATATTATTGACTGAAAGTTTTCTGTGTGTTATTATAGTCTAATGTTAACAAACGGAGAGTCTGAAAAGGCCCTGGCTCATTTATTTAGCAAGCAAGGATGTTATGTTTGCCTCTGTTGTAAACCTTTTTTGGGGGGAAGTGAGGGAAAGTATGCTCTTACAAGAGACAGTGCTGAAGACTGGAAAATATGTCAAGCATCATTGGTGCCCATGAAAAATCAGCTGAGCATATAAAAAGTATTCATAAATGGAGAGAGATGGACATAAGTTTGGCCTCGTAAAACTCTGTGTACACCTCTGAAGGGTAAGATTTATTTGCTCTCTAGTTGCAGTCCATTAGTCATATGTGTTTGACACACAATTGCACACAGCTGGTATTATTTAGTTTGAAGAGCTAAAATTGTATTATTTTGTATTATTTTGAAAAATAGCTATGAGCTGTCATCACTCTGCTGCACAGGATTCCAAACCAGGTAACCGAACAAATTCTCATAATAACTTCAATATGAGAACTTGTTCGGTTCATTATTTGTTAATGGATTTGCAAAATCCCTGTATGAGGAGTCATGCATACTTTGATATTGTTGAGACTTCAAGCACATGATCATCGCACTGACCATTTGCCATACTGGCATTTGTTGCTAGTGTTGTTTGCTTTATGTGTATAGCATATTGGTCTTTGTGTGTTGTTGCTGTTGTGGTACATTGCAAAAGAGCTTGCTCCAGCCCTGGCAGGTGGCACTGCAAAAGGACTGACTAAGTCTGTTTAGTGAGGAGAATGGGTTGGATGGATGATTATTTTGTAGACAAAATAATACAAAACAAAATCTGACAACAGTTTAAACAATAATAAAATCAGACAATATCAAGACTTCTAAAAAATAAACAAAAAGCCAACGAAAACACTTAAAAAAGGAGTCATTTACCATATTATTTGGCTCAGTCTTAGATTCTGCCAGAGTTATTAGATTAATCAATTTCAATTCTTTTCACAGACTGTTGTAACTGCTCTACAGGGACAGACCACATGTGTGCATCTTGTGCTTGATGATGACTAACTATAAGATGAACTCTGTGATATCATTTTGTACGGACATGATGGAATTTTGCACAAATAGCTTTATGATTAAAGAAAATATATACCAACAACTTCAATGACTTATGGACAGAAATCGCCAGCTGAGTCTGGCATACAAATCACAGTTGCGAGCAACACATTTCAATAAATATGTGGGTCAGGGGTGGGGACTCAAATCACCTGACCTGACCTGACCAAATTTGGTAACTTTAGACTCAACTTTACAAAATCAAAAAAGCTTACAACTCAACTTGGACTTAAACATCGACGACTTGTGACTTCACTTAAGCCTTCTGACTTGAAAATACGTAACACCAATAAAACCAATAAAACAATAAAAGTGTGCCACAAATCAATCCATTTTACTGAGTCAACTACGATAAATGCTTTTCATGCTCAGCAAGTCAAAACTTAATTTCCATATTTACGCTGACTGAACCAATAATATGTGGGTCAAAAAATTACAGAGGAAGACGCAACAACTTCCAACAAATGCGTTTAAACAAACAAATTTTGATGCATTCATGATTTATGTAAATTTAATATAATATGAATCTGTTGTTAAAATGTCATTATATTTGGTGACAAGCTCGATATGACTTGTTTCGGTCTTGAAATTTAAACTTTAGGACTTGGGACTTGACCCCGGACTTGCCTGTCTTGACTTTGGACTTGAGTGCAAAGGCAAACAATGAATGGTCCCACCTCTGCTGTGAGTACAATGTGCTGATTTTTAACCAAAACTAGCAAATATGGACTTTTTAGTGTTATTATACACCAGTGGACAGCTTCATTGCACTTGTCACGTCAATATGTTACGCAGAACGGTGGCGTCAGTTGAGAATTCGTCCTGACAGAACATGTCGCGTCTGCATGATAAACCACTGGACGGTAGCGGCATCCTCGAACATTAACAGCAGACGCAGAAGGATACCTAGAGCATAATAGAATAGCAGACGTCCACTGCAAAGCAGCAATATGTGATGGCCTTGGATGAGAACGTGATGAGCCTTTAGCCTTTTAGTTTTAAAAGAGAAACATGACTTCTATCTCAGTTTCTTCACAAATGTCTGCAAGACGGAGGTGAGTAATATTTTCATATGTGCTCCTTGGAGCATTGAAATCTTGTTGAAATGAGATGGCATGTCATTTTTCAATACTTTGAGTGCATTCCATTTTATTAGGATGAAGAATGATAACTAAAAAAAATGGATAAGTAAACTTAGATGCGAAGAGGAAAAATATGTATTTATGTAACTGTTGCAATGGGACGCCCTGTGTCTGTCTGCAAATGTCAGTCTGTAGGCCAAAGTATTGCTATCCCGATCTGTTTTTCACGGGTTTATCAGTTTACCTCAGGTCACCTTGATCTGGTCTGTTTCGAGGGTTATTATGACATTTTCTGCATGTTTTAAGGTGTTTTCTCTCAGCACGTCACATTCCATCTGCGTGGATGTTCAGAAGAGACCAAACACACAGGAGCCAGTGCAGGAGGTTAGTAAGGGTCACTGCTGTTCTTACACAACACAGAGTTCATTGACCACGTGTGTATCTGTGTTAATGTGCTTGCAGGGAAAACATAGCGTACAAGACGGAGAATAACACTCTCGCGCTGGGGAAATCCATGATGAGAAACAATCTTGGGGGAGGATGTTTTTTTTCTCAACTAATCAGAAAAGAGTTTGTGTTTTTGGCTTTTGATGAAGACCTCTAGGAACATTTTGTTTCTTGCTTTTGCAGAAACTCTGTTTTGACCCAAAATTTCCTGGAAGAACATTTTTAGGTCTGTACACTGAAAGCATATGAGCCCTTAATTCCTACATATGGATTTCATCAAATCTTAAATGCAGTCCATCAAGATGAATCATGTGCTTAAACTCTAAACTGTGCTCTGTGCTTGACAGCAATGGCCTTGGGAGACAAAAAGTGGAGCAAATAGTCTGTACTTTTGAACTTGCTGCTGGTGTTGGACTCCTGAGTAGTGTTCTTCAGCCTTTTGTAACCCATGAAAATCTCCAAGATTTCAGGACAAATAGTAAAAATCTTGGCTATAATGTTGTTTGTTTCTCTAAGACTGATCAACTTAGTATATTACATCTCATGAGGCTATACTGATTTCCTGTTTACATAGTTGATTGCTTTTATCGGACGGTGACACACATTACAAAAGTCTAACTAGCAAAGACATTACTGAGGTGTAGAGGGTGATGTCGAACCCTGATTTAGTAAATCACTAGTCTGAAACTGAGAATTACTACAGACATAACCCAGTGATGTGGGTCTTCTTGACAGGGGTCGACAGATTATCAGCCTTAAATTATCAGGGCCAATGTTTGGCATTTTGCCAATAATCAGTATCCTTTTTTACTGTAATGACTGCCAATAAAATTAGTTAATTAAAAAGTGCAAAGAAAGTGTCAGCATGAGGGTATCTTTTACTCTACTACATACATCAGGGAGCTGTTTTTATTTATTCATTTTTTAATTAAATTTTCACTTGACTTTATAGAAAAAAAGTTGTTGGGAACTTGTTGTATATGATGTTGAAAGTTTTAGTTTTGATTAAACTTTTGTTAAAGGCAATTAAAAAAAGTTTTTGGTTGAAGTTTATTATATTACAAATTCTAGATTTATACAGAAAGATTTTCATTTTTATTGCCAATGCATATTGGTTCAAAATATTGGTTATCAGTTTTATTAACTACTAATAACTGGTATCGGCTGGCCCTGAAAAACCAATATTGATCGACCCCTATTTCTTGATGAATTAAAGAGCTGTTAAGACAAAACAAGTATCAATCTCAAGGAGGATAAAACTACCAGCCAACCTCTCAACATATCCATATACAACCATTCAATAACTCAATGTTAACTTTTAGTTTCACACAGGACACATACAGCGGTCTACTAGTTGACCCATCCATCCACCTTCCTACATCTTTGTAGCTCTTTATACTACATACTTTCACTTGACTTCCATCTTTGCTTGCGTCATATGATGTCACATGATTAAAGCCTCCTGACTCACAATTACACGAGTGACATTCAAATTATTTTGCATTGCCTTTTGTAGATATGAGTATGAACAGTACATGAAAACAGCCTAAACTACTCCACCCACATCATTTTCAGTTAATGGCCTATCACTTAACTTCTTTTTACTGATATGGACCGAAGACTCTGAAAAAAAGTTGATAATAATAATAACCCCTTTATAAATCTTGTCTGTTTTGAAAATGCTACCAAAAAGCCACCAAAAAATATACTTTTCAGTGGCATGCTTGTCCTTTCATTGTCTTTCCTATTTTATTAATGATCTCTAAATCCAACAGATTTATCTTGAGACCCTTACAAGGATGTTGACCCCTGTTTTGGAACCACTGATCCAGAAGACCGGGGTATCTGTATTTTCATGGCGAGAACATTTGTTCTCAGGTCCATGCTGCAGGCGTAACAAGTTTGATGTTGAGTTGCAAGTTCACCTCTTGTTTGATGTCACTCACACACAAAAATGCGCTCACTTAATCATGGATACAGGGACGTACAACCATGCACGCAACTTAAAAAACGAACATCTACAAAGTTATACACACAAACACTTCTGCAGTGGGGTTGTGTTTTCCCTCCCACGCTCCAGTGTCCAGATTCCAGCAGGGTTTACAGTAAGGGATGTTATGACACATGGGGTCATTGGGTAAACAGTGTGAGGGAGGGACGGGGGCAGTGAAACTATCGTTAACTGCAGAGTGCCCCGCGCGGCTGCATCATTCCCCCCATCTCCCCTCAGCAGCTCCTGACTCAGGCTGCTGATGGACGGCCAGTCTGCCGCACCACAGCTGTAAAAAAGCCCATTTCCGCTCGCTTATCTCAGAGTGTGTGAGTGTTTACGTTGGCACTTCAGAGCTGATATATGTGATGATATCAGAGAGTCCAGTAGGTGGTAAACACACATACACACAAACACAAAAACATGCATTGGCCTTAAATTTCTGGGGTTATCAACATAAACCGGAGTATTGACATCTTCCGTAGTGATCGCACACTATCAGCATGAATCACAAAGCTAATAGAAGAAGAAGGAGGGCGGCCGACTGGTTGATCATTTACTTGCTGAAAAACACAACCTGGATGGCTTCGTGTCAGGGCATGAATCTTGTTGTGTTGCCATGACAACCTGTCACTCAGGATGCTCCACATGCCACAGTACTTTCCAGCTGCTTTACTACACACACACACACATACACACACACACTGGTGGCAAACACACATTTTCACATCACTGATGAATGTTTGGAAGTCGGTTCTTCCTGTGACAGGACTTGAAACATCCCTTCGTACTCAGCTCCACACACAAACAGTCACAATCATAAGGCCCTGCCTTTGTTTTGCTTTCTTTTTCCTTTTAGACCCCTGTTGGTTTGTTAGATTCCTCTGCTGGTGGGTGAAGAGGAGGGTGGCTGAGTAGAGAAACAGAAATATAGCCCACTGAGGTCCTGACACCCTTCTCAGACTCACTCCTTCAGTGTCCTACACAGAAAGACTGTCCTTAACAGAAAAATGAAACAACTGTTGGTTTTATAGAAGAGAGTGCAGCTTGCAGTCACTGTCTGTTCCCTTACAGCAACATGTTTTAATTGTCTAGGCTTAAGGCAATAGCTCAATCCATACAGACTTAGCTTTGAAACCAGACAGTAGCCAGTTCAAGTCTTCATCCATGGAACGTGGACTGGTAGCTGGTGAGGTGCCAGTTCACCTACTGGGCACTGCCGAGGTGCCCTTTTCGGGCCTGTGTCTGTGACATGACAGCAGAGTGAAAAAACTGAATTTCCCCTAGGGGGATAAATAAAATACGTTTTCTTAACCTGACTTTGAAACCTGCATGACTACACACACCTTTACAAGTATTTAAAGCTTTGAATCCTGAGCACATTGGCTTGGGTTTTTTTGTTTTGTTTTATTAAACAGGAAAAAAGACAATAAGCAACTTGCCAAGTGTTCTGCAAACTGCAAGAAAGCAGTAGATCCAGGAAATCATTTTTAAAAACTAGCGAAAAATCCCACAAAAACTAAATTTATACTTATTTTGATTATATTTTCAAAAATATTTTACAGAAGTATTATTTAACGTCATTTCTTTGTGTTTTGTTTTTACTTTTTTCTTTGTGGTTGTTGTTATTATTATTATTTTTGTTTTGATTCATTTCTATTGGAGTTGCTCATTGCCTACATCCCATGTTTTTAAAGAAATAAATCCAAATCGCCCAGGTTTCAAACGCTTAACAGATGAGAGATTTTTGGAAGGTGACAGAAGTGTGGACTTGAGTCACATGACTTGAACTCGAGTCAGATTCGAGTCAAAAGGTTAATGTCTTTTGACTTGACTTTACAAAATCAAAAACAACTTGCAACTCGACTTTGACTGTAACACCAGTGACTTATGACTTGACAAACCCTTTTGGCTTGAAAATACGATACCTTTCCCCAAAACCCAAAGATTAAAAAGTATGTTATTTAAAAAGTGAGCCACAAATTATTTATTTTCCCTTCATTTTCTGAAACAGCTGACCATGAGTCAACACTTAATCTCCCAGATCCACTTTGTATGAACCAGTACTGAAAGCATCCAGTCGAGTTGCAGGAGAGAACCATGTAGCACTAACATTACTGAACGCCAGCTGGCAAAAATTATTCTGCAAGTATTTTTGGTTGCATGTAAAAACTATTTGGTGGTCAACAAAAAAGGAATTTCAGTTTGCTAAATATGTGGGTAAAAAATTATGGACAAATGCAACAACCACCAAAAAATGTACTGAGAATAACGGGGTGGCCTAATTTCAACACACATTACATTACACATTTTATTTCTGATTTTTGTAAACATAATGTATTATTACTCTGTTGTTAAAATAGCATTTCATTTGGTGAAGAGGGCCTTATTAATTGTTTAGTTTCCTAAACAATTAAAAAACAATTTTTAAGACGGATCAGTCACAAATGATGAAATAATTGATCTGGTGACTCTCATGATTTTAATGTTCATTTAAGTATATCATTGCTCATGCTTTGGATGTTTTTTTTCTTATTTGGTTTTGTGTATATGTATAAAATAAGCAGTTCAGGCTATAAATGCTGTACGATGAGCCACTGGTCCATACTTGTCCCTTTAGAAATCGAAATTATATCAGCCATCAGGGCTATCAGGATGATAACAGTTGAAACATGTCAAGGTAAAATTTAACATTGTTTAATACTTGTCTGTCGACAAGAAACAAAGTAAAAACTAGCCATCGGGGCCATCTTGATCTACTGTCTTTGGCTGGATGTATTTCAGTCTTGTTGGGCTGTCTGGGGATACTGGAGCTGTATCTGAATCATAACTGGTTTGCTTCTTTGATTCGGTGCTTTGGATATTTTTTTCCTATCACAGCTCTCCCACTTTCCTTCTACAGTTAGATTTACAATCAGGTAATTATGAGACAAGACTGGTATTGTGATTAGTCTCCTCTGTTGCTCAGTGCAGTGAATAAAACGTCTGATGTTTCCACTGACAACATCAGGTTCAAATCAGGTGCACACTCAATCAATGACGTTTAGGTGCCCTCTTTGATTTAATATCGGCTGTATCAGGCCTTTGTCATGGCAGATACTAGACCAGGTAGTTTTGCCCTACCTGAGGTTAAAGGGCTGTTCTACTTTGAAACTCCACATAGTGAAAAAGTAGTAGGCAACAAGAAATGTTCTTATTCTTGCACAAACAGACCACGCCAACCAGCACTCCAGCGCCTGATGGATTGTTACACTGAACCATCTAAGAAGTCATCACTGGAAACTGTCTAAAAGGGCTAACTTAAACCAAGCATCCATGCAAATCTTTTAACAAGCCACCTCCTAAACCGCCCCTTTAGTTGCCAGTAGATCCTTACAGTATACTTACTGGTCTAAACCAGCTGCTGTGCAAGATAAGTCTAATGATGACTTCCAGATGTGTTGATTTAGTCCAACAGTAACGTTAACAGGTTGCAAACAAACAATTTAACCTGTGCAGATCCCCCATCCATTCAACTGGACATAACTTTTCTAGGATATCTAGATCTATGATAAGTGTCAATCAACTCCACCTAAGCAATGGCATAAGTTAACAAGGAAGGGCCACAGTGCAGGCTATTTTGACAGGCCCTTTGGTGCTTTTGTTTTGTTAAGATTAGGTTTTGGGGATTTCACTCTTTATTGACAGGACAGTGTAGATTGATAGGCAGTGGGGAAGAGAGAGAGGTTGAATGACACGCAGCAAAGGCCCTGGAATCGAACCCGGGCACTGCAGAAGCCACAGGCAAACGCAGTGCATACTCCACCAGGTGAGCTAGAGATTTACCCAGACTCTTTAGCGCTTAAGTTACAAAGTACAAACATATGCACACACTGTGATATGTACACACACAATTAGGCATAAATTTAAGCTTAGAGTACCAACTATAAGTTGGATTTTACAGTGGCAATGTGTTACCTCGGCTGTTGTAATTGCAGAGTCCAGAGCTTAAAGAGAAGGAGATCAGAAGCGTGGACAGTGCTGTGACAGTCAAAGTTAAAAAACATGACAACAAGCACCAGAGAGCAGAGCAGCTGAACATTTCACTGTCTGCTGAAATGACCGCAGACTTTTTCATTCTACTTTAGAACAACAACCTCACAACAACCGCACTCCTCCACATATAGGCAAGAGATCATATCAAGTATGAGAGAAGAGAGCTGCAATACTGATCAACAAACACCACTATGTCCTATAAAGTGACAGCAGCATGCTCACAGTTTACATACAAAAGTCCATACACACAATGACATAGGTGCTCGGCAGTGACCTGACTCCCAAATAATAACAACCTTTGAAACAGGGGCACAGAGGCCCAATACATACCCTGACACACACCCCAAATCCCCTTAAAAAAGGCGCTTGTACTCACCTAACTGAACGCTTCTGTCTCTGTCTGGTTAAGCCTGCAACCGAAAATATGTAAAGATAACGGTTATCTGATGCTAAGAGCAGCTAGCATATACTAGGCTACTAGTTAGCTTACAGTAACACTTTATAGGCTGTTCATCCACCTGGTAGAAACATTAATTTACAAGTAGCCTATAACTTGGCCTACATAACACATGTATGCCTTCAAATTTATATCTAACACACAGCCAAATGTTTCGACCACTGTTAGCTTGCTGCTAATGTTAGCTTACCTGCTAATGTTTGTCATACACGCTGAAGGTAGCACGAGGGGCTTGTCCGTGAATTGGCAACTGTTCATTAAAAAAAAAAAGAAAAACTTCTAATTTAGGGAGTTTCGCAACCTTCTCACCCTGTTCTTGTCTTCCTGTCCTTTCTTGCAACCGCTTCTGTGTTTAAATGGCATGAGGGCTCGCTGGGCTTGCTACAGTTCCTCAGCTACTCAGTGTTGGTGTTGACCGACAGATTTTGCGCTTCACCTGCTGGAGTCTCGTCTTCTGGTCACGTGATCAAACAGAGACTTCAGATTGGACAATAACATACATAAGCTACCCAGCATTCATCATTCTATTTGCATGTAACATAAAAACCAAAGAAAATATTCATTTGATTGAATAGTTTTCATAGTTTGTTTATAGTTTATATATAATATATAGAATAAGCCTATAATTGTGTTATAGTTTGATTTGTACTGACTTGACATTTATTACACCATAATAAAGATGCATTTTCATATTTAAGGATATGAATTAATATTCAAAAGCTTAAATTAATTAGATTATAGTCGTGGAGTGCCTTCATTTACTTTGCCCATATTTATAAAAAGGTTAACAGTGCTGATAAGATTCAAATACATAAAATATTTCTAATGTAATTTAAGTGCAAGTACAACACTGAATACATAAACAAATCTAAATTGAAATACAATAAAAAAATGTAAGTTCTACAAATCATTACTGCTACATTAATTCTTGTCTTTCTTTTTGTAAAGCACATTGTTTTGCTAAGGCTATAAGGCGATAAAAAGTTATCATTACTGTTGTTACTGTTACTATTATCAATACCATTGTAGTTACTCAGTGATTTTTTAATTTTTCAAAGAGAAACCTTAAGTACATCCCCAATCACATGGAGGCTACATTGTGTTTTTGTACTCTGATGTCACGCTTGTCTTCTCAACATTCTTCACTTAACGAGCTTTACGAGCACTGATCATGAGAAATGAGATGTTGTGACAGTGTTTATCTGCACATATTGTACAGTTTACAATTACACAATCTCTGCTGCCGTGTTTTTCTGGTCACCAACGTGTTCATAACATCAGCACGAGGCTCCTCCTGAAAAACAGGCTGACATTGACCCCCATGTTGCTCCAAACTTCTTACATCAGCTACTCTGTTTTTCTACTGTTATGTAACTTTAAAACCGAGTTTGATGGCCTCGTATCCATATGCACTCTGTGTGTGTGCGTGTGTGTGTGTGTGTGTGTGTGTGTGTGTGTTGATGAAAAAAAAAGAGCACAGGAAGAGCTTGTTTTACTTCAGGAGAAACGTCCCCCTCTGGCTTTATTTTTATAATCTTAATACGTCAATATCATCGCAGTGCAAACACTTAGTATAAAATATCATCTTTAACAAAATTTACATTCACATAAAACATCTCAATAAATACATCTTCAACAAAAGAACTCGACAAATATCGGATCATTCATAATATATCTCTGAAAAAAGACTCTACAATGTACAATAATAGCAAGTAATACCTACATGTAACAATTGAAACCCGTATCATACAGTATGAAAATATCCAATTTACAGGAAAAATATTGTACACAACTCATTTCCATCAACTGTCCATCAAACGGTTTAAAGCAAGTGTATAAAAATCCTCATTTTTAATCTCTTAGAAACTCAAAGTAAGCATTCAAGCTACTATATAGACTTTAAATCTATTTTGAAATATGATAAGAAGTACAACAACATCATTATGGTGTCCAAATAAATCTCTCCAAAAATCAAACACTTGCCATCATTTGATTATTGAGTTACAAAACTGCTCAGGAACAGCTGAAACAGTAAAAATACAGGCATTCGACCAAAAAAAAGAAAAAAAAAAAAGGAAAAAATCCACAATAACCGTAGCCACACAATCTGTTGTGCTACAGTTAAACACCAAAGTCTGATATGTTTATGAAAATAGGTTGGCACATTTGAAAAAACAGCTACCTGTTGACTACAGCAGGAGCGGGGTGGAGGAGGAACCCCCGGCCTGATGTCAAGCCATCCTGAAAAATGTCTTTGAAAAAAGGTTGTCACACACCAAGCTCATGAAGAAGACACAGGTCAAAAAAGCACCTTACATTCAAGAGGACCGCTACCTTTAGCGCATGCATGAGGACTACATTAAAACACTGTGTTGTCCGCTGCTCGGCCTGTATGAATGTTTCTTCAAAGCATGCATGTAAGAGCCACAGGCTTGCAGGCAGTGCATGCTAGAACAGATTAGAGGAGAGTTAATGGCTGTGGTAAGCCGTACTGTGAGTAGCATGCTTTACCATAGAATAAATCATCTGGATTTGTATGAGGAAGCCAGACACGGAGGTTTGGGTGTCTCCTCATAAACAGCAGTTTTCTTCTCTCGACCAAAAGCAGCTTTTAGTTCATAAAAATAGTAGAACTGAATATTTGAACAATAGAAAATATTTCTTAATAAACAAGCACGCAGAAAAAAAGTCTTTTTTTGTTAAATCCATGAGGAAGGAAATCACACTCGCACAATACCGAAAATAAGTTTTTCTAAGTCATGCTTCAACTCTACGGAGATACACATTGGTGTGGCTAGCTATGCACGCTCTATTGGCTACATACACTATCAGGTCAAAATATAGGATCCAGCTGTCTACAGCATGCAAGGAGGAGGGGGGGTGGGGCTGAGATAGGAGACAAACTGATTTATTGCTACACTTTGACGAGGAAGAATCTGGAAGTCAAGCATCACAGGGAAAACAGACAGCAAACATGACCAAAATGCAGCAGTGGCATCATGCACTTAAAGAATCAAGAGTTTACCTCATGTGCCATTGGAGGGTTAAAGTGAAGAGGGGCAGAAACGTCCACGAAATGATTGAGGTCAATGCCCTGTTGTAGTTTGGCGAGTTTATACCGTTAACTGCCGTTTACAATAATACATTTGGCTTTATCCACTTTAAAAACAGAAATGTGTTGGACAGCAATGCCCTTGTGATTAACTCATCTAAATTGGTGTCCAATGAATCAGTAAAGGATCTAAAAGGCAACAGAAAAGATGGCAAGAAACTCATTGTGAGGAGTGGTCGCTAAGGCAACAGCACTGATTTGGTTTGATACTGAGAGAAAAGGGTCAGCTAAAGTAGTTAAAGGAATTTTCCGGATGAGGCTTGCGTGCTACACTATCAATTGTGCAATTGTTTGGATTTCGATGCTGATTTATTATAGTTGTGGAAACAGTTTTGGGAGTTGACTCTGATTGGTTCATAGAGCAACGTGGCTAAAGCATCCTGTATCCTGTTCACGACACCCCGCGGCGTCAAACAACAAACAGAGCTCGAGTGTGCAGGGAGAGTCCCACCGAGGCCACCTCAGTCCTAGAAGTCCAGGCCCTGAGTCCAGGCCTCCCATTGGGCGATGTGTGTCTCAGCTGCATCCCTCAGACAGAAGAAGAAGAGTGGAGGTCAGCTCTGCTTTTTCATTTTTTAATAAACTGCTACTGCTGTCTTGTTGACCATCCACCTCTCATTTTCTTTTTATCCATGCTCACCATGGAGATCCATCACACCGTTGCCATGGGGACAGAGGGCAGGTACCTGGTGGTGCTTGTGGAGGTGGTCGCCTTGGCTGTGCTCGGGCTCAGGGTCCTGGTGGTGGCATAGGTAGTGACGGTGGGGGCGGGGCTCAGCCTTGTGCACACACTGCCCTGGGCGAACGCACTCGACCGGCGCTCGGCGTTGCCAGGCTGCTGCTGGAGTTGAGACGGCCTGCTGCCTTGTCTGCGCCCTTCCAGAAAGTACGTGAGCATCTGACCTTTGCCCTTCACGCTGACCTGGCCCCGGCAGACAAAGTTGTAGTAGTCTGTGATGAGGCGATGGACGTCCTCCGTCACCTGGAGCGGAAACATGGAAGGATGAGGTTCCTCTGTGTTTCACAGGATGTGTCACAGACGTCAGTTCATCATATTAGGAGACAGTTGGAGATAAGAAGACAATGGGCCTCATGCAGCAACATTCTCTTAAGTTTCTGGTAAGAGAAAATATAAGAGAAGTCAACTCCAGATGCACCAAATGTTCTTAACCATCCAAATCTGCTCTGACCAGGAGTTCTTAATGATGAATCTCACTTGATCATAAGTCAACTATTAGCACAGGTAATACCTCCTAAACAGCATATGAGAGCAAGTTTTGTGCTGTGTGCAAAGACTGGCACTGGAGACGTGACACCAAAAAGGTTGTAAAAAGAACTTCTGCTGTAGTGAAATTGATGTAGGCCTACTGTTAAATAAACTTAAAGTAATGTGATTTCAAGAAAATAAAATGAAGTACCAAAATAAACAGAATGCATGGAAAAAGGTTGTATTACATTTAATAAATCAAAATAATTAAAAGAAAAAGCAACAAGTCCTTGTACATAAAGTATATATGAGAAGCTGGAACCACAAAATGTTTTTTGCATGAAAAATGACAAGGTACAAGGTAGATTTATTTGTCATTTTTCTTAAACGTGGTTTAAGAAGAAATGAAATTAAAGTTGACACTAAATCCTGCTACATCTTTTTGCCGTGGAAGGAGAAGTTGAGGAGTCTCACAGCCTGGGGAAAAAAGCTGCTCTTTAGTCTGGTGGTTCTGCAGCAGATACTTCTGTATCTTTTTCCAGATGGCAGCAGGGTGAACAGACTGTGGCTGGGGTGGGGTGGGGTTTAACAATGATAAAAGTAGTTGGCAACTTGGAGGGTGCTCGGTGGCTTAGTGGATAGAGCAGGCGCCCCATGTACATAGGCTGTGTCCCTGCCACAGCGGCCAAGGGTTCAATTCCAGCCACAGCCTTGCTGCATGTCAGCCCCTCTCTCTCTCTCTCTCTCTCCCCTTCACACTTGACCTTTCCTATCCCATCAAAGGCATAAAAAGCCTGAAAAAAAAAACTTGCCAACTGATTTTCTAATTGATCGACTAATTGTTTTAGCTGCACTTGTATATTTTCATATTTTGGTTTGTGTGCAAAATCTCAATTTGTAACTTAGTTATCTAATAGAAGTGAAGTAAAAAGTGCAGCATGTCATGGAGTAGAAGAAGAAGGTGGCATGAGATTAAAATACTCAAGTAACCTCAGATGTTTACTTAAGTACAGTACTTGAGTAAATGAACTTAGTTAAATTAACCACTGGTCAGAAGATGGATGAACAGTTACTGAACTGAAAATTGGGATCAATGCACCAAGTTTAGCAGTAGTACTTTATCCCTAAAATTGAATAATCCAGTCATTATAAATACTCTAAAACCTCAATGAAAGTTGATTAAATATTAATATTCAGGCATTTTTTTTAATGTTCCTCAAATGTAAAACTTATTTTTCCTTGTGTTAGACAACACTTAGACTATAGCACAGCTTGCCAGATGTGGTGTAAGACCCAATGATGGGCCTTTCACCATGTAACTACGATGTGTCCCGCACCGTTGGCCCCTTGTCGGCCCTTGTTGGCTTATTTTCAGAAGATTCAGCATGTTGAATTGGCATCGGAGAAGCGCTGAATCACTCTGATTGCCAGATCAGCTCAGCGCACAAGAAGAGAAATGGAAGTGAAGAAAGTTAACAAAAGGCTTATAATCACGAGGGGGGGAGATTGATTTTTTTAAATAAATCATAAAACTTCAATTAATAGCCCGGGCTACATAAACCAATGAACTAAGCAGGCTTATATTTGGGACAGGAGTCTATATGGGACGTGCTTTTAAGTCTTTTAAGGGAAATACAATAAAATTATTTATTTAACCCTACAGCCACTGCACCAAGAGGCTCTTTGCCAAGGAAAAGCTTCAGATGAACTAAGCAAAAACTAAACAGATGTCTCCATAAATCCACAATTTGTTTCTTTTTCCTTTTTGAGTGTTTTTCTGCATTTATGCTTTTAATTTCACCGGGTCTCTCTCAAAACAGACTGAAGGACTGTACCTGTATCTTCCCTTGTACTCCAGTGCTGTCCATCCTGCTGGCTACGTTCACTGTGTTTCCCCAGATGTCGTACTGAGGTCTTCTGGCTCCGATCACTCCTGCCACCACTGGTCCCACATTGATACCTGGACACATGAACACAATGAGGGGACTGAAACACACTCTTTTTTAAAATTAACACACATATTTAAGCAGATTTTTATTGGATCAAACTTGAGACTTGAATTTTTGTGACTAAAGTCTAACTTTGGCCCAGTTTCCTAAGTTTCAAGAGCGCTCAGTTAGATAATAGATAATTTTTAGCTGTTTTAATAATCAAAACTACAATTTTAGGTCATTTTGACATTAAAAACTGAAAGAAAAACTGGGGCATGTTGTCATGTTTCTGGGGTTTTGATAATATTCTGTTGTCTTTGTTTTAGGGTTTTCTATTTGTGTTTTTCCTCATTTCATGTAGACATCCTTGTCAGCCTGCTTCCTGATTATTTCCTTAGGCCCCACTTTAATATTACACACACCCACATCGCTCTGTGCACAAAATGTGCAAGCTTTCTAAAAATATTATACATTAATATTATTTGCTACTTTCTTTTAGGTATTTTCTAACCAACATCAGTCCTAATCATAAATATAAAATATTCAATAATATTCAGAATTTGAACCCGTTAAATGCCAGGTGTTTGTCAGTGTCAGATGTTTTTAGATGAAAAAAAGAAATATTTTTAATATACTACATGCAAAGTAGATTTTTGTATTATTAGCATCACAGCCTGGAATATGTCAATGATTAGCAGCAACATTAATTGTGATAGTGACAGTGGAAATAACATGTATCTTCTCCATATGCCAAATATGGTCAAAATTAAAAATTAAAAAAAGACATCATCATGTGGAAAATAGTAAAAGTGACAAATTCCAAAAGAAAAGCCCAGAATGACACCAAGAAATAACACAATTCATGTTTTTATACTTTGAAGGCAGTGGGATCAAAAATTGACTTTGAATGGGTTTCAAGGGCGCATTTTTGCCCTTAACAGTATGAATGTAACAATTTTGTTAACAGTGTACTTTAGAATCATTGACGGAGCTGAGCTGGAAATTCCAAGATTAAATAAAAATACACAGTCTTGCTAAAATGCATGCTATACACATGAACACAGCCAAACTTATCAAAAAGGTAAGAATAAAAAGCTTGTAAAATGCAGTAAACAGTCACTGAAGGTTAATTTTGTCAGTTGTTTCCTCATATGTCATGTCTTGTGTTACTTCCTGCCTTGGTCTGTTTCCCGCTTGCTTTCTGTCACACCTGTCCTGCATCAGCCTCATTCGTCCTTCCTGCTCCTCAGTTTCTCCCAGCCTGATCTTCCCTGCCAGTTCTTCTGCCTTACCACCTTATTCCCCTCACCTGAGCTTCTCTGCCCTTTTCTCCACCTGCACTTCATCCCCTCCTCTATTTAGTTTCTATTTAAGTCCCATTGTTCTTCGTTCAGTCTTTGTTGGATCCTTCATTTGTTTGTGTAATGTGTCCTTGAAATAAAGAGTGATGTTTGAGTTCCTGTTACCTGCCGTCTCCTGCATTTGGGTCCACTTGCTCCATATTACATTACAGATGTGTTTTGTTTATTACTCATTCTAAGCCTTGCATGAGGAGTTCAACAAATGCAGATTCAGTGACAGCTACGTCTGTTTGCTCGACAAACTTCCTCAATGTGATATCAAGTGACGTCACAACCAGAATCACTGATAGAGATACTTGTTAAAAGCTGCTGCTGTGCTACCATGCAGCTAAGATTTTTGAGTCAGGATTTATAGGGTGAATGCATTATTAACTAGAAAAGTATAGTACAGTGAGGATCCCTGCCAGGCTGCTACGTTCAGACTGCGATGCAGCCACTGGAGCTGAATGCAGCTGCTCTAGACGGCTGCGCCTGGTGGAATTCTCCCTCCTGGCTCCTTTACAGTCAAGATGGTTGCAAATATTAAAAAGACGGGAGGCTTTTCCATCTCTTATCGCACCTAACTTTAGTGGATCATAACTTATCAAGTACATAATGAATGTTCAAATGTTCCGGGTCAAAATGGGACCAAACTTTTCTAAGGATGTCAGTTTTTGAGCTAAGGCAAAGGCCAAAATGTAACCTGCAACAGATGGTAATGCATCTTATTTTTAGTTTCCGGAAATGCCTTTCACTCTCTGCACTACTACTAAGTGACTTTGTTGATGACTTGTGCCGATTATAAATCACAGCAATCAAAAGAGGCCCTTGAGCATGAGTCAGAGTCAGAAGACTCATACATGTGCATACAAGAATTAAGCTGACTGGTCTAGTGGTATGAAAGATGAGCTGCTGACAGACAAATAAACACTATGCACACATGTGCACATGTGCAATGCATGAATCCCTCCAGGTTTACTCCTGGAGGAGAAATAATAAGTTACTCTTAATAACCTTTTCATTACAATGGAGCTGCATTTGGCATTTATCTTTACCATTCTGTTTGTTACTAAATCACATGCATGCATCTGATTGATAATTTACACATGTATGGATGGATGCTGGTATCAATACTCAAAACTAGACTTTAATAGCACCAGTTGAACTGATAATAAAGATATTGATCTGTCCACTCCTCTCTTCATGGCTGCTGCTTTTATTCTATGTCTGTCTTTAGTATTGCAAAATAAATAAAACAATTGTAAGATGAGACTTATTTTTGTGAAGATGTATTTGATCTGGTAGATAACCTTATTCTGTTCTCTGATTTATTTAGACAACGAAATTAATTTCACTATTGGTAAATCTATACATTATTATTATTATTGTATACTCCCCTTTTAGTTAAAATTAAGAACTACATAATAAAGTGCACCTATCCTTTAAGGTCAAGGATGGTTTAGATTGCGGAGTGATATGAGAGATGTTAAGTGACGAATCACCTTGCTGTGTATTCAGTTGAGGTGTTGTTGTCCTACTGATGAAATGGACATTAAAGTGACGGGAAAACTGAGAAGACCTTAAGAAATTGAACTTATAAAGTGAAGGCTGGAAGCAGGCAGCCTTACATAATGTTACTAATTCCACGACTGCATTTGTGCAGGTCAAAGGTACTGCTTCAGTTCTGCAGGTTTTGGAAGTTAGACACCGACAGAACACATGCAGACTAAGTGAAACCAGGCCAAACTTTGTTTTTCCTGCCCTTTCTGGAAATCCAGCATTACGCAAATTACCAAAAGTTGCGTTTCTGCAAAGGGGGTTCAGCCAAGCACGCAAACATGCATTTTTTACATACAGAGTCCCACAGTCTGCAGACAGGATGGCACTGTGTACATCAGGCTACGCTGGGATTAAACAAGGGCTCCTGCTGCAGGCTCCCCACAGGATACCCAACACAATGGAACCCAGAACCTCAGGTCTCGCTGTGACGAGCTTCCTGGAGGCAACGCTTTTTCTGTGATGCATTTCCTTCCCAACTTACCGGCACTGAACGTCGCTGGTGTCCAGTGCAATAGGTCAGTATCTCCAACGCCAATGTTTATGTAGACCAGTGTGTGTGCATGTCTTTGCACTCACCTACTCTCAGGACAAAGTCGTTGTAAGACTGGTAGTTGATGGCATCCAGGACGTCGAACATGTCGATGGCAAAATCTGACACTGTGCATAAATGTGAGGTGATGGACTTCTTCACCTGGGAATCACACAAATATCAGGAAAACACATTCATGCTAAAACATGCACAAACATGAACACATCTGTGACTGCCACAAAAGCATGCCACCGAAGTCAAACCACCTCTGCGACTGACTGTTTCGTTTACAGAAGTTGCAGAAAGGGCTCTTTTGTTTGTCAGCTTTGCAAGATTTAAAGAAACTTTATGAACGCAGTATATGCTGACGCCACAGAGGCTCATAATCCCTCACAGAGGATTTGTGGAGTGAAACGTGACAGCGTTCTAAATATCAACACTCAGAAAATAGCTACCTGCAAACAGCGGGCCCCTCAATGCTGCCGTGTGCATGCAGAACAGTTTTGAAATGTGCTAATACCCTGCAAACACAAGCAAAAACTCATACGGGATCTAAATATAGCCACTGCATGTGTACCTTGGAGGCAGTTGTAGGAACCAGCCCTACTGCAGCCATGTATGTACTGCCAATAGTCTTGATTTTCTCAATATCCCTGTAGCACTCTCTGTCCATCAGCTGGAAAGAAATAAAAGAAGAAAACAGGGATAAAACAGAGGGAAAGCATTACTACTGTTACAAATTTCAAATCAAATTGAAGTAAATTGTCAGTTTAGGCTCATATATATTATAGGTTGTGTTGGCAAACAAATCCAAATGCAATTTAAAATGAACTATTTTAGCGTGTCTGAGTAAATTAATGCTTTATGTTGCTGATTATAGATTCAAGCAGGCCCAAAGTCATCTGTAAGTAATTCCTTATTTTGAAGAACTTTCCCAACCGCAACCATTGCTTATTATATTGCATCAATAAACACTGTATTTTTTGAAAGCCTCAGTCGTGGCCACAATGTCATCTTTGAAAATGACATTATGGAGGTCCCATTGCACCAGAGCTTGACCCCAAATTCTCCAAAGGCAGAGGAGGCGGACATGAAAACTGCTGGGAAAAAAATGTACATATAAATTTTTTTAAAATCTGCAGATTTACGACGCAACAAAACATTTACTCACCTCATCAAAGTCGGCGATGATCTCATTGAGCAGCCTGAGACACTCGACGCCCATGTTGTTCCCGTCCAGCTCGATGTAGAAGTCGTTGAAGTTGGCGATGGAGGCGAACAACACCCCGACCTGAGCGTAGGACTGATAGTACAGGTCCTGTAAAGACAGAGAAATTACAAGGTTAAGAAACATTTAAAGGGAACATAACACTGAAAATAAGACTCCGATGATCCAATGTTAAGAGTATTCTCTGATGCTTATGAAAATGTCTCAAATAAGGGTGCTATCTCTAAACTTTAGAAAGGCCTCATGATAAAGAAACCTCATTCTACAGAATACATAAAAGGAAAATGGGAAAGAGAGGGTAATTTTTCAATATCAAATGAGGTCTGGCTGGACATGTGTAAATTCCAATGGAAATGCAGTAACTCACATGTGTGGTGTGATTTTGGGTGGAAATGTTCCACTGAAGCAGAAGGAACATTTTACTGGAGGGGATGCCAAATGTTGGTGACAGTTTGGGTTTCAGGAAGAAAATCACTGTCATGTATTCAGGGAGTGTCCAGTGATTAGACCTTTCTGGACAGAATTTCACAAAGCATTAAAAGACGTACTCAATATTGACTTACACACTTTTCTTAGGACATGCTGATTTTCAGACAAGCGCTCTGATAAATATATGTTTGTTAACCTCTGCCTGCAAAAAAAGCTCTCACAAGGCGTTGGTTACTTCCTGAACCCCCGACAATACAGGAGTGGATAGATATAGTAAATGATATTTATGTTATGGAAAAGATTACTTTATCACTTCGCCTTCAGAAGAGTATGTTCATTAGGCTCTGGACCAAGTGGGTGAAATATGTAAAACCTCTACGACCAGATTTTGTGGAATGTATTGGATAGACCTTATTATGTCTTATGTGGCTTTTTTTCTGACATTTTTTTATTACTATTATTATTTTTTAAATTTTATTATTATTTTTGAATTGCACTGACAAGTCTCCTTGTCAAATATCTTATAGAGCTTTTATAGTATGTGCACATGTTCTCTCCCAAATTGTTGATACTGTAGTTCTTAAATTATTATTATTTTTTTTAAATAATCAAGTGCTGGAGATATCAGCGGTAGAGATGTCTGCCTTCTCTCCAATATTATGGAAATTGATGGCGCTCAGCTTGTGGTGCTCAAAGCGTCAAAAAAATACATTTAAAAAACTCAACAGCAATGTCTCTTTCCAGAAATCATGACTTGGTTACTCAAGATAATCCACAGACCTTTTCGTGAGCAGTTTCATTTAGGAACTATTTTTCTTTTAACCAAACTACACCTGCCAACTGTATCACTGCACAGAAGGAAGTGTGCGTCTCCTGCGACTGAGCCAGGTGACGTTACAGCTCAGCTGAGGACACTGTTGTTATTATTTACAAATCATGCTGTAACGAGCACGAGTCTCTTGTTCATGAGTAGATGCACATTTCCTTCTGCAGCGATGATTCGGTTGGCAGGTGTAATTCGCTTAGGGTCAGGGCAGATTTATTTTTCATTTTACCACATAAACAGAAGCAACTTGTAACTGTGGTTTTGAAAGAGAGAATGGAAATAGAGCTTACTTGCTCACTTGCTCACAATGAGCGGAGCCCATTCACTTTCCTGCAGTAAGTGTGGTCAATTGTGGGCTGACCACAATATTATTATGACTAAGGTTCAGTGCTTGGGGGTAATGTAGCATTTCATTTTTATCAAGAAGGCCATGATATGCGTCAAAAGGCTGCAAAAAGGTAGTTAGTGAACCTTTGAGCTTTGATTTTTTTTGTTGCAAACAAAAAAATGCAGGACTTCCTGCAGCAACATTCTCTTAAATTTCCTTTATATTTTCTCTTAACTTTCTGGTAAGAAAAAACGTTCTTAACCATCCAAACCTGCTCTTACCAGGACTTCTTATTGATGAATCTTACTTGATCATAAGTCACCTATTAGCACAGGTAACGCCGCCCAAATAGCATATAAGAGCAAGTTTTGTGCTGTGTGCAAAGACTCTGGCACATGGCCATGACTGGAGACGTGACACCGAAAAAGGCTATAAGAAGAACTTCACATACTGTGAAGTAAGAAACTTAAACAAAGTAAGTGTGATTTCAGGGAAATGTATTTAAGTATTAAACCAAAAAGTATGCATGCAAAAAGGTTTAAATAAACTCAACAAAATAAAAGGAAAAGTAGCAAGTCCTCATAAAGATAGTATATACATAATGTTTTTTTTTTGCATAAAAATGATTTAAACCATTATAAAATTAACTACCAATTAAGCTGCACTTACTGTCATATGGTTTGTGTGCAAGAAGTTCCTCAGATTTGTACTTAAGTACAGTACTTAAATAAATGTACCTAGTTACATTCAGCTCTGGTCAGCAGATGGATGCACAGTAACTGAAATTACAGTGATTGGGATTAATGCACCAAGTATAGTAGTACTTCTTTAGCCCTGAAGTTTAACAATCCAGCCATTTAACTACTTTAAAATAATTTTTTTTAAATGGTTCTCAGATATAAACCTTTTTTCATGTGCTGGGCAAAAACTTTTGGACGGAGAAAACAATTTCTTTTCCTCTTATCTTGGTCAGAGTGTTTTCAACCACTTGTAAAAATTTCTCTTACCAAAGAGCAAAGCAAAAATAAGAAAACATTGGTGAATCCCAAAAATCCGTGCATACTAACAAAATAAGAACAAATCATGGATACCAGCAAAAATAAGTTTGTATAATGTGTCGAAAGTCTAGAAAGGTGCAAGTCTATTTACCATACAATGGAGGTGGATTGTCCCTGTAAAATCCACAGACATCATTGTGAAGTGTTATGTGGATTATCCAGACTAACAGGGGAACTGTTTATGAAAAGATGCATTACTGTTGAATTTTTTTAAATTAATTTTTTGGTGCAATGTGTATTGGTCAGGGTCAGGGCTTCAGCTGTACTCAGTGCATATGTTTTTTGCCCATGAGTACCCGTACATCTTGCATACTGCCAAACACCTCCAAGTGACATTTCATTCACCTGGTGGAGACTATTTTATTTTGCCTTTAGAAGCAGGTGAATGAATGATGCATTTAGTTATTAGTTTTGTTACAAAACTTAACTTGTGTACAAAAAATGGCTTGTATTCTTCTCATTAATTGCACACCCAAGTTCCAAATGTGATAGAAATGTACTGTATTTCCTTATGCTTTTTGCACAGTTTCATTGCATGGTCCTCCTGAACTGACATGTATTCTGATACAGAAATAAATTTCACATGGGACACGCAGTGGTTAGAAATTCCCACATGACATAAAACAACCAAGGAGAACTTATTGGTTGCAATTTAAATACTGACTGAGGCTGCAGCACACACCTCAGGCACAAAACGTATATAATATATGTGCATAAATTACAAAGCCAGTATGTTTGCATGTGACCACTGTACTTCCCCATGCAACAGGAACATTTTTTCAATCACAATGTTAGAGCAGTGAAACTTTGAGTTCAAGGCAGCAGAGTCCCACTGTGCGGTGCTATGAATACAGTGTACGGATGAACTTTAGCCCAGAGGAAAGAGAGGAAGTCTTTCTATACACTGTAGCTGCGAGGGGTCACCAATGTGCCGGAAACATACTTCCTGACTTCCTGCCCCCAGTGTTTACTAGTCTCAGCCTCAGATGATCCCTGCACCATCTGATGCGTAGCCTGCCGATTGTTAAAGGATAAGGCCACCGTTACTTTTGCTTTTTGTTATTATTAGCAAATCCCATGACAAAACCAAAAACTAACAATGAATCTCACCTACTAACCAGTGCCGTCTGTGTGGTCACAACCTATAGCCATACATGTAGCGTAGCTGCTGTCCTCAGGATGGTTTAGAACAAACTACAAGACCATGTGCGTCCAAGTACTGCTCTTTTATGCATTTTTAATACTTTTATTCACAAAGGTATAAGGTGTATGTGGTTGCACAGGAGACACTGGTTGACTTTAATTTACTCATGGGCTTATTAATGATAATAAAAAAGTGACTAAGTGATAGACTGGGGGTGTGGAGTTTGAAAGACATTGATATTTATAAGGCAGAGAAAGTGTAATTAAAGATGCTTTCTTTGTGCACTATGGGAAATGTAGGATCCCACATTTTTTCACCCACCTTTGTGAAAGGGTATCATGGCCTGTGCTGCAACAACTTTGACCACTTTTGACCTGTCCCTGCCAAATCCCAAAAACTCTATTAAAATGCAATATTAACTCACTGGCTAGAGTCTGGTCCCTTAAGTCTGTAGATGGCCATTTTGCATATCAGTCAATGACATGTCAGTTTTCTTGTAGTTCTTGAGTTCATTATTCCAAAGTTTAGCCCTGATTTTTTTCCCAATATGCTAAACAGGCTAAATTATGGCTCACAACATCATAGCAGTGTCTTAATTGCAGCTCTCTCCTATTTACACAAAATATGCACTGAATATATAACATAATAATATAAGGATTGGTAAAAAAAAAAAAAAAAAAGAAAGAAAGAAAGAAAACAAGAGAAAAAACATTTCTTTAAGATCTGTGAGTTTACTCTAATTTTGTCGCCTTTCATAATTATTTGAAACTATCACCTCACAGGAATTACAGCATGGTTTTTACTGCCTGTGGGCCATCAGCTTAAAATATAATGCTTCTGTCCATTTTTTATGCACAGGGATACTGGGGCTTAATTTTGATTTCAAACAGTAGGTAGAACAGATACCCCGAGGTAGGAAAAAACATGGCCATGGTTTTTTGTTTTTGTTTTTCATAATTTTCACATCTCCTTTATGAAATGGATAGTCATAACAAAATATATCCTAAAGCATACAATGATAAAAATAATCAATATACTGACTCACCCCATAGGCAAAATACTGCAGAATAAAGCCACTGATGACGGTGGGGGTACCCGTTTAATCTCTAGTAATTTTTCCCCTATTGCCTCAATTTGGTTCACATTTGCACTAATACTATCCTGATATCTGCCGGACACCTCAAAGCAATATACATATAAAAATATAAATTTATTATAAAACTAGAGGCTTTTAAAGGTGCCACAGACATACATTTCAGAGACACTTTTATAAGGCAATATATTATGGTATAGTAGCAAAGTTCAGGCAACCATATGGATTAAAAAACTTTGCACAAAAACAATACAGGTTTTGCAATGATGCAAAACATGTTGAGTCACATGTAATACACATTATTTTAATGTTAATATGTAACAAAGTTTGTAAAAAATAAACTGTTGTTTTAACAACTGTGGGTTTTTTTTACTCTATGGAGCTCAAGATTTTTAAAATGTGTCTCTTTCAGTGTTTAAATCAGACACTCTAAGCGCCACTGCCATAGATACTGTAAACACTTTAATAGATTTTTTTTTAGAGTTTTTAAGAAAGTTTTGAAGTTACTCTCATTTTCATACTCTTCATTCATTCCATGTGTAAATATAATATTAGTTTTTGGTCTAATAC
This sequence comes from Plectropomus leopardus, assembly GCF_026936395.1. NCBI lineage: Eukaryota > Metazoa > Chordata > Actinopteri > Perciformes > Serranidae > Plectropomus > Plectropomus leopardus. The sequence continues at coordinate 6,613,867 of NC_142180.1, forward strand.
TGCCTTCTGAAAAGGTGCAAATGACACATGTCCCCTGTATTCCTAACTTTTAAATCCTAAATATGGAAACTAACTCTGCACAAATTGACAAAAATGTTCTTGCAATAATTATAAAGAATGTGGATGCAGCTTCAGTGTTTACAAACTGAACTTGTCCTCCTGAGGGGCGATGAATTTCCTGAAAGGATGTATGTTTTCATCACTTCCTGAGAAAGGGAGGAGGGGGCCGAGGAAGGAACAGAGATCAGTGGAGGGGATGTTCATCAATCAGTGGCTACAGACTCACAGGGCTGTCAGCTCACACTTCCATGCTAACACTGCAACACATGGTCAGGTTAAGCACTGCCATTGTCCTAAACAGCTGGGATATTTTCCCACGTTAAGACCCCAACACCTCGAGGGTATATAGGACATATCTGCAAACTAAACTTGGAGCCTGTAACCTGCTCCAGTTATAATCACTTAAAAATATTCTTCTTCTGCTCATTACCAGCTTGAAAATAAATTCACAAGATGGTAAGATTAGATTACACAGCAACCAATAAGCACTAAGTTAGTGATTTATGGTCAGGAGACATCTTGGTGCATGGGTCAAATGGCTAACAGCTAAATTTGTTTGAAAAGTGACACATTTTTAAACATCTGGACCTCTAGTTTCACTGCAGTATGACCTGGCTTAAAGTTTAAAGTCCAGCAGCAATATATATGCAACGCCAGCGGTAATGACTCTGAAAAAGGTGGAACTAATTAAAAATAATGATCTGCATGGGCTGTCCCTGTAACAGCCATCTCAGCTACTGATATAATGCATTTCATTACTCAGTGCAGAAGTTCATCACCCCCTGAGAGCTACACAAACTGAATTTTACCTCCGGCTGCTGAAAGGAAACGCTCGCTCCGTCTGATTTGATTACGAGGGTTATTTTTGCCAAATCCATGTGCACGTAAACAACTAATCTAAATGAGAGGTTTGTTACTGATTGTGCTTAATGTGTTTCATGAAAGCAGCAGGCGATGTAAAAAAATTGTTTAACAGGGTTGTGTTAAAAATGGAGTGGGAAACATCCTCGTAATCACTGAGGAGTATAAAAATTATAACAATAATAATCTGAAGAACTGGCTCACTACCTTTATCAGGCCCTGTATAAAATTCCTATAATATCTGGGAGGATTTAGTACAGTTTTGGATTCTAATGTAAATTCCACATCAGTAGTATAAAATAGTAATATTGGTAATATTTCTGTCATTAGTATTAAATGTTTGTTTTTTTTGTTAGTTTTCTCTTAATTTATCATATAGTAATATGCACTCTGTTGCAGCTAATTAACATACAGTTTATTGTTCATTTTCTCTTATGTCAGGCAGTGGGTGCACATGCACTGTTCTGGCATGATGAACACTTTCATGCTGTAAAACTAGAGGTCCTGATGGGGAAAAGTGAAACAATAGAAGTAGTTTGCTTGGTCTAAAGCATAGTTATGGCTTGCTTTAAACTGAAATATAGTCATTTAAATGCTAAAAACATGACATGTGGTGTAAAAGTGCTTTGAGTGGTTGGAAGACAAATGTAAGTCCATTTATCATCTAAGTAGGCTTCATAAGTTCACATCTGGCATTAGAATGCGTCTCTCATGCTTTTTGAGTGACCTCATGTGATCAGCTCTCACTCCCCTGCTCTATATGCAAAAAAAGTTGTCATTTTTATTTATATAATCAAGATAAGAGAAGATCTTTGGCATTTCTACTGTGTCTTTTTTAAGTTTGAGAGAGACAGAAGAGGCAGGAGATCCGGAGAGATGACGTGCAGAAAAGGGGCCGGGCCAGACTCAAACCCAGGCAGCTCTAGTAAGGACAAAACATGTAAACATGGCCAAAGGGTCAAGAGTAAAGGTGTAGATTTGAGAACCTTGAAAGAACATTCATTTTTCAGTCATTCTGGTCACTTTTTAACCCAGATTTCTGGATGTCTTTTGTTGTAAAAATCACTAAACCAGCATCTCCCATGTGCATCAGGAAACACTGGGGTGTCCAGTTTTGTCTCCCTTTAGACTGCTAATCCTTGTTGTACAAGCCTTGACATGCCTGTGGATGCTCACCATGTTCCTGGGGTTTGACATGAGGAAGTGCTGAGCCACATGAGCTGGAAGCAGGTTGAACAGGATCCTTTTGTTGTCCAGCTTCACCTTCTCCATGTCGCCTCTCTCCTCCTCCGCCTGGACACCATCAGCAATAAAGACACAAGAGAGGGAGAGGTGAGACCTTAAAGAGCAACAGCGGGGTGTAGATCTAAAGTGAAACTGATGCCCAATTACAATGAAGCTTTATTGGGGCTCAGAGCGCAACAGGGAGCTGTAATTGCTTCTTCTTATCACTAGAGGGAGATAATGATTTGCAAACAAGACAAATGCTGGCTGTCATTCTTAAAATAGAAACATCCACACTTTCCTGATCCACTGAGTCTGCACAAGACTGTGCATGTAAGCACACACACACACACACACACACACACACACACACACACACACACACACAGAAAAAATCTGTCTGTATGTTTTTTACTACATAAAAGACTCACACAACTTTCCTTAAACACAACACAAGTAATCTTGGGTTCAATGTCTTGCTCAAGGACAGTTTAAACCTGCAATCAGAAAGAGATGGGATCAAACCAATAACCCTATGGTTTGCAGTGCACAGGAGAAACTCAACGTGGACATGCAAAACCTTATGCATGCATGAGCAGTAACAAGCTTATAAAGAAAGATGTACCTGAGTGGCCCAGAGATAGTCGAGCCGCAGCTTCAGGTCCAGCTGTCTTGAATGCAGAGCCAGGGCTCCTGAAAACAGCAAGGCAGCCAACACGGGATCATACCCGCGTGTGTGGAGAAACCCTCCTCTGAAACACACACACACACACACACACACACACACACACACACACACACACACACAAAATGGGTTGTTTGGTTTCCCTTATTCCCTAATTCAAGTTTGAAAAAATAGGAGGGAAAACACACAGACCACATTTTCCATATCAAACTACATATCACATGCAGCTCGGTCTTACCCCACAGCTTGGCGATAGCCACTGGTCTCCATGACGACAGTGTAGGTGACCGAGAGGAGGAGGAGGAGGAGGATCTTGGGGAGCGAGGATACTCGGAGGTAGGGGACGAGAGTGAGGGTGCCGGCCACGCAGGACAGCAGGGCGTACGCCATGTTGGTACAAGCTCTGTCCGCCACTGTGCTGTTGGCATCTGCAGAGACGTCCTCCACCGAGAGGCTGGAGTTTGTCCCAACTCTCCCCCAAGGAACACATCCCACCTGGAGGAGGAGGTGAGAAAGACATGGCTTACATAAATGCAATTCATTTGTAAGATGCACAGTGGGCGACTGTATGTTACGCTGGAGACATGGACTTCATCTATTTTACATATAAAAATGTCCTCTAACTGAAACTTTGAGCCCAATGCTGAGAAAACTAGATGAGTAACTGATTATTCAAATGATGTCATTAATCTAGTGACAAGACAAACAAACAGCATAATGTGTAAATAACATGTTTACTAACTCACCCATTTCAGTCTCTATTCTAGCTAGGCTAACAGCACCCTGGCTATAGCTTCATAGCCTTTTCAACCCTTTAAAAATTTAGCAAATTGGCTTGATTTCTTTTGAAAATATGGGAAGAAAGCAATGGGCAACAAAAGAAGAAATGACCTAAAATAACATGCAATAATTTAGTAAAAAGTCCAGGACAATTCCCTAAATAATTAAAAAAAAAAAAAAAAAAGAAAAGAAAAAAGGACATGACCTGCAGAGGTGCTAAAAAATGATAATAATTCTGGAACACAATGTTAAATATGTATTTATGATAATTTGCTATAAATATTTTTTCTCTATTGCACCAATATGCTCAGGGTTCAAAGATTTCAATACTTGTGAGAGGTGTCTAAAAGCAGCATTTGAACAGAGATGTTACTCCAGGTTTCAAAGGGTTAACACACAGGTAGGGGGACCAGGGGCAACAGGTTTTAGTTTTGATATCATTACTCAAAAATTTCCATTTGCATACACTTTTTAATCAGTTAACTGGTATCTAAGTTCTGTTAACAATCATCACTTGGTTTCACGAGGACAAGAGTGCCCAATAATGACCTCAAACACCCATAAATGAGCATTTCAGCAATCCCAGTTCCCTCGCCTTGAAGTCAGTGGGTTTTTTAAATATTTTTTTTGGTTAGAGGTCTAACATAAAGTCCTGCATGAACACAAGCTTAAAAGACTTTCACAATTTGTTTTACAACTTCAAATACGTCAGTAAATACCCCACTCAGAATGTAGAGCTTTTTGTAACTTAGAAGAGGCGATTGCAAACAAGTGGCTAAATGAGACTACAGAATGTCATTACATCGAGCTGAGCTGAGCCTTGTGGTGGTAATCATGCGACCCTTGTGTAACTTGTTTACAGCCTAAAATTATATTGTTAAACAATGTGTAATTAGCATGAAATTAGTAAAAAAAAAAAAGAAAATTAGTTAGAAATAAAACAAAACAAAAGAAGAAATAAATAAAATGCAAAAGAAAAGAAATTACATGGGAAAAGAAATATAATAATTCTCTTACACTGTTTCAGATATGCAATTGTGATAATTATAGATACAGTTTTTTCTAACATTTTATTCTTTCTTTACATATTTTCAACTATTTTTAAAAAAAATAATTTTATAAATGTTAATTTCTTTTAACTTGTGAAACATTTCTTACCAAGTTGCTCATTGTCTTATTTCCCTGTGTTTTTGAGAGACGCACCAATTTGCACATGGTCCAAAAGTTTAAATACTTGTGAAAGGAGTCTGACAGCAGCACAACGAAAATGATGTAGCTCCCATTTTCAAAGGGTTAATAACCATATAAAAACAACTAAGCATCTACAGCCTTGCTAGCAACTCTGTGAGGCTTTACTGTGGTGCTTTGAGCTGAATGCTAACATCAGCATGCTAACAACGCTAATGTACGGCATACTCACGCACTAAACTAAGGTGGTAAACACCTGTCAATCATCAACACAGCAGCACTGACACTGTGAGCATGGTAGCATGGTGATGCTAGCAGTTAGCTCTAAGCACCGCTGTGCCTCAGCAAAGAGGTTACAATGTCACGTCTCTTTAGGCTGCTGCTCAACTTTGACATTTTGTAAATTGAATCCAAACTATTAGATAAACCAATGATGAAAATGATAAAAGGCTGTAGCTAGCCGGGCCATCCCTTCACTACATCCCTGCTGCTACACGTTAGCTTTATTGAATTTTTAAACCCACAGTAGAATACTCACACACCCACACACCAGCCTGACCGAGTTCTGGGGCCGACTCCGTTGCCAACCAATTTGAGTTTAAAATATTTTAACGGGTATTTTACACTTGAACAATAAATGTTTTATTCTTCTGAGACTTTGCGGTACCATCTGCTCACCGGCGACTCTGCCAAGTCATGGACTGCAGAGACTTCAAATGACGATGAAGTGAAGACACTGTTTCTAACTCAGGGTGCTTTTTTCTGCATGTGTAGCCTATATTATTTTATTATCATTATTTCCATACAGGCCTTTAAACAATTGTATGACAGCAACATTTTAAGCCCCTGTATTTAGCCATCATAAGCCGTGAAATAATTCTTTACATGCGCACTGGTATGACTTAATGTTATTCAGTTGTTCTTTGCCAAGATTGATCCCACTATATCAAATAAACTGTAATCATATGATAAATATTAAATGCTTTGTAAATGCTTTTAAATACACTAGTTGAAAGCCAGCTTAAACTTTCAATCAATCAATCATGATTTTTTTGTAGTTGAGGTGTATTTTTTTTCCTGAAACAAAAAAAGTCTTGACCTTAGGTCCCAAGACTGTATTGACTTTATTGACTGTATTTCATGGTCATCCTCAGAGAGTGGCATTTCATGTCATATTACTGAACTCAGGAAACTCCATCCACTGAGGAAGATCTTGATATGCAATTAAAAGCCACAGAAAAAGTGTAATCTAGATTTCATGTCAGACTGCTGATTTACAGTTCACAACAGAGCGATCATACTCAACTATATTTTATTAGTTTTAACCTTACTTTTTTTTTTCTTTCACTGTAGAGCACATTGAATTGATTTTGCGCAATATTGCTCTTTAAGAATTTTTTTTTAATTTGAATTCAAGTAATTATTATATACTGCCTAAGTCCTCAAAAGGGGGTCCGTGACCCCTTAGGAATCCTCAGAGGTATTGTGGGTGGCAAAAATTGGTGTTTGTTAATTTAGTTCAATGTTTAATTTAGATGTTTGTTTCCTTGTTCCAAAAAATAATACAAAATAAACACAAATACGAATTCAACTTATTATAAGCAAAGAAAATTTGGTCTATAAGCTGTATTATTATCTTAAGTGTGCGTACATTCTTGTGAACCACAATGGATTATTTTTTAACTTTTCCAGCAAGAGATACCAAAATACTGTACACCTCAAAAATAAAGATGATGTATAAATATATGAATCTGCCAATAACTCTAATTTAATATATATACGCCATAAAATTATATGTTTATACTGTACATGGCACTTTAGGCTGCCATACTTGTTACTGCTACGGGTCCAGTTTAATACGTAACTCAATTGTATACAATATATGTGGTAGGGGGTCCCTGCTGCCTCAGAATTATGGACAACTGACTATTGTCACATGCTGCCCTTTATCAAGCTGCTGCACTTTTTTAATGCTTCTGTTGCCTCCTTTTCTGCTAATTTATTGCCTTTATTCTAATGCATTTTATTGGTTTTATATTGCTTATTATTTATTTTTATAGGTATCTATTTATTTATTTATTTATTTATTTTATATGAAACTGATTTCTTGATGCTATTTATTTATTACCTGAGTACTACATTTTGTTCTTTTCATGTTTTCACGGTCAGAATGATAATTAAGTATCCTTGAATCCTTAAGGGGTACTTGACCCAAAAAAAACACTGAAGACCCCTGATAAAGTGTATAAAAACTGCACTCTTACCACACAGGCCTGGGTTACAGAGTAGGTAAGAAGAACAAGGAAGACACACAGCACTGTTCGGATCTGGATGGTGAGGCAGCCCGGTTGGCACTAAAACCAGAGGACATAGAGAGAGAGAGAGAGAGGAAGCAGTTGGAAAATAAAAGGAGTGAGTAAATGAAGCACCTGTTTATCTACTTCAATGGCATTTTGGACGCATCATTAGCCAGGAGTGGAGATGAAGTGAATGCATTTTGTAGCGTGGCTCATTACATACAGACCCATTAGAGGAAACGCTTAAAGGATTTGACGACAGTTCAATGTAGCATGATACAACAGTGTCATATTGGGGGTATAGAAGTCAGTGTAGTTACTCCAACCTGCGTGTCGAGCATGCAGAAGTGGAAAAAGTACACTTTTTATTTCAGTAAACGTAGCAATACCACAGTGTCTGTGACAAGTTAAAATCCTGCATTCAACATTTTACTTGCTACTTGCTGCTGGGTAGGGAGAGGAGGTCTGGGAGTCGATACCTGAACACTGGTGAGATGCAGGTACATGACACAGGCCACGTGGAAACACACACACAGCACCAGCAGCAGCAGCACCAGCATCCCCCTGAGGGAGGAGAGGAGAGACCAGAGTGAGGAGGGCTTCCCCACTTTTCCACTGACTGCAGTGAAAACACCTTCCTTTTTGATTGTCTCACTGCACCCTAGCAAGAGCCATCCAATTACGCTAAACGATTGGACAAGTGTGTGTGTGCGTGTGTGTGTGAGTGTGTACGTACTGTGGGATCATTAGCAAATAGATAAGGCCAAACAGAGCAGCGAGGATCAGAGAGAGAACCACCGCACTGATGAAATGGTCGTCATACACCTGGTGATACTGAGAAAGGACAAAATAGAGAGGAAGAAGTCAACAGGAAGAAGTCAACATGAGAAGCATTCATCCATCAGTCATCTCAGATGTGTCAGATGTGTATCTAGGTCGAAGTTTTAGCAGGTCAAATATTCTCCTCAGTGGGAAATCCTTACCTTTCTTTTACAACAAATGTACAAGTGTAACAGTGTATAAGACCATTTTTTTCCAGAGTAGAGTGTGGTTATGCTTGCTGAACATTTTAGTTACGGGGTAACTGATTTTTTTTTTCACCTGGACCCTATTTTCCCATGTTTTTGTGTATACATGACTAATAATTGTTCTTCTAAGTGTCTGACAACATTGGAAAAGACCCCTACAGAGACTGACCTTTTGTGAAAGAGTAAAATCCTTTTTGTTTAACCCCAAACAGCCTGGAAATCACTATCTCCAAACCCACCAGACTCCTTTGAAAAAAGCAGTACTTCTATCCCTGGAAAACACACTTTATTCAAAGACAACAGAAACGAAATAAAACTCATGAAAGCAATATTGCTTAATCTTTCCCCTGCTTCAACAACCACCAATTCTGATTTGAAATTAGTGCTTAATTCACCCAGTTGGATGTGAAAATATGCTGGCTCTATAGATGCCAAACTTTCTGTTTATTAAAATGGAATCTGGTGGGTTTGGCAATGGTGGTTTCAGGGCTGTTCCTGGTCAAGTCGCATTTACAGTTCACATCTATTTCTGTGAAAACACTGATGCTTCACACACATCTTCTAAATCTATACAATTAGCACAGTTTCAAGGTTAACACCCAAGGTTCTTGAGTTATGGCCAAAAACATGATTTATGAGGTCACCGTGACCTTGACCTTTGACCTACAACCACCATATTCTAATTAGTTCATTCTTGAGTCCAACAGGATGTTTGTGCCAAATTTGAGGAAACTCCCTAAAGGCATCTTCAGATATTGCGTTCACAAAAATGCAATGGATGCAAGGCCACAGTGACCAAAATCTAATCAGTTCATCCTTGATTGCGCTTGAACATTTGTGCCAGATTTGAAGGAAATCCTTCTAGCTTTTCCTTACATATTGCATTCTCAAGAATAATACAGACGAGGTCACATGGGCCTTGACCTTTGACCTATGACCACAAAAATCTAATCAACTCATCACTGAGTCCAAGTAAATGTTTGTGTCAAATTTTTACAAATTCTATCCCCAGCAAGGAGGCATATAAAGGATCTTAGTCCTTAACACAAAGGTCTATCCCTGTCAGGATCCTTTCCGCCATGTTATCACACTCTTATAATAACAACCTAAGCATGTCAGTGGCAAAAACAAGCACCTTTAGTGGAAGCTAACTGAAACTGACATTGCCATTTGCCCTGAATGATTACACTGGAGATAAGTTGACCAGTGTTACCCTGCTCACACTGGAGCTAAAATGTCATTCCACTTGGTCACTTAGACACAAATACATGGGAAAATGGGGTTTGGGTTAAAAAACACCTAAATTACCCTTTAAGGCTGAAACGTGCTTTTCCTGGCTGCAGCAAATGAACAATTTGGTCTTTGAAAGGCAGTTGCATGGCTGTTGTTGTTTCCAGACTTGTTGATTCACAGAATCCCTCAAGACTTGTCTGGCTTTGGGTGTCCTTACGGTTTGGCGTGCCAGGAATACCTAAAAAAAATGGACCTGAAATGGCATGTTCCACTGTGCAGAAGCAGGAGCTCACTGTTCTTCCCTATCTAAGCCCCTTATCCTCCCCCTTCATGGTGAGCTTTGACATACCACGAGTGAATCTTATGAATGATCTTATCCTTCTGGTTGGTACCAAAAAGCTCCTGACACATAGGTGATATCTGTGGGGGCTTCACCTTTTGGATTTAAACGTAACCCATCTGGGAGAGCTAATTCCACCTGCTGCTCTCACACTCCATGTTACTTGTGAAAAAGACCTGGAGATAGTCAACTCCTTCACTGGGAGCAGCAACTCAGTTGTGAGTGGCAGCAAACAGAGGGACAGGGGTCCCTCCAATCCTGAATCAACTGTCATCATCCGAAATTGCGTCCAATAATCATCAGTCATCAAAAAAACCCATCAATTGGTTGTAAAGATATTTTACAGCCAAAGAGTTGTGGCAACGGACCAACCAAGCGACTACTGGCTGACCTCCCTGGGGGCAAATTTGCAAATCATAGGATTTTATAGAAACAACCCCCCTGTTTATTTATATTCCCATTACGTCCGTCTCAAACATTGTAAATGTCACAGCCCTAATACTTCCATGTGTCATATATGTTCGCATAAATACAGCCAATAAATGGCACTATAGGACAGAGTCAGAAGTTTGACATTAAAAAACAAGAAGACGATGGTGGATCTCATAATACACATTATACCTATAAATGGAGGCAGTGTTGCGGAAATTATATACACGTGGATGGACAATTCCTTTCACTAATTTCACTATATATCACTATACATTATAATATATATTACCCAATTGTTCTGTTCTGCCATTATTTAAATTTCTTTGTTGTCTCCTATGGTCATATCTCACTTGAATTGCACTATACTATGCCCATAATCATCTATGGTACTACTCTGTTTTTTCGGACAAAATTAACCCATAGTATGGACAGAAAGATCCATCCATCTCTGTCCCAGGATGCAATGGGGAGCATAAATACTCTTCCTAAAATTCACTATTACTCGTTGCCTTTGTTCGTTGGATTGGTTTGGTGTCGGCAAGAGGAGTAGGATTGGTTAGGGTTAGGGCAAGAATGTCAAAGTCAGCCAATCAGAGTCAGAGTAAAGCAGAGTAAGATGGGCCATTCCTTCGCCATCCTAGGATTTGCAGATTCACTCCCTGAGGCGATGCACAGACAAAATGAGAAATAATAAAGTAAAAGGAACCTACTTAACATGACGTTAGGTTTATATTTTTCATGTTGTGAAAATTCAGATCTCACCACACAACAGGGGTTGGGGAAAAGTCAAATCAACAGTAGAACAGAGCAGAAAAGTATCGCAATATTTTGCATGGCATGAGTATAAATACATGGACGCTAAGTAATGATTTTTTTATATTATATATTATTAATATTGCAAATGCAAATAATTGTTTTTGTGGCCTACTAGAAAAATAAAATCAATTGCTTTTTCATTCCACTAGATTCATTTTGGTGCAATAAAAATTATTGAAATGAGAATCTTTATCTATACAACTTAATCTTATTGGATAAAACAGATGGTGACAAACTTTTCCTTTGGAGACATGATTTACAGTTTAAAAGGTGATGAATAGCAATATATTGCAATATATGTTATCGCAATACTCATCATATCACAAAATGTTCAAAATTGCAATAATATGGTATCGTAATTAAAGTATAATAATGTCATGAGTCCTCTGTTGATTCCCTTCCCTCCCAACTTAGAAGTCATTCCTTTTTTCTCTATGAGATAAAAGCTTTTAAGAAGCAAATGACATTGAATGAATCAAGATCATCAGTTGGATATGAGACGATCTAAAGCAGATGTGCAGATATATCTATATTTCAGGGACAACAATTTTTCCTGAACTCTATCAGCTTCCCATGAAAGAAATCTTTTTTTACTGTAGTTGCGTGGGAGTAAATTAATTTGAGTCTTGATTTTTTTTGCTGCTGGTGGCATTTTCCTGAAGGATGAGGCATCTAAAGATGATTAGTAATTAACTAGTTTTTATCATGTGTGGGGTTATGATTCTTCTGCCACCAGTTTGAATGTCTAGATTACACACAGACAAAGACACAGACATAGATACACACACACACACACACACACACGAACCCGTCCCTGTTCTGTGTCTCCTTCATGGCTCTACCCACGCACACACAGGAGAAAGATATCACGTGTGCCGCTCAGACGTTCCCAAATCATTATCTGCACCCCCTCCTGAGAGGGTGGGTGGATTCCTCATACACACACACACACACACACACACACACACACACACACACACACACAGACATCATAGACAACAGGCGTGGGAGAGAGGGAGAAAGGGGAGAAAGAATTAGAGATTGTGTAGGGTGTGTATGTGAGAGAATAAGAGGTGGGGGGGGGTGCAGTCACGATGCACGTTACCTTCTGTGTGATGAGGAAAGTATATAAAGTATATATTTGTGACATTTGGTAAACATAATGCCAAGCGTCTGCTGGCTCCTCTGCAGATGTTCAGTGTGTGTGTGTCCTCACCCTGCGCTCCCTGTCTCTGCTCCTGTAGAACAGAGTGATGAAGTTGAGATCTGTTGTCTCTGACTCGGTTTGCCGCGCTTCAATGAGCCGCCCAATGTAGCGGTTGACTCGTGTTCCCGGCGAGTGCTGCACAGCAGTGGCTGAGAAGGACGTCCGGCTCCTCAGCTTCTCTGACGCAGTCCGCAGGGCTCTCCGCTGTCAGACACCAAACAGACAACACAATCAGTTTCTCCAGAGGCCGAGCCTGTCGAATGTGCTAGAGTTGACTGGGTCTCAGCTGGTGTGCTGAGGCATACCAATGAAGAGTTTTGTGAAGTCAGCATTCACAGCTGTAAGATGGTGTCATGACTTCACAAAAATCAGTGGAAACAAAATGAAAAGTGTACAGCTATGCTGGCCCAGTCCTGTCAGGTTGCAGTGCTTGTAACACAACAACCAGAATTACTGCCATCTTGAGATATTATGCTCACAAGAATGAGACATTCAAAATCATTGTGACCTTGACCTTTGAACTATGACCACCAAAATGTAAGTCAGTTAATCGTTGAGTCCAAGTGGATGTTTGTGTCAAATTTAAAAAATTCCCTCAAGGTATTCTTGAGACATCATGATACAAGAATGGCATGTATGTACTAAAGAGGTACAAATGTACATACGGGTACATGCAGAAAACCCAAAAACATGATGCCTACATCTATGGCCACTGCTGATGCAGAGTATAGAAGCCAGTTTTTTTGATGATATGCTAACACAAGACTTCATAACTCATTTCCATTACTGGGTCAGAGAGCTGTAAACTAAAATGTCAGCTAAGAAGGTGAAGCAACCACTCATGTCGTTAACTTGGCATTTTTGTTTATGTTCCGTGCAGTTAAGTGTACGATCCAGTGTAGCAAGTAGACAATATTTTTGAGATACCACTAACAACCCTTTCACTGGCCTTCCTGCTTCATCATCTACCCTGCAGCTCAGAGGATGCAATGGGCTCGTGCTGCGATAATGATGAAGTCTCGGAAGGAGGCGTTGAGGAATGCCTTCATAATTCCACTCGATGACTGAGACTTGCAGTTGTCCATAAGATGAGAAACAGACCAGCTGTTGGCTAGAATATTTTTCTTTTGATTTCTGCAGTGCTTTTAAAAAGGTGTGGACAAGCTACCTAACCAGTGACAGAAGATCTGTCATTAAAATGTCAGTGGCTGCCGCACAAGTATGTACGGCATAGTCGCTTTCACGTCTCCTGCAGACCGTCATACACATGAATCATGCTCGATACCACCTTGTCATGCAGACGCCCAAGTCCAGTACACTTGTGTTTACATTAATCAAAAGAACTGGACTTCGGGGTCAAAAGTACTCCAATCCAGGTCCGGGTCTCTTATGTGAAACCATCCTAAATCAAGGCCCTTTTTACACTTGGGTGATCCGATCCCAAGTGGACAGCTCTAAATACAGATGTAAATGCACCCAAGATGTATTGAGGACATATTGTACCTGCTTACATCTTGTATTAACTGAAACTTGGGTGATCTGATCACAAGTGGAAAGTGGTAAAGACAAATTTAAACGACCACCTAGAAGCATTGTGATGCGTTCGCTCAAACCACACAGATGATGGTCTGGGATGCATTTGTCTTCACTAACACTAATGTATCCTAATGAATGAATATGAATGAATGATTAACTTCTATTTTGGTTACATACATCTTGAGAAACAAAGATCAATTCACACAAATTTTCACAGTTAGTAACTGAAAAAGGAATGTGCTGAAGCACAAGGCCTGTTTCTGCCTAATGCGTCTCCATCAAGGCCTACGTCGCCAGTGCAGAACATGGCAAGGCTCTAACCGATGAGTTTGACAGCGTTGCGTGACCGTCCATCATTTTGCCCAATGGAAAGACACGTGTTGAATTCCGCTTACAGTGATGTCTCCAGCTGTACAGACACAAAAGCTAAAATGGCTACTGAGCATGCTACCCAGCAGCTAGCGAGAGAGTGGATGTAATTACTGTGCACAGGGTCCTTTGACCGTCTAGCAAGTCAATAAAGAAATCTGAACACAAGTGGTCATCTGGAGACGCATGACAAACGCATGCTAATACCAGGTGTAAACAGACTCATTGAGATGGTCTGGACCACATATGACCACATTCTTTCAGCAATCTCTGTGTCCTGGGTCCATTATAGGACTTCCCACTCAGCTGGCGTCCTCATTTGCACACCAACAGACAAAAGGGGACAAAAGGGATTCTTGTGAATGTACTACACACGAAACACGCTGCCTGATCTCCATATGGGTGGAAGAGTCCGCTGAATGGAAACTAGAAGATTCATGTGAGGTGCACTGCTGCATCCAACCACATGTTAGAGATACTGTAATCATAAAGCATGTTATTATATGTGCTTTATCTGTCATAGAGCAAGCACATGCTGAACACTTTAGTTATTTATAGTTAAAGCCTCAACTGTAGCTATTATTAGAGTCAGTCAGCTCTTCATCTCACTATTTGACAGCTACAGTATGGTATTATAAATAAAATGTGAACTGCTCCTCAAATTTACACCTGTGTCGACAAAATAACATTAAAAACGGTGGCTCTGTCACTTAGTCATCCAGCATCACTGGAAGTGATACAATGATCATAATATAATTACTTCTCTGTTCCCACAGATTCTGCATCTGTCTTAGCAAGTCATTCAGTCTCATTTTCATCTTTCACAAGTCTGAAGGAGTTAAGTGCTAATGTTCCTGATTGTGCAGCAGAAGCTATTAATCTGAGCATACAAATTATTCATTCGTAAAATGTAAAACAGTCTTTCATTTGCACAGTTTATCAAAAATGTATCCAGTATACCTGCCGGGCTACATAAAGATGATTTATGGACAAGGGATTTTGGAGGTGTGAGCAGAAATTGTAGCTCTTATTTCAGTAGCTTTCAGACTGAACTACACCACATGTTGCACATCACACAGCTATACAGTGTTGCCTTCTGTGGAAACAGATTTATTTTGACCAACACATTCAATAACAACAGCATGAGTACCTACATCCACTAGAAAGGTGAACAGTACCCTATTTAATGTCTATTTTAGGTAATAAAAATGATTTATGATTCACGATATGCTTAATCATTTGAAAACTGGAGTGACATCACTTTTCTTGTGCTGCTTTCAGACACCTTTCACAACTATCTAAGCCTTTAAACTTGAGATAATTGATGCAACTTCTTTCAAAAACATGGAAAAATAGGCAATGTGCAACTTGGTAAGAAAAGTTCCCAAATTTCAGGAAATTATTATAATATTTTTTAAGTCCCTTTTCCAAGTCTTGTTTTCTTGCTTTTCCTTTTTTGTTTGTTTGTTTGTTTCTTTTTCCCTTTTTGTTTTGTTTTATTTTTTACACTCATTTTTAGGTTTCTTGTAGATTTTATTCATTTCTTGACAATTTTTGGGTAATTTCCTCTTTTGTTGCCCGTTGCTGCTAATGTTTTCTAAAAAATTTGAACCAATTTGCTCAAAGGGTTAAATATGATTTTGCTCAAACAATTTGCAGGGTCATAATTCCATTACAAAATTTCACTGTGTCACAATGCTAGGATTTTGGCTACTTGGATAATCATGTAACAATGTGGCTAATGCTATTAGAGGAGATGATACCAGGCTGTGGGTGATTACCAGCAGTCATAATGCAACCTCATCAGAATCATGAAGTACTAATGCCTGGTCGAGCTCACACAGTTGGTTGGATTAAGGCTAGCGGGCTATTTCTGACAGCCAGACCCCGTGATGACACACCATCGGTCATCAACCACCAAACACAGAGAGACGAGGAACGAACCGGCGGCACTGGGACTGACTCACTGCTGCAGATATCTTCACAAAGATGATGAGAAACATGTGATCAAGATCGAATAAAGGCTCATATGCACATGCAAATATCACTTACATATACTCATATACACACACACACACACTCAGCGAGCTTAAGAGCTTAAAAAAGTTGCCCATAATATCTATTCCACTGGTTTACTTTTCAACAAGTAGTTGTAATGCAGGCATACTGTAGGATTAATGATGCTGCGAAATCTAGAAATCCAGATTACAGTGTGTGTGTGTGTGTGTGTGTGTGCGTGTGTGTGTGTGTGTGTGTGTGTGTGTGTGTGTGTGTGTGTGTGTGTGTGTGTGAGCAGCAGATTAGGAATCGAAGCAGGATTTCGCTCCATCACAAATGGACATACAAACCCATTAAAAGGATTTCTCTCACTACGTAACCTAGAAATATTTATATCTATTTTGTACAGTAATGGTGCACATACATGCATGCAAACATATAAAAAAGATGATATTCTATGAGATTACATAGAAATACCTTGTCGTCATCCTCGCAAGTCATGACGTTGGAGAAGGGGATCTCGGCCTTGAACATCTTCCTACAGTGCATGAGCTGCACCAGCAGGTAGCATACCGTCTTAAACTTCATCCTCTTGGCTGGTTTGATGTCTGACAGAATAAGACCTGGAAAGATCTGTAGAATGGGGACAAAGATAATGAGATGAACAGCAAAGAAAGAAAGACCCAAAGGCTACCAAGGGGTACAGAAAGCAGTTAAAGGTTTGATTTTGACATCATATATTATCTCCTTACATACTGAAAATGTAACAGATCACTCACACATTAACAGTTCCTCATCAAACTACAACCAGGATGCGTTATGTGTTCATTTCTACTTTCTGAAATAGCCTCCCTCATGTTTGGAATATGTGTACGGTTTCTTTGAGAACATTTAAAAAGTAACTAACCTCCCCACTTTTGGCTTGAGTGCCTCCTTCCTGAGGTGTCAAAAAAAGTATGAAAGGAGGAGGGGGCTAAGACATGCCCATGACTTTTTAATCACGTTTATAATTCCATTATTTTGCATTTCAAAACAATTTGTCCATATTAACAAGGTGAAGCGATTCTTACCAAACTGTCTTGATTACGAACCACATGACACCAAAAAAAACTGCATGGGACTCATATGGGCATGGCCATAAAGGGGAGTCTCATGGGTTCCCACAGAACCCATTTTCATTCTGATATTTTGAGGTCAGAGGTCAAACGACTTCTGTGAAATGGCCATGCCATTTTTTACATTGCCTTTTTTTTCCTAAATTTGGAGCATTTTGCTACATTTCTGAGAAGTTAGCATGACATGGTACCACTAGATTCCTCAGGTCTTCTAGTTTCATATGATACTACCAGCATCACTCTAGCTTTAAAATTAAACCTAGTACAGCCTCTTAAAGATGGTAATGTCGGCTGGCAATTAACGTGATTAAAAAAAATATTAACGCATTAATTACAGACCTTAATCACGTCCCGCGTTAACGCTGACAGCCCTAATTTAAACTACATTAAACTTCAAAACTTATCATTAACAGCCTTTTTTGCCTATAATCTTACAGTTTATTATACTGGAAACTAACGTTCAAGTTTCTTCCATAAGAGACCTACATTAAAAAAAACGCATTATCCATTGAAGGAGAAAAAGGACGACATGACAAGAGCATGAATTTCTATGTGCTTTGGGAGGCTGTCTGATTCATGGAAATAAAGACGGTTTGAGTGGGATTTTACAGTAAACTATGCAATATTAGAGAACCTGTAGATATTAAGCATTTGTGTGTGTGCGTGCATGTGTGCGTGCGTGCGTATTCACATAAATACAGCAGCTGCAGATTAAAAATGCAATGAGAAGACACACACACTCGCTCTTGTGCGCATGTACAGTCAGTGTGAGACAGTGATACTAGCCATGTGTGTGCCAGCTTAACACATGGCCTAGCTCCCTCTCTGCAGCAGAGGATTAAATATTATGACACTGATAGATGTGTCACCTGTCGCGTAAGAGAGAGAAAAAGCAAAAAGAGAAGAAATGATTGTGACGTACTTTGCGCCTGTGTGATGGCACGATGAAAAATGTCTCTATGTGATGTTTCTGGAGGAAGGCATGCCTCTCGTGACCGAAGCCGGGCTCCACCTCGTAGTCTCCATTCAAACACTCCAGGGTGGTCCTTGTGATGTGCACCTTGCTGGGAGCACAAGGAGAGCAGAGGACACAAGGCAGTTAGATATAAAAGTCTGGCACTAAGGTCTCAAATCATTATCCTTCTCATTATTTCCATTGGCCTAATAGCCCCTTGGCTTCTTCAGAATTCTTTACAGTGAAGAAATTTTCATCCTAACGACTCATTTAATGTGGTAACGAGTCCTAAAATCTTATTACTTTTCTTGAAACAAGTTTAAATTGAGCCAATGAGATGACCTCATTTCAGAGCTTTTTAAATGCAGATCAGCTTGTTACTTGTACATGAGTTTTCCTGAATGAAGTACTAATTAAATACGAGTGGTCCGCCTTATTTTTAGCTACTGTCCTTTTTAAAATAAAATCATCACAACTGCATCAAAGTGAAACGATTCAATCCCACTAACTTGTATGAGATAAGGTGACTATTACCCTATTACTATTATTACAAAGTGCACGAAAAGATCAAAACCAACAATAAACAGAATCTACGAATAAGCACTATGTATATCTCTCTGCCATCAAACTTCATTGTTGTCCAGGAACTATTAGAAATCAATGCCACTGCATTAAGTGAATTTTGTGAATTTATCAAGCCTTGTGCGTTTAAATGAATATTTGACAAGTCTATGAAAATAAATGTAGTGTACATGCTGTACATAGAGAGAGCACATTTCCCCACCTGTGATTGGATACACACGAGTCTATATTCTATCTCTGTTGCTGGGATACTGTAAATGTGTGAGTGTGTATGTGTATTGCGTATTTGTGTTTGCACTGTGACCGCTCCGAGTCCAGTTTCAGTGGGTGTGAGAGTCAGCACTCACCCAGGCAGCCCTCCGGCCTCCATCACATTTGCCAGTGTGACATCGTTTGACCAGACGTCATACTGCCATTTCCTGAGGCCCAGCACGCCACACAGCACCCGTCCTGTGTGCAGACCAACACGCATGTTCAGATCCACCTCCGTCGCCTCCACCACGGACCTAAAGGTAGAAGGGTAGGTGGGGTAGAGGGTTATCCTCTTGAAACTTGGTTTGATTTCCCTCAAAAAACATGGGGAGTAGGTAAGGAGCAACTTAACATGAAATGGCCCAAAAATTAGCAAAATAATTAGTGATATTGTTATAAGAAAATTACCTGAGAATATGAAAAAAAGAGAAAGAAAGGTAAAAAAAAAAAAGAAAAAGAAAACCATCTTGAAAAGTGCTGAAATTATAAAAAAAAAAAATAATGTATTTTATAAATTGTATTGTCTGTCTAAAAAGATCCATAACACACTAAAAAAAGGAATTTCGCTGGAATTCAAAATGTTAACTGTATAAGGTATGAGTCTATGCACATCAGAAAATTCGTAATATTAACTGTAACACAAGAAACTAAAGTAACTCAGTATGTTATTCCTTTACACTTATATTGACACAATTTTTAGCTAGCCTATATTTCGACAGCATATAAAATCCCTGAAATTCAGTTTTGGCTCCTGATTTTGGTGTGCCACCCCAAGATTTTCACGGTCCCTATCTGGTCACCCCTATAAAAACTTTCTAGGGGCACCACTGCATGGTAACACTGTCATTGTGAGCATGTTAGCATGCTGATGTTAGTAATTATCTCAAAGCCTCTCTGTGTGTACAGACACATTCTCACATGGCAGTATTGTTGTTGCTATTTTTTCTTAGGAAAGTGCCAAACTTACTCAGGTTTGGACAGTCTGACACAGTTATCCAATGACTTATCTATCACTGTGCAGTTGAAATGGATCCATATGTGTGTTAAAAATGACACTGTTTTTCAATGTCTGGGTGGAGAGTGACAGATCTGCTGGGCTGCTGACCTGTGTAGTTTTAATAAAATAATATATAGATCCCTGTAATGCATCCTCAAAATAAAAACTGTTCCAAACTAGAAAAATGAGCGTGTACATGCCTGAGTCTCTGTGAACATATGTTTATATTTTGTGTGTATGTTTACAAGGTAAAAGAAAACGTGGTCTGCCCATCAGGCTGAAGGAGGGATGTCTCACACACACGCGCACACACACACACACACACAGGGATGTGTGTGTATGGCTGCACCTGTCTTCTGAGATAAAGGACTCATACAGCAGCATCCATCCACTCAGACAGAGCAGCAGGGAAAGAACATGACAGACGAGGGCTCACACACAGAAATGAGGAAAAAGCTCTCTGTGTATGAGTGTGTGTGTGTGTGTGTGTGTGTGTGTGTGTGTGTGTGTGTGTGTGTGAGTGTGTGTGTGTGTGTGTGTGTGTGTGTGTGTGTGTGTGTGTGTGTATGTGTGTGTGTGTCAATATGCCGCTGGGGGGAAGTGGAGGGTGTACATGTGTCTTTGTGATTGCAAAATTGTCACAAATTGAATTCGTTGAATCTGTTGTCAATATAAAGGACTATTCTGTGTCCAAACGAAACAAAATATCTCTTGTTGCTGAACTCCTCTGTCATGTATGACCACTACTCAACACATGTTGCATCCATGTTGAGTTTAAATGTTTGGAAGTCTGCCCCCTAACAGTTTGAAAGAAAACTTGGATATTTACGTTTCCGTATATTTAAAAGTTAGTTTAAACTAAACCTCTTTTTAAAACTCAAATAACATTCATAAATATCAATGTATGACTATACAGTACTCAAAGGTAGCATTCATGCATCAAATCTGCACTCTGTGTTTTAATAAGGGCAAGTGAATGACCTTTTTTGGTATTTTTACTCAACAAAACATATTTTCATAAATTCTCAAATAATTTGATTTTAATACATTTTTTAAAGACCAGTTTTTGAGCAGTTTAATGTAGGAACTATTTTAAGTGTGCATGTACTCATTAATGGCCGAACGGCTAGGTGAGCCAGCAGTAGATGCACGCTTCCTTTGGTGTCGTGAAAATAGTTCATACATTAAACTGCTCACAACAAGGTCTTTGGATTATTCTAAGTAAGCAGGTTATGATTTCTGGAAAAAGACATTACTGTTGAGTTTTACAATTTTTTTTTTCACAAGCCCAATGCCATATAGTTCTATTGCAGAGAAGGTACACATCTCCATGGCTGATATCAACAACACTCTGCAACTCACACCAAAACAATCTAGAATCACCAAAACAATCTAGATCAGTGGTTCCCAAATGGTCCAGCCACTGGTCCAGTCCCTTATGCCTATTCTTATTTTGAAAAAAAAAAAAAAAAAGAAGCCGCACAATACCAACAGCAGGGCAATAAAATAGTTACTGCTCTCCCAAAAAAGCTCTCTCACTCTACAGCAGGAAACCCAATTTCAAAATAAAAGCTCTGCACTGCAAAATTACTGTACTTCAAAATAAAGTGTGTTTTTCACAAACTTGAAATGGTCCCGACTCGCGAGTCACTCGCAGTCCATTCAGAATGGACACGCGACCCACTTCCAGACCACGATTCACTAGTTAGGAACCACTGTTCTAGATTAATAACTAGGAAGGAAGGTGGAAGGAAGGAAGGAAGGAAGCAGGAAAATTATGTATTTTGGATTTGGGGATTAACTGTCCCCTTAAGTACAAAGTACTTTTCCTACCACTGCCAGCTGCAGCTGAACACCTCCTATAGGCGTTGAAAAATTAAACATTACTTAAATTGCAGTCAAACAATGGCAAATATTAAGAGATTGGAAATACTGACGCGTTTATGGCATATTCTGCTTACTGACAGTCTGGACTGAAAATTTGTTGTTGGAAGTAACAGCAGCTTCAGCAAAACAAAAGCCTCCCACTTCTGTTAGTTTTCAGTTATAATTTACAGTTTTGATTAAAAAAAATTAAGTCTTTCTCAGCTCATGGTGTTCATGCAGATAAGACTGAACCTCGTGTGTTGACCTGACAGATGTGTGGGCACCCAGATGCATGTTAAAGAGATGATGTTAGTGTGTGCGTGTGTGCGTGTGTGTGTGTGTGTGTGTGTGTGTGTGTGTGTGTGTGTGTGTGTGTGTGTGTGTGTGTGTGTGTGTGTGTGTGTGTGTGAGGGGAAGAGGCGGGGATAGAGGGACTTGTGTTTGTGTGTGGGACTCACGCGATCGTGTCAATCATGTCCAGTCCCATCTCCACACAGCAGTGGGCGTGGTCTGCCTTGGGTTGGGTCAGTCCTGACACACAGTAGTAACAGTCCCCCAGGATCTTTATCCGCCTACAGTGATTCTCCTACACATGGACACAGAGAGACAGACGAACAGATGATTATCTGAAACAATTTATACTAAATGTGTTTCTAATGGTTACAGTTACAATAACTGAAGTAGAGATGCAGTCACAAACGGCGTAGCTTTCGGGATGGAAATGTCAGTCTGTCTGTCAGTCCAACACCTGGTTTAGACTGAAATATAACTATTGGATGGACTACCTTGAAATGAGATTCAGGATGAATTGTTTAGTTTCGTCACCAATTAAAGAAACACTTCAGCACTGGGAAGATGGTCTTTTCCTGAAACCAGGCTGTCTGCAGTAGAAAGACAAGAATACTTTTGAAATCGATGCTACACGACCAGAGAAAACAGAGAAAAAGAACTGCGGCATCCACGTTTGCCCAAGGGGTAGAAAACCTACAACCTCACCAGACCATAGACTGTTCTGGACGACACGCCCCCACTGAACCCCGCTAAGCTGGCTGTTCGTATTACAGTTCAACTTTACGTTAAAATATACACGCTGAAATATGTTTCTGAAAACATTCGAGGTAAGATATAGGCAACTCAGTAGCCGAATTTTGATTTATATTTGATCAGCGCTTGTTGCTTTTACTGTTTGATCTCAGTTTTTTCAGCCTTTGTTTTCACTGTGCTGTAAGCAGCACAGCAGCCACTTCCTGTTCAAAAACTATTACAGCTAAACATGGCATTAAAACAGAGAGATTTAGACATTAATTAGATGGAGGGAAGTTAAAAATGTGCAAAATATGCCTTTGACTTTTGTCCTTACCTCACGCGCTATACTAAAATGTTAAACATGGTAAAAAATGATACCCTCTTAACATAAGCATGTTAGCATTGACATTGTGAGCATGTCAGCATTACGACATTACCATTTAGCCTCAAGCACTATGCTTAGTGCACAGTTCCACTAGCATGGCTGTAGACTCATAGACTTTTCTCTAACCTAATTGTCTATTATAGACAGTAGGATCAAATTCTTTGGATCTGGATCACAGATTTTACAGTGTTTCATGCCCAGCCACAAGTTACTGATTATGACAGGACAGTTTCTATTTTTAAACCTATTCTTCTGCTGATGAAAAGCAGAACTTGATGACTCCAAATAGTCTCTCATGGGAGAGAAGCAAAAGTTTGAACTCATGATGTACATCTGTGAACCATTTCGACATCCAACAGCTGAAAGTTACTCACACTTAAAGATGATTGTATTTCACTCCTGTTACAGGAGATCTGACTGTACAGAAACCGCATGGATGTCTCAGCTGCATATCTGCTCATATAAATCAGATGAGTGTGCTTGTGCAGCCGCGTGTGTATGCGTGTGCGCGCGCAGTTGAGGCCAACTCTAATTGCTCCGACATGCTCTTGAAGTAGAATCCCGCCCACACATTCCCAGACAGATCAGCTATTTGTCACAGTGCACATTGTGCACAAACTCTGCAACGATGACACAAACGCCAACACACACACGCACACTTTCACAACACATGATTACACACACAAACACACCTGCAGAAAAGTATAAACAGCAGCATGGTTACATGCAAACATACTGTACAGGTACTTCAGCTCAGCTGCACACACAGGGTTTCCATTTGTCGCTGTATCACTCACAGTCATCAGAAAATTGTACAGGTAGACCCTACAAAGCTTAGCCTGTAGGCAGCCTCTGAGTGACAAACACACACACACACACACACACACACACACACACACACACACACACACACACACAAATACAGAGGATTCATGACAACTGCAGGGTAAGAGGCAGAGATGAGAAGAGAGGAGAAGGGGTGCTCTGGTTTTCTGCTCACGGGAGCAGAAAGATTCTGGCGTGGGAGGATATGAGAATTCAACGTGGATGATTATCCCAGCGCTAGGAAGAGAAATTGAGAGTGTGTTTGTGTGTGTGTATGTGTGTGAAAAGGAAAGAGGGAGATCAGTTTACAGAAAGCCATGTCTCAGGAGATAGCTGTCCGTGTGTGTTTTTTGGAGATAAATTTGGAATTTTGAACCAGCTGATTGGGGACGGTTTGTCTAATTGCGGGGAAAATCTGTGTCCTCGATTTGACTCGATTCATTTTGTTATGTTTATGAGAGGGTCAGGCTTAAGTTGGGCGTATGTGTCTGTTATAGTTAAGTTTAGGTTGAGCCTGCGGGGGAATAAATGTGTTGTGTAGCATACAGCAGTCTGACAGGCTCAGTGGCTGCGACAGAGCCGGTTTGAAAGTGAATTTCTCCCTTGCTAACACGACTGGGTATAAATCTCAATTAGGTTGCAGCTGCAGCCACACACACACACACACACGAACACACATGCACACAATATATCCTCATCACACGATTTCCATATAATGGCTTTCTGAGTGCTGGAGCACTGATAGCAAGCCACATATCACCTTGTATCTTGCCCCCCCCTTCTGTCTCTCTCTGCCTGTGTTAAGCCATGACTGATTGCTGAGATGCAGAATGAACTCAAGAGGGATAATCCTGCTGATCATGTGACTTCTGTGTGTGCAATATGTGTGTGTGTGTGTGTGTGTGTGTGTGTGTGTGTGTGTGCGTGTGTGTGTATGTAGAACGCAGAGAGTAAACTGTCTGAAGAGATCTCTTGGCCTGGTAGAAGAAGAGGTCAGGCAAGAGGCACGCATTATGGGCGAGAGTGACTTTTATACATCATTGGAAAGCTCTTGATGAGATCTTTTTTATGATCACAACGTAATAATTTAAAATCATAACATGCAAAAAGTAATTATTATATTTTTAAAAGAAACAGTAAACGTCTCAAGAGAAAACTGGAGGTCACTTTCCGAGCAAAACTAGCACATGTGCATCTACATATGAACCTAAATTTGCAGACGGTTTCATCCCCAGGCTGTCAAATACCGACACTTGTGGCGCTTTTCCACTATATGATACAGGCTCTACTCTACTCACC
The DNA here is from genome assembly GCF_026936395.1 of Plectropomus leopardus. Lineage (NCBI taxonomy): Eukaryota > Metazoa > Chordata > Actinopteri > Perciformes > Serranidae > Plectropomus > Plectropomus leopardus. The sequence goes on from NC_142180.1 coordinate 6,639,223, forward strand.
TTATTTTGGTTTTCTATTAGGAAAAAGTACCTGGTGCCTGGTACTGCCTTTTTAGCACCTGCTCTCCTGGGGTCCCAAAAGCAGCCGACCGAGTACTATGAGGTACTAAAAGGTGACGTGGACACACTGCAGACCACTGATTGGTCAGAGAGAAACGTCACTGCGTCAGTGCATCATCAATGAGCTACACGCACAAAATACCCTGAACAGTGCAAACAGCCAAGCTATTGTAGTGGCTGCAGTTTTCTATCTTTTTTTTTTTTTTTTTTTTCCCAAAATGGCAACCGGAAAGATTACCCTGTGGTTGCTCGAGGAGATGCAAATGTTCCTCACCTTGCTGGCTGGTGAGCGTACCCAGCGAGTGCGAGTCTGTGTGCGCATGGTCTCCACTATTTACTGTGTATATCTCTGCTGCGGCCATCTGTGCGTGAAGCGTTGCTGCATTCAGATTCCTACATTTACGTAGTCACCTGAACTCCTCAACATCCAACAGAAGGGACAGAGAGAGAGAGGAAATGTTTCTGGCGGTGTTAGCTGCTTACAGTGGTAAAGTATATACCGTACACTTTGTGCATGTGACATGTTTTAGCAGTGGTGTGCAACCGAAAATGGGGCTCCCCCAAAAAGCCACTGTGTAATTCGAACCCTGTGTGTATTTGTGTGTCACGTTGAAACTGACGTCACGGCAGTGTTTCACAGCATCGTTATGACGACTAGCTACACTGAGGCGGTACTATCTTCTAATGGAAAACGACCCCCAGAAAAGTACCCAATGCCAAAGGCGAGTAGAGTAGAGTAGAGTACAGCCGGTACCATGTAGTGCAAAAGCGCCATTTGTGACCTCCCTCAACATGCAATATCAGGTGTTCCAATACCTGAGAGCAGCTGACACATGGAGCAAGAAGTCCACATAGAGTGGGAGGGAAGGGGAGAAGGGGAGGTGAATGGTTCTTACAAAATCTGAGTTTACCCAGAGTTTGTGTTCTGTATAAAACTAAAAGTCAATGTTTTGTTCATCGAATGCAACATAACTTACATACCTACATCCGTGTGAAACAAAGTCACCATTGCTTTAACATTACGTAATAATTTCTTTATGGTTGTAGCGCACTGACATCATTCATGTGACTCATTTGCGCCATATTCTAAAACAAATGTACTTATTGTAACCCAAAACACGAGGCGCTTAAAGGGTGCCCTGTGCATTGATAACACATGCTTCAGGGGTGTAACAAAGGTTTTGGTAACTGTCAGCATGGGACTGAGAACAGGTTAGCATTTGACATGTTTAAAATGTTACCTTGTGGATTTAATGAAACTGTACAATGTTTACTCTTTTGAACAATGTTTTACATTAGAAATATAACCCAAAAGTGTTAAATCTGTTGTCATTTAAATGAATATCTAAATAAATAAATAATTCAAACTCCAAATCTGTGACAGAAAAACAAGAAATAAGGGAAATCGCTCAGTCATTCAGTTATTACGAAAAAGGGTACAATTCCATCTGTTTAAGTACATTAATATTCTATTTTAAAGCTGCATTAATGATTGGCATTGATGATTTGGCCTTTAGGGGGCAGATGAATCTAACAACAACCTAAGAGACACACATCTTTGACATTAAATTGTATCATAAAGTTTTCGTGGCTAAGGTGTTAGTAATGACCTGTTTGCACATCCAGAATCTCTAAATTTGGTCACTTTTAACGATGCATCAGTCTATTTTTGGGCATAGGGGGGCAGAAAGACATCAAAACAAACTGACGGCTAACATCATCCAACATTATCATCCCACTAGAGTTGTGCTGAAATAAGTCAATTATCATTCCTTTTAACTCAACCCCTGCAAAACAAAAATGTGGCTCTTTAGCTGCCAGTGGTAGATGAAGTACCTGAAAGCCATACTTGAGTAAAATTACTTGAGTAAACGTCCTCAAGTATCTGATATGCACTTACTTAAGAATCAAAAGTAATTTTATCAAATCAAATGTACTTAAATATTTAAGGTCACACAAGGATAAAAACTGAACTGACTCAATCCGCTGATGAAGACCGTAAGATGCAGTAGAAAGCCTCAGTGCTGGTGATTAGTGACCTTAAGCTTTGAGATTTTATGCAATACTATTTTTTTACAGCTGCACCATGTGGGTTATTTAACTCTGTGTGTGTGTGTGTGTGTGTGTCTCATGCAGTATTAATATGATAGTAGTCTGGCGGCAGATAACCTATCACTCACCTAATCTTCTTTCCCGGAGAACAACGCTCCACAGGCTTAGTGACACAGTGTACAGTGTGTGTGTGCATGCGTGTGCTACCATACACACTCTCTCTGTCTTTATCAAGTACAGTAGTCCTTATAGTGCTCACACACACAGATACACACATATAGAGAAAAACTCCACCTCCTCAGACCTTATCTCCCCTCTGTCTAAAAAACGGTTCACGATCTCTACCAGTTCCTTCTCCTTCTTGACCTTCATCATCACCTCCTCCTCCTTCTCCTCCTCCTCCACATCAGTCAGCCTCTCCAGCTTTACTTCCACCATTGGATCAATATACGATTTGGCATAAGAAATGAGCTCCAGGACTAAATAGTACACTTCATTTTCTTGGAGGCTTTTTGTTTTGCAGAGAAATAAACAGCCAACCAACTGTTTAGAGCCACCAGCAGCTAGTTAAGCTAAGTTGCATCAAATTGTGCACTTAACCTACTGAAACCAAGTCTGAGTACGCTGGAGCTTGACTGATACATCATAAATTTCAGTATCAGCGTGTTTAACAGCTGATAAGTTCCAAGTTGTTCATTGCCATTGGCACAATAATTACAGAGGAGCGGTCGTTGGCAGTGAAAATCTTTGTTCTCCAGCTCCCTCCAACAGTGCTCATTAGATATGCATAAAAAAGAAATAAAGTAGAAAGAAATTGCAGTGATCCCAAAGATATCTTTTAGGTTATTTACAAAAAATGTTGCTATCACATACAATATCTACCACTACTTTTGTTTTATTAGTACATAGCCTGGTCATGATTCTTTAAAGCTGTGGAAGCTACTTTTATTTTTGTGTCATTAAACAAAAATCCTGCAATAAACTTTCAGCATAATGTAATTTACTAGAACTGAAAGAAAACTAGACTTCTGCTTCGTTCTGTTTTCAGGCTTTAGAGAATCTAGCCCACGACAGGAGACTTTGGCGTATCAGAGGTAATTTCAGAGTGAGGGTGCACCTACTGGCTACAAATGCAAATTAGTATGTGTGTCCCTGTTGTGAAAGCCTGACTGAATGGTGGAAAACCCTGCAAAGAAAGTCACTATTGGCAACAACACTGCAAATCAACCCAAAAACAGGAAGTTGGAGATGTCAAACAGAGAGTCTAAAAGAGAGTCTGACAAATAAAACATCTGTCAATACTGACAAAGCATTTCAGAGATGATGGGAAAATTTGCTAATAGTTTAGCTTTCTGCTAACTGGAGCCAAAAGCTCACAGCTGCAGCTTCATGTATTTCTTATGCAGCTAATATGAGCTAAGGCGTCGAAACACAGTATGTCCTCCATCTCACTGTCCACGGCTGTAGACCATTTCGCTGGGAGTAAAGTGGATAGCAGCTCAGAGGACTGACCACCAGTTAGCTGCTGCAGCAACACAAATCCAGACACAAATTTAAGCTACAATTGCCTACTGAGGGTCCTTTCCGGAGCTGGTGCACGATATCCTCTTAGTGAAGCAGTCCACAGTAACGGGGAGGGTGGGTTTTCTAGCTAGCTAATTCTTGTGTCAGTTAAGGTTTGATAAACAGAGAGAGAGAGTAGGGCATGGGGGGGCTATACCAATGAACTGTGCACAGCTCTACACTGGAATCAGATTAGATAAATCAATGAGTGGAAAACACAGAGGGGAAGAGTTACATGAGGAGGGTGTTTTTACAAATTCTGCTCTTTTTCTTTGTCAGATTTATACCTACCCCTGTTTTATATCCATATTAGCAGCTGCCAAAGTCACTAAATAATAGATGAAATTACTAAGAGTAATGCAAAAAAGGTTGTTTGCTCAACTCAGCAGTTCCCTTCAGCTCTACAGAGCATCTTTCAGCTCATTGTTTATACTTAACAGTCTGCAATTGTACAGTTTTGGTTTCATCTTAAGGCCATCATCAACCTTGATTTTTAGTATTAAAACCTACTCTAAACCTCTCAGGAGTTGGTGGAGACTGGAAACAGAGCTAAAAGCAGAATACATGTTTGCCTTACATTCATCAGGTGGCCAGAAACATGATGTTTTTGTCTTTAGATTTGGATGCACATTGATCACACTGTATGGATTATTTCTTCAGCGTATTCTTTTCATAATGAAGCACATGAAGTGAGGAGTATCTGTGAGGGAGAGGGGAGAGTTCTTACCGTAGCCAGTTCATCAAACTTCCCAAAGAGTTCGTTGAGCAGTTTGACCAGTTCCTGAGCAGTACACTGAGAAGCCAAGCTGGTGAAACCCACAATGTCTGCAAACAGGATGCTGTCGAAGGACAAAGAGAGAGAAAAATGAAATATTATTTGAATTTAAAGTGATGTATGAAATACTTATACATAGTCAGTGTGTTGCATACAGTAGCTGGCAGTAGACGTGGCCCTGTTTTGCAGAAACAGACGGAGCGCACACACCACAGGGTTGATATCAAATGTATTTTAGCCACTTTAAAAAAGGCCTACCTAAAAACTCAATATCAGTCAAAGTGGAAGCTATATTTAGAGTATTTTGACCGCTTTACCTCACCGTCTTTTTCCCTTTTCCTTTGGCACTACATTTCTCATCCGCCGCCGGTCAGCTTTTTGGGTCAGAAAGTGCTGTTAGCGGCTGTTACACAATCCGACTGAAACAAAACTTCATGCTGAAAACACTCTCAATACAGCGTCCATTTAGACTGATATTGTATTTTTAGGCAGGCTTTTTTTTCAACTGGCTAGAACATGTTTTGATACAACCCCTCTGTACAGCAGGGTAATTCTGAGCGGGGGGCTGCTCAACCTGTCCACTCCTGCAAACCAGGAGCGCGCCGACCACCAGCTACTGTATGCAACAAACTGACTGTAATTAAGTATCTCAAACAGCCCCACTTCAAAAATCCCAAACTATGACTTTAATAGGTTTACTTGTCTAGACAACTGATTTTCTCATGACGTACAAAAGGAAAACACTTCACAGATCCTAAAACACACAAAAACATAAATTCTACAGAAACAACAAGGGTATGTTGACTGTACAAACAAGTATTTTTCTCCTCTGCTGACACTAAATACCCACACATCACACTGGAGTGGAGAAATTGGCTAATGGCGATCAAAAGTGAAGCAGAGTACCATAATCCAATCCCTGATAAGTGAAAGCGTCTTTTAGGCCAACCACTAAATCAATTACAGAGCTAAATTGCCTGCTGCTGCTGGCTAGCTGCTGTAGAGGGGATGAAGAAGGTGTTGAAAGCTACTTAGCCCCTCATTCATTTGCTCCGAGGCCAGATGGCAACAAAACAAGGTGCTATGGATCTTATTGACTCTCAGTCCTACAGTAAAAAATTACTGCTCCCAGTGGAGTAAATACAACAGAGCTAAAAGCTGTGTGTACAGCTAGGTAATATTTCAAACAAATGTTTGTATAACTTTTTGTACTGAGAGCAAAATAATACTTTTAGGCTGAAACTCAGAGAACTTGTGCATTTTCTCATCTGAAGCTCCTATCATATATATATATATATATCACAGTTGGTATTTCCCCATCCTCTGAACCTACCAGCACTTGATCTTACAACAATGTAGCCAATATTTCAGGGGCTCTGATGTGCCCTAGGATGACGAACACATGATTCATACCTTGTCCATGCGTAGATGCACAATGTAGTTTGGTAGAAAGAAAATAGTTCCCACGTAAAATTGCTCACAACAAGGTCGGTGGATTATCTTGAGTAACCATAATTTCTGGAAAGAGACAGTGCTGCTGAGTTTCTCAGATGTTTTTTTTTCTTGGCACTTTTAACACCACAAGCTGAGTGCTATCTATTTCCGTTATATTAGACAGAGGGGAGAAATTTCTACGGCAAATATCTGCAACACTCTAAAACCGGCACCCAAACAATCTGGATTGATAAATAGCACTACAACTAACAGGAATAATGTGTATTTTTAATGTGGGGGTGAACTGTCCTTTTAACTTTTACTCCACTGTCATCATCAGGCCAAAATGTTAATTTGTCCTATGCATAAAGTATCTTCAAAACAAAGGATATTCTCACCTGCCTCAGGTCTACTTTGTGCTACTAAGCACATGTTAGCATGCTAACATGCTAACCTAAGGGACATTGTAACACCCAAGGTTAAGAATAAATATTAGTGCTCACTTTGTATGGTTGTTTTCTGACCCTCCTCCACAACTAATGCTGCCTGAAATGTCATATTTACAAGTTACAATGACACCATTGGGAATCTGGGAAAATATCACCTGAGTTGCAGAGTTATGACATTAAAGTGATGCAGCAGAAATGGCAAAAGGCATGGGAACCCCAAGTCTTAACAACTCACAGTAAAAAATGTAGGTCTATATTGTTATTTCCAAGTAGCTTTCATCTACTTTTAGTATTTGCACATTTTAGTATCTATAAGCTGTGGCGCCTAGCAACGTTAACTTAGCAAGCAAACGTTAATTGATAAATTAGAGTTTTAAAGCAGCCAGTATTCACTGCAATTTCCTCTACAACACCTTAAACCCTTATTCATTGAGACAACAGGAACATAATGCTAGCTGGCTAAGCAAATATTCGCTATTTATAATGTTACACAAGCTTATAAATGAATTAAAACATCAAGTGCATACCTGATGCCCATTCTACATGCTTCCTTCTGCCATTGAAGCACAAAGGAGCTCTGAGCTACTTGCTCAAACCATAAACAAAAACATCCAGCTGAGACTCTAAAAAAGTGGTGTTTCACCCGGGGGTGGAGCCTACGTTCCGGTGTGCCTGATGCACATCAGTCAGCTCACTTGTTGGCTAAGCTAGCAAAGCTGTAACTTAAAAAGTTGTTGATTAACTTGGCATTTGCCTGAAAATAAGACAAAAAAAACCCAAAAAACAAAAACAAACATGAAAACGACCTAATAGCGCTGAAAAATGCACAGGTATTCATTGCATATCATTTTTTGTAACACAGTTTTAAATATAAAAATATTAGAATTGGAAATATTGTTTTCTGGACATTTTCCCAGTTATTTTTTGGGGGATAATTTTCTAATAAACCTTCTCTCTTTAAAAACTAAGTAATTTTCTTGTCACGTTTACTCATTTCTACGGAAGCCCTAAGCGGACCTTTTTGGGGTTTTTTTTTACAAGCCGTTTTCTCGATATAACGAGATATTATCTCGTCATAACAAGATATTATCTCGTTATCTCGAGAAAACGGAGTTTGTTTTCCTGAGATATTATCTCGTTATCTCGAGAAAACAAACTTTGTTTTCCCGAGATATTAAGTCGTTATCTCGAGAAAACGAACTTTGTTTTTTGGTTTGTTTTTTTAAACTTTATTGAATGAACGTCAGAAGAAGAAGTGGCGGGTGGATGATGTGACAGCAGGTGTCGTGCGGGGTTCAGCGCAGACAAATGCGTGCAGGTAAGATGATTATTACAGGAACACATCACCCAAATTCAACAGTAATAATAATCTAGATTATGATTACTGATGAATTTGGGTGATGTGTTCCTGTAATAATCATCTTACCTTGCGCATTTGTCCGCGCTGAACACCGCACGGCACCTGCTGTCACATCATCCACCCGCCACTTCTTCTTCTGACGTTCATTCAATAAAGTTAAAAAAAAAACAAAACAAAGTTTGTTTTCTCGAGATAACGACTTAATATCTCGGGAAAACAAAGTTCGTTTTCTCGAGATAACGAGATAATATCTCAGGAAAACAAACTCCGTTTTCTCGAGATAACGAGATAATATCTTGTTATAACGAGATAATATCTCGTTATATCGAGAAAACGGCTTGTAAAAAAAAAAAAAAAACACGTCCGCTTAGGGCTTCCATACATTTCCTACATTTGTTTGTATATTTCTTGCCAAGTTGGTCATTGCCTTTGTCCCCATGTTTTTCAGAGTAAAGGAAACAAAATTAGCTCAGATTCAAAGGGGTCAAATACTTGTGAAAGGTGTCTGAACGAAGCACAAGAAAACTGATGACAGGTCAGGTTCAAAGGGTTAAATTGGCAAGATTTTGCTTTGAACCAGGAACTCTCTGATCAGAGATCAAGTAAACAAGTATCCATCCAGACATTCAATGCCAGCCCTCAGTACTTGACAGTTTTTGATACTCATTGTCAGGGAAACATCATGGTTGGTATCCAAAAAGTACTGAGGTTCAATACTGGGCTCTAGTGGAGTATGAGGGCCATCTCTCTGCATCGTGACTGAGTTGCCATGCTCTTTTTGGCAGTGCGATACAGTTGCTCAAGAGCTTGATGTATGCAAAGCCGGGATCACGTCTGCAGCTTGACAGAGGAGCTCTGTTGTGTGATTTGTCTTTGAATGCCGCTGTTCTGCAGGTCGTGCTGCTGTGTGGTGGGTTAGGAGGAGAAGGCGAGAGGAGGGCAGAGGGGGTGAAGAGGGGGTGCGGGAGAGCAGACCGGTGGTGGAGCTAAATAGGTATGTGATCAAACATTCTCAGGGCCACATCAAAGGGGGGCCAGATGAGGGAGCCTCTGCTCAGCCAAATAAAGCTTTTTTTTGTTTTTTCTACCCCCCGGGTGCATGCGTTCGTTTGTAGCAGCTCCCTGGAGACGGGAGACGGAGCTGATGTTTGGCAGAGTGCCAGCGCGGCAGCAAGGCTGGTGAACGGGGGGTGATGTTCATGAGTGTAGGTGAGTGTGGGAGCCGAGCGGATAGACAGAGAGAGACGGAGAGTGGAGAGGATTGTCTCTTGACAGGAGTGCTGTTGACATGCTACCTAGCCCTCCACTCCCACACTCAGCAGCACTGATACAGCTCTCCATTTCTCTTTCCTGCCTCACTGGAATGTAATCAGCCAAAAGTCAGGCCAGGTTCTCACGCTCTCTAATACTTTCTCCATAACAAGTGCAACCGGGCTGGCTACTGAAAAGTCTGCTAAAAATGTACAGGAACAGGGCAATGAAAGGCGTTTTGCCCTTCTTTCCTTTCTAACAATAAATAAAGTGATTACAGTTGTTTATTCTGGTATGAAAACAGCTCAATCACAAGCTCTCGGAACCAAAAGGATTGTCCCAAAAATGCTTTTTTGCGCGGTTAATAGTCAAAAACTTACAATGATGTAAAACTGTGACACAACAGCCATAAGAGAACTTGTGAATGTTTTTTTGTTTAGCATTTTCTTCATGAAATATGTTTAATCAATTTGCAAAATACATTAATAATTAATCAACAATGCCTTCAACCCATATGACCACATAGTTCCTATATGTTCCTACTTCTGAATACAACAAATCGGAGCATTTCTCGACGGATTGATGGCAGAATAAAAGTATATGACATAATAACAGTCACAGTTTTAAACATGTGGGTAATGGTGTGAGACAGTCGCAGTTGCACCAGAAGTTCAGGCAACAAAACTCCTGGGGAAGTTTATATCAGGGGTCGGCCACCTTTACTAACAAAAGAGCCATTTTTGGCCACATTTTTTATTCTTTTAAAATTTTTAGAAACCCATAATATATATTGTTTGGTACTTTGGCTTTACAGTTTTTGTGGTGAAAGCAAACAAATCGCTCCATCTTTCTGATTACTTAATTCTTGAGAGGCTTCTCCTTTTTTTGAATTTGTATTCAAAACCTAACTGAGCTAGGGAAACTCAAGACTAGCCACCCCAGTTGAGGTTTGGCAAAATTTAAAACTACACTAGGTCATGGGTGCATAATGCAAATTTTGGTTGACAGAATGTTAAAATGTATTTTTTTTAATTTGGTGTAACAACGAAAAGTAAAAGTAGATGTAATTAATTTTCCATCCAATTTTTTTTAACAAGGCCAACAAGACTCTGTAGACAGGGGCTAAAGAGCTGCTGGTTGTCTGTTAGATGAAAAATGCCAGATGTTGGTAAAAAATACTGTTTTGTGTGATGAGTAGTTCGAAAGCCAAAGATATCCAGTTTATGTAGCTATAAACAGGCAGAAGCTGCTGAGTTCTTGCATGCAAGGTGCAGGAATCAAGAGGTGTTTGGCTCGTGTTCACCAAATTCTTGTTAAAGCCAGAGCTACTTGACGACAGCTGCCTGCTGGGACCATAAATGACACTATGAGAGCGCTGAAAATGAACCAAAACCGTAAACTTGCAGCCAGCATAGAAACCATAAGATGAAACTCACTGTAAAGCCCCGTAAAGCCAAGGGAGCCGTGTATCATGCTGATTATTCTTTTCATTTCATCATTACCCTTTCGCATTGTCATTTTGTATATTGTTGGTATAAAAAAATCTATAATAGACGTTTTAAATGTGTTATTTAATTTCTGTTAAACAACAATGCCATATTTCTTAAATGTCTGGATGTGACTAATAACTCTAATATTTATTTTTCTCCTATTTTATGTTCTTTTTTCTGTAAATATTAACATAAAATTGCAGATATTTAATTTTGGATGTACTATGGATGTATGCATATATGTTTAAATAATTAAAGTATACAGAGTAGAGTATTGTTTGAAATTAATAAAGAAGCTGGTTAATTAAAATTCAATGTGTTATGGAGAAGGGGATGAATTGAATAAATCATGTGTTTGACTTACTTTTTTGTCTGCATGCTTGTTTGTCTAGTCATTTCTCTGTTTTCTTTTTTACATGTTTAAAATTAATCAAATCAAATCAAAAATCAAGGTATCTTGGTAAAAATGGAACATTTAATGTTAAAATGTCACGAGTAGGCTTTAAAGCTATACAGATGTGGCATCAATTTGTCATAAAAGAAAAATAATAATAATATATAAAATACCCGAGCATTTGGTTCATTCTTCACCTTGGATATAGGAGTCAGCTTCTCATGGATTATTCCACTGATAGAAAGCTCCAGAACAAAGCTAGTAAGTGGACCTTTAGTTAAAAAGCTGTCTCCTCAATGGTTTAATATTTGCTAAATAATATTGCAATTAGAGCTTTGTTTAACACATTTCTCATGCAGATTCAAAAATGTGTCTCCAACAAAAACAGCACAAATAGCAGAGCAGAGTTTCTAGCCTGCTGATGGTGGCAACAGCACTCCACCCCTTTTCTCTTCCTAACCTTTATGCAGTTTGATTGCATCTCCGTTAATGGTGTACTTTAATTACTCTCCTTCTATTCTTGACCTTGACGTCACAGCAGGTAATACCTGAATCAAAACACTCCAGCCCCTCCGCACACCTCTGCCGTCCACAGTTGTCATGACACCCCACTTACCTGACATTGTCATGACGTTGGATGTAGATCTTGTGAAAGATTCGCTCAGGCGGCTTCAGGAAGTCCTCTTTCATCTCCATGGCAACATTCCTGGGCAGTAGGCTCATTAGAAGACGCTCCTGGGGAGGGAAGGGTTAAAACAGAAGAAGAGGAAGCAGCTTGAGAACTTTGAACTGGGAGTACAGAAATGTACATACTTTAAGTTTTTTATTCATGAAAGTGTAGGCAGACAAACACTTTGTTCGTTGCTCAGGTGTAAATATCCACAATATGAAGCAAAATTACACATAATGTGCAATTTATCATAATGTGTAATTATCCATGTGCAACTGGTGTAAATATTTTTAACGGTCGAGCTTTGCATCGTGTTTGTACCATTTATATTGTTCTTTTTGCTTTATTTATCTTGTACATACCTTGCTTTGATAACACTTTACTATTGTAATAATGCAAATCTCCCCGTTGTGGGACTTATAAGAGATTATCTTATCTTATCTTGTCTTATGTTATGAAATAAGAAATACTTTTTTGTGTAGTGAAATTGCTGAGACAGAAAAGTAATCAGCAACATTTTTTAAATTGATTATATGTTAAAGCCATTTATTTAGTAAAATTGATCAATCCATTGAGTCATTTTTTAGCTCTCATTAAAAGATTCAACTGGTTCCAGCATTCTGATTAAAAAAGTAATGGATTGATAAATTGTGTGAAAAATGGCCATCACGCATTTCCAGATCCCAACATGATGTCTTCAGATTCCTTGTTGTGTGATCCAGAAGAAGACATTCTATTTACAGTGATATAAGACACATAAATCCTAAAATAAGATCACTGATATCAGCCAATACTGAAAAAGCCAATGTCTAACTACGTCTAGTTCCACTTTTTTTGGGGGGGGGGGGTAGTGGAAGGTGTAAACAAGTGTACATAGAATACTAACCTCTTTTTCTGACTGTTTACAGGATACCACCTAACAGCCAAAAAGCCATTCAAGTATAACAAAGAGTATACACTCACTCCTCAGTAAACTACCTATCTTTAGTGATACACCCACCTCAACAACTACAACTACATCACTAGGCAACTCCAGCATTTGGTTAATAAAAGGTAAACTGTGGGAGTGCAAGAAACTGAGTCAAGTCTGTCTACACTTCAAACAGCTACAATACAGGATCAGGACAAGCTCACACATATCATAGTTTCTAAAGTGACAGAGTATATGAGCTGACTGTCATGGGGAGGTGGAGGGAAAGGTGGAAGGTGTGATTCCTTAGCGAGACACTGCCAAACTGCAGATCACTGCTCCAGACCAACAAACAACAAAAGTAGTTGTTTTTTAGCTAATCATCGCTACGTTTCCAGAAGCTTTTTAGGCAACAAGTATTGGTGTTTTTAGCAATGTCTTGCTGGATTTTCTGCCAGGATAGTGCCATGAAAGCGAAAGTTTTAATTTATCTTCAAATTGTGCAAAGTGAATATAAAATATGTCTAATGGAAACTAAACTCACATTTATAGCTTAAAAAGTTTTTACGCTGTCATGAGGTGGTATTTTTCACAAAACTGCAATAGAAACACTTTTTTTGCTTTTAGGTCACATGATATTATGGTTATGTGCTTGTCAGTAGGAACTGACTCCCTCATGATGCAGCAGGAGCTACAAGAGCTGTTACTGCATTGCATATTTCTTCAAAATTCCTCTGTAAAATTGTGGATTTTTACCTTAATCCCACATGGCCACTTGCCTTTCCATTATCGCTCCTAAAACACGTCTACGTCACCTTCAATAGGAGATAACGATGGCTAGTGCGGTGGCTACAATAGAAATAAACCTGCTAATGTTTTGAACATCCATCACCATGCTTCCAGGGATGTTATCACCAGAGGAGAAGTCACATAACATCACTAAACAGAAACGCAGTCAACTCGTTATTGTATTTTATCGACACTTCAAAAATATTTCTTAAGTTTTGTGCAAACCTGTGATGGAAACCGACCTATTGTTGCGGTTTTTTTTGTTGCTGTGATTGTGCTCCAAAAAGTACCATAACCAAGTTGTTTTTGTGACTGCCTAATCTAACCATATGTTAACCACAGTGTTGTTTAAACAATATTGTTTGTACATTGTAATGTACAAATGTAACATTTCCATGGTTTGCAGAAATGTACAATGCCAACATTTATTCCAGCGATTGGGTTGTGTTACAGAACTCACACTAGGAGAAGCTCAAACTGAAAAAATGTTTGACATTTTTGTTTGAACAATAACTTAAAGGATTGCCAAATGATCAAAACTGTTCTGTCAATTAACTTTAAGTCAGATCAATTAATCAGCTAATCAGCTGCAGCCTGCAGTCATATCTGTTTTTGTGTTTGTGTTTGTTTTTGTGCGTGTGAATCGTCTCAGTTGCAGCGGTACAAAAGTACTCTCGAAACTCACGCAGGATGTCAAACGGTTGTGAATGCACAGTGAATCATCAGGCGGCTGTGCTGAATAGCTGTTGAGAGGCAAGTTATAAAAGCAGCCGGGGCTCTCCTGTGTCTCCCTCCAACACGGCTGCACATTAGACATCCATTCACACAACTGCTCTTCACCTGCTCAATGAAACACCAAAGTGGAGCACAGCTCTTAGAAACAGCCATCACACTGACTGACTGACGGAGGCTGTGTGTGAAACTGTGTTTGTCCATATGTCCTTGGTATTCACTTACGGTCATGTTAATGAAATAATTCATTTACCTGCTTTATTAATCTCTTCTATTCCTTCTCCCTGAACGTTTTATAAATCCCATTTCACTGATCTGTCCCAGCCCTAATTCACTGTGTGCTCTGTGTCTGATGGTGGCTCCCCTCATCCTGGTTTATTAATGAACGGCTGGCTCACTTTCTCTCACATTAAAAATGAAGAAGCCCTGTCCTCAAGATTAACAGGGAGGGGGAATTCCCATAAAAAACTTTTGTGAACTGAACAATTTCAAAACTGGAAGAATTCACCTTGTTTTATGTGCTGTATTTAAGCTTGGAAGTAGTTTAAAAAAAAAATAATTCAAGATTCACTTGCAAGGCTTAACTTAAGTCTTATATGAGTATGGAGAAAAATGATAGAAAACTGATGGAAAGAAGATGGAAGAGGACAAAGTTCCAAACCTATAACGTGATGACAACTGAGCGATTATAAGCTGTGGATGAAAGCTCTGGAAAAAGTATCTGGGCCTTGAGTTAAAGGAAAATGTCTATATTTCACAACCTGGGGCCTAATGGGACTAATGGGAACAACACTTGCAAGAAAGTCCTAAAATGTGACAAGAAAAAGAATTACAGAATTTTAAAAAAAAAAAGAACTACCTAAAAAAAATCTTTTAGATGTTCTTTTCTTTTTTGCAAATGTTTTTTGGCTTATTTTCAAATTATTTTCTTGAGCATTTTACAATTTTTATTTTTTGCAAATTTTTGGGCCAACCTTTTATGAGCTGCTCGTCTCTTCCTCCTGTTTTTGACAGAAAAGAAGCCAATTTGCTGAGCTTTCAAAGGGTTATATTTTGCCATTAAGTCCTAAAAGTGCTATGGACGACGACGTAATGTAAACTGACAAGTCTAAAAGACAACTGAGGACCATTCTTCTGCAAATGAAAACTGTACAATAAAGTGCAACTGTTCAGAAAAAGCTAGTGAGTAGACCTTGTATTGGGGTTTTCCTGTTGCCGTCACATTGGTGAACCTAATTTCATTAGAAATGTCAGAATCACTTTTACAGCCGTGTATTTGAAGCAGGTGTTGTATTGTTCCTGAGCGTGAGTCAAGAGGAAACGACGCATTGCCACTGCACTCTGAGATTATTATTGAGCTGAGAGGTCAATTTACCACACAGACGGGGAATCAATGCGACCTATGGATCCAGCTCAAGGCACAAACCTGAGCGAGCCCCCAGATAACCAGAGACTTGTTTGATGGCTGAAATTCAAATCCAAGACATTGGGCACATGAGCAGCAGCCTGCTTGCTGGCTGCTGATAGATCCCTATCAGGGGGTCTGTGTGTGTTTCACTCACCCAGATAAACTGTGACCTTTACTGGAGTAGGGAGGCCATGAAAGCAATCTGCTTGTGTAATTACCTGTCAGAAGGGAGCCTGTTACTGCTGGGGAAAACACAGCATATCATCATCTAATCTGCAAAGCACAGGTGCTAAGTGTGCGCTCACCGGCATGGTGTATAACCAAGGTGAGGCGTGTACGGAGGGAGGCAAATCACATACATGAGATAATTAATTCTCTATTTAAAAACCTGATGTAGGCGGGCTCTGAGCACGTGGCCGGTGAGGAGGGTGCGGCGTGTAACAAAGTGTTTCTGTGTGTTAAAGTTGCCTGATTGTTCCTTTGTTAAGTCGCTCCATGTAGGTGTGCGCAGACGGGGCGGAACGTGTGGCAGTGGAGCATGTGCCACAGTAATTGTTCTTTCCTTAAATAGCTGCTGTCATAGTTACTGCGTGCCTGTGGGCAGGTTGTTAGAATACATTGGCACCTGAAACCTTTGAAAAACAACTTCTCGAGAGACTGTGAAGATTTTGAACGAACATACGCGCCGAAGACGAGGTGAAATGTGCACAAGCACCACCGTCGTCTTACTATTTTTTGTGCTCTTTTTTGTGCAAATTCACCTGCTTCTCATTCTCATCCTCCAGTCTGAGCCGCTCCTCGATGCAGTTGCGGGCTTGCAGGAAGACTTTCCTCTGGGTGCGCTCGGTGAGAATCCTCACAAACACCCCCGACAAGTTGACGCTGGTGAACAGCACCGCGTTGGCCACCAGCTGCACACAAACAAGAACAGACATGCCAAACAAAGCTGGCAGCATCTTACATACTGTATATACATGTGAGTCTGAGGGGAACACACATGTCCATATGTGCATTTCTGTATGCAATCATACATCCTGGCCAGATTAGACTTTACAATCCTTGATTAATCCATGGGATGGATTTAATGGCAGACGTCCAGATCAGCACATTGATTACATCATGAATCGCACTGTAGGTGTCACTTAAGAAACAAAAGTCATGCTGGAGTGGCTGGCGGTCAAAGTGCGTTATGGATTTTTGGTCAGAGGCTATCAATCGTGCTGAACTCAATTTGGAGGATGAACTCTGTAGGCTAGGTGGCGTTGATTCCTAAAAGGTCAGAGGTGAGAGGTCAGAGAATCACTCTAATCCAGCATAGCAGGATGGATGACACAAAACACAACCTCATTCCAGTTCATACTGGAACTAATGAGCAAAACCAGAAGAAGGAAACTCTCCCAGTTTTAGTGGAGTGGTTCCCGACCAAAGGTCAAATTGGAAAGTTGGGTTTATTTTACCAAACATTTATCTTATTTGTGACCCTTTTCTAGGAAATTGCAGGATTTTTTTCTTTATTCAAGCATTTTAAGATAAAATAAAGACAAAGTTTAACCCTTGGTTGATCTCTGGTAGGGTTCCAGGTTGAAATTGCTTCATTTTAACTAACAATGAAGTAAGTTTATTAAACTGATATGAATCATAGGAACAATTGTGTCTTGGTGTAGTGGTTCCCAACCAAAGACTCTGGACCCCCAAAAAGGGGCAGCAAAATATATCTGAGGGGTCGTGAAAGAGTTAACAGGGGGAAAAAAGTTTGCTACGCAAAGTTAGGTTTATTTTTCCAGACATTTATCTTATTTCTGCCCTTTTTTTATAAAATTGCAGGATTTTTTTCTATCAAGCATCTAAAGATAAAATAAAGAAAAAGTTTAACCCTTGGTTGATCTCTGGTAGGGTTCCAGATAGAAATTGCTTCATTTTAACAGTAAAGTAAGTTTATTAAACTGATATAAATCTTAAGAACATTTGTGTCTTAGTGCAGTGGTTCCCAAACAAAGGCTCTGGACCCCCAAAAAGGGGCAGCAAAATAAATCTGAGGGGTCGTGAAAGAGTTAGCAGGAAAAAAACATATATTTTTGCTACAAAAATGTTTATTTCTCCAGACATTTCTCTAATTTTTCTAGGAAATTATGGGATTCTTTTTCTATTCAAGCATCTACAGATAAAATATAGAAAAAGATTAACTTTTGCTTGATCTGTTCGCAGGGGTTACAAGTAGAAAATGCTTTATTTTAAGGAGCCACAGACCAAAAAGCACTGACTTATAATGCAATACTTATAATGCAATACTTACCATGAAGAATGTTGAAAGGGTTGTGAAAAGATTAACATATACAAATATTTGTGCTTCAAAAAGTTTTTCTCGTCTCTGCCCTTTATTTGTCAATTAGTGGATAATTTTACCTCCTCAGGCATCTAAAGATAAAACACAGAAAAATGATCACCCTTTGGTCAAACTAGTCCACTGGGTGGTGAGGGGTTGCAAGAAGAAATTTCTTCATTTTAAGGAGTCAAAAGCCAAAACGGCTACGAACAAGTAATTTAATGCATTACTACCAATTAAGTAGGTTTTTCAAACTCATATGAATCACAGAACATTTGTTACTCATTGCAATCATTCCAAATTTGGGAGTAAAGTTACATTTATAGGGTTATAAGTTTAAAAAAAACAACACAAAATGTATATTTATGATACATAAAATTGAATTTATTTTTTAAACTTTTTTTCCAGTTCATGAGTTAAAGGCGCAGATAATTCAACTTTTAAACCACTTTACAATTTGAAACAATTCAAGAAGGTAGAATTAATCTTTGGTTGAACTGGTAACTACTCAGGATAAAGGTACAGGGAAACGAGTGAATAAAATCAATGGGGAATTTTTATTATTTTTTTTATATAGAAAATCACATCTATTTTTGGATTTTTTTTTTCTAATCCATGAACAAAAAGTGTGGATAATTTTACATTTTAGACAATCTGAATTTGTCAAACAGTCTAACAAGAAATTATTGGTCTTTTGTTGAACTGCTGACTATCCCATGACATGTGTAAGCCAAAAAGTTTGGTAACCACTATTTTACAAGACCAGACATATCAGGACATTACATAACTCATTAGCCACTTTTGCTGACACACATCCTAAATAATAAAATGATCAGTGGGACCAGTTAGGAATCAGCACTCAGTTGTGCATGAGGCTCGAATTTCAGCACCGGCAGCTGGACAGCTCCTCGTCTGCTTCATTACTGAGGTGCGCAAAAGTGAAACTTGCTGCTGTTTCCAATTTTAAACCTACACTATCCTGCAGCTACAATCGATCACTGAGGGTGTTTTTAACCTTTTCTTCACTTGGGGAAAGCCGTATGAGTAAGCATGCTGTTCCTCAGCATCACTGTACATTCATACTGTTACTCCATAGACCTAGTGGGAGCTTCCCAGTACAACTACAGTCTTCTACACTGGAGCAGCTGCTCGGTCGCACATGGGCTGTAGTTTTTGGCTGACATGAGACTAATGACAACCTTTTTGATATGATGAAGGCTTGAGTGAAACTCGGCAAAAGGTTGGTAGGCTGAGCTGGTCGGGGTTGCAGCACTTACCGGTCTCCACAGCTTCTGTTTCCTTCCCGTGAACGACGTCGCTATGACAATAAAGTGAGACGTAGCCAGCATGACCCCGAACAGCACCGCCAGCAGCGTTCGCACCGGCAGCAGCACGTAAGCCACGAGGGTGACCAGCATGAGCTGCCACACGCCTTGCTCAGGGGCAGCGGCGCTCAGCAGCTCCGACGTGCCGAGCGCCAGCGGGAACGGACAGCAGAGCAGCGCAAAGGTGAAGCTGAAGAGCAGCGCCAGCTTCGCGATCTGCTGCAGCTGCGTCACCTGCAGGTACTTGACGTTCGTGACGATGAACAGCGACAGGAACACCACGCAGTGCACCGGGTAGGAGCCCTTGGACAAGGTGAGGCGCGGGCTGGACAGCAGCTCCACAAGGGACAACGACGACGCGGCGACGATGAGCACCGCGAGCGCTTTGAGGGTGGCGGTCTGTTCCAGCTTCAGGTTGTAGTTCTGGAAGAGAGCCTCCAGCTCCTGGCTGCTGAACTCATCCTCGCAGGCAATGGCGCCCAGGGGTGCACCTGCCGGGCAGTGACCCTTCCTCCGCCGGGTCTTGACTCTTTCGAATGGCATCTCCTCCATGTTCCGGCCATTCATGAAGCGGGGATGGCGCACGAGCCCCTCAACTTTTCCGTTCCTCTCCTCCGCGCGGGAATCGAACCGGCACCCTCTCCCATGCGTTCATGCGTCCTGGATGTCCGAGGGGTCTGACTCGCGATCAGAGGGGAGAGGGTGGCAGAGGAGACAACGGAGCACCGCGCGCGCCCTATCCACAGGTTGACGATTGTTGGTGTGTCGTCAGAAAAGTGGCCCGACCAATGTGCAGCACGCCTCTCTCTCTCTCTCTCTCTCTCTCTCTCTCTCTCTCTCTCTCTCTCTCTCTCTCTCTCTCTCTCTCTCTCTCTCTCCCTCCCTCCCCCTCTCGCTCTCTCGCGGACCACCTGCGGTGCCTCACAGGGTTACCGGTGATCCTGCGCTACAACTGGACTAACAGAAGGATCACGCTTCTGTATGATGGCAATCAAAACAAGCTTCCCACGAGGCTCAGTCCTTGTCGCAAAAAATCATTTGACAATATATATATATATATATATATTAAATTCTCTCTTCCTCTCGCCTCCAAGACGCACAGCTCACACACAAAGACACACTCCTACAGTAAATATTATCTTCAGCTGTGTGTCCTTCCCCTGCTTTAATTTGCCTCAGTGAAATGTCAGCGGTTGGGTGAAGACAGCAGCAAAACAGCGCTGGTGATTTCCCCTCACAGTGTCTGCAGTCAGAGCTGATGTAGTTCCCAGCTAAAAATAGCACAGCTGCACCGGTGGATGGTCCAATATAGCAACAATTTGGTCTTTCCCGCATCCCCTCATATATTTTATTGCAGAGTCAAGTGCTCGTTTCACGCAGAGAATTAGCGGGGGGGAAAGGCGTTAGAGAGGGAAGGTAATAGTCGTGGAGGGAGGCTATAAATAGCTCTTCCAGAATTAACAGTGAAATGTAAGAATGCTGATGTGCATCTTCAAATGTGATGCACCATTGTTATGGTTGAGGGCATGCTTTGTTCACATTTGCATATTTTGTGCATGCATGTGTGCGCATTTTGTGCATTATGATGCGCTTCAAGTTGAAACTTAAACAGCCACGAGGATATAATCCATCCTTGCAGAACAAAAACGGAGAGGAAAAAAAGACACATGAGTGGAAGATGTAACTCGCAAGAGAAGCACATATAAATATTCAAGTGACACAAATCATTCAGAGGAACTGTGAATTAAAACATGGGAAATGACGGATGGATAAATGGTCTGCAAAATAGCAGCAGCTGCAGTAGGAAAATGCAGTAATTGACATCAAGGAATGTAAAAGGGGGAAAAAGAAAAGCGTGTTATATAAGAATGTAATGAGCAGAGATATTCAGGATATCCAAAAAATGTGCCTGTATCGAAATTGAGATAATTCATTCAAAACGGGTAGTGTTTTTCTGCAGTACTTTTTTGCATACCAATGCCATATAGGTTATTTAATATGAGTTTAATGTGAGCTTTCAACTCAAGTTGGAATTCAGGATTTGCAGAACAAAAAAAATCAGAAAAAAGAGCCACTTCAATGAAAATATAACTAATAATATCACAAAAGGACATGAAAAAGATAAACATAGTATGAATAGTATGAATTATAGTAAAAGTAAAAGAAATGTACAATGAATAAGATGGAGAAAATGTAATTGTAGTGAAAAATATTTAATAAAAGTACACAGCAGCGGTCTCCAGGATATCACATTAAGGGCTCACCTGAGGACCAGTCATACATTTACCTTCATGTACATGATATGTGCATACATGTGCATGATATGCTTTCACTTTCTTATAACATTCCATGTTAAGGTCTAACCCCATGAAACCTGAAGCACTCTTTTTTTCTGCTGTTTTAAGACAACTTCCACAAGTCCCTAAATCTTGGAACCCTGAGGAAAAAAAGGCAATGAGCAGGAAAAAAAAAGGCAATGATCACTTTGGTAGTAAGTGTTTCCAAATTGCAAGAAATTAGAAGATTTAGAAAATCATTTTCATAAGAGCTAGGGGGGAATATATATATATATATATATATATATATATATATATATATATATATATATATATATATATATATATATATATATATAAAATCTATTTATAATTATTATAATTACTGTTTTAAAATTCATTACAAAATATTTACATTTTTTTAAGCATGTTTTACAGGTCTTTTTTCATATCCATATATTTTTATATTTACTTATCTGTTTTTACAAATGTCAGGTAATTTTCTTTTCAAATTTTCAAATTTCTTGCAAATTTCTGGGTCATTTCTTCTTTCCTTTCTCATTGCTTTCTGCCCATGTTTTTGAAAGAAATCAAGCCAGTTTGCTGAGGTTTCAAAGGGGTAAGGTAAATACAGAAAAGTGATAGTTTGACACGTTTATGTGAATCACTTCCTCAGTGACATAAGTCACTATGACAGCTTCCTATGGTTAAGGTTACAGGTAAAAGGAAAAGTGTGTAATGATAATTATAACTTATTTGTATACAGCAGCTCACAACAGGTTTTATAGGAATAAGTCCATAGTTATTTACACTGTATGCATAGCTGGATTAACCTCTTTTGGGGGCCCGGGGCAATGATGGCCCCCAATAACTCTATTTTCCTCCTCATCTCTGTGGATTGAGTATTTTTTATTCTGGAATATGACATGGCTCAAGGTTTGTTGTATGCAAACCTGATTTAATGCAGTTTGGGAACATGCATTAATATCAGTTGAATTATTCATAGTCTAAAAACTAGATTTGGAAAAAGAGAGAAACTCCAGCTCCAGCCTCTTCTTATTCCCAACTGCTGCTTGGTAAGTGAATTTGGCACCAGACACTGATGCAAAAAGGCAATCTTCATAGTGGTATGATAAACTGCCAAAAAAACACAGTTTGAAATGCTGCTGGTAACAGCATAGTATAAGGAGCTGGAAGGTCCTTATAGGGTGAGCATGAGAGAAGAGATGGTGGAAGGGTCAAGCAAACCCTGGACTTTCACCTGGGAGCACGCTGTTTGCATTTAACCCTTAGAAACATAAATTGTCATCACTGTTCTTGTGGTGCATTAAGATACCTTTCACACGTATTTAAACTTTTGAACCCAAATCGAAATGGTGTGGTTTCTTTTTAAAAACATGGAAAAAGACAATGAGCAAATTGGCAAGAAATGTCCTACACATTGAAAGAAATTATTTGATTTTGGATTCAAATTAAAAAAGCTAGAGAAAAAAATCTAGAGAACAATATTTCTAATTACCATAATTATATATTTTAATTTATTTTACAGAATAATGACCATCTTTAAGCAGTTTTCAGCTTATTTCGTTGAGTGTGTGTGTGTGTGTGCATGTTTTTGTATGAAAAGCCAGTTTTCCCATGTAACAAAGAGTTAATAAACGTAAGTCAACAGGCTGTCCCAGAACATCAACAACAGATGCAGGAAAAAACCTAGCGTCATATAGACATGAAAGTTGCAAGCTCTGACAACAACAAAGCCACACCCACCTATTACTTTAGTTTTTGTTTGGTTTGGCCCTTTTTTTCATTCTTTTATTAACTTCATTTAGAGGGATCAATATAATAGGGATCAATAATAGGGATCAATATAATAAACCAATAAACCGATCCTGACTCTTATCATGTCAGCTACTGTTGAGTTTTAGTAGTGCATATTCAGATATTGTGGTTTACATAATTTCTACAAAACTACCATAAAACTCAGGGTTTGAGGTCCCCTGGGGGACTTGGACCCCTTTGCCTGATTTGCCATCCAGAAGTAGTTCAAGCCAAGAACTTTCAGTTGGACTGAAACTGGAAAAATAATCAAGGATTCACCAAATAATAAAGTCTCATATCAAAGCATGTTTTTACATAAATGCGTTTTCCATCTTGCACCTTTACTACAGTCGTAATTGTCTGATCCAACCGAAAGTATAAAATAACAGTTTTTAAAAACTAAAGCAGCTCCTCTTCGACACACATACGTTCCCTCAGATGTTATTCAGTAACCTCACCTATGACCTTGTTTTTTGTTGTCTCGTGCGAGCTCAGATTTCCAACATCTGTGAGGAAGTCAATGGACAGGCTCATCAATAAGGAAGTCATCGTGTGGTACTGTGAGTGCTCCATAACAATAACTCTCCACATGCGCACATGCAGCAGTTACTATGTGGTCAATATCCACTATCAGCCAATGCATTTTCAATCAATACACAACAGAGATGAGATCACAAGAGTACAAAGAAAGACAACCCGACCTTCATCTGAGGGCACACTAATAAGATTTTGTGTAGTGGTGAAAAAAACTCAAATGCTCTGGTTCTAAAGTCCCCGAACTGTCTTAGAGTTAGTGTGAGGATTTTAAACTTCACACCATAAATTGGATTGATAAGCTGCAAAGAGTTGTCCCTGACTGAGTAGTTTTCGGCTGCTCATTGTACCAAAAGAGAACAGGATGGCCCACAGTGGTACAGTACATGACTAAATTATCATTTACTATCTGGAAAATTTCAAAGGTATAAAATCAATCCAATAAGCATCCAAGATAAACTGTTATTAGTGTGAGAGAAACATTAGCTGCATTTACATGCCACACTTTTTTTCTCAATCTGATATAATCCATCTGATTGAAGACCAGTTGTTCACATGGGATGTCCTCTACTATTTGGTGGTT
This sequence comes from Plectropomus leopardus, assembly GCF_026936395.1. Lineage (NCBI taxonomy): Eukaryota > Metazoa > Chordata > Actinopteri > Perciformes > Serranidae > Plectropomus > Plectropomus leopardus. The sequence goes on from NC_142180.1 coordinate 6,663,418, forward strand.
ACATGCGCAACGCACGTAAATGAAGCTGCTGTGTGACATGTGCAAAAATTATGAATAAAGCAATTTGGCAGGGCTGCCAACTCTCGCATTGACCATAAGACACATACAACTGACACTTTTCACACACTCTCGTGCAACAAGTGCATTTTCTTGCAGTGAAAAATAAACTGATAATATAACTGATAACTTCTGACTCCTCACCTGTTGTGCACCTGTGCAGGAGTGAGTGAGTTATTGTGGTTTCATGGCCGTTTGAGCAGTTAAAAACTAATTATCCACTGTAGTCCACTTCTGCTTAGAAGTCTCCCTTTTTCTGAAAGTGAAGAAACGTACGTCGTCACGTCCACTTACGTGACGACAGAACGTGCACAGAAAGAATGCAGCCAGAGATGAATCAGCTTTATTGATTACATAATACAAATTTTCTTTTGATCAGTTTATGAAAAGGTTTAAACTAACCCCCTGCAACCAATTGAAATTTGAATCGGTTTTGGCCTGCTTAAAGTGACTGAGGTGTTTATATGGATCATGTTTAATCTGTTTGGACTTTTAAAGCTATTCTATTCTATTCCATGTAAACATGCCTATTCACTAATGGTAACTTTATTTTAAGCCCACTACTTTGTATTTATAAGATAATATAAGACTATAATGTAACTGTAAGAAACCGTCATGATTTAAAGTGGTAGTTCATATTTTTAAGTGGGGTTGTATGAGGTACTTAGTCCATAGTCAGTGTATGCGTATGTCTGTCAGTGAAATGAAAGCAGTGTACTGCTGTGGAAGGTCAGCAGCAAAACTGATTCCTACATGAAGTTCCACCTGACTAAATCTGTAACAAATTAACAGACAAGTATATGTTGCGGTGTTATTTTACGCCAGATTCAACCAGACGACACCTGCTGTGGCAGCATGATAGGTGGATTGTTGGCATCAACTGAGAATGCAGCCTGACAGTTCATGTCGCATCTCCAAGCCACTTGAGGGTATCAGGTCGAAATGCTGCTGGTAATGACATTTTATAAAGGGAACAAAGGTACCCATAGGGTATGCTGGAGGGATGGTGGGTGGATCCAACAAACCCCAGACTTTCATGCAAGAGTCCTGTCTTAACATGATGTTTTTTTTCTCCACCTTACCATGTGCCTTCCTGTCCTAAACCTCACCATCCATGGCAGCATGTGCTTTTGTTGACATTGGTTGCCATGTGCTTTTGTTGCCTATCTATAACCACATGCAGCGTGATCCTACCATGTGCTTGTGTTGACATCATAGTCACAGCATCTCGGAACGTCATAAGCAGACAAAGAAGGATACCTAGAGCATAATATATAGACTTGAAAATCCACTGCAAAGCGGCACTATGTGACAACTTGGGATGAGAACATGTTGGAAATAATCGAGGCAGTGCTAGACCAGTAGCTTCTATATTCTTTCTTCTGATGCAAAAATACTGGGCCAGGCATTTGGGGGGGCTAAAATACGTTTTATTGCTGTAGATAACTTCAACTATGGATAAGTATCTCATACAACACTTCAAAAAGTGCCAATTATCCCTCTAAGTTCCTCTTTAAAATGTACCATTCTAGTCTGGCTTTTACCTACCTCATCACTTTTTGCAAATTGGGAGCTGTAACTCACCGACTTTCCTCCTTTTTACTTTATAGGTCTACATGTGTTAAAGGTGTAACTCACATTAAAGTTGTCTCCATGTTGTAATTCTTTTCATCTTTATGTAAAACATTCTTTGTGTGGTGCCACATAAATAAACCTTAAACAGCTTGAAGTTGTCCTGGAACATCAAATGCAGCATTATTTTCCATCTCACATCCCCACTGGCCCATTTCAAAGTGTCTCATCTCTCCTGTTTAGCATCTTACTGCTAAAGTGAAGTGAAGTGATACAGCAGCCGAGGCAGCGCAACACAAACACAACTGGCTCCATTTCTTCTTCTCCTCAAATAAGTGACAGCTGCAGATTTTTCGGACCATCCCTCCCTCCAGGATGCCTTGACAGTCCCCCCGTTGCCATGGCAACAGAGGCAGTAAGGCTAGCAGTTGTGACTGATATGCTGCTGAGGTGTTTCCCAATCTGACACCCTGACTTCCTCTCTCTCTCTCTCTCTCTCTCTCTCTCTCTCTCTCTCTCTCTCTCTGACTTTCTTTCAGGTGGTTTGAGATGATGAGTGTAGCTGATGTGTTTGTATCTGTCTGCGCCATGGTGACACAGCGCCCTGCCCTGCTGGCTCATTGTGCTCACTGACATTTCTCCAAATTGACGCTCTGACATCAAGGACAGGGTGGTGCAGATGAAAGCTTCAGAGGTGACTGAAGCACACAGAAGCCTTCCCACCAACCAATGCAAAAAACACAAACAGTGTGTGTGTGTGTGTGAGAGAGAGAGAGAGAGAGTATATATAAGGTGAGTAAATCCATAAATTTACAATAAACTTTGAAAATGTCAGACCAAGTCGAGCAGCGCCTCAAACCAGGTGACCCTCAGATTGCAGCTTTGATTTGTCAGGCGCCCCTCTCCTGTAATCACGGCCAGGTGATTTCCTGTTCATGGACCCAGTGTGTGTATGTGTGTGATGGCAGCCAGTTGGCAGGGAGACACAGAGACAGATAAATGGGACCATAGCAGACTGCGTTCTTCAGCACATTCATGAATAGGAGCCCTCCACTGGGGCTGAGGAAGCTGCTGCTGCTGCTGCTGCAGAGTTGTTTGCATTCATGAATAAACCTGTTTGCTGCCATTCATACAAACACAATTAGCTCCATGCTTCTCCTGTGGAAGACAGAAATAGATGTGCACAGAAACCAGCTCTCATGCATAAACAATGATATTTATACAGCCACTAAAAGACCTCGTGAACGGCATCGTCCGCATAATCACCCTGCAAACCTAAATGAATTCAATCTTACATCTTCACATGATGTTGTGTGTGTGTAGGAACATGCAAAAACAGGAGGTCATAAGAATAACCAAATGAGAAAAAAACAAACCTTTACAGCCTCTGCACTGTTGCTTTAATGTATTTTTAAAGTGCATAACAGCCCGTAGATTGTTTAATGTTGTTTATAGATAATAAATCCATTCAGGCAGAAGAGGAGAAGTGAAAAAAATGAGAGAAAGACACAAAAAGAGTCTTCAACAGTAGGCTGTGTGTTGAAGTGTGTGTTTGTAAATGTGTGTGTGGCCTCTTGGGTTGCAGTGTGCATGTGTGCATGTGTGTGTGTGGGAGTGCTATTGAGAGATATTTTTAATTCTGTGTGTCAGCTCCTCTCATCTCCCTCAGCAAGAGATGTCAGAGGGGAGCTGAAAAACATTTCCAATGCAACCATCATTTAAATACACACACACACACACATGCTTGCCTGCACACATAGACTCATGCAAAAAGAAAGGCATGCATTTTCAGAACTCTTTTTATATGGCACCAGTTGCAGCTTTGAAAGTTAAAAAAAAGAAAATAAAAGCCTGCCATATTGTAGGTGTTTTTTCATGAATTTCCCTTGGAGTGCTTGTGAGGGAATTTTACATGAGCGCGATTAAAATATGAATGCGATTCCTGAATGGATCCAATTCCAGATGAAGCCAGATGAACGATAAAATGGTCCTGTCAAACCACAGAACACACTGACACTGAAAGTGATAAAAAATTAAACAGACTAACTGCTCGTCACCGAATATGAGAAGAAATCAACAACCTCTGGGGTTCAGTTTGGAAGAAAAAGAAAGCTTTTAATTCTCCCGACACCTCGGAGCCACAGTGACTACATAATACTTCACCATACGGTAGATAATGACAATAATAATTCCCTGTGGAGCAGCAGTCGTCGACCTAATGACTCTCTTCCATGCCACTGCTTTTAGGAGTGTGTAAAGTCACTGTGGACTGCAAAGTAGGATTAAAGTCATCCTGGAGGAATACAGCGCAGGTTTTCTCTCAAATAAAAAGGTAAATGGATTTCGCTCGCACTCTTATTCTCTGTGAAGCTTGAGAACAAACACAATAGTCTCAACCACATGTCACACAGCAGGGTGTATACTCTGTTTATGTGGCCACCCTCAGCACCAGAGATAACCTGTTTCTATTTAACTATCCATACATGACAGATTACTCTGGATGTATGTTTCTAGATAATAAAATGCTGTTTTCCAGCCTCTCTTGATGCACCAGCATATTATTAGCAACATTTGGGATGGATCCCAATGGTGAGTCACAGAAAGATTAAAATGACTCCTCAAATGTGTCAGATATGTAGTATCTGAAAAGGTAAATACGCACTTGAGACAGCCAGGTAGCAGATTAATCAGGCGTGAGCTCATGTTTTATTTGCTCTGGCAGATTTGTCTGGTCCCCCTACTCTTTGGAGAGATATCCAGCAGCCTGAAGGCAGTGTGGCCACACTGGGGCCCATACAGCTAGCAGGGAACGTTCCCACAACACTGGCTAACATTACATACAAGTTACAATAATGTTTTAAAGAAAACATTATAATGTAATGTTCAAAGAATGTTTTAAGGATGTTTATCATTTCAAATATTTGTCCCTGTAAGTTTAAATGCCGGCTAGGATGTAGTGTTTTAACTGCAACTTTCTGAGGATGTTTTGGTGATGTTTAGAGGTGACAGATCATTGAATGTTTCCACAATGTTGCATGAGAACAAAGGAAGAACATTTTAAAAGCAACATTAAGAACATGATACTGAGGACTGCGATAACAGCCCCTTTTTTAATGAAAATGTAATGTAATGTTAACAGTTAATAAAAATACAATTCTTTGGTGTTTATGTCATACACAGATGATGATTGGTAATGGCAATGTGTGTATGTTGTTGTCCAAACTAAAGTCTCTATTTGATCATGCGACAAGATGAGGAGACTCCAGCTAGGTGAAGCACAAAATCTGTCACAATGATGAGCTGCATACACATATCGGCAAGCTCAGCATGCTGTTAGACCATTCAAACACGAAGGAAAAGACAGGAGAGAGAAGAACAGGAGAAGGCCGCAAAGCTCCCTATATTAGATTTTTTTTTTGTTTTTTGTTTTTCAAACACTCTCCAGTTCATGGACAAGCCCCTCGCGCTACCTCAGTGTGTATCAACAAACTTGTAGCAGGTAAGCTAACATTAGCAGCAAGCTAGATAACACTGTGCGAAATAATTGTAACTTTTGCCTGTTGTGTTACACATACATGCTATGACAAGGCTTACATGCATTATGTAGGCTAAGTTGTAGCTTACTACTAAATTAATGTCTCTACCAGGTGGATAAACAGCCTTTAAATAGTATTGTAAGCTAACTAGTAGCCTAGTGGATGCTATCTAATTCTAGCATCAGATAACCGTTATCTTTATATATTTTCGGTTGCAGGCCTAACCAGACAGAGACAGAAGCGTTCAATTTGGTGAGTACAAGTGCCTTTTTTAAGGGGATTTGGGGTGTGTGTCAGGGTATGTGTTGGGTTGCCGTGCCCTTGTTTCAAAGGCTTCTATTATTTTGGAGTAAGGTCACCGCCAAGCACCAGTGTCATTTTGTGTATGGACTTTTGTATGTAAACTGTGAGCGTGCTGCTGTTTCTGGTCACTTTTCGGGACATAGTGGTGTTTGTTGATCAGTATTGCAGCTCTCTTCTCTCGTATTTGCTTTAATCTCTTGCCTTTATGTGGAGGAGTGCGGTTGTTGTGAGGTTGTGCTAAAAAAAGCCTGAAAAAGTCTGCAGCCATTTCAGTGGACAGTAAAATGTCCAGTAAAATGCTCTCAGCTGCTTGTTTGACTGTCACAGCACTGTCCACACTTCTGATCTCTTTCTCTCTGACCTCTGGACTATGCAAATACAATAGGTAATACATTGCCACTGTAAAATCCAACACATAGTTGGTACTATATACGTATGCCTAATTGTGTGTGTGCATATGTGTGTGCGCACGTACTTCTAAACAAAAGAGACCAAGGGCCCGCCATAATTGCCTGCACTTGGTCCTTTCATTACTAACTTATGCCACTGGGCCAATCACAACCATTTCACTAATATGGATCAGGTTTTAGATGAAGACCATCAAGAGGAACACTGTTGAGGCCATGGATGTAATTAGATAACTGGATACAGTGTTGAACGCAGGGCCTTGTTTGTTCTTTTGAGAGTTGCTCACTGGTGCACACAGCCAAAATGGTTCAACTGGTGTGTAGAAAATTACCCAGATGGTTCAGGGGATGATCAGCACTGCTATGGCACTGTGTGGCCCATAGACCATGAGCACTCAAGATTTATGACGGCCAAGCGCGGCTAATTTCTGGTTTGGTGCTCCACTAACTTGAATGGGGGTAAAATTGTTGAATCGTGCAGCTCTTCTAGACTTTAAAAATGTTAGCTGACCGGATGGATCAAATCCTTTTGCAAAGAATTAGACTGATTATAATAAGACTAGCCCTCAAAAACGAGAAAGAGTGGCAAACCTGAGGAAACATCACCAAGATACCAGGTGTCGCTGATGTCTACCGGTGGAAGATTATAGGCAGTCAAAATTAAGCAAAATTATTTTTGACTCTATTCTTATTACTTTTGATCCACTAAAATGAAGGAACAGTATACAAAAGGCCAATAAAGCCAATGCTGTTGATTGGATGTGGACCAACAACTTTAAGTAAAGCTAAATGATAGTACTTTAAGCAACAATACTAGTTTATTACAACTTTGATGTTATTTTTGTATTTTGGGCTGTCATTTTTGTACTGGTTATATATACTCACCAAAGTACTGTAAAAAGCTGCCATGTGGGAGCACAGAGACATCGCTAAAACAAAATCAGACAAGGCAAGAACTTTGATTGTTGAGGAGAAAAAGCAGGTTCAGTTCTGCACATAACCCATGAAAGAATCACATTCTTCTTTAATTGTTTGGTTTATAATGTGTAAATTTTGGCTCTTATTTGATCAATAGCAGCCAACAGCAAAGTTTTGCCCAAGGGGCCTCTAACATTTTCATACAAGGTTCATACTGCGCAGAGTACTGCAATTTTCCGTAGAGCGCTGCATGCTTTTTTTTGGTACCTATGTGAACCAGTTGGGTTGCTCACACTGAATATGTCACGTTGCCGAGCTCTGCATCTGGCCCATAGTTTTGGCGTCTGACTTATTTTTACTGCAAGCAAAGCTGGCAAGCAAACACACTAGGAATCTATTATGAATGATAAAAAGGCTACATTATAAATGATATAAATGAGCATTTGCCACTTTTGTCTAAACAGAAGGTGAGAGAGAAGAACACACACACACACACACACACACACACAAGCAGAGAGAGCTTTTTGTGTGATTACAAAAAAGCACAAGAGCAGAATCACTTTCTCTTCTAGTGTGAACATGGCGTCGCCAGATTAACTGTTGTGTTTACCTCACTTTATGTTGAGGTAAAATTAAAAATAAGTGCATTTGAATATACACAGTACATATACACAGTAATGTACTGTGTATACAAAGTTGGAGAGACAGAAACTGTCTCTCCAACTTTGTTAAATGTACTTAGAACAAAAAGATGTCCCAACCTTTTGAATACAGAGAGCTTCATAAAACCATAAACAGTCTGTTCTCACAGCTTTTGTCTACAGCCACCTTGAAGTGAAAACTTTAAAATATCCCCTGACCCGGATGACTTAGAGTCTTCATATAAAGAGATTAAGTTTGCCAGTTTGATTTTAACGTTAAAATTATCCTGACAGTGTGTCTCTAAAATGTTCCTCAGAATAATTAATAAAACAAAGCAGACTGTAATAAAGGTTTCTGTTCTTTCCAACCTGATGTTAACATGACTTAAAAGCATTTTCTCCACCTGCTCTGCGAGTGCGGTTCAATTGTTTCATTATTTTCAGATGAGCTAGTAGCAGGTGGCCAGTCTGATCAATGCAGGAGAGACAGAGAAACCCTCGGTTGCCGCGGTCTGGGGTCATTTTCACAATCAACCTGACACATCAAATATTCAGCAGCGGCTCGGTGACGCTCCAAAAAAGCTTGCATTAGAGACAGAGAGGAGGGAAAGCCAGGGACATTATCACAAATCACCAGGATCTGTGTGTGTGTGTGTGTGTGTGTGTGTGTGTGTGTGTGTGTGTGTGTGTGTGTGTGTGTGTGTGTGTGTGTGTTTCACACTTAACACTGGCAGTTATCCCCCCGACGGATTATAGCTCCACACATCAAATATTAAAGTGGTGGTGTGAATTATTGATCCCAATCAATGTTTGCAGATCAGAGCTCTGAGCTGGCAGAGGAGGAGCTAATGAGTAGGGGCTAAAAGGATAGATGAGCAGCACTGTGGAGCCCCAGATACACTGCTGCTGTACAGAGGTGCTGATGATTAACTCTGTGATGATCATCATGACAACTCATGTGTTGCAAGCTGGCCAGCACCATATCTACTTCCAAAATCCAAATTAACCCAAAACCTACTACTGTATACTTTTGCTCAGAGTACTCAGAGCTTTTTCAGTGCCACAAAAACAATGCCAATGGAAAGTCATTTTGGACCCTTTGTCGTGGCGGATGCACCCTAGTGAATGGGATTTGTGGAGCATTCTGGGGCACAAATGCCTATATAAAGTGAAGCTCTTGATAAAAGCAAAGGGATGAAATATTACAACATTAAAGTAAGTCAATGAAATCAATCCTTACAATTAAGGAGATATAAAATGGTCAAAGGATCTTGACTGCTTGCCACCCATTAGGTGACAGCAACCTCGCCTAACTGCAGCGTGTTTCACACTTGAGGTGTTCACACTGGCAGCATGGTGGTTGTGACGCTTCTGCAGGGCTGCCTGCTGCTATGAGTTCTGCATTCTCCCATTTATAAGCGCAAATTCCACTGATTTATGAAGTCGTGGAAGCTCCTGCATTGTCAGCAACACGGTCTTGCAAATATTTCAAAATAAAATGCCTTGTATCAACAACTGATGGGATTCTGTCAACAGAGACGTTGTCAGAGGGCTTTTAATTTGAAACAGAAGCAGGGATTTTGAGTAAAACATATGTATTTGTATTTCCTCATCTCTGTGACAGATAAAGACACTGAAACTGTAATAAAAGGTGGTATAGAGTCACTAAAATGATCAAAATGCCATTTTTATTGTCTATTATTGCTGACAACCATGCGCGGCACACGGAATAAATCAACTAGCCACCGTTTCTCTAGATCTGCCGCAGCTGACAAGCAGCTGAGATGCACCTGGCCAGCGCTGCTCATGCAGGCTTTGTCGATGCTCTAACTTGATAACATGGGGCCAAATAAAAAAAGGGTTTGGTGATGCTCACTCACTGCTTCCGCGTCCAGTGTGAGTCTGGCATAAAAATGATCTTTCTCTTACAAACAGCTCCTCTCTTCCATCCATGTGATCTGATCAACTTTGTACAGATTAACAGATCAATGTTCAACCCGCGAGTGACAAACTGCTGCAGAGGAAAAAAGAAGAACTCATGGAAAGCTCCGCTTGCTGGATTCTGTTCACGGCCCTGCAAAATGTTCCGATTTAGAGAGAGATGATACAAAAAGACACATGTATCTAAAAGATGTCAAAATAAAATTAAGTTAAACAAAAACATGCCACCACCACATAATGTGGTTAAGAGGTCATAGTCCTTTCACATATTTCTGTAGGATTGTATAAATATACCAGTCACTACAATGGAACATTCATTGTAGATCTGTAATGTGTTACAAACTCTGGTTTTCCACATGGCACTCACATGCAGCACACAAATACAGTGTTGCACTATGTCCAATATAAACATTATACCAAACAGGGCTGGGTAAAACATGTAACACCATCTGAATGCTGTTTGATGGTTTTTACCTCTACATTGGACTGACAGCAGTACCCCCAAGTTTTTGGGTTAGCTCTGCAGTTCCTACACTGTTTACCCAGACTGAGCTATGCACCCTCGCAAAAAAAAAAGCTGAAAGTCTGCAGCTTCACCTCTTAGTCACTGTTTCATTTCAAATCCAATGTGCTGGAAGACAGAGCCAACACAACAAAAATGTGTCACTGTCCAAATACAGCACTGTATTCCTCTGTCTGTTTTTCCTGCCACACACACAGACACACACACTGACATACTCACTGGAAGAGCAGCTGTGAGCCCCACATCTGATTATGTTATTGACACTGGGCAGGAAACACAAGTGGAAGCGTGCCTGACCTGAGAGTAAAATACACAGAGGACGAGGCTGCTCCATCACATTAAATGACATAACTAGTTTACATCAGCGCTGCTTTACTATGCGCAGAGAACACAACTGACAGATTGGCACAATGGAGCCTCGCAATCTATAAATCGGTTTGTTTACGTACTTGAATAGTTAATGCAGCATGCTGGTTTGCCAGCCTTAGTTGTGTCTGAGAATCTCTAAACCCCTGGGGTCTGTGCTACAACTGATGATTAGCATTTACATAATGAGCTAAATGTTAACTGCTGCCTTAAACTGCTACTTCTCAGCTGTAGGGGGCAAGCTGACCTCCAAAGAAACAAACAGGAAGGCTCGGGGAAGGGGACAACGTTGAAGTTCAAAATGGTGGATATCTATTAAAAGAATCCTATTTTTATGAGCCTTTTTATAGGAGAAGTCTGATGATTTTCTTTATTTTATATTTTTAATTGTCAACCAGTCCCATGAAAGAGGAGCCAAGCCCCCTTGTATTTTTTGCCCTCTCTTAGCTAAGCTCAGCTTTATAGACAAATAGCAAAAAATAAATAAATTGTTGTCCAAATGACACATGATTGTCTCATTGTGGCACTCTCCATAGTACTGAAACAGAGAGGAGAAGATAAGAGAGATGAGACAGAAAACGTCACTTAGTTCAGTTTCTTCGTCTGTGTTTTGTGAAGTGTAGCTGTGTTATCTGAAATGTTTTTGCGTTTTCTGAAATGTTTTTATGGTTTGTGAATTGTTGTTTTGTGAAATGTTTTTGTGCTTATTGGAATGTTGTTTTGTTAAATTTTGCAGTGTGTGAAATGTTGTGGTCTTTTGTGAAATATGGTAGTGTTTTGTTAAATCTTCTGTTTTGTGAAATGTTTCCGTGTTTTGCAAAAAATGTTTGTGTTTTGTGAAATGTTTGTGTTGTGAAATGGAATGTTTTGTGAATTGTTTTTGTGTTCTGCGATTTTTTTGCATTTTGTGAAATGTTGTGGTGTTTTGTGAAATATTGTGATGTGTTGTGAAATGGGTTTTTTTGGTGATATGTTGTGTTTTGTGAATAGCTTTTGTGTTCTGTGAATATTTTTGTGTTTGCTCAGGGCCGCTGTATAAAGGTCCAGTGTGTAAAATTAAGTGGCATCTAGTGTTGAGGCTGCAGAACTGAAACTTCTCCTGTGTGCCAAGCATACAGGAGAATTACAGTGGCTGAAGCAAGTACAAAAAAAAAATAAATAAAAATGTGAATGGCCCTATCTGGAGCCAGTGTTTGGTTTGTCGTCTGTATAAACAACTAGGCGGACTCTGTTGGAGAAGACCCAAAGAGTTAATATGTTTTTTTCTTTCTTTTCATTGTATCTAATATACATAATTGTTAAATTGTATGATTTATGTGTCAAACCCCAGGAAGACTAACTGATGCTGGGCCATTGGATAATGGGGACCCTCAGTAACTAAACTAAACCTGCTCCATATGGAGACGTAAACGGCTGATGGTTCTTATTTTCAGTTGATCACAAAGTAATGAAAACATAGCTATGAATATCATATTCCATTTCTGCCAATAGATGCCCCTAAATCCTACACACTAGACCTTTAAAATAGCTGGCTGCTGGCTCCAACTACATATTTACTATACAGACATGAGAGTGGTATCCATCATCTCCTCTATCTCCTAGCAAGACAGCAAATAAGTACATCTCCCAAAACTGTCTTTTGAAATGCCTAAATAACCAGTAAAAATACACCTCTTGTCCTTAATGTTTCATCATTTGAAAAATCAGCATCATCTGCATCTCCACTCCTTTGCTCCTCTAAACAAAGACACAAATCCTCTGCCTCTTCCCCGTCTTCCTTCTCTCTGTCACAATCTGTCTTCTCAAAACACAGACAGCTTGCCTGACCGCCTGGAATACACATTCGGATCTGCTTGTCACTTCACATCTCCCCCCTCTTTGTCTTCCTTCCTCTTCTCTCCACCTCTATCTGTCTCGCTCTCTTCCTCCTAATCTCTCTATCTGTCTATCTCAACTCCCTCCTATATGTGAGCCGATAGAGACGTCCAGCTCTTAATTCTTCAGGAACCAAGGGACGACCAGGAGCAGCAGAAAAAAGATGGGGCTCTAAATCTAAAGAGTGGGGGCTCTGAATGTAAACAGTGGCACGCAGAGCAGCTTAAGAGGGCTATAAATAGAGCAAGAGAGGGAACAAGCAGGAGAGAGATAGAGCGAGAAAGCTTTGCTTACGGAATAAAAAATTGCTCCCGACAGTCAGGGATTAGTGCTTCCCTGGAGGATTTTCACTCCAAAACCTATCTGGGGCGATTGGGAATAGCACCAGCCTCAGTCATCTTAATTCAGTTAAACCCTGACCAACACAGATAGACAACATAGATGCATGTTTGCACACAATCATCAGAAATGTACATTTAGATGCACACGTTGAGCTGGAAGAAGCAGAGAGAGAAGCGAGGGGGGGGCGTCAGTTCGAAGAAAAAAGGAGAAGATAGAAATAGAAATGTGGTACACACTGATGGAGCTGGTGCCGATGTAGAGCTGTGTGTTTTGTTGGGGCATAATTGAAAGATACACCACACTCGGATGCTACCATGCATGCACGCGGGCGCACACACACATACACACACACACACACACACACACACACACACACACTACTGTGAGCCTCATTACCAGCAGATTACTCAGCACCTGATCCTACTAAGCTTGTTAGACAACACTGTTCTGCAGCACACACACATACACACATACACACACACCTGGAGTGAGGTGCTAAGAATAACTATTGTCGCACAAAACAAAACAGTGGAACATGGCTGACATTCACATATTGTCACTTTATGATTCAAAATAGAATAAAAATCACTAAATTTGGTGACTTTCAAAACATTATTTATGACCACAAGGGGGCAGAAACACAACTAAACAAGATTAGCCGCAATTTTTTTTGGCTTATGAAAGTAAGGATAATGCCAAGTTTAGACTACAAAACACTGGCCTGATAATGGCTCGATCCAGTATATGTAACTCATTTACATACTACAGTCCTATGTGGTGTGTCAGTGTGTAACAGATAAGATGCAGCAAACTGGGAGACATCACAATGTATCTTGCCTTCTTAGTGGCCCTGTCAGGTGGAACACGACAGTTGGTTACTGTGTTACTTTCATGTCTTTTCAGATTACCTACTGCAGTGATGCTTAACTTTTGGGCCATGTGTTTACCGGGCCAAATCTATCCCGCTGAGGTGCTGGGTGGCTCCAACCCAAAGTACATTTTTTTTAAATTCACACTGAAAATAAACTGATTCACACTGGGATTTTTTTTGTACTTTTAATGTAAATTAGGGATGCACAATTTTGAATTTTGTACTGATATCATTGGCCGCTAACTGAAGCTAATATCAATATATATTTTTTCCATTCCTTATTTTAGTGATCATCAAGTCTCTTTTGTTGTGGAATTAACATCATATTATGAATACTCTTATCATGATGGTCCACCACCAGATGGAGACATGGAATCTGTTAAGTATATATAATATGCATTCATTGGGCAAACTAAGAAAAATACTTCAACTTAGGGTTCATGTTTTGTACATGCTCAGTTTACCAATGAAATAGATAAATAATTAAAATTAGCGGTTTGACATATCTGTAGAAATCAGCATGTTTGCCGCTACTGATATTTCATTTCAAGGTCAGTATCGACTGATACCGATACCATGCTGATATTTTTGTGCATCTCTAATGTAAATAAAGTGCCAGACTGCATAAAAAAACATCAAAACAGAACATGGTTATCAAAAAAAGTTCCAGGGGACCCCCCAACAGAGGTCTGTGCTACGCCCCTAATATCCTTTAAATATCTGAAATGCCCCTGTGTGCACCTGACTTGTGTGGGGCTGCTGGCCCCTGGCCTCCTGTCTTTTTGTAAAAGTGGCCCCAGGGCAAAGCAAGTTGAGCATCCTCTGACCAGGAGCATGTACGTATGTCACACAGGTCTTGAAAGATAGCAAGTTATGATTGGTCAAGGTCATGCTTCTTGGCCAAACTCATGTTTAAAAGAAGCATTAAATTATGATCAGTAATCTACTATAAAATAAACTAATCATAATGTGTAGTTTGAGAATTCTGTGTCACCAGACAATCACCTGTTCACATGTCCTGCAGAGACCAAGCACATTCTTATGAACTCTTTAAATCCTTGGCAAATTGGTTGGATTTTTTTCAAATCATGTGGAGAAGGCAATGACTTACTTCACAAGACATGGTCCAGAAATTAGGAAGAAATTAATCAAATAAATTACAAGAAAATCACCTGCAAATAAGTTGAAAAAGAAAGTTTAACAAAACCCACAAATAAACCCAAAGGTTCTGAAAACTATTATTTTACTGAAAAATGTATACAATACATTTGTTCTGTAACATGATTTTAAATATGTCATAATAGTTAAATGTAGTTTTTAGTACATTTTTTTTAAAACTAATCTTTTGGTTGCTCAGTAACATTGATTTTGTGGATGAAGATAAAATTAGACATATTAAAAACCTATCTAGGGGAACGAGGGCCAATGCAAGATCAGTTTTGAATTCCGTTCATATCCTACAGTTGTCTCCATCTGTTGAATAACTGACCAAAGTTGACTCTGATTTTCACCAGTGCTCTATTACTGCCCACTGTGCTTTTATTTATTTGTTGTTATTTGGGAAATTCTATTCTTTTTTTCTTTACTAATCTTGCCACAGGATCAGGCATAACAACAAAATATAAGACAAAGACAAAATTTTCCAAAGAAAAATCTCATACTGCTCACTATCAAACTTTACCTGGAAAAATATAAACACAGGCCCTTCCGGTTTGAGTGCACTTAATTATGCCATCAGATTTAACAGGAAAGCTGACCTGGGGACAGACATTATGAATAACGATAAAGAAACAGCCAGGCTTCTCATTAACTGTCGCATATGCAGGTCATATAGAGACATCAATATTAGGTACACTAAGATTGTTTCATGACCAGTTAAAAACTCATTCTTCCTGCTTTAGGTTGTTTTTTAGCCAACATGTTAGCAACAGTTGCCCATATACATTTCCAGACAGAACCAGACAGTAAATGTACTCTAAAACCAAGAATATGAACAATAAGAGGCTGAAAAAAAGTTTGTAGAGCCGCAGTCAAGAAAGTCTCCTTCATATTACTAGTGAAACCCTTCAAAAGCCTTTTGGATTTTCTCACAAAGTTTTAACAAGGTTTTTCCTTCTTTCGTAGATGAAAAGTTTTGAGATAAATGTCTGTGTACACGAGTGTACGTGCAGAGGCCAATGCGCCCCTTTACTGCTCAGTAGTGTGTGAGAAGTGTGTATACAGTAACAGTGCTGCAGGCTTCCTTCTGCTGAGGCGCTAAACACATCTTAGTTCCCACAGCAACACATTAGCACTCAACTCTAGCATGGTGGAGCCAGTAAACAAACTCTGTGTGTGTGTGTGTGTGTGTGTGTGTGTGTGTGTGTGTGTGTGTGTGTGTGTGTGTGTGTGTGTGTGTGTGAGTGAGTGTGCCTGCATGCTCCTGAACTTCAATCTTTATGAGGACCAGTTTGAAAGTGGTGACATTTTTTTAATGTAAGCACGTTTTTGGACACATGAAGACATTTTTACAAAATGACATTCTTTTTTTAAATTAGGACATTTTTGCAAAGGCAATTTTTTTTTGTCAATTATAATATTTTTGCAAATTCAGGACATTTTTGGAAGTAAAAAATAATTTTGAAAAGTGACAAACATTTGGATGCTTTTGGTGGATGAGGACATTTTTTTTTCAGTACGGTAATTTTGCAAATTTTAGTGGACATTTTGGAAGTGTTGTTTTGACAAATAGCAAGATTTTTTTAAATTTGGGATCAATTCTAGAACATGAGGACATCTTTGGAAAGTGAAGACATTTGACAAAGTAAGAAAGTTCTTCCAAAGCAGAGACCTTTTTAATATATCATTTTTTGAAAGTGAGGATGATTTTGGAAGGCAAAAACATTTTTGAAAAGAGAGGACATCGAGGATATTTTTGAAGCATTTGCTAACATTTTGTGAGTGAGGACACTTTTACAAATGTAGGATACTTTTGGACATTTTTTGAAAGAGCAGGAACAGTTTAGAAAGTCAAGACATTTCATTAAGACCTTTAGGAGACAAGAATTGTTCTCTTTCGGGTTAGTGCAAGGGAGTGCATAGAGTCAGTGAAGGTCCTCACAAGTATGTAAGTGCAAATGTGTTTATTTGCAAACATCTAAGTACAAACGTGTGTAAATGAATATTTGCATGCTCATGAACATTAAGACGCACTGATCACTTGCAGATTCTTACATAAGACTGGAACTCCATGTGATGAATAATGATCCACGCTGAAGATTTCCTCCAACTTTCTGTCTGTGCAGAAACACAATGTCCTCACAGGAAAGGAAATCTAAGAAAATACACACACAGACACACACACACACAAACACACACACAGTACATAAATCCTACACAGTCATACTGCAGATCCTCTGGCTAAGGTTTTTTTTCTCTCCAGAATGAATAAAGTATAGGTTTTCCTGAGTGTGAATTAAAAATCGATAGCGCTGAGAGTAGCAGGTATGATGGTGGATGGAGGGTGGGGTATAGGGGTGTGTGGGGGGGGGGGCATCTGTGGAATCAAAGTTAATTCACTTTCACTGTTTGCCAAACGAATGAATAAAATATGATGCTCCAGATTGAGAAGTAGGGAGAACGATTCTCTAATTGGAATTTCTGTCAGCTGAATGAGAAGTTGTGCAGAGACAAATTATTCACACACACACTCTCTCTCTCTCTCACACACACACACACACACACACACACACACACACACACACACACACACATATACTGTACATTTAATCAAGTTGGTCCATTAGGTAACCCAAGGTCTTGGCACAAGCTCCGTCCTTGGCGATGTGGGAATATGAACGTCTACATTGATTAAAATGGGACAAAAATGCTCTGTGCAGTCATTTGCTTTTTAAATATGACTCTATATATACTGACTTCCACAACTTTATTCATGATCCACTGTTAATTTATGACCCTAACAGCTACAGAAATACAGAAAGTCAAACATGTGGCCCGAGGTGATAATTTTGAACAAATACTAATGAAATATTTTCAAATGTTTGTGCAAAATAAAGCCGAGAAACTTCTGGGAAATCAGCTACACTACCTCCACCCTCCGAGTCCACACGGCCTCTCGCAGACACGCAGACAAACACAAGCCCCTGTCCGTTACAGGTCACATGTGGGCACACAGCTCATAAAGCTGGTGGCGAGAGGGGCTGCCGCAGAAGGGGAATGTGACCGTACTGACGTGGTTGCTGGTGACACAGTGACATTGACGGACATATTTACCATAAACCTCGAGGCAGTCTTGGCTGAAGAAGATAGGATGCTGCTATTCTCTTCATTGAAACGCTTGTTCTAGGTCGCCATCGTGGTTTACATCTGTGGCTGACTGACAGATAGATGGGGAAGAAAAATTCAGATCCTTCAGTTAAAGCCCTCTGTGACTGACTTTTATGTGTTTATAGCATCTTTCAAAAGATTCTGGTGGAATAAATCTTTGTGAGAAATATTAGACAATCCTGGTCAAAGTAGGTGCAGACTGTTTTGTTTCCAGCTTTCACTCTTGGTGGACTCATGATGTGCAGTCTGCCATATTGTTTTTTTTCCTAACCCAAGCCTCAAAGGTCTGATGCTTCTAAATTTGACACATAAAGGCCACAAGAGAGCAACATATTGTTAAACCCCCCTCCAAAAAAGCCCATGTAAAAGTCCAAAATTGCACTGAAGCAGCGATTCTTCATTGCTGTGTGCACAAGTAGGTGTGAGTAAGAGGTAAATTAAAAAGTAATTCAGGGGATGTTTCACCACCATCTAATTAAATGTATGGATGCGGGATAAAATTTCTAATTTAATGATTTAATGAGTTGCAAACATATTTTGGATGAGCTGTGTTGATGTAATAATGTTGATAATTACCTCAACTTAATTTTGTGTGCAATTTAAACTCAAATTTCTGTGTTAATAGATGTGAAACAGAATTTGAAGTTGTAGTAACCTTATGAAATTGGCTTCATAATTAACCTTAGTTCAGGATTTCAAGTTCTGTCCACCTAACATTCAGCCAGTTAAGACTGTGTCAGGGACCTGCAGGCCAAAAACCTAGGACACAAGGGACGTATACTTACTCACAAACTTGTGTTTTGCTATCAATTATTAAGTAAGCACTACTTTAAAATGCCTTTGATTAACCAAAACAAGTTAATAACCCTAACTCAATGCAGTGCATTGTAGCATGCAAATTCATTAGAAGTTGTTATGACTTAAAAAAAGCTGATTCCAACTGCTGTGCTATTTTATTTATTTATTTATTTTTTTTGTTGTTGAGCCAAATCATTTGTTTTTAGAGGGAGGTGGTTGGGAGGTGTAGGGGATGGGGACTCCTGACCTCAGTATTCCTAAAATTTTGGCCATTCAGCCAAAGCTGCAACTTCCAAAGCTGAAAAATGATGCCAATGCTAGCATCACAAAAACTGCATTTCCTGTAACAGCCACTTCAGGCCGGCTCCAAAACAGAATAAATACCCATAGACCCCAATGTTAAAATGCCCAAATTTACAGCAAAAAGAAATGCTTACGAACACGTTCAACAAAATCAGCAACCAAGATTATATGTTTCCCTGGCGTTAGCATGTAGCTAAATGTAGCAGTGTATGTAGTGCAAACATTTGCTGTAGCATTCCTGGAGCAGATGACCATATAAAGAAATCTGTAATCAGCTGACGTCAGCTTGTCTCAAAGCAGAAAAATAGCTGGAAACAGGGTATTCAGAACAGTCTAAAGAGGTTTTCACTCAAAGGGATTACTTTTACATATGTTTACCTCATTATGTGAAACTTTGGTTGCCTTTAATATGAACATCCGACATGGTAATATCATAAATGTACTATATATATACAAGTACAACTTGTCTCCTCTGGAAGAGTAAGGACCTTTAAGTGAGGCAGTGTATAATCAGGGTTATGACCTAAATGTGCATAAAGAGTGGTTTTGAAGTGAGATTACTTTCTCATTTTAGGGTGGAGTTTGTAGATGAGATTATCAAAGTCTGGTTGAAGCATGTGTAATATGAGTAAATTATATAGAGTAATTTGAATAAAAACTGTTAACAGGCCCTTGGTATGATATCACAACTGGAACCAATGATACGTCAGTATTCAACTAAAACACAAGAAACTTGCACTCCAGATATATGTAACTTGTCCTGCTTTCCTAATATGTCCTAGAATAGACAAAAAATAATGTTTATGCATATTAACTAATGTATTAAGTCTAGTTCATGTTGTATCATGTGAAGACGGAGCTCAATTTAACTTGGCTATGTTTTGTTAGTTAAAAATGCTAAATGGACCTTCGCTTGTACTTTTCTAGTCATTTGACCACTGAAAGCACTTTCACACCACAAGTCACATTCACCCATTTATACGCACAATTCATATACTGCTGGCCAAAGCTACTGTACAAGGTGCCACTTAGCATTTTTAACAAAGGGGCCTTATTGCTATCTTTGATGAGAGTTTGATAGGGATATTTATACCCCTTGCACGTTTGCATGGTAAATATAAAGGTACAGCTAGCTTAGCTCAGCATAAACAGTGGAAGCATAGGGTGACAGCTAGCCTTGCTCAGTTCAAGGCTTAAAAATCTACCACTATAAACTCTAAAATTCTCAAATTAAACATTATACCTGATTTGTTTAAATTTGCACAAAAATCGATGTGTAAAACTCAAATTTGTGGTTGTTCGTGGGGTGATTTGTGGCACTTTTTCTTAAAAATGCAAACATTCTGCTGAAATAGCTTAACTTGTACGTGAATAGAGTTCTTAAGGGCGATGAGGGCAGCATGTTTACATGATAAAGAACTTTCAGATTCATTACACTCTGACCTACATTTTTCCTTTGCACGCATCGCTTTTCCTTTCCACTTTATTTCTCTCTCTCATATATAGCCTCTCTCTCTCTGACAGAACTAGCTGGCAGTACAACTCAGATTGGTGTGAAATCGCCGCCTAACAGGCGGGAAATTGGCTCTGTTATTTTTGGAGCAGAGTCATGGGGGACCGTCGGACCATCATCCTCTCTCTAATGAGCAGGTGATGGAGGCGTAGCTGGAGAAGGAGGGAGGGATGCCCGCATCTCAAACACCGCACACATGGCAGATGTACAGTTGAGAGCAGAGAGGGAAAACAGCACCACAGTAGCTGAGAGAAGGAGGAGGAGGAAAGAAGGACGGAGATGATGAGATTTCTTGTGGCTAATATAAATATCAACATCAGATTAGCCAAATATTAATAACCTTTGCTGTCACTCCTGCAAATGAGCATCAACAGAGCTGGACTTGGCCTGTGCACAGTGTGTGTTTGTGCAGAGATGATGGAAGTCTGGTGGGGGGGTTGTTTGTGGCTGAGGAGGAAAGTGTCAGGAGCAATTCCATCTTCAGCCAAAACACAATGTCGTCCAAATCTGGCTCTTTTTTTGTCGGATCTACCCCTACTGCCCTGTCGGAGATATCAAGCACCCCCTCATCCACACCCCCGTCATACTCCAATTACATACTTAACAAATGTTGTTAAAGAAAATTGCTGAATTTTTATTAAGTCTGTAATAAAACGCTCACATACTCATGTACTGTACATGTGCAGCAAAATGTCAAAGTATGTAATTTGTCCAATGCTTTCTAGAAAGATGGCATGGACAATCTCTTGATATGACACAAATCAGTTTGCCATACAATAAATCCTTCATTAAGGTTAAGTGATTTACGACAATACATGGATGGATGGATGGATGGATGCATGGATGGATGGATAGATGCATGGATGGATGGACAGAACTTCAGTACAATGACGAAGTACCTTTACTTGAGTATTTCCATTTTATGTTACTTTATACGTACTCTTCATTACATGTAAAATCCAAATATTGTACTTTTTACTCCTCTACAGGGCCGCTGGTCCTGTGAATTCTGCCTGTATACAGTAGTTTATTGGTTGCTGTGACACTGGAAATACTAAAGATCCTCACCACAAAAATGTATTATCCTCTGTGGGGGTTTTTTCACCACAACTGATATTTCTGGATCTTTACCAAATCATTATTTCGGTATTTTGGTATTCTTTTAGGTGCACTACTTCACAACATTTCTATGTATAGTAGTCTTTGGCAACTGCAGGGATTCCCAACTAGGGGTACTTCACTGCTATAAATGACAGTCCCATTAATGCGCACAAACACAGTAGTGGCCTCAGCATGTGCAGTGTGTGTTTATGTTGAGACAATTGCAGTAATGGGGGGTTGGGTTGGTTCAACGAGGAAGTGTCAGCCACAATCCCATCTTTAGCCTGAGCAGAACAACGCCTACAACACAGAGCATATCGAGCACCATACATTCAATGCACACTCCTACACTACGACCATCACCATCACCACACAGTGCAGTAATAAGCTCTGATCCTGTCTGATTCACACTGTTGCATCATTTGCAACTCATGCAGTATTTTAGATAACGCATGCACACAATCAAAGGAAGCTCTGCAGAGACACGCTTTGGTCGATGTTTGTATTCATTTATTCATATGAATATGTTGTTTTAATCATGTCCAAACCCTAACATACGTGTCAAACATAAACATATACATGACTGTTTAAGGGAATGCACAGTCACTGGTTTAACTGGAGGTTATAAATTCAGACATCACTGAATTCCCTCTCTCTCAAACACACACACACACACACACACACACACACACACACACACACACACACACACACACACACACACACACACACACACACACACACACACACACACACACACACACACAGATTCCAGGCAGATTCCACAGATCCTTCAGAAGGAGTCAGTTTTGTTTTTTCTCCCAGAGGGAGTGTAGTAGCTTCAACAAAAGCAGCTAAACACTGCCCCCTACTGTCTATTACTCAACAGTTCAATGCAAAAGGAGTGATAACATTGGCCTGCGTGTGTTTGTATTTCATCTGTAGTCATCATTGCTATTTATTTGCATCACTGTCTTTTTCAACATTGCTTTTTATGAACAGAAAAGTTAATTTTGTAAAGTACTTATGGGAAAGTTTATCAAATAAATCATTGTTTTTTACAGTTTAGTGTTGGCAACAGTCAGCCAGAGCAGTGGTGTGATTTGGCATCATGGTAATATTAGCTACAATGTTCAACATTCTTTGTAAAAGCAAACCAAAAAAAAAAGCTGACAGAAATTAAACCAGTCCAATCATCTCCTAATAAACAATTAAAGGTAGAAGCCACAAAAAAAAGAATCAAATTAAAATAAAATGCCTAGAATTCTGCGTGTTTGTAACTGTTAATAATGATACATGTTATCAGTATGACAGCTTAAACAGTTTCCCTTTTGTCTTTCATCTTGTTTACCTTATTTTTCATGAACCCCGTTCACTCTGTTTGCGTTTGGTTAAATTCAACCCAATATTTTTGGCATTTTTATGAATAAAGTCATCCAGTGTTACAGAGTCTGGTCTGTGCGCTGACGTCCAGGACTCATCTTTAATTTGTCTCTGTGTCATGGCGTGCCAGCGCGGGGGGTAACGTGCTCCCACAGGGGCCGTGGAAGTGGAACCTAAAACAGAAAGAGAAAGAGAAATGTTGTTGATGCTGCTAATGTGACAGAACTTAGCGATGCTTAATGATGTCAGATTGTGGAGAAAGAAATAGAAACACACTTGAAGCGCATGGTAGCCGGAGTGTCTTCCATGTTGAATTCGGCCACGGGGACGCCTCTGGCTGCCACCTGAGGAGCAAACATGGCTGCTGGATATACAACGGAGGAAGTGCCAACCTGCAGAGTGAGATATTATTCAAAATTTGAATAAATTAAGTAAATACCTTCATGCACAATATCATGCAAATTCTATTGCACATATTTTTCTATACCATATTCAGGGAACATTTACCCTCTCCTTAGTCAAAATTTGCATTCCATCCTCTTCATTTTAAACACTGTACAGCTCAATGTATTTTTAAACTGATATATTTGACATATTTTTATATTAATTTCCTTTTTTTAATTCTAAGATTCTTGAATTAGCAGTAGTTGTTTATATTTTTCTCATATTGTGACCACTATGCATCAAAATATCCCAGCATATTTCTTGTATGTAAAGACCTACTTGATACTGATTTCAAACAGCACAAACTTTTGAAAGGATGACCAGATAGTGGAACGTAGTTCAAGTGATTATTTTAAAAGTATCTTATTTTCAGAAAGCTTTCAGAGAGAACATCTACATTAATAAGGCCTGGTTGATTTGATTAGTACGGCATGAGCTGCCTTTCAGTGCAGCATTTTATACTTTTATGCAGTAGTGAATTTAACATTTAAAAGTTTGATATTCCTTTTAAATGCCATGGAAAAAAGGGTATTACACAGTGAAGTCTGTGATTTTGAAGAAAGATTGTTGATATATGAACTCAACGCCCAAATAAATACACCCCTGCCTATCTGTGCTCCTACAGAAGCTCTGGTGTTAATTACATTTCATTATTATCATAGTGTCGCTCCCCCCACATGTGCGAGAACATGCAGAGGGAGAGTAGCTGGCACAGTGTTGTCTGGCTTGTCCCGAGCCACTTTGTTTCACATTTATAGAGCCAAGGAACACCGGATTTTTTTCAGCGCGCACAGAATGGACAGCTATTGCACCGTGAGGAGATATTCACTGAATTTGACAAAACCTGTATTGGATTAGAATGACAGACTCCATCTTTAAGCAGTATTCCACAACAAGGACTGACAATCAGGAACAAAGCTGCTCAAGTAACGGACCCCAGGCTAATGCCGTTTTTCTTTTTCACTTTTAGTTTGTCTTTTTATTTTATTTTTTGATTCATCTTTTAACTCATCTTTTTTTAATTCTGCCTTGACCCTGCTTATTATTATCATTATTATCAGTGTTCTGTGTTTACCGCCTTTCTTTTGTGATTGTATTTTTCTAACATGTTTCTGCATCTTATCTCCTGTTTAATTCTACCTTAACTCTTGTCTGGCCTTTGTTCTGCATTATTGGCTAACTTCTATTGTTTTATCGCCTCTGGGGTTAATTACCTCTGCTTTGCTTTGTTTGTCAAAGCACTTTGTAAACTGTGTCTTTAAAGGTGCTATAGAAGTTTTTTATAATTATTATTTTTAATGCTGCCCACTAGGAACCCTTTCTGCAGACCTTGAACGTGACACGGATACATGCATAGTAGTTCAATCATCTGCAGCCCATTTCAGTAATTCCACTTTTAACAGCTGAGAATTAATAAACTACCCAGCTACTTTTGTCTGTCTCGGTATGGCTGTCACAATATGGCTCCTTCGCTAGGCACTAAGTCAACAAACTTTGAGAACCCCTGATATAACTCTGGAAAAACTTTGCATGTTGTCAAAGCTGCTTGTGAAAAACATTTAAACAATTATTAATAAGTGTGAGAATAAAAGTGGCAAATGCCTTAGTAAATTTAGCAGTAGCATTGATTCACTTTATAATTTTGGTTGTGAAATACCCAGCACACACACACACACACACACACACACACACACACACACACACACACACACACACACACACACGTACCACAAGGCAGAGGTCACAGCTGTCCAACACTTTCTCTGCGTGGCTGAGGATGTCTGAGTCCAGAGTCTCTCCAAACCAAACCACAGCTGGTCTCAGGAGACCGTGACAGCCCTTCTGCTCACACCTGAAACACAAACACACACACACACGCACACACACACGCACACACACACACACACACACACACACTTTGTCAAAACAAATAACCTCATTTGAAAAGAGCCGAGCACTAAAGAGAACATGAGTGTGTGACTTACCTGGGCAGCTGCTCCACAGGGATCTTTGCGTCATTTGTTTCTGGGTCTGGAGCTCTGAGGAGGCAGATTGATAAATGTACGTCATTTAATGCTGACACAAGTCCCTACCTGATTTTCCTTTTTCTTCATATAACAGCCACACAGGGCACATTTCAAAACCATTACAGTTAGTAAATCCATAACATTTTACGTAAGATACGGTCAACAATTTTACAAGTTTTCATTAAGAGACCAGTGTCAGAGTTACAGTTGTCTTTTAATATGTTTCATCTATGTTTTTTACACAATAAAATAATAAATTATACAAATATCACAAGAAAACCCTACAACATAACATACTGAATAAAAACAGATGTGGCCTGAAAAGTAACACCCAAAGTGATACTTTCAACTACTAATTTATTTAATTTGATCTCATTTTATTTTCTTTATTCATCTTCTCCATGAATGTTTGAATTTTACTTTAACACGGTGAGACATCGACTGGAGATTTAATCAGAATTACTATTAACAGTGCACACAGATCGGTTTAATCATTACATGATCCGTTCAGATATTAATTTTGAATTTCAGCACACGCCTAACGTCATTTTGTCCACAGCAGAGACTGAATCTATTAATGGAACATTTCCGCTATAAAAAACACGGATTTTAAATGTCAGATAAGTGACAAAGTGACATTTCATTTCAGTCACAGATTTTCCTTTTCAGCAGGTCATCATGTGTTATTTAAGCTGCTGACATCTGACAGTCTGAAACTGACTTTTTTTTTCGCTGGCATTTTGCACTCAAATGAATATGATCGATATCTCTTCTAGCACATTTTCATATTGTTAAGGATAACAGTGCAATTCAGCAAACAACGTCAGATGAAGCTCTTACCCTTTGCCCTCCAGAGCGGCACAGATGGGGCTCTTGTAATTGGCGGCTTCATGACCGCAGCTCATACAGCGTGTTTTAAACAGACTCCCTGGATTTAAAAACAAGAGACAACAGATTAGTGTTAAAACTACTCGATTAGTCATAAGGCAGAAAATTAAACAATTATTTTAACAATAAATTAATTTTTTGTAATATCCAAAATAAAAATGACCAAAATTTGTAAGTCCCAACTAAACAAGACATGGGCCAAAAATTAGCAAAAACTTAGTAAAAGCTTAAAATACGCAACAATAAAAAGTTGAAAAAACTAAAAAAAAAATAAAATATGTATAATTAAACAAACAGACAAAGAAAAAAATCCCATGACCTCAAGAAAGTGCTAATATATATATATATATATATATACTTTTTTTTTCTTCTGGAACATAATTTTGAATATAAAATTAATAGAATTGCAAATGCATTTTTTGATGATATTTAATAATAACCTTAAGCTAATTTTGTTTCAATGTCATCTTTTACAAATTTTTGCAGGAAATGTCTCGCCAAGTTGTTCATTATGTATTTTGGAAGGAAATAAAAACAATTTTCTCAGGTTTTGGGGTTTAACAACTTATGAAAGGCTTCTGAATGCAGCACAAGAAAACTGATGTTGATCCAGGTGTTAAAGCGATCACCTATTAAAATTTAATTTATGGACATTTCCTACTTTTATGGCATTTTATGGACTAAAAAACATAATCTAATTTTGAAAAAAAATCCTCAAGCCTCAATCAGTGATGAAAATAATCACATTAACAGATGGAAGGACAAAGAATTACTCTCTCAATTAATTATTAGGGCCAATAAAATGTCAGAATGTAGTGAAGAGCGCCCATCACAATTTCCTGACATCCAAAGAAATGCCATCAAATTTCCTGTTGTGTCAGACCAACAGGGAAAAGTGTCAAATCCCCAAAATTTAGAAGCTGGAAGTAGACATATTTGGCATTTTTGCTCGAAAATGACCTTTAAATTCTTGGCAAAGTAGTAAAATAGTTAAGAATACATCATTTGATCCATGCTGGCAGTAATATTCTTCAGCGTTTTCAACTTGCCGTGGAGTTCCAGCATGTTTTCAGATCCTGCACGGCGGTGGAGCTCGTCAATATTCTGAGTGATGACTGTAACTTGGCGTCCCTGTTTGCTCAGTCGGTCCTCACACTCTGCGATGGCCATGTGGGCAGCGTTGGGATTTTTAGTGAGCATGACCTCACGGCGGTAGTGGTAAAACTCCCAAACAAGAGACGGATTCCTGGAGAAGGCCTCTGGAGTGGCAAGTCTCTGAAGGATGAAAAGGTGCCGTTAATACTGACAGTGCTGATTGAAAAGTTCCCAGGAAAAATAAATTATTACCAGTTATTACCAAAATGTTTTGCAACCATGTTTGCTTGTAGGAAATTTAGGATAAATAATGGAAGACAGAAGAAACAGCAACAGAGACAACTGAGCTGAGATTTCTGAAGCTGTTTGCACACAGCTTCAGAAATGCAATGTTCTTTTTATAAAACCTTCCCACAATATTACATGAGAACAAAATAACAACATTTTCAAAGCAACATTCAGAACATGTTATTGAGGCCTGAGATTACAGAGCATTTTTTTTTAATAAAACTGTAATGCAATGTGATATGTTGCCAAAAAAAATATTTTTTGATGTTTTCTGAAAATGTTGCCCTAAGAACAATCCGGGAACTTGTTAAAATGTTACTAAAACATTGCCTGATTTCATTCTTGGAACATTTTCAGAACCAAAAAATGCTAGCTGAGATGTTTCTACCTTATTTATATCAGTAAGGTAGTCTAAATAACAGAAACACCTCTGATTAAAATTCAACAGGGCTCAATGATATAATAACATGTGTGCGTACCTGTGCTTGCCATGTTCTCCAGTAGCCTCCTGCTCCTCTGAAGGTGGGGACTCCACTCTCTGCACTCACCCCTGCTCCGGTGATGATGGCTATATTGTTGGCTTTGGAGAAAATCTCCCTGAATGCTGCCAGGTCTGAACATAAATACACCCAGAAACACAAATATATATCACACAAATTACAATAATGAAAGCTTGTGGATTTGTGGATGACTAAAAATACATAATAACTGCTCATGGGGGATGAGGATGTGACAAAGGCAGTGACTGTAAAGACTACCTGAACTGGGTCTGGCCATGTCTTGGCTCCCCCGTGGCCTCTTCAGGTGAGCATGCAGGTGAGAGTTAATTAAGCCTCTACAGGCCAGCTGGCGCACAATCATGAGGTTTGGCTGCTGGGGAAGAAAAACAAGACACTATTCACGATGGAAACAGCTCAATTTGAGGCTCCCTTATTTTACAGTTGAAACTTTTGCATGCATAGTTTTCTTAGCAAATTGCAAGCCAAACTTTGACAAAAAAAAAAAGGAGCACGGAGAAATATCAGGAGTCTCATCTCCGGCTTTTGAACAAAACATTTGGAAAACGCGGAGAGATTTCGTTTGTTGTGCGGCCGTTGTTTGAGCCTAAAATATAGTTCAGTCACTATGGAAAGGTTTTTAAAAGGCAGGTGTTGTCAAAGTGGCCACATCGAGTGTTTCTTCAAAGTTTGGCAAGTTTTTATCTTTCATAGAAGCGCTTGCTTAGTAGCCAAAATGTAAAAGCGACCTGGGGCTAGCTTTCTGTGTGGTGATTGTTGATGTCAAGAAGGTCATAATAGCATTATAAGGCTAAAAGGTCACAAAAATTCAACATAAATAAGCACAGTGCTAGCTTGATTCATCATTGTATTAATATTTATGGCATAAGAAGGGATTTAAGTGTGATTCATTTAGTAATACAGGAATAAAGCGATAGTTTCCCTGCATAATGACAAGAGCTGATAATCCTAAAACGCAGTTAACAGAGCCTGTTGTTAGCTGTCTTTAAGACATGCTAGCTAGCTAAGCTAACAGCCTGTGGGTAAGTTCAATGGAAGTTAGCTAGCCGGCTAACATGCTAGCACTGTTGTCCAAGGATACGGCAGTTGACAGCGTAACTCTGTGAAGACAGCGTGACACGTCATTGGCTGTATATATTTCCAAGGATGAGTTGTGGGACCTTTGTTCGGTTTGTGTTTTGCTAACGCTAACTGGGTACCTGAAGCCAAGGGCCGTCAGCTGCAAGAAGCAGGAACACAGTCGTGTTATTTGTCTGTCATTCACCAGCTCCGCAGCTGTGGTCATTGGATTGGTTTGGCTGTTGGGATGAGCCTATGAGGAGGGTCAGCGAGGTAAAAAACAACCCCAGCAGGTGCAAGACATGACCAGCAGAGGGAGCATTTGTACCGCTGTAGTCTTTGTAAAGAGACGTGGGTAGAAATGCACCTTGTTTTGCTTTTGAACTTCTTTTGTTTGTTCATAACAACTAGAGAACATAGCTATACTTTTATTTTTTAGGTGGACTACCTTATTTACTTTCATCCAAAACCAGTGGTCTCAGATTGATCTCTAACGTGAAAGTAGCAATATAGAGTAGGCCCAGTTGTGGATTACGTACCTGAGAGACAGACATGAGTAAAAGTGTGGCTCCAGAAAATGACTTTGGTACAAGTTAAAGTCACCAATTAGAATATTACTTGAGTCAACGTCTTAAACTATCGGATATGTACTGTACTGAAGTATCAAATGTAATTTTATAATAGTAAATGTAGGGTACTTAACTGCTCAAAGTAAAGTAACAAAGAAATGCTGCCAATAAAAAAACCAAGTGATCAGAATTTTGAGAATCATGACGTTAATCTATTAATAAAATATCCCACCCTAAAAATGAAGCCTATATTACACTTGAAGAATAAGTGTTTTTTGTACAACTTAAAGGATTTAAAGTACAAAATCAAATTTTCCCCTTCTCTCTTTCTTCTTTATTTTGTAGTCAATAACTTAAATGCTTACAGGAAATTAAGTGGAATAAAAGTATACATTTTATGTGGGAAATGTAGTGGAGTAAAAGTATACATTTTATATGGGAAATGTAGTGGAGTAAAAGTAAAAGTTGACAGAAATACAAGAACTCAAGTAAAGTACAAATTCTCCCCAAAAAATACTTAAGTACTGTAACTATTATTACTTTGTTACATTACAACACTCAGTAGGCCTGGGCCATAGAAATTCTGTTACAACTAAAAGTCCTACAAACAGAATGTTACTAAAAAAAAAGTACAAAAGTATTAGTGTTTGCATCAAAATGTATTTAACTAATGTAAAATCAAATTTATCAAATAAAGTCGAGTGCAATTTTTCCTTCTTAAATGTAGTGGAGTATAAATATCAGCCAATGAAAATATTTAAAATTACAAGTACCTTAATATTGTAGTAGAAAACTTGAATAAACTTTCCACCACTGTCCAGTAGGTGCCAATTGTAAAATAGTCCAGATCTACTTTGTTGTACTTTTCCTTTGCAACCATTCATTATTCTCCCCTCTCCACTAGAGGCCAGCATTGGATTAACACAGTATAAAGTACAAAGTGAACACAAGAATATATTTTAGTGTTTAGACTGAAATGATCTTGTGTGATCTGATGTTGTTTATATAGATCAATAGACTCATTGATTACTTTAGTAGTCCCAGGGTGAAATTGTGGTGTTACATCTGCCAGGTCACACAAACAAATGAGGGGTGTAAGAGTAATGTTACAGATTTTAATTTACATGAAACCTTCCTTACATTACAATGTCTATGTTTGTAGTTGGTTTCTAGGCTCATCCGGGTAAGGCAGTGCCAAAACCAAAAGCTTGAGTTCTTTTCTACAGTTAATTACTCTGCTGTCCTACTCCTGCTTTGTACAGAGGATATTAATTATACTGTAGAGGAGATGGCTTTTTGAAAAGAAAAAGCAGCTACCATTTTGACCTTTATTTGCTGACAATACTTAAAATTCTGTGGTCAAAATACAGTGGCTGGTTTTATGGAGTACATTTGTTATGTATATTTTTTTCCTATCATTAATTCAGTAATATATAATTAGAATAGACAACTTTCCTTGTCCAACGACAAGATTAGAAAACATATATATATATATATATATATATATATATATATATATATATATATATATATATATATATATATATATATATATATATATATATATATATATATTCAGAATTTGTGGTGTTTTTTTAATATATATATATTTAAAAAAAACACCACAAATTCTGAATTTGAGAAGCTTGAAACAGATTTTGCTGGTATAAACGTCATTTTAATCATTTACCAATACTGTAGTTAATTTCCTGTCAGTTGACTAATTGAACAATTATTTCATCTCTCCTTTGGATAAAAGCCACACAGAAGAGGGGAAATGATGAGATTGATGTGGATGTGCTTAGTTGCTTTTCATTGGCCACTGTGTTCTCAACGTGGAGTTGCAACTTGAGCGGGTGGAGCTGAAAACGACAGGAACAGAAGCTCATCAAGCTTACCATCTCTCCCCTCTCTCTCCCTCTTTCTCTCCCCTCCTACCCTCCATCGCCATTACAATAGCCCGCCCCCCTCCTCCGCCGTCTGCCCGGGCGGGTGCACGAGTGGCTGCTGCGGCGCTGAGTCTCTCGCAGTCCCGCCGGTCGCCAGTGGACGCTGCCCGGCTGGCCGAACATGGCGGCGGCCCCGGAGGAGGAGGTAGACCGCAGACCGATCCGGAGGGTCCGGTCCAAGAGTGACACGCCTTACATCAACGAGGCGAGGATCTCTCTGCACCTGGAGACAGGTAGGCAGGCAGCCACCGACACGGATGCTTCATGTCTGAGTGTGTTCGCAGCCTCCACGGGGGAATATTGTCGGTGCTCGGTGTTCTCAGGGTGAGAAATTGCTTCATCGTCTTAGTGACAGTTCCCACGCATCAGCATGACTTTGGGTTTTCATTGTGCAGCTCTGGCGGTACCCATGGTGCTCGGCTGCACCTGGGTGTATGATAACTACACAGTGACTCGCGCACTGGGAAATGCGCTGGGAAAGAATTTCCCACATTGGTTGGTTTATATTCCAACTGTGCGTGTGATATGTGGTCTGCGAGGCACTGCTAGGTGTGGGGAACCTAATTATCCCGATAAGACGATTGATTGCTCCACTAGACTCCGCCTTGATTGTCGGCTGCAGTGAAATGCTATGCGAACTTGGCCGCCTCTGGCTACTCATTTAAAATGCAGTTGTTATTATTGCATTCGGAGGAGGTTGAGGGATGGATGTTCCGGCATGCAAGATCCTCGCCAAACCTGAGGGCTTAATCCCAGTCTGTGTGCGCGAAAACAGAGGAGATAAGTTATTGTTTCCTTTTGTTGCCATGGTCACGATGGTACGCTGTCACGAAGTGTGGATCATCGGCATCATGCTATGGATTTACAGCCAGATCCATGTTGATTTCTTTTGTCTTTTTTTATTTTAGAATAAACCCTTTCACATGTAAAAATTCCTCCTCATCCCTGAGGGAGGCTGCTTTAATACCACTTCAGCGCGGAGCTGTCCACTGCCCCTCGGTGCTGAAAATGACACAGAGCAGAATATAGGCGAACAGAGCCTGGAGGATTTGCATGGAATGGGCATTCCTTCATTGGTGATCATCCACATTACATAGATGAGAGTGCTTTCTTTCCTTTTAACGAGGCACTGCATCCGAATTGTGTTCGACCCTCCCCCTGAATTGGCCGATGTGACAAATCCCAGTCACATGGTGTGTATAGCTTGGCAGTCTATGCTAGACTCAAGCCTATATTTTCCATTTCAGACAGATGCCAATTGGAGACAATTCCCCTGCCTGGCTATTGTTCTGCTTCAATTATTCACCACTGTTCTGCTGAACATGCATGCAATGTCTTAGTCAGTAAATCAAGGATCTACACTGTTAAACAGAATTTTAATGTAAAAGTTAGTGTGTAAAATAACATGTGATCTGTTTTTTTTGGGGGGGGCTCAAGCAAAGGTTAGACTGTGTGTGAAAAGCAGCCTTACATAAATCTTAATGGGATCAGGAATTACTCACTTTTTTTTTTAGCCTGCTTAGACCTTTATGACTCATGGTGCTCCGACCCACCTACCCATAATCTCTCTCAGCTGCCCTCTCTCTGGCCCTCAACAATCTTCCTCTCCATTTTGTTTCCTATTAAAAGCAGCACCTCCTCTCAGCCAGATTAGCCGAGCCGCCCCGATTTGACTAACACTATTCTTACTTGGAGCTTTGTGTTACGCTTCCCATCAGACATGGCTTGAATCTGAAGGAGGGAGGTGGTGGGGGGGGGGCTATGCTGTGTCTTGCTAACATTGCTGCTCCTGGCTATTAGCTGAGAACAGAGCGGGCAGGCTGCAGCTGTGTGAGGCTGGTGTGGCATCATCAAGAATCCAGCGGGCGCTGCCAGCTACGTCAGGAGAGGGATATTTGTCTTCACACCTTTTTCTTGAAGCAATCTTGTTTTATTTCCGTTCCTTTCTCTCTCCTCCCACCCAAAAATCGCTTTGGTCTAATCTCATGTTTTTTCAGCCATCTGCCTACCCACTTCCCTGGTTCCCATTGACTTCATGTTTGTGTGTTTAGCTGCTGTTGTTTTGCAAAAATCCAGCCCACTCTTCTCTATGATGTGTGTCACCATTCACATGTGACAAATATCCATGCCGTCTTCAGTGTGCATGTGTGTGCTCGCCTGGTGTGTGTGTGTGTGTGTGTGTGTGTGTGTGTGTGTGTGTGTGTGTGTGTGGTTGGGGCTGTATGTATATGAGTATTGGATTTAGTAAACAAGAGTTTACCTCTGAGGCTTTTGCCAGATGGCTTGTTGTTGCTCTCTTGAGCTCAACCTCCTTCAGCCACATTCAGTGCTGAACTCGTGATGAAGAATCATCACTCTGCTACTTGTTCTTGTTGTACTACAGCCCTTCATTGATCTAATCGATTCATATTAGAAACACTTTAGGGAGAATGAACAGCAAGTTTGAGACATAAAACATGTATGTAGTCACAGATCCCAAGTCTGCTGAATCTAATACACAGAGAAACTGTGAAAAATGGCGTTTTTTTTTTACTAATTTCAAACCAATTTAGTCTTCACATTTCCCCATCGGTGGCTTTATTTTTGTATATCATTTATCGTCTTGTTCCGTCACTTCAGCAGGCTCTATTTGGATTATTTCAGTAAATAAAATATTAATACAGCCTTCTGAAGGTGGACGTCTGGGCAAATGAATAAGTCAACAAAGAATGTTGTTTGGACATGCCAGATCGCTTTTCATTTCCTGTTTGCTGCTGACAGTCAAATTTTTTTTCTTTTAACCCCGACGAAAATTGTTCCCCAACTTTCACCAAGTCGTTTTCTCCCAAACACCAAATATTAACCAGATAGGTTTTGTCCCTAAGCCTTACCAAACTCAGACACTCACAACATGGTCCTGTGAATCATTCGTGAAGCAGTCATTTCTCAGGATTTTAAATGATGCTGACAAGCAATGTCGTCTTGCAGATGGGGTGTCAGATCAGAGAACACTTGTCTTGGAAAGCAATGACAAATTATCTAATTAGCCGTTCAATTTGAAATAGCATTTAAAGCTACATCAATCTATTTGTGCTCTAGTTGACAACAGTTTGTCAGACAGCTGATGTATTGTGGCCTTTGGACATTTTAATGGCTAATGTGTTTACAAACATTTGCCTACTTACACAAGCAGCAGAAACGGTCCAACATGAGCGCTCATCAGGAGTCACATTTTTCCACTTGATGAATTTGAATCAAATGTTCACTTTCCTTCTGGGTCTGGTTTATCTCCTTAACTATGTGGCTGTTTAGCTGCTAAATATTCATTTTCTTCACTGGAAGCTAGTCTCTAATTGTGTTCATCCACTGTTAGCATGGCATATTTTGGTAGCATACGTTGTCAGAGCCTTTGTGCTTAATATATATTTTTTAATAATATTACTGGAAAAATTGAAAAATGCAAAGTAAAAAAAAATATATATATATATATTTTTTCTGTAACAAAATTTTTTAGCATATAATTAAATATAGTTTTCTGGACATTTTTTTTTCATTTCCTTGCAGCCTCTTTTTTTTTTTTGCAAAATTTTCTCATGTTTCATTGGTTAAAATGCTCAAGAAAACTGATGATGGTGCATGTCTGAAAGGGTTAAAACAGCTGCTCAAAAAAGGCTGATGACAAATTTGGTTGGCTGCCGTGAAACCCCAAAAGTGAGCCAAAAGAGGTTGAAAAACTCTGTAGAGTTCAGTTGGGTTGGAATATTCTTTGAGTTTTTCACTACTCTTTCATGTTATGCAGTTTTTTATATGATAGTAGTATAAACTCACTGATAAATGCAGTATTAAAGGGAAGCTCTGTGGGTTTCAGCATTGATTGTCAAATAAAATATGCTTTTGTAATAATGGACCTACCAGCCAATCATGGTTGAGGAATTTCATCAAAATAACCTTTAACTTTTACTTTTACAGTTTTTTCGTACTAACCGATGAGACCAGATCCATTTCAAAGCCTGGCATCCCTGCTGCACTGAGCCAGTCCAGATCCCAGGCAGCACTGCTCCTCTCCAGCAATGTAAATCCAGGTCAGCTCAGTCAGAGCTTAGCCCTTCTCACAAAGACCAAGACGCAGGCATTACCACGCTCCCATTCAAACACAGAGAGCTCTAATAACGACCTGAATGAAAGACTGAGAAAGAGAGGTCTTAAATGCGAGGAGGTGGAGGAGCAGGAAGAGTCTGAGGAGGAGGACAGGGTGGCATGCTGGAGGCTTTTAAATTGTGGCAACATAAAGACTGGCACAGTGAAAAAGAAACAGAGTTGGCTTTCGTCCATAGAATATGGTGGGAACGGTGCACACGCTCACCTCCCACTCTCTAAGTGATACTCTTTTGTCTGTCTCCCTCATGCACATACATCAACAGTGCGATCTGCATACATTAGCCAGGCCTTGAGCCGCAGAACGGTAGAACTACCTGGGCAGAATACAAAAGGGACACGGGGAGGAAGTGTGAGAGCTTTAAATGCAGGGGAGTACTTCCTGCCTCACTGCCTCCCACCAAACATACAAAACCCCTCACTCTTCCTCTGCTGGCACGCCGGTTCATCCATTCAGCCCCAGACAAGCTAACCATTGTGTTGAGAGAGAAAACCTGAGTCTGGGAAGGCGTCTGACTCAGCCTGAAGTTGACAATGAAGATAGTGGGGAGGTCTCTTAGCTGTTGTGATGTCAGAGCACAGGAGCATGAAGTAGTATGGATTAAGGGAAAACGCCCTTGTGTATCCTCAGATTGTGAAGTGTTCAAAATCTGTAACATCATTGCATGACATTTACTTTCTCATGCTTGTCATGGAATATTCTGGACTTTTTGAGATGATGATTGGGCTGATTGCTTTGTTGACGTTATTTGTTGCTGTAGATATTCCCAGTTTAACTATTTGAAGTAAATTTGAGGCCATGAAGAAATTTAGTGTCTGTACCTTGAAAAATTTGTTTTATCGTGAAGCCCTACACGGCGCAATCCCAGTAGGTGTTATTTCTGATTTATCATTTGGTTGCATTCACTTTTCTTATCCTTCTCTCAAGTTGTTTGCAAATTTGGAAAGGATGCGGTGTATGTGCTTACGGGCCCTTCTGTGCATGTCCTCCTCATGTCAGCGTGGGATTTCTCTGGGTTCTCCGGCTTTCTCCCAGTCCAAAGACATGCAAGTCAGGTTAACTGGTGACTTTAAATTGGCTAAAGGTGTGAATGTGTGCGTGAAAGGTTATCTGTCTCTATGTGTCAGCCCTGCGATAGTCTGGCAACCTGTCCATGTTGTACCCCGCCTCCCACCCAATGTCAGCTGGGATAGGCTCGAGCCCCCCATGACCTTAAGAGTGTAAGCTGTTACAGCCAATGAATGGATGGTCTGCTGGTGGGCCATTACAATAGGAGTATCCATAATATGATGTTGATTTTACTACAGAAAAGACTTGATCACTAAAATTAAGTGGGGATAAAACTGTATGTGTTGATATCGGTTATCGGCCAAATGGGTTGTTTTTGTAATGTTCTGCTGCGAGACCTTTGGTCTTGGCATTTATGTGGATGCATCATGACACACATTACACACAAACACTGTTGCAGACCAAGTACACCCCTTAATGTCAATATGATCCCAGATGGTAGTTGCCCCCCTAGCAAGAAAATGTGCAATGCCACATTGCAAAAACTGCTCAGGTATGGCCTAATGAATGTGCACAGAGCTCAAAATTCCCCAGATCCCAGTTCGATGGAGCCTCCATAGGACATGTTAGTGCCCCAGAGTCAATGCTGATCCACAGTGAGGTCTCTGACCTTTCGAGGCGTGGACAAAAGACTTCTGGGGGTGTCCTGTGATGTCTGGCACCAGGGCATTGGTAGCAGATACATTGAGTCCTCTGGGTTGTGAGGTGGGGTATTGCCACATCTCCTGGATGCTCAGTGAGATTGGAGTCGGGGGAATTTGGAGGCCTGGTTGATGCCTTGAGTTTTTTGTCACATTCCTTGGGCCATTCCTCAGTATGATTTGGCATTGTGAATTGTCCTGCTGGGAGTCTGGTGTCATCGAGGAGTGCCGTAGCCATTAAGGTTTGTACTTGGTCTGCAACACTGTTTGGGTGGGAGGTGGGTGGGAGGTATCCCAGTGGGACATCCTACTATAACATGAGGAAAACTCCATCCATCTTTCTGTCTGCATACATTTTTCTCCTCGATGGGTTGCCCGCTCAATCTGAAATTGCACTTTGGCATTGAAAATTGCCATAGGTAGAGCCTGACAAAGCCCTTTGCCTCATTCACCCACTGCCCGTGCCCGTTTTGGATCAAAATTCTTCATAAATGACATAGACTTGCTTCTTTATCTGCCTGTGGATCAATTAGTGAAAACAGAGATAGTGCCACTTTGCCTTTGAAGCCCACATTGTGGTCAAAGGTGAAATCGCAGTTTGAATGACAGAAATAAAACACATTTTTTTCATAGTAGTTAAAAACATATGTTATTACAAAGCAGATTTTTTTTGCCTGTTTATTTCATTTTTGAAAAACTCTGCACCAATATATTGGTCTATGGTCTGCACAAGGTTGTGGCGCACACATCCCCTGAAATCTCCATGTAGATGCAATGCAAATGTCCCCGGGTACGGACTTGTTACATAGTAATGAGATTATCTATGTTACTCACCCCGCTTGTTGTTGTCGTTGAGCATTTCAAAACCTACCTTGTTTATATCCCTGTTAAATAGCCAGCAGTCTTTGTCTTTCCTGCCTTTGTTGGCACATTGCTGTGTTTCTTGGCTTATTACAGCCATCTGTTGATCTGTAGTCACAATGTGAGATCATTGGCTGGACTGGGTTTCACCTCACCTGTGTACACCACCACATGCGTGTCCTCGTGCGTGAGACACAAACAACGTGGGGACCAACACATTCAGAATTTTCCTGGAGCTGTGTTACCACTTTTTGTTTTTATTTAAATGTTTTACAGCTCTTCTTGCTATATTCCCCCTTACATTGTGGTAAAATATCTACATAATTAGAACACTCAAAATTCAAGCTTTTTTCATACTCAGAATTTTGATACAAAATTTTGGTACCATTTATAAAAGGGTTTACAGTGTATGATATCAGTTGTTATCAAATGTTATCAGTAATACAGTTATGCTGTAAGAGCATGCTTTTAGTTGACATTACTTTTCGCCTTACTTTTGTCACTTTGAGTAAAATTCTTCCCAGGATTAATATTTAGAATAGAACTGGGGCACAGTTTCAGTGATTTTTGTTTCCCTGAATGCCTTTTGACATCCTTTAGACAGCGTGTCTGAACTTGTTGCATTCATCACCCACATGTCAGGGAGGGCAAAAGTGATAGTAATACCAGTGGCATAGAGAGGACATTTCCAGTTGAGATAAAGCAAAAGTTACTCAAAATGCTGTGTCTTGTGGGTGCATTGCATTTAGGTCGTCTGTCACTGGATAAATAGTCTCTTAATTCTGTGAACAGATCACTCCAAGGAAGAGTGTTAGAAGATAAAGTGTTGGTGGTTGTTTTTTTGTTTTAGCTACCTTCTGCTATTTAAGCACAATGTGGCTGCACTGGAAATATTTTGGAAAAAAAAAGTGATGGCATCAGTAATGTAGTGTTGGTGATGTAACTGTGGAAAGGACTTTTTATGGCTCCTTGCCAGCAACAGCTGTGACTGCATCATAATGTTTACGGGTTGTCTATTTCTCCCATTCTCATTAATGCAACAACTCAAGAATGCCTTGAGGGAATTTCTTCAAATTTGGCAGAAACAACTGCTTGTACTTAAGGATGAATTATTAAATTTTGTTTGTCTGAGGTCAAGATCATTGGGACCTCGTCCCTCTCCTACCTGTGCATGCAATTCCTCAGTAAAGCCTTGAGGGAATTTCTTTAAAAGTGGCACCACTGAGACCCAGGGAAGATTTGATCAGACTTTTGCAGTCAAAATGTCACTGTGACCTCACAAAACTCGGCCATAATTTAAGAACACAAACTCACTATCTATAGCAAAAGCCCACACAAATGTCTAATAGGATAAAATGAATAAGTGTTGACATTTTTAATCCAAAATGTCAAAGGTCAACTTCACTGTGATATCATCAGAATCAGAATCAGAATCACGTTTATTGGCCAAGTTCAACAAATGAGGAACAAGGAATTTTTTCCGGGTTGGCAATGCTCACAGTACAGGGGAGGGAAATAAGTTAGGGATAAGAAAAATAGAAAAAAAGACAGACATAGACATGTAATTGTATTTACAAAAGGAAGAGATAGGGAATATATACAACATGTACAGTATGTAATTCAAAAATATACAGTTAGTGCAAAAACCACTGTGCATGAGGTAGTATGAACATATATATATATATATATATTTGCATTTTGCTTGTTTGTTTTGTTTGTTTTTGTTTTGTTTTGTTTTGTTTTGTTTGTTTTTCTCTCCTGACACTCTGACTATTTACAGTTCATCAGAGTGACAGCCTGGGGGTAGAAACTGTCTTTGTGTCTGTTCTGTAAATGTAAATGTTCTGTAAAAACACTTTCTGTCCTGTTCCTGTGATAGTCAAACACAAGCTAATTGGTTTTTGGTATTTGGGTTCAGGTGATTGTCAGTGTAAATGAAGCACTTCTGCAGTCTTCTGTAAAAATTCTCCCTGGAAATTATTTGCTGAAATCATAGATTTCAATTCAGTTATTACTTCCATTTCGGAAAAAAAAACCCAACAACAGCAACAGCAACAACAACAACAACAACAATTCTTTTATAGTTTTCACTTCATGTATTATAAGATTCTGGACAGACATGGATGTAAACTGCATCTTGACTGGTTGGTGAAGGCACACAACCCTGCTGCAGTGATTCTATTTCTAGTGTGAGTCTCTATCATCTTTACTGTGGCAGAGCCCTGAGGATAAACATGTAAATATGAGGTGGAGTTTGCGTTTACCAACGCTGCTGTTAATAGGCTGAGACAGCTGCCAGTCAATACACAAAGATGTCATTTGTGAAGCCTTTATCTTTATCTTTAATCATGAAAAAACAAATTGTTACACAAAAATTGAGTTAAATTGAAATTAGTTAACCCCTTGACTATTTAACTTCTTGTAACTTAAATTGGTAAATAAATGTTAACAGGTAGCAGTTTTACATATATTCGACAGTATTTTCTTTTTATCAACTTTGATATATTTTTTGAGTATTTTTATTAGCTATGGCCATTGTTTATGACAAGTTAATTTTCAAATGATTAGAATACTGTTTTATATTGGCTTTTGCTGTATGTTTCCTCTGAAGTCTGCCATTGTCATTGTTGATACGGAAATGTTCTGTGCAACTATGGACTATTCGACATCAGCATATTGTGCATCTTTGTCTCAACAAAATAATCTTTCAAATATTTGTATTGATGTACAAAGCAATATATGTCGATCAGATTTTTTAATTATTTCTTTCTTTTTGTCTTATTTATTTATTTATTTTTTGTATTTATTTTTTAACGCAAATTCTGTATCCCCACAAATTTAGGTCAAGTCTCTATTTATTGTGCATGGTGCATTCTGTAATGTCATTTTCTGGTTCTTAATCCTTTATTGGTTTCCTGCTGCGTTGTACTCCTCCTGGTTTTATAGTCAGTCTGTGAGCCGGTCTTTGATATCCCCCCCCCATCCCCCCATCCCCGGTTGCTTTTAAGTGTGCCCCCTTGTGGTGTTTAACCTGTGGGGTTAGCTGCAGGAGTTGTCCTTCGGCACAAACTGAAGACATCACCAGAAGCTTTTTTTTTGTGTTACAGCATTTTAGGTTTGTTTGTTTCTTTCCCTAACTATGCTGTCTGTTGGTGAAAGCCACCTATCAAAACAGATGAGCTGCATACAGGAGACAGAGAGAGGTGACTCATATCCCGGTGATATGCCAAGTCTCACATTCACACATTTACAGGGAGGTATACACACACACACACACACACACACACACACACACACACACAAACACACTCATACAAGAGCTCCTACAGGCTCTGCTGTTCTGTCACTTTGTATTAATTCAGCACATAGCGGGTCCAGTCACAGAGAGGAAGGGGGCGGGGGGTATTGAGGCTTTAGAACAGTGAATGGCAGCAAGCGAGACGATCAAGAAACAGTAGGAAGAGGAGAAAACATTGAACTTTTTGTTGCCTTTGAACTCACAGACTTCCTTTGTCCTTCCTCATCACATCACACCTTATTTAACTCTGTTGCCGTGTGTTTGCTGCTTTCTTGATGCTGACACTTTTCTAGACAGACGGAGGAAGAAAAAAGACCAAACCAGACACAAAAGCTCATGTTGTCTTACAAAAAAACCCTGTTCACATTTAACTTGGTGTTCAGGCTTAGTTATGCAGCCTAAAATAACCAATATGCCTCAAAGGCTAAATTATTTATACAGCCTCTGTCCTTAAACCCTTGATTTGGCAAAAGAAAAACTTCCCCAATCCCCCAAGAGAAAATAGAATTAAAAAAAGGAGAAGAGCCAGAGGAGGAATCTTCTTTCCATCTCACTTTGAGAAATGAAATTGTTTCCATTTTCTTTACATATAAGCCATCAAGTGCTCACGTGACTTTACAAGAGAAATATATTGTAAGGTTGAGCGAGTGCACCATTATCTGTATCTCCATCTGTTCAGCCAACTAAACGATCTGTATCTGTCATGAGTGAATGTGGCCTACATTGGAAATGGGGGGGGCCCTAAACCTGACATTGATGTGGTTTGATCATAGGTTGCTATATTCATTTTAAAACTATCTACAAAACAATCTCAGGATTGAGCTTTGGATGATTTTGATCACAAGAGTAAGAGACTGGACATAGTTGCCCAAATGAAAAAGCAGATTCATTTTATGGGAGGCTTGTTTTATTAGGGCTTTCGGCACAACCCTAATACACTAAGATAAATAAACTTTTTTTAAAAAAAATATCATTTGAACCTATCAATGGATCAAAGCAGTTGAATCTCCCCTTGTTAGAATTATTTGGCAAAGTCTCAAACTTTTTTGTCCTTTTTAAAACAAAAACAAAATAGCCAGAACTGTATCGTGATATTTAGTTATTAAATTATATGTACTGTGGCGGAGGATATGTGTCACCCGTGCCAGGTTTAATTACAAGACCATCCAATAATGTGTTCTAGTATTAGTAACACGTGAAAGACTTTGGTAAAATAATTAAGGTATTTGCAGGTCTTAAAAAGCATTTGTTGTCTCATAAAATGACATTAGAGGGTATTAAAAAATGTAATTATACTAGCCTTAGTACCTTGGATGCTCACTGTCTTATAACCGGCGGGCATCAACAAATTAAATTAACTAATATCATAAATTGCTTTTTAATTTGTAAATCCATTCATCAATTTTCTGCCACTCATCAGAGTCAAGGTCACGTTAATTGATTAATTATCACTAAGAACTATGCTGCAAATCGTAAGCACTTTCCTTAATCAGTGATTGGTAAAATGAATGATCAATTAATTGATTCATTGTTATTTGACGAAGCCAGAAAATGCCAGATGTGTTTTTCCTCAATAAAAGCTCACAGCAACATATTGCATATACTTTGACAGCATTGCATAGCCTATCGATTGATCAGTTACATTTGACATGTTCAAAAAGTGTTATCATCCCTAATAGGAACTAGTGTAATACACTTGTGAAATACTGACAAAAATGTGATATTAATGTCAATAAATTAATGTACTTCATAAATAATGGTAGGACTCATTGTCCCCACAGGCTTTCCATCCTTTGATCGGTCTGACTGTGAAAAAGGTGTTAAATTGTGACGTGTGACTCTGTGACGTGTTAGAAAGGTCTGATAATGACCTATCGCCCAGACAGAGCGGATGTACGAGTGTTCAGATGCTTCTGTTATCTGCCAGTCCTGGAGTGACAACAATGATCCATTTCTTGATTTAGTTCAGTTTATCCACTAGAAGCCACAGGAAGCAACCTCTCTTTGCTCCACCTGACTACCTGCTTGTCTCCTGAGGAGCGATGCTGTGAAGTGCGGTAGAGTTAGGGACTGGGCAGTGTCCCTGCTGTGCGATTAAATGGCAGAGGGAGTCTGTTTTAGCCTCCAAGCAGCAGGTCTCCACCTCGTCTGTCTCAGCAGTAGAGCAGCACATTAACTTTACATACTAAATCTTTGTCAGGGCTGTAGTCTCAGTTCAGGGCCGAAATTAGAAGCGGCGTCATCAAAGCCCAGAGGATGATTAATATTTTTTGCCTGATGGAGATAGAAGCCCAGATGGGATGAGGTGGTGATACAGTATAGGGGGGGGGTAATGGATAGTCATCAAAAATAGACAAGAGGGAAGGTTACGTGGTCGTCCAGTATGACATTAATCATACAGACAGCAGTGACAGTGAGTTTAACCTCTTAACGCAGGAGGATAGTTACAGTT
Organism: Plectropomus leopardus; assembly: GCF_026936395.1. NCBI lineage: Eukaryota > Metazoa > Chordata > Actinopteri > Perciformes > Serranidae > Plectropomus > Plectropomus leopardus. Next base: position 6,707,486 of record NC_142180.1, read on the forward strand.
TTATTTGCTTGAGATTTCAGTTAGGACTGACTGTTTTATTTGCTTGAGGGACTTCCGTCTTTTGCCCGAAACGGCGGATAGGAATGGGATTTCACTTTCAAAGCATCAGTAAACTCAACAGCAGTGACTAGCTTCAGGGCCCCTCTGTGCATGTTGTCCCCATGTCAGTGTGGGTTTTCTCTGGGTTCTGCATGGTGCTGCATGTTCATTGCAGACAGAAGTTGTAGTAGTAGAGTTACAATATAAGAACAAAGAATTAAATAATTCAATTCATAACAGTGACACTCTCATTTTACACAGGGCCAGCGTCAGGGTCTATAGTGGCCTCTTACTTTGCACTGATATTTAGTCATTAATTTATTTATGTTGTACTTTGAATGAAAATGAAGTGCCGAAGTGCATGAAAAATATCAAAATAGAGCTTTTTTTTTTAACAAATCAAATGGAAGTACAAGGGGGATCCCTGGAATCCAAACAGAAGTCCAGGCTTATTATTTATATATTAAAAACTAATAATGGTATATTATTAATAACTTTAATATTGTCAATGTAATGTGTAAAGCACCATTAAAAACAGTTTAACAACAAATTAACACCTTTAAGAGCAGTTTGACAAGCAAAGCTAAAACAGAAATGGGATAGTCAGTATAGCAACAGAGATTTAAACATTATTAGCAAAATGTAAGGACAACAAAACTAAGATGAATTTAGGATATAGTTTAAAAAAGAAGACAACAAATGCAAGACATAAAATATCAATATAAGTATATACAATTAAATACAATAAAAGCAATCATATGACTAAAAGAAGGAATGAAATAAATAAAAAAGACAACATCACATAAAAGCAAGTCTATAAAGATGGGTTTTAAGAAGTTATTAAAAAAATTAAATAATTTGTCATTTTGCAAAAGTGTCCCCCCCGGGACAAAGCAAGTGTCCCTGCTGTGCAAAATGATAGCTGTACGGAAACAATCATTTGTTAATAAATGACTCAATCAATCTGTAACAGTGATATCCCATTAATTACTGTTTAATTAAGCATAAATTGTAAATATTTATAAATATTATCTTGGTTCCAGCTTCTCCTCTGTGTTTAATTCTAGTTTAAATTGAATATAATTGGATTTTGGACATGATTAACTGATTAATTGATAGATAATCAATTGAATAAACAATTAACTGCTTTGTCACTATTAATTGCACCTTTCCTTTTTCTTTTTTTCTTTTGTTTTTTTAAAGATTATTTTTATGGGCTTTTTGCCTTTATTGATAGGACAGATTGAGTGTGAAAGGAGGAGAGAGAGGGGATGACATGGAGTAAAAGCCAAGGCTGAAATCGAACCTGCAGCCACTGCGGCGAGGACATAGCCTCTATACATGGGGCACCAGCCCTACCAACTGAGCTATTGGGCGCCCCTATTACTTTTCTGTTTACACATTGTCATTTCATCCATTGACAATATTAAAATATTAGTACACATAAACGTGTGCGTGTATGTCAAAAACAAATTCAGGAAAAATGTTACTCAAACCTCAGCACCGTTTTGTGGAAAAGTACATATTGTGTTATTTCGGTGAGCTGTCTCATTAAAGAACAGTCGTGATGCTTTTCTCAACACATTCTGAACTCTTCCTCTAAGAATAGAGCAGCAGTGCATTAACAGCTACGTGTGTTTGTTAAAGGTGCAGGCGTTTTGCTAAAAGGCATGGTTTAAAAGCCAGTTTGACCCGTGAATAGTGGGTCGGCGTCAGCAGCAGTGCTGCTATCGATCACAGAGCAGTTTTATTTGGCAGTTAGAGTGCAGAGTTGTAGAGGCCACTTTCATATGTCCATTTATTTTACTTAATTTCGCTTTGAAAATAAATGGACATAGAAGGAGATAAAAAAGACAAAAGAATATATAAATAACAAGCAGCGTTTAGTTTACAACCCACATAACAAAAGATATAAAACCAAGGGCAGAAACTGAGAAAACAAAAAGATGTTAAAGGGATGCTTTGTTGATTTTTGACCTTCTTTGTACCATCACATTGTTGGTAGTATGTGTACATGAGCTGTGGTAAACTTCCCTCCCTCTCCCCCCCATTGAAACTTCATCTGATGATGCATTTTGCATGTGTCATCCCATAGAGTTTCACTGGCTCACAGGGCTGTTGCTCCAACTACAGGCTGTACTTTTTCAATTTTCATAGTGCCCACCACCCACGCCGCCACTGCCAACACAAAGAGTATAGAAGTACGTCAAGTGACAGACCCGCCCCCCTCTCTCACTCTCAAAGTCTAACCGAACACCAACAAACCTCTGATGAAACAGTAAAACTTCTTAAACTAGGCAGTGCTGATCAAATCTAAACCCAAATTATGTCACTGCGCTGCCTATTTTTTTGCCTCAAATGTTTTCAGAAACAGACTTTGGTGCCATGTTTAGTTGTAATAGCGAGAGTTTGTGAACAGAAGGTTGGGGACAAACTGTTTCCTGCACAGAAAAACGAAGCTTGCAAATACGAAGATCAAATGGTAAATCTTGGTTTATTGAATATAAAGATTCTCTACTGTGTTGTTTGTTTTTTCACCGCAAATATTTTCAGAAACATAATTTAGTTTACTGTTTAACTGTAACATGAGATTGTTTGTTACCAGCCGGCTGCCATTATGTCAAATAGATGAGTTTGCATTACATCACCCACCAGCGGGAGTGTTAATTGGCTCAGTGCATTATGGTAGTTGTACGTTTTCTGCCTCTTGAGCAAAAGTGAATGCCCCAGACTTTTTTTCACTTATTTTCTCTGGTCATGTGGCAACAATTTTAAAAGTATTTGCATCTTTCTGCTGCAATGACAGCCCAGTTTTCTGAAGTGACCATATTTCCAACAGTGAAGGACTTCTTGAGGGATGTCCACAGATTTGGCTTCTCTGAGACTTTACAGGAGGCTGTTCAGAGTCAAAGAGCAACAACAGCTAAAGCACAATCACTGAGTTATCCTCTTTCAAGATAAAAAGAAAGTAAAAACAATTTGGCAGTGAAAGGACAGAAAGCCAGATAGTATGGGTCCTCTGCCAAGACATTTTAAGCCAAATCACATGCAAAACATGGCCATCCTGAGCCATAATAACATGTCCAAAGGTTCAACTCCGTGATTTATTTATACATCCTTCTAATACTGGAGGAGTTTGTTAATGAGCTTCAGAGTCAGAGTGGAAACTCGTTTGAGTTGTCGGGCAGACTCAGCACCATGGAGATGTGACTCATTGCTCAGGCAGGTCAAGGTGAGACTGATTCAGTCGAAGCAGATGTGGATCTCCGTCACAGTACAGAGATAAGAAACTCTATAGGCTGCACTGCGTCTGCTGATGTGGTAACGTAACTGAGCTGAGGAGGAGACAGCTCGTGAGAAGGACATGCTTACACTGCTGGCACCAGCAGATAGATGCTGTTGGACAGGATGGTTTATGGTGAGACAGATGTAAAGCGCTCAGTGTCTCACAGATAGAAAATAATCTGACAGCTGTTCACACCACAGGCTGTCTAACAAAGGACATGCTGCCATCTCTGATGTGACAAGCACACCTGTGGTCTCATGTATGCGAGTGTGTGTATGCACTCACATGTGTATTTCTGTCCGTACGTGTGTGTGTAAGTGTGAGGCGGTATGTTTCAGAGCTTGTGGTACAGCTGAAAGTGCGCCACTTGTCAGACACATCGAGGCATGAAGTCCATTACTGTCAGCAGCTCATTGAGCTGTAACCTGCAGACCTTTGTGCCCCCACTGAGCCCCTCGAGTGTGCAGGAACAGGAGGCTTTTCTGAGGACTGAGACCCAATAGTTCTTCATCTCCACTGCGCTTCTGTTTCTTTTGGCTATTTTTGATGCAGTTTTAGGGATTGAAATTCAGATTACAAAGCAGAGGGTGGAATAAAAACTAGACATACTTCTCAGGGTATGAAGAGTTAGAAATGTGACAAAGCAAAACAAAAATATCCTCATCTTATTAGACTGCACTGTAGCATTCTTATTTTAGATGAGGTTATGTTTTTGAAACACTGCTGTATTGATTTCCTCAGGATACAAGTTTGACATTACAGCAGCGAGGACTGCACTGAGTGCAGCTCCAGCATTTGAATGAATCATACTGTGTGCTACTTATAAACCAACTCTGGACCATTATTAATTCCAAGACGTACAGTCGTAACACATTATTGCTTTATGAGGTTAATAAGGAATTACCGCAGCGTGCTGCAACAGACTGTGAGCTTTATATGTAAAGAACCGTAAATACAACCACTGTAGCCCTGATTTGCAATTAGGGCGACTGTGGCTCGGGAAGAAGAGCGACCCTGGCTCCTACTAATTAAGGATGTGACACACCAAGCCGACAGTCGACTGTCTGCCCACATTGGGCTGAAGGCGAGTGCCTGCTGCCTTCGCTGCTGCGGTGTGTCCTGCACCATTGGCCCTTGTTGTCTTTTTTTTCAACTGATTCAGCATGTTGAGTCAGCGTCGGTGGCTGTGGAGCTTGTCGGTGAATGTAATTACTCCAACTGACCGTTCTCTATACACTTTTTGGCCGAGACGTACCGACATGAGGGGGGTGCAGCAGGAGGCTTTTGTCACCGCTAGTTCCCCAATGATCCTTTAGACTTCTGCCAGATCCTTTTGGAAGTAAAGCAAACAAATCCTTCCTCTCAAGAAAAGCTTTAAGAGCAGTTTATTCTTTATTGTTTAACAGTTTATTGATATATCATGATGCAATTGGGTCCAAAAAGACTTTTCCCCATAGACTTGCATCCACAATGGAGAAGATCAGGGCAATTTTTTACCTGAAAGTCAAACTTTATTTTGGCTTCATGGTACACTGAGCAAAGTTAAAAGGAATGAAAAGGGCCGCAGATCCAATGCTGTGTCTGGATACATCTGTGCTTTACAGTCATTGTCTCAGACAAGCCCCATAGTAGTTGAACGGTTGTGATTGGCCTGTCACATCACAGGCTGCTGGAAATCTGTTCATGGCTGAGAAGTACCAGACACATCAGAAATAGCAAATGAAACATGAGCTTGCAGATTTGTCTGGTTCTGTGGGAAGAGTGAGTTGGGTAAATGAGCAAAACTCTAAAGCCCTTTGCATGAGATGCTGCAGTCCATTTACTTAAAATTTGTAACCAAGGACTGAATAAGAGTACAAGTTACTATTTTGATATTTATGGTCCATAGTTACTTTGCAGATTAAAGGAGAAGTCCACTGATTTGACACATAATTGTCAGTTCACTCATCAGGGAGGAGAACTTCTCAGTCTGTGAGAACAGTTGTACGATGTCGTATGTGGTCCTGGAGGAACTTTGTTGAGTCTGGGAAAATAATCACTGATGATTTCATCAAGGTTATCTCTGCTCGTCCTTAGAGACTTCAAATGAGAGTCCAGAGCCGCTTTAGCAGCTCTGTGAGGTTGTATTCAGGCAAGCAGTTGTGCTTTAAACTAAATGCTAATGTGCTCACAACAGAGTGCACAATATAAAGAGAGACTGCACCAAACACAGCATTACAGCCTCATAGTTGTGGTGATGTTAAGTCTTGTAACTGAAGTGTAGTTAATTCATAGCCTAATGTTAGCTTTATACTTTTGGCGATTGCATTTAGGCTTCACTTTAGGCTTAAAGTGGTGTTTATTTGTCAAGATTATCCAACTGAACAAAACATGTAAGTTTCACAAATGTTTGTTTGCCGCAGAGCTGATTTTCTGCAATAATAATTGTAAAAACAATCATTTACACTATAATAAAATCTAGCAAAGAAAATCCCATGGGCTTTTTGACGAGGGGACCAGGGTGGCGCTAATTTTGGCCTGCAGAAAAACGTCATCCCCGGGACACTCTGTGTCATCGTCAGCGTGTTGATGTTTAGCCATTGCAATGGTTTTTCCATGTTCACCATCTTTGTTTACATTTGCTAATAAGCACTTAACACAAAATGCTGAGGCTAGTGGGAAAGAGTTAAGATAGGATTTGGTCATAGATCAAAGTATTGGACAATGTCAAGTTTTTACCTGCTGGTGGTGCAGAGGGAATGTCAGAGGATCAGTATATACTGTAGGTTAAGTGCAAAGCAGTCGCTGCTCTCCTGTGTTACCTAATCTGAATCACACCTGCAGTCCTCCCACCTTTGCTCCCACTCACATGAGACAGACTATAAGTCTCAGCCTGTGTGTAAGAGAGTGAGACTATAGATTTATTGATTAGCCCTACACCACCGGTGCTCTAGTCTCACATCTCCTCCTCGTTAGAGAAAGCAACAACAGTGAAAGGGTGGTATAAATCAGGCCAGTCATCAGAATAAGACCGGCAGAGTTAGAGAGTGAAACCTGCGACGCCTGAGATGAGTAACAAACATTGTCCTTCTTACTTGGTTTATGTTTCCACTACAGTAAAGTGTCGTTACGCATTTCTAACTGTCCTCTTTGCAAAGCAGTTTTGTGTCAGCGTGAGGAAAATCTTTTAAAAAGTGGGAGAACATGACTAAGTATTTTTACTCAAGCATTATAGTTGACCCTTTGGCACCTGAGCAAATGGGCTTGATTTCTTTCAAAAACATGGGAAGAAGGCAGTGAGCAACAAAAGAAGAAATTACCAAAAACTTAGTAAGACATTTGTACAAATTTTCAAGATAATTACCTGAAAATAAGCAACAAAAGCAAAAAAATAAATAAATAAAAATAATTAAATAAAAATAAACAAACAAAAAAAAATCATGACTCCAAGAAAGGGCTAAAATATATTACAAAGTTTTTTTCCCCTGTTTTGTGAAACATAATTTTAAATATATAAATAAAAGAATTATAAATATAGTTATCTGGATATTTTCCCCTCAATTTCAGATAATAATAACCCCTAGCTTACTTTGTTTCCCTGTCACATTTTACTTATTTTATGGGACATTTCTTCCCAAGTTGTTGTTATTATGTTGTTTCCTGTGTTTTTGAAGGAAATCAAACCAATTTTCTCAGGTTTCTGGGGTTTAAAAGCTTGTGAAAGGCATCTGAATGCAGCAAAAGAAAACTGATATCATTCCAGCTGTCAAAGGGTTAACCTTTTAAAATTTGATCTATGAACACTTTCCTACTTTTATGATATTTTATGGACTAAACAAATAATTACATTCAGAAAAATCCTTAGTGGATAAATCAGTAATGAAAATAATCAAGTTAACAGATGGAAGGATGAAGAATTACTCTCTCGACTAATTATTAGGACCAATTAGTGCCAAGCACAATTTCCTGACATCCAAGGAAATGCCATTAGACTTCTTGTTTTGTCAGACCAACAAGGAAAAACAGAAAAGAAAATTTCCTGAAAATTAGTTAAGCAAACAAACATACTAAATGATACAGACATTAGAGTAAAAAAACAAGACAAAAAAGCCCAAGGCAAACAAGAGTTGGAAAAGGGGCTTAAAACATTATAATAATTCTGTAACATGATTTTAAATATGTAATTCTGATAATTATAAATATAGTTTTTCTGTAGCTTTTCTCTCTAGATATTTTTTCCATAGCTTTAAAAAAAATCTGAATCTATTATTTTTTTTGGAATGGTTATCCAAAGAAATCACACCAATTTAGGACTGAGTTCAAATTTGAGCTACTTTGCTTGAGTATTTTTCTCTCTACTCCTCTTAATTTTAGTGGAAAATACTGTGCTTTTCACTTCACTACATTTATCTGACAACTACATCAGTAAAACCCTCCTTTTACAGTTAAGCATTAGAAATAATAATATATATTTGATGTATAACAGTCACAGGGGACAGTTTTTTGCATTGAGTAATTTTACTTTTATTCCCTAAGTACATTTTCCTGGTCGTACTCACATACTTACATACTTAACATTTTCAGTGTGAGGAGGAGGAGGAGGAGGAGGAGGCCTCACTCCAGACAGCTGGCTTGTTCACTAAACTGTTCCCCTTTCATCTTGTGATACACAGCCTTGTACTTTGAATTTGAAAGCCTTCGTGACTCATCGTCTGCAGCGAGGAAAATGCAGCGTATGCTTTTGATCTTGGTGTTACGTAAAATACATCAACACGCACACTATGTACATGAGTAAAATGATAACAAAATACAAAAAATGGCTCAATAACACACGTCCGAGGCTTTGTCACGCACCCCAGCTCAGTGTTGTAAAAATGAAGGAGATAACAGAGTGAGTTTCTCCTCACTGGTCTGCACCCTGTAGCTCAGTCTGTCACTCTTATGACAAATTAATTTCATCCTTATTGCTTATGAGTGAGCTCCACCTGCTGGCAGAAGTTTGAAACTACAAACTGTGACCTTTTGTTGGCCTCAGCAGAACATAACCATCCTGACTCTGAAACAAGCAAACTCAGTTGTTAAGTCCTAAGACTTTATAAATTTAACTTGCTTTTATTCTTGTAAGAATCTCGAAGTCATTCTTATTTTGTTTTTTCTTTTTTTGGAAATATTTTAGATTTTGCAGACAGATGCGGAACAAAAATGTAAGACATCCTATAGAAGAAGAAAAATGCTGATTTAAAAAAATGCATAAATAAATATTTATTTTGAGTAACAAAATATTACCATCCACTATTTTTCACCCTCTTCTTCCTGTAGCTGCGGAGCATTTTTTTTTATGGAGCAAATTATAGTTTGACCATAACCACAATAAGCCATAATAAGGGGTCAAGCTGTAAGTAGTCTGTTACAGCTTGACCACTTATTACAGTTCTCTGTAATAAGGGGTCAAGCTAGTTTATAAAATAAATAATGGTGGAAACTTGAATTAACCGTGATTCAAATGCAGTACAATATCTGTGTTGGTGTAGGTTTTATTGTTTGAGCACTATTAATTAAATTTGCTTTACATAAAAAGAACAATAAGTAGTAAGAAAAAAAAGACAAAAAAAGGCTTACATAGGCTACGCATTTTTAAAAAACACTTTCATACATAAGGACAGTTAAGAGTGTAAACTAATGCAATCTACAAGGTAAAAGATGTTAAAATAAAATGTATTTATAGAAATCTGTCATCAAACTGAGGGGTTTTGTATCACTGGCACTGAATGTTAGCCATAAAGGTTCCTGTGATTATTATTTTTCTTTTGACCTCAGATGTGCAAAGCATCTATACTCTGGTTGTGTGTGTGTGTGTGTGTGTGTGTGTGTGTGTGTGTGTGTGTTTTAATGAGATCCTTTAAATTCTAGATTTCCAGGCGCTTCAACCTCATTGGCTACCGCCACAAGGCTGCATCAAATACCAGCATGGATTCATGCTGACGACATAGACTAAACCGGATGTGGAGTAGGCCTTCATAATAAAATAAAGACGAAGAATAAATTAATTGAATTGTGGGTCAGGATAGGATTGCTCACATTTGTTAATACATACTTTGATGTAAATATGATACTTGTTAATAATTTGAATATTATACTTGTTTTGCACAATACAACATTTTATCACTTTCTCATAAACTGACATCAAACCCCCTTGAATTTGTGACACTTTGGTTTAACATAAATAGCCGCAACTGAGTGCAGCACTGTTTTGGAGCAGCTGCATTTCCTAAATTGGAGCTGTCATGCTAAATAAACTGCAATGCTAACAGAAGAGCAGAGAAGTTAATTTGCACAAAAGTCTCACAGGACAATAAAGTCAGAGGTGCATGGCTGTACTAAATAATCTATGGGTACCCTGTGTTTAATCTTGTAACTCACCAGTTTGTCCAATCAGTGGACATTTCCTGCACATTATCATTGTATTTAACCTTTTTTTCTTGCAAGCGGTTGCACATCCTTAGAAATGATTACTGACCTCACTGTCTTTGTCAAACAACCATGTCTTTTGTTGTATTGTTCAATACCTGAAATATTCTAGTAGTTGGAGGTCTGTGATGCTGTATTCATACACCAACAAGACAAGAAGTCTTATTTTCTTCTCTTTTCACGTTAAGGCTTTTTGGTATAATGCATCCATGGTCAATGCTCTTGTCATAGTAGTATGTGCTTGCGCAAAGGCTGTCGGAAGAGTTTTCGTTGTTGTTGTTGTTGTTGTTGTTGTTGTTGTTGTTGTTTTTAAAATCACCTTGGTGGGGAAGAAAGTTCTGGTGAAGGCATACTCCTTTCATTCTGTGACTTCTCAGAGTCAATAGTAGTGTGGTGCTTTTTAGATGTGTATCAGGCATGCCATACAACAAATAAGCAGACAGTTAGAAGGTCGATGTTGTAGAGACAACAATGGGAACAAAAATGTGAATTTTTAAATACATTTCTACTGTAAGGATTGTTTTCACTCTGGTACAGATTAGTATATTGCAGTTTTTAAAAAGTACTGCATGTTGAAAGTGATTTTATTTTGTAAGATGTATCCGGAAGTTGTAGTAGTAGTAGTAGACATGGTTATTATGTCGGACTGTTAGTAGTGGACAGAGCAGCAGACCAGTAAGAACCCCCCCTTCCACCGGAGCAGAGGGCGAGAGGGTCCAGCCCCGCAAGTCCAGCAGCCCAAACATGGCGGGTCGTGCAGGCGACGTGATGCGTTCATGGTCCGGCTCCGGATCTGTCACCGACCACCCATCCTCGGCGGTGCCCGCGCCCGAGGAGCAGAAACCGAAGAAGAGGAGGAGAGCCTTCTGCCTGAACAGGATGAAGTCCCGCAACAGCTCCACTGAGCTGCAGCAGCAGCAGCAGCAGCATCATCAGCCCGCCTCAAACAACAACAACATGCCGTTCATGATCCACTGCCAGATCGGCAAAGAGATCAAACACATCTGCAGCAACTGCCGGGGAGCCGAGCCGCTGGAGGGTGAGAGCACACGGTTCACTTTCATAGACTCTACTGCAGAGACACGGAGGTGTTTTTATTCCTCTCATTTAAATGACGGTCATCATCTGTTGGCTGCCGCTCCCTGCCTGCCGGGGGAGATCAGCTGTACAGCACCGGGAGCGGCGCTCAGATCAGCCCTCTCCGGTCCCTCTGTCAACCATATTTACTTTTTAAGGACCTTTTCAAATACTTGATGGCATTTTAAACAACCGAGTATCAATTTCGTGTAGTTTGTTTGTGTTGTAATTGAGATAAGTTGGCGTTCGCGTGCAGAGTGATAAGAGATTTATCTTTTTAGATGTGTGGTTTAGTTTGTTGCTTCCCTGCTTGCGGTTGGGTTCTTTGGTGCACTAAAAACACTATCATCACGGCATGAAGGGTTGCTGAAGTTGACATCAAAACAGCATCTTTTTTGGCTGAAAAGATGGTCATAAAGTTTCGGATTCATGTACTAGTTGTTTTACAAAACAAATCAGTTCATAGTGATAATATCTGACATGAGAAGGATGTAGCCATGCACAGCTCTGGTGCTTTTAAAGACCAAACCATTTTTCTGACATTCGGCTGGCTATCTTTTCTTTTTAGCTTATTTCCCCTCAAAATAAGACCATAGAAACCAGCCAGTTGATTTAAATCACTTAATCAATCAAAACCTTAATCAGGGTTTCTTGCAACTAGTGATCAGTGTCCATTAATCATTTGAGCTCTCCTTTTAAAAAAAGAAATCAATTAGTTTGGTCGATAAAATGTCATAAAAATACCTCAGGTGACATCTTCAACTGCCGTATTTTGTCCAAGCAACAGTCCAAAACCCCAAAATATTCAGTTTGCAATGATATGAAAAGCAAATCTTCCCAAGTGAGAAGCTGGAACAGAGGGCGCAGGCTATTTTATGTTTGTAAAAATGTTACAAACTATTATTAATTATCAATATTGCTGTCAGTCAGTTTTCTGTCAATCACCTAATCAATGTATGGACTCACTGTTGCAGAACCAGTGTCATCACACTCACAGCATCCTTGGCTGCCCCGACCAGCCGTAAAATGTCTCCAATCAATCAAGTTGATTCAATTTGAAAATCTGTCCAATGTTATTGTCTGCCTGTGGATCAATGCAGTCATGAGAAAGATTCTTAAAATTAACAGTTGTGTTGAGAACCAGAGCTGTCAACTCACCCAGTTGATTTGAATATCTTAATCTGGCAAGACCTAATAGTTATTTTATTATAGTGATTTCTTTCGTGATTAATTCCTTAGTCTATAAAATCACAAAGAACTGTAAAAAAATAGCAAGTTCCCCGAGCCAAAGGTGACGTTTGCTAATTGCTCGCCCAAAAAGTCCAAAAGCCAAAGATTTTTAAATAACTGATTCTAAAAAGAGGGGAAAATGTGCACATTTAAGAATCCAAAACCAGGAGATTTATGGTATTTTCACCTGATAAATTACATAAAGATGTAGGTGGGAAAATTGCCCATTCATTCTTTTTTTTAAGTAGTTGTGTTTGAGTAGTTGTGTTGGCTCATGTATTATCATATTCAAGACTAAAAAATGTCTTAGTTGACTGGGAAGCTATAAAAGTGTTAATTTGTTGAATTGAGAAGTTGATTTGATTCGAAAATCTTTTAATTCCAACCGCAGATCAGTACAGTCGTGCAGAAGTGTTATGCCTAATATTTATTTGCCAATTCAACTTAAAACCAAAGCAACCCAGTATTGATTAATTACAGCTCATTTCCAGTAATAACACCATAAAAAGACAATTAATCCCAAAACATGAGTGGAGCAAGAACCTGGATGAGTCAGCTAATGGACGGAGCAGATCGGGTCCCGGCAGCATCGACTCGCGTTTGGCTGCTCTGAGCTTGTTGTTGAGTGAGTCAGTGTTTTGAGGCAGTGGTAAGAAAACAGGCCCGGGTCTGACCAAAAGAATGTCACCCCGCAGTGTGAGTCTGAGCCCTCTGACTCACTGCTGCTCTCGCTCCACTGCTGGAGGGGGCCCGACAACAGCAGCAGGGACGGCACACCAGACTCTGTTTACCGGGACAGAGATGAGTCAGGAAGGCTCAAGACATGCCCCCCTAAAAACCATCATGTAATCACCTTTAGAGATGAAATCGCTCCATCTCCCCCTGACCTGAACACTAATATGTTCTTCATGACTTCTTATGTGGATACGCTTTTTTTGGCTTTTATGGGGAAGTTGCTGTTATTTGTTCGGGGAAGGTCTCTGTGGGCCCTCTGATGTTCACACCGGGGTGTTACACAGATCTGCCATAGCGACAGCAGACGAGGGTTTGTTGTTGTTGTTGAAGGCCCTCTCGATGGAGGCTGCTGAGCTGGTACAGATTCAAACTGACATCGCTCTTGTTGCAAGGCCTCCTCGAGGCTGACATCTCCTCCTGTCTGCAGCTGCTTACTGCTTCACATTTGTTTTTGTTTTTTTTTCCTCCCTTACCACTGACATGCTGTTTAGACTTTATTTGTGGTCCTCATTTCCTTGGTTCATTCTGTCACATAAGAATCATCAAAAATTGGTAAGAGTTGGATTTAAGTCAGGAGTTTTGTGATTACCAAAAAAAATAAAACAAAAACAATTTTTCAGCGCCAGCTTAAAGTAGTTGACAGTTGCTGATCTTTGGCGCTGTCGGTAATAAAGTTTGAATATGTAAGATTTGAGATTCAATACTGAGGCATACCATCACGGAAGTCATGTTTTGTCCCCATTTGTCTGGTTGTTCATTTGAATGTTTTTTTTTTCTTTTTCAAGATGTCTCAAAAACTACTTAAAGGTCTACTAATGGGGCATTGGTGGCTGAGTGGATAAAGCAGGCACCCCATGAATGAGGGCCAAGTCCTTGCCACAGCAGCCTCAAGTTCAGCTCCCACTCAAGGCACTTTGCCACTCTCTCTCCCCCTTTCACACTGTTGATCTGTTCTGTCTAATAAAAGGCTAAAATGCCAAAAAAATAACCTTTAAAAAAAAGAAAAAGGTCTACTAATGTAGGACTTGTCAGCTGCTATTTATAAACACAATATTCAAAATTAGGGACTTTTTCCCTAAACTGCAATAGACTATTGACAGGGTTCTGTTGTAAGAATGTTAGGAAGGTGTGCGAGGTCTGCTTACAACAGGCTAACTAAGCTAACCGCCACCACCGTCCTGCTTAAGAGAGGAAAGGACAAGTCGCCATCGCTATTCACCCCCATCCTCTTCTTCAGTGCTTGTTAGTGACAGGGAAAATTAAAGCCAACCCCAGATTCAGTCTTGTTTATGAATGAATTTTGTCAGCAAACAACAGAGTAAAATAAGAACAAAATACAGGCACAGGCCAGGGTCTCTGTAGATAAACACACCATAACTGATGATTGCACAATTTTCCATAAAAACAATATGTAGACTCATACAAATGTAATTGCTCTCAAAGTATATCTTTAACAGATTTCACTCAAGTAAACTAATGTTGTCAGTCAAGATTTTTTTTATGCGGATCTTGAGCCAGTGGTACTTCTAATAAGCACTTTTCTTTTGTATCTTTTTTTAATATATATAACTAATATAATGCTTCCCTGGATTTCTTGGTCTAACAAAAATTACCACAGAAAATTGTACCGAAGCACTTTTTGAAAGTATGATTTTTCTCATCCTACAGATTTTTATTAAATGCTTGATAGACTTGATAGACATATTTAGATAAACTCAGGTAAAACATTTTTTCCTACAATTTCGGTACGTTTTTTTTTAAATTGGTTAAACTATTCTTTTAATTCTTGTAGCAATGCAGCATTTGACACATTGTAAATAAACAAGAATCACACTTTCATCATTCAATATTTGATGGTGTTCATAGATTGCAAAAGAGTCTGACTCACTTGATATCATGCTGTTATTTTTCAGAAATCCCATCATCACCATGTGCAGTTCAGATTTGAGGATTTTGTTTTCTAGTTATTCAAGTCATCAGCCTCTGTTCTCAGCATTTTATCTTTTTTAAATGCTATAATTAGCCTATACAGTGGCATATGAGTCAGGGTGCAGGGTGGCCCTTTATGGACACTTAGGATTGGATAGAGATGCTTCTTGCTTATGTGTTTGAACCTGCGTCTTTTCTGTCACGTGATAGAAAATATCTGATCTGCCTGCGTGTGCTCGCTTTCACATGTAAATGTTTGTCTTCCTCTGTAATACATATGTCTGTGAATGTGCGTCTCTGTCTGCTGGTGCTTGTCTTTGTTTACATCCACTACTGCCTACTAAAATGCTGGCTTCCTGTTTTGTTGGTACTCATCGCCCCTGGCTCTTCAGGACTCACGCCTTTGTTCCGTAGAGTCCGTCTCATACAGCAGGATGTTGTTTGTAATGTGAAAGGTGTAATTTCAAATGAAAAAGTGTTGCACGCTGTATAGAAACGGCCTCCAGCGTGAGAGGCTACAGTTCGGAGGCAGACAGAGTGGAAAAAGTGGAGGAGGGAGAGATGCCACTTGAAGTGATGTGTTTGTCTTTGTTGTTCAAAGAAGCAGAAAATGTTATTCACTATAACGCTTGTTGTTTATGTTACACTCTCCTATGCATATGTAATTCCTCTGTCAGGCCCGTCAGGAGGTTTTTCTTCGTCCGGGCCTCAGTGAGGCTTCTCTCTGCCGTTCCCTCCCCTCCCCTCCCAGGTCTAACAGTGATTAAGAGGATAAGCTTTACCTGACTTGATTATGCACAGCCCCCTGGGAGAATGTGTCCTGTGACATTTGAGTCACAGACCAAATAATGATCTGTTTTCCTTTACTGTGGATTAAAGAAGCCCGGCATTACAGTTAACATGCAGTATGCTAATTGAGTATTTACTTTTTACCTGGCTTAGGAGTTACAAAGTAAACAAATACAACATGTTAAGACAGAATTTTTTTTTCTGAGTACTTCTGTCATTAAAGATATGTGACAAGGGCAATTTTTAGGTGTGATTTCATGTAACAAATAAGGAGTCATTGGAAGGCTAAGACATTTTACAGCATGAGGACATCTTGGATTATTACTGTATAAGGGCTGCAATGGTAGATTATTCTCAGTATTAAATAATTTCTGAATTGTTTGGTCTATAAAATGTCAAAATGTCATGCCTTGTTTTTGTTCAACCAACAGTACAAAACCCAAAAACATAAAACAAAAAGGTGTCAAATGCTCAAGTTTGAGAAGGTGCAATCAGAGAATTCTTTGAATTTTTGCTTAGAAAAAAGGTCAAAATTCTAACTGATCAACTTTCTCCTGATCAGTTAATCAGCAAAATCTTATAGCTGTCCACCTTATGTATGTATGTTTTGCCAGTGATAATATAGAAAAATGCAAATAAATACCTAGTACCCATTAAATTGTTATTACTATGATGCTGGATAAAAGAAAAATCACCATGAAGCAGATAAATAACTGTTTTTTGTGTATGTGTGTTGTTTTCCTACTTGTCCATTACCTTGTTGTTCCCATTCTGTTTTCCAGCGGAGGAAGTGGAGAGGTTGGCAGCAATGCGCTCTGATTCGCTGGTACCAGGCACACACACGCCTCCCATTCGACGGCGGAGCAAATTCGCCACCCTTGGTCGTCTGTTTAAACCCTGGAAATGGAGGAAGAAGAAGAGTGAAAAGTTCAAGCAGACCTCTGCAGGTGAGAACCAATAAACACAACACTTCCATCATCACTCAGCTCCCCACCCGACTCTATCTGTAGTAATCTGCTCCACGCAGTCACTGTAGATAAATGTCTCCCTGTGGCACCTAGCAACAGTAGCACTGATGAATGGAGGGGTGATATAGAGGCCGCAGCAAAGATCTTCTCTGTATGATTATCATTATGTGAGGCTGCTAAAGTGCCAGGAGGCTGTGGGTCAGCTGCTCCTGCTGCTGCTTCATCAACCAGACCATCAGTACTGCTGAGCCTGCTTCCTCCTACATGCTCTGCATTTAACATGTTTTTGGATTAGCTTTGAGTCGGTTAGATATTTTCACAAATTCTGTACATGTAATGTGATGTTATGTAGCTGAATGAACACTACAGATTGTTGAAAGCAATACAAAGCTGATAAGTAGTCAGCTTATTTTCATTGTTGCCCTCCAGTCTACTACAGGCAGAAAAACTGTCAGTTAACAAGCCATATAAAAACACTTTATTATGACCATTATTGCTTTTAGATAGCCTCCACAACAGCAAAAGCGGTGGAAATTATGTTTTCAGGTTGTCCATCTGTTCATTTTCGTGAACACAATGTCTTAACAATGCCTTGAGAGAATTTCTGGCACAGACGTCCAGTGGGACTCAAGAATGTACTGATTAGAATTTGTGGTCCAAGGTCACTGTGACCTCACGAAACCCAAGAATCCATATGCTAATAATGACAAAATTTCAGACAAATGACTAACAGGATTAAGAAGGTCAAAGGTCATCTTCACTGTGCATTATAATGTTATGCAAAACATTTTTTTGGCCATTATTCAATATCGTAACTCTGGAACAGAAAGGGAGACATTTGGTTGTTGACACTTAATCTTGGGTGCCCACCTTGAATCTGTAAAGTGTGGAAATTAATAGCATTGTATTCATACATGAAAGTGTTTTTGTGTTTGATGTGTCAACCTGAGTCAAGTCAAATTAGTTGTATCGCACATAAAATGACTTCTCGGGGTGTAAAGGACAAAACATGACAGTATTATATTGATTCTTTGGACAATGATATGATATTTGTTGGTATCACAAAATCTGCTATGATACCATTTTCATCTAATTCAGGGGCCTGCGATTGATATGAGACGTCAGTAAATATTCTCATGATCTTTTTCATGACTGTTTGCCATTGTGTGCTTGGCACTTGGCTGCGAGCGCTGTTTGAATGTTTAGGAAGGAGGTGCGCTTTCAAAATAAGGTGTTGTCTTAAAGCTGGCGATGTGTGTCAATTACTTTTTGTAACGTTGCGTCAATGACATTGGGTTGTTGATCATTAAATGCATACATTGACACAGATCAGCATATTGTTACACCTCTACTCCTTAGACAGTATTGAAAAAAAACCCAAACGTATTTATATAATGTAAAAATATAAGAGCATCCTCACAGAAAACCACTGAATAATAAAATAGAATATGACCAACGTAGTTATAATTACATTTGAAATAGTAAAGACTAAACATGTATTTTACTCTGTTCAAACACTATGACTCAAAACTCTTATTTCACAAGGCATTCAGACACGACTGCTGTGAGGAGTTGATCATGAAAGTCCACTGCAGCAACAGACAAGATTTAAATTGTCAGTGTGTTGTCCCTGTTACAATGACTGAACTGGATGTTAACCCCAGTGTCTGAGGGAATGTTAGCACATATGTCTGGTTCTCAGCTACAATCTGCACTCAGCAGTAAACTGTGAAATCGAGGAAAGTGTTTAATTTGGCCAAAGAACTGGAGGCTGTTGTTGTTTCTCAGCTGGCTAAATGGTTTTTCCGTCCTGTTGTCGCTGAGAGACACAAACACGCAGCAGAGGGGTGAAAAGAGGCTTCCTACAGCCAAGCTGTCCTCCCAGCTGTCACAGCAGGTTCCTTCCTTTCTCTGTATGCAAATAAAACACATTATACATTTTATAGCACACACATATGCACACAGGTAGATGCATGGTGTGAGCACCATGTGTTACTGCTGGACTCCTGCCATCAATTAGTGCAGGTGATTTAAATTATGTGTGCATTCATGGTTCATTGTCTTCTGATACAGGGAAGGTAACTGTGCTCATTTGTTCATTATATGTACAGTATGTACATATATACATATACATATGAATTGGGCTGGGGGCTATGGGGGGCTCACAGCAAGACAAAACAAAAATCTATTAAATTCAAACTGTGTTATTCAATAGAAAAATGAAAGTAACAAATTATCTTTCTGTGCATATGATGATGTAAGCTAAAGGAGAATAATTACAGAAACACATTTCCTTTCCTTTTCATTCTGCCTCAGCGTTGGCGATAGCTGTGGCTGGAGGCAGTGTATTTTAAGGTTGTCCGACCCTCCCATTCTCGTGATATCTCAAAAACACCTTGAGGAAATTTCTTCAGATTTGGCACAAACATCAATTTGGACTCATCCATGAGCTGATTACAATTTGTTGGTCAAAGATCAAGGTCAGGGTGACCTTGACTGTCTTATTCTTGTGGAAATTTCTTCAGATTTGATACAAATGAACATGGGACGTAACAACGAACTGGTTAATTTGGTGGTGTGGTGTGCAGAGGCAGTAATTCTAGTTTTCTCAAGAACACCTCAAGGGAATTTTTTAAAAAATTTGGCACAAACATTCGCTTGGCTCATTGATAAACTGATTAGATTTTGGTGCTCAAAGTTCAAGGTCACTATGACCTTGCATCAAACTCATCTCATGAATGCTCTAGAACACTTTGAGGGAATTTCTTGAAGTCTGACACAAAAATCGACTTTAACCTAACATTGAACTTATCCGTTTGGTGGTCTGGTGCACAGAGGCATACAACCATAAGGCAGTAATTGTAGTTTTACTTTTACTGCTTTGTTTTTGATTATTTAGATAGAATTTTGATAAAAACCTCACCACATCCACTCCTTAGGAACACTGAAACCACTGGGTCTGAATGCGGATTTTGGTATGAGTGTTTTGTTATGAATAAATTCCAATAGATTTTATATGTTTTGTGTTACATATTGGTTGAAGCCTGGTTTTTAGTTCGATCAAAAATATGGTACATCTTGTGAATATGTTGTGCTTGATGTTTGACTGTCTCTGTAGTTACACTATGTTCATTTTGTATTCACTATTCCAAAACTACAATTCCCGTGATATTTTGCTACTCAAGACTCTATGATTGACACAAGTGTTCTGCATTAAGGCCAATCAAGTGATGTTCTCCCACTTTATATCACTGATTCCACTGTTATGACTTGAAGAAGGTCTCTGACCTAAAGTTTGCATAGTAAACCTGATTTTTGCACAGATTGGAATGTGCAGATGTGCTTTTTTTCACAGTCAGTCCAAATACCAGGTGAGTGGTGTTTTTCTAAGATAAAAACATCACCTGTAATGCTTGTGCCCAGATAATAACACTACTGTACAATATGTCTCATATATTTTCTTAATTGGCCATCAAATATATGCAGCAGAGGTTAGTTTTGGTTGTACACAGTTACAGTTGTATATCTGACCTGTCATTTCTTCCCTGCTTGTTGAGTCAGAGGCACAGGAACCTAAAAAATGTTGAAAAATATGTATATTGTTTCTCACCTTCTGCATTGACCTCAGGTCTTTTTGTAATAGGCTGATTGTTATCACCCTGTTTTACCGTGGATAATCTTCACATGTCCTGCATCCACCTCATTAAATGAAAAGTACTCCAGGCATCGTAAAAAACTGGCAGGAGCAAGTGTGATTAATGAGTGTCTGGTGAAAATCAAATGCTTCCTGTCAGATAATTGTGGGAATCACAAAGCAAATAACATCTAAAACCTTACAGGCAGGGGAATCAAAACTTAATATATGAATATGAAATACAAATATAATGATGGATATAAGGATGTGCAGTAGTATACATGTCATGTCTTACATTTTAGTATATTATAAACATGAACAAAGTGTTCTATAACATTTATGTACTATATTTTACTTATGTACTACTTATGTACACAACATCCAACAACAGATGAAGTGAAAAAGTAGAGCTGTTCTAAAAAATGAAGTAGAAAAAGCAAAAAAAGAGCATTGAACATGTTGTGACCTAAAGCTTTTGAGGTAGCTGTGCATATAAAATCATGTATAAAATCTTACACTTGAAAGCTGTGCTCTTCAGCTGCTTTGCTTCAAACATGTGTTTTGGTTGAGCACCTGAATAATTCCACTCTCAGAGGAACAGCTGCTGGTAGCGAAGCCTCTGCATAGTTCGCAGGTTCAGTCACGAGATTATTACTGTATAGCAACAATGATGGAGGCAGGAAACAAACAATCTGCTGCAGCTGAATCATTCATCAACATCGATGACAGTCTTGGTATCCAGTGCAAAAGTGACTGATTTGTTGTTGTTTATTCAGCGTCATGTCTTTTCTGCTCCCTCAGTGTTGGAGAGGAAAATGTCCACTCGCCAGAGCAGAGAGGAGCTCATCAAGAAAGGAGTGCTGAAGGAGGTTTATGAGAAAGGTGAGGCCCAAAAACATTTTTGATTTCACAGAGTAAATATGTTATATAATATTTTAATGGACAGTGAAATTGTGATTTCATGATGATATTAGGTTATTGTTCGGAAAATTATGTCGTATAAAATTAATGATTTGACTATCTCGTAATTTTAGGTTACATGTTTTATATGTAAAGATTTTGTCTTTGTCTTTGCCTGTTGTCTGATGTATTGCAAAAGAGTGAACTTGATTGGAGGGAATCTTATTATTTCCCATATGAGTTGACGTGCAAATGCCATATCATAGTATAGAATAAAATTGGAGAAAATATTATTATTGGTATGATATTGATTTCAACCATTTTCAACAGTATTTATCACACAAATGTAGCAGTTCAAGACATGAATTTGTTTGTGATAATTATACTGAATCTGCCTTTGTTTTTGTTTTTTACTTTCATAGAAAAAATAGTTATTGATTGATCACTTGAAAAAAGGTATATCTTTGATAAGGATTAAAAAAAAAAAGATTGGAAGCTGGAGCTTGCTGCTGCAACATGCCACCTCTGTCTTGTCTACATTTCTTCCATTGGCCTATTTTTGACTCTCATCCTGCTCATCTACTGCTGCTCCTCGCTCTCTGTCTGTGCAGAGGGCTCCTCCTTGGCTGTTAGAGAGGAGGTGAAGATGGAGAACGGGCGTTCTCCGGTGCTCGGCTCTGGCCTGTCAGAGCCTGAAGGTACTGAGATGATGGAAGGAGCCGCTGCAGCTGTAGGTAGGCAGCAGAGCCAAGCACTATTGTTGCCTTATCTCTCATCTCGTACTGTAGCATCTGACTGTTTGTTTTTTTTAATTTCTATGTATCTTCTCCTCAGGCCCTCTGGAGTTTCAGATGCCAAGTGAGGGTGCATGTCAACAGGACCACGCCCAAAAATCCACAAAGAAGTCCACTGTGTATCCACCTGACAGCGCTGAGTCAACGCTCTCCAGACCTCCTACGCTACACAAACAACCTCCTGCGCTACCACCCAAACCCTTCAACAGGCTACCTAATCACATCACAGGTGAGTTTGTCTTTGTGCACGCTCATAACTGCATATGTGACCCTTTACATGCACATCTGATCCTCTCACATCCTCCCTCTCTGTGCAGATGGTGCCCCAGTGAAATTGCCGTGTATGTCGGCCAAGTTATCTCCTCCTCTACCTCCAAAGAAGCTCATGATCTCCGTACCTGCAGGGAGCATGGAGCCCTCTCCGCTCGCCTTCCAGAAGTGCCCCCCTCCCAGCCATGCTCCAATGGGCGGGCACTCCCTGCAGTATGGTGCGTTACCCCTGCACCCCCCCAGCCGAATCATAGAGGAGCTCAACAAGACCCTGGCCCTCACCATGCAGAGGTTTGAGAGGTGAGGATCAAACTGTGGAAGTTCAGAAACAGAAATCAAAACTCAAAGTATATAAAAGATGAAAAAATCCAATGTTCTGTTGAAATGACTGCAGAGAGGAAAGTACTATACATGATATTAACTAAATATCACATATGGGAAACTCTGAGTTGTTTTCATCACCTCTCGTCTCTTATTAATGGAAGCATACTGTTACATCACCCTCTCCTCCACTAGCTCACACCTCCACATCCATCAGTATGATTGGCTGCCTGCCTTCACCTCATTTCTCTACAAGCCAGGCGCTGCTCTAGGCAGGTGATGGTGTTGTCCATGGAGAAGCTTACTGGCGCTTATTGGCGCAAATGTCCACTTTGACTCAAGGATGAAATGATTAGAATTGGTTTTTCAAAGGTCCATGTGACCTCACAAATCATGTTTTTTGGCCACAACTCAAGAATTCATACACTAACTTTGTCAAAGTTTTACACAAATGTCTGATAAAAATGATGACGTGATGACATTTAATATGGAAAAGGTCAAAGGTCATCTTTACTGTGACATCATGATGTTCTGCAAAAGTACTTTTTTGGCTGTTAGTCGGTGTCATAACTCTGGAGCAGAAGGGGAGACATTTGGTCAGATAGTGAATTGGTGACACTAATCTTGGGTGTCCACCTTCAAACTTCAAGCTGCCAGGTTGAAAATTCGTGTAAAGCAACTATTTAAAGAATATGCTATTTCTTTGCAGCAACATCCATATAGCCTCCAATATTCAGATTTTTAGAAAATGATCAATTCCTTTTTTGCAGTGTCGGTTTTATTTGTATGTGTAGTTGCGACAGAGTGTCTTATTTTTTTATTGTTTCCTGTGGTGTTTAAAAGCCAAACAAAGCGCTCGATGCTCAAAGAAGACCAAGACTTGCATGATTTTGTAGATTTAAGAAATGTTAAAAAGAGCAGAGCATCTGCACATCAACTGTCATGGCTACATATGAGTCGGGACAGACATGAATGTAAACTGTTTTTTGGGGTATTTTTTAAATTAAAAAAATAAACTGTAACTGCAGTTGACCTGGTGTGCAGAGGCATACAGCCACCAGGCAGTAATTCTGCTTTTCATAGCTTCTCTAACCAGAAGACTCCAGGCGCTTTTTCCATTTGTTTGTTTTGGGAGTTGAAGGCCAGTGACAGATGACTAAACACAAGTGATTCATGAAACATGAGGCTTTGGATGGTCGTGTCCGTGGACTTGTCTCTCGTATGACACTCTCACGTCCAGCTGCTGTTATTTTACAAATTCACGCCACATTGAGCGCACAGCTCTGACCTTTGCCCTTTCCCACCAACCTGCAGCTCCATGATGCACGCTGTTCCCACGGTGATGATCGAGTGCGACGACGACAAAGAGAACCTCCCCAACGAGGCCGATTACGAGGACCTGCCTGAGGAAGAGGAGGAGGAGGAAGAGGAGGACGAAGAGGAAGATGACGAGGAGGAAGACGAAGATGAGGAGGAAGATGATGATGATGATACATTGTTTACAAGTAGGTGTTTTTCTTTGGGGCATGAAGCATCCACCCGCAGTTGCCTGTTGTTACTAATTATGTATGAAATGTGTGCATTTGCATGTTTAAGCACATGTGTTAATGTGTTTCCATGTGGTTGCACAGACGTCACACATGGCTTGAAGCCCTCTGTGGTGCAGTTTGTTATGAGAGATGTGAATTATTTATGACAGAAGCATTATGTACGTAGTTTATTTACTTTGTACAAGTAATGTGCACGCAATGCATAATACATAGGAAAAGATGTTTAATGCTGGTGAGAATAAAAACCCAAGACAGGTTTAGAAAGATTACTCACAAGAAAAAAAATTGGACAGTTAATTAACAATTAACTACAATAATCGTTTTTTATTTAGCCAGTAGGGGGCAGGTGAATGTGAAGCAAACAACTAGAAGTTGTTTTGGTTTCCCTGTGAGTACTTTACTTCCATTATCTGTCGTTAGTATTATCGTAGTGGCAAATGGAAAAGATATGTCGACCAGTCAATTAAATGCTACAACATGACACTGTGACGCACGTGTGAAACAACAGAGCCAGCGTGGTACCCAGCACTACCTCGCACAACCGTCCCCTTACAGCTATACTTACATACACCACAGTTTGTGCTATGCTTGTCAATTTTGCATGTTCAAGTAGCCACACCAACTATTAATTTCATTCAGAGGAACCTTTTCCACAGGAAGCACAGATGGCCTGCACACAAATGTTTGGCTTTTTTTTAAGATTATTTGTTTGGCGTTTGCCTTTATTTGACAGGACAGTGTATAAGCATGAAAAGGGGAGAGAGAGGATGACATGCAGCAAAGGGCCACTAGCTGGAAGCGATCCCATGGATGCTGCGGCAAGGACATTACCTTTGTACACGAGGCCCGTTCTATCCACTGAGCTGCTGGGTGCCCCGATGTTTGGCTCCTTAAGCTCATAAGATAGCTTATCATCGCTATGATACCTGACATGTACCAGATTCACAGAGAACATAGCTACAAATCTCTGTCCTATAATATTTACTGAGATGCTACGTTGCACTGTCAAAGTTGTATTTGTAACCAAAGTAACAATGACAGCCACAAACTACCACTACAGCACCCGCCTAAATGGAACTGGTGTTGACATCTTTATTTTTGTCAAGTTTGTTAGACCAAGCAACGGTAACTAAGGAGCAGGAATTTTGGTCATATAATAGCTGTAAGCAGCGTACTGCCTGGTCTTTCAAAGTTGTTTAAGGGTCAATTAGCTTTTCAGTTTAAGGGAACTGACTTTTCTGCATTGAGACATGATCTTTCGCGATACATCTAAGAATTGATTTTTTTTCCCCCTATCCCTAGTATGTGAATTATTTATGACAGAAGCATTATGTATGTAGTTTATTTGTTTTGCATAAGTAATATACACACAGTGCATAATACATAAGGAAAGGAGAAAAGATTTAATGTTAGTGAGTGCACAGTGCTTCTTTCCCATGTTCGTTAATGTACCGTAAAAATAATAAAGTTGTTGGAGAAAAAGGCTAAATTACGCCTGAGAGCTGTAAAGCTGGTGAGAATTCTCTGAGGCTTTTTCACTGCCAACCTCTTTCACACTACAGTCATTTGATTCATTATTTCTAAAATTGTTGCTAAAAAATGCGGATCAGTGGAGCTTTACAAACTGAAATTTCATTCAGTCAGTAAAGACACTAATAGCAATCAGTGTATTATCGTTTAGATGCACTATCAAAAGAGAATTTCTGTTTATGTCATATTCAGTCAGTCAGTCAGTCATTTTCTGTAACCGCCTGTACTCATAAGGGTCGCGGGGGGGCTGGAGCCAATCCCTGCTGTCATCCGGCGGAAAGCAGGTTACACCCTGGACAGGTCGCCAGACCATCGCAGGGCCGACACATATAGACAGACAACCATACACATTCACAGTCACACCTAAGAGCAATTTAGAGTCACCAATCAACCTGAGCTGCATGTCTTTGGACTGTGGGAGGAAGCCGGAGACCCCGGAGAGAACCCACGCAGACACGGAGAGAACATGCAAACTCCGAAAAGAAGGTCCCCCGCCCACGGACTGAACCCGGGTTCAACTGGGTTTTGAACCAGGGACCCTCTTGCTGTAAGGCAACAGGGCTAACCACGATGCCACTGTGCTGCCCTTTATATCATATTACTCTTTAATATAATATTTAGCTTCAGGGAAAACGCACATTAAAAAAAATGAGGCAGCTGTTTATATCATTATCTTGAATCTAAATTGATCACAAGACAAATATGTGTTTCCGCCTGGTAGCCTTTGGGGAAAATCCTGAAATAAAAACAATAAAATGGAAAGAAACAAGAACAGCAGAGATGAAATAACTTGCAAATTTATGAGGCACTGGAAGAAAGTCTTACATTTAGCTTGTGAAGTGAGAGTTCACTGCAGTTCGGATCTGTACGACACAGCTCACAATGTTTATTAACACATCACATCCATTTTGCTTCTTGTGCGATCATTGCAGGCACACTGGCCATGAAGGTTTTACGAAAGGACTCTCTGGCCATCAAGCTGAGTAACCGTCCATCAAAGAGGGAGCTAGAGGAGAAGAACATCCTGCCGCTGCAGTCGGACCAAGAGAGACTCGAGTCTCGCCAACAAACAGCCACAAAACTGACCAGGTGATAAACAACCGCTGAGCTACTGTTCTGTGAGACACCGCACACATCATCACACACACACGTGTACAGACACACTTTGCTCCACATGCAGGCCCAGTGACCTGCAGAGTGCCTTACCCCATGTTAGCTGTGATAGATGTGACCTGGCTGCTAAAGGGAGCCGATGATGGATGATGAGTCATAATTGGAGGGGGGTGGGGGGAGGCGGGGACTGTACAAGACAAGCAGACGTGAGGAAAATAAAAAGAGGAGTACAGTATACAGTATGAGGGATGAAAGGGTGAGTCAAGGTTTGAGTCAAAGGTGCAGATACAAAAATGTTTCCCACAGTAATCAAATAGCATTATCTCTAATCATTCCTTATATAAAATCATTAAAACTAGCCATAAGGCATGTGTAGCACAATATTTTGTTTTTTTGCTTTGACAGACATGTCATATAAATATATTAGGCACATATTTAAAAACACCTGGGTAAAAGCAAGTTTTTCATCATTATTTATGATTGCATGTATACTAAAAATAGAGGTGCAACTAAAGATTTTTTAAACAAAATTTCATTTTTGATTCATCTGTTCAGAAGCTTCTTAATTGTTACGATTACAAAATTACAAAAAAAAATGTCCATAACAATTTACGAGGCAAACTCCCCAATTGTTAGTTGTTTTTTTTTGACTAACAGTCCAAAACCCAATATATTTAATATTTGATTATAGCCTGTAACCCTAATACACTTGACTATCACAGTATTATGATTTGTA
The DNA here is from genome assembly GCF_026936395.1 of Plectropomus leopardus. NCBI lineage: Eukaryota > Metazoa > Chordata > Actinopteri > Perciformes > Serranidae > Plectropomus > Plectropomus leopardus. The sequence continues at coordinate 6,734,834 of NC_142180.1, forward strand.
ATTACTGTACTGATTGTCAAAAACGTGATTGATTTTTAATTGTTTACATTTTTTTCTTTATTTTCTTACCTTAAGAGTCCTGCAAGCACTTTATTTTCTTTTCTTTCTTTTTTTTTTCTTTTACTGTCATAGCCAAAGGTTAATTCCTTTACTCAGATTGCACTAAAAGTAGTGTGATGATGTTGGATGTTACAGAATCTTTGATAAATAAATGCAGATTATAAGATTCCGATTGCATAAAAAAGTAAACTTGTTATGCATATGGTTGCATATTATTTTTGCTTTGGCAATTTTTCTTAAATTACATTTTTAAATTATTACAATATATTCAATCTTAACCCCTGTATCGCGGTACGTATTGCCAGATTTGTGCCATTACACAGGCCTTCTCAGTCACATAAAATCAGAGGACCGTCTTCTCTGAACCTCGTCGCATTTCACTTTACGATTATTGAAGTGAATTACATTTTTATTTAAGAAAAATACAAACCTTCTTGCTAATTTAAATGATTGTCTCCACAGTGAATCAGCTCAGCTAAAGAGTTGTGTAATGCAGTGTTTGGATATTTTTCCTTTAAAAAGTGGCCATGGGTGTAGAAAATAATGGACTATACCTTATTTTTGTATATTAGGTCATCTTACATTGTCACTTGATTTTATGAGTCTTCTAATTGAATGCATATCTTGCAAAGTTGTATTCACATTGGTGTCATACTGTACATTTGTGTCAGTCAGCTTTCAACCAGAACCCATTTTTCTCCTCCTGTAGCTTCTCTTTTTGACCCTCTCACCTCTTGCTCTCAGCATCTTTTTACTTCTCTCCTCATTTTGTTCTTGGTCACTATTAATCATACAAACCGTATGACTCACTGCATCTGCCCCAGAGCCAGGGCCGGTAAATTCACAAAATACAACCTCATAAAAAATGACATCACATGCATGGTCAGCTTTTCTGCCCAGCCTTTCCACCAGAATAACATTCCTGCCTGCATATGAGTTAGCATGAATTTAGCACAGCAGTGATGATGTGGAAGTGGGGGTACACACACACACAAATTCTTTAAAAAAAAAAAACGGTTTCCCAAAATAGACGTGTCTTAATTTTCTCAGGCGACTGAGCCAACGGCCGACAGCAGAGGAACTGGAACAGAGGAACATACTCAAACGTAAGTAACTTTACCTGCAATGAAATAAACAAACAAACAAACAAAAAAAAAAACTTCAATAAACCCTTTGTGTGATCACCATGCTCTGTTTTTCCCTCCCTTTAGCTCGAAATGATCTGGAGGAACAGGAGGAGAAGAGGGAGATCAAGAGACATTTGTCCAAAAAGGTAAGACAGAGGTGGAGATGGACAAGAGGGCCTTCACACTATATATGGTTAGTTCATGACCTCCGCTGGAATATGAGCGTGCGTGACCAAACTGCCACCCAAAAGATTATAACATTATCTGTTACATCATCCTCTCATTCTGTTTGTGTTTGAGCGATCATCTTCATCTCAGTGACAACCTCAAGACGGTCGCTGTTGAAGCACAGTAATGATAATATTTGATTATATATTGATGGATAAAGCCAATAACCCACCGCAGAGAAATAATCACTCTATAAATTTCTCTGTGTACATTCTAATATGCACACACACACACACATACACACACACATACACACACACACTGAAAATAATTCAGTAAATAATCCCTGTTAATATTTATTTCTTTATATGTGCATTATATATATAATATTCTTGTTTCCTTTGTTTTGAACTATTGTACTAACCAGCATAAAGAACAATTCTAATGTACACATGTATACGTCAATGCAATTCTGAGTCAAGAGGCAGATAAAGACAAAAAAAATTGCTAGTAATGAAAAAAAACCCACTAAGCATTCTTGAGTGCTTTCTAGTTTTTGTTGATTATCCAGATTTACTTACACAAAAATAGAAAAATATTGTTCTTTATTTTCAGTATTTCACAGATTTTAAAATCTAATTATATATGCATTGCACATGGAAAAAAATGTTTTTCCCATATTTTTGAACACAAGTAAAGAGAAATAAGCTTCCTTCTTTTCATGAACATGTGCTCTAATATTAACTGCCATTTCTGTAAAGACAGTATGCATGTTGCAGGGCACTGAGCTACTGCCACTCCTCCTTTGTTGTACCCTCTAGCTCAGCCAGAGGCCCACAGTAGAGGAGCTGAGGGAGGCAAAGATCCTCATTCGCTTCAGTGACTATGTGGAGGTTGCTGAGGCTCAGGACTACGACAGGAGAGCAGACAAGCCATGGACTCGGCTAACAGCTGCTGATAAGGTAATTGATTAAACACTCACTCACAACAAATCCAAAGAATGTCTCACTAACCGTAGATTTAAGTAGTCTGTACATATATACGGTGTGAATAAGTGTGTCTTTGTGTGTTGTTCAGGCCGCCATCAGGAAGGAGCTGAATGAGTTTAAAAGCACAGAGATGGAGGTGCATGAGTCGAGTCGTCATCTGACCAGGTAAGACAAAGTTCAGGGTAACTGGAATGCTGAAGATACACTGAATGCCTTTTAGAGTAATTGAAAACAGCCATAGTATGCTATAAAAGCGTTGTGTCAGTATACCTTGACCTTTTTTTTTTAAATATTTTTTTTTCTGCCCTGATATAATATAGAGGGTGACAAGGGAGTGGAATTTCTTAACTCTCTGATCCCACCCCCACAAAAATAAACTGCTGTCCCATCACAAAAAAAACCCAAAACCATAAAACCTGTCAGAATGCGTCCAGTCCCAAGAAAAGCTACAATATAGTATGTTATAAAAAAGTATAATAAATCAAGAAAAAGGCATAGTATGGTGCGTCATGAAGACGTGATAAAAAGTCATAGTATAAGAGCACAAAATGTCAAAGTAGAGTATGTCATAAAAATGTAAAAAAAAAAGTAATTGTATAGTATTTTATAAAAATGCCACATAAAGGCCTATTTTAGTATGCTATAAAAATGCCAGTGAAAACTCATAGTATAGTTTGTCATAAAAATGCAATAAAAAAATATTTAACTCGTGATATCTAAGCCGCAGAAGAAATCCCTCCCAAAAACTGAAAGAAAAAGTCATATCATAGCATGACGATATGACTGAAGAAGTAATCGTGCAGTATGTCAATAAAAAAAAGAATCACTGTATAGTATGGCAAAAAAAAAGTCTTAGTGTAGCATGTAAAATTAAAAAGAATAGAATGTAAATATAGCTGAAAATGACATAGAATAGTATGTAAAAAAACAAAAAAAAAAATAGAATAGTGTATATTGTAGATATAACTGAAGAAAGTCATAGCATAATATGTTGCAAAAACTGGAGAAGACAGTCATATATTTTTTCCATTTCCATTCTATTCTATTTCCATACTATTTTCATTTTCCAATTTTATACCACTGTATGTCCTCCAAAATGGCATGAAAGCGTCATGGTAAGTAAGTTGTCCAAAATAGCATAAAACATTCAGAGTATATGTCATTCACAATGACATTAAAAAAAGTCATAGAATAGTATGTCATCCAAAATGGCACAAAAAATTGATAATGCAGTCAAAAATGTCACAAAAATGTTATAATATGGTATGTCCTCCAATATATACAATAAAGCTATACTATAGTATGTCATCCAAAATGGCATAAAAACGTCATAGTACATGATGTCGCCCACAATGGCACAAAAAAGTCATACTATACTGTGTCGTATAGTATGGCAAAATATGTCAAATATGATGTCCCAAAAACAGCAGAAAACACCTTTAAAACAGCATAAAATAGTGTGCCGAGACACGCCATAGCATAGAATGTTGCAAAAACGGCCCAAAACACCATAATAATGCATGGGAAAAAAAATGACAGAGGACACAAGGCTATAGTAAGACTTAAAATGTTAAAATATGACATGTCCAAAAAGCAAAACACCCGAAGACAGCATAAAATGTGGTGTCTAGACACACCATAGCATAGAATGTTGCAAAAACGGCCAAAATAATCATGATATAGCATGTTGACAAAATGACCAAAAAGGCAAGGCTATAGTATGGCTAAAAATGTCAAAGTATGACAGGTCCCAAAAACAGATGAAAACACCTCAAAACAGCACAGAAACACGCCATAGCATAGAGGGTTGTAACGGTTATTAATAACTACATCAGAATTTGGATTTTGTACTCGCTACCAAAGGCAAAGGCAAGGCTATAGTATGGATCAAAAAGGTCAAGAAATGACATATCCCAAAATCAGCTGAAAATACCTCAACACAGCTTAAAATAACGTGCCTAGACATGCCATGGCATAGAATGTTGTAAAAACGGCCAAAAACACCACAATAATGCATATAGAAAAAAATGACCCAAAAGGCAAGGCTATAGTATGGCTAAAAATGTCAAAATATTACATGACCTAAAAACAGTTGAAAACTACTCTAAAAGGCATAAAATAGCGTGCCAAGATACGCCATAACATAGAATGTCACAAAAACAACCAAAAACTCCATAAAAATGCATGTTGAAAAAATGACCGAAAAGGCAAGGCTATAGTATGGCTAAAAATGTCAAAATAGGACATGTCCTAAAAAAAGCCGAAAACACCTCAAAACAGCTTAAAATAGCACGCCAAGACACAGGAGAGCAATGAATTTTACAAAAACAACCAAAAACACCATAATAATGCATGTCAAAAAAATTACCCAAAAAGCAAGGCTATAGTAAAGCTAAAGTCAAATTATGACATGACCTAAAAAAAGCTGAAAACTACTGTAAACGGCATAAAATAGCGTGCCAAGATACACCATAACATAGAATGTTGCAAAAACGACCAAAAACACCATTATAATGCATGTTGAAAAAATGACCCAAAAGGCAAGGCTATAGTATGGCTAAAAACGTCAAAATAGGACATGTCCTAAAAAAAGCCGAAAACACATCAACACAGCAGAAAATAGTGTGTCAAGACACACCATAGCACAGAATGTTGCAAAAAAGGGCAAAAAACACCATAATAATGCATGTCGAAAGAAATGACCCAAAAGGTAAGGCTATAGTATGGCTAAAAATGTCAAAATAAGACACGTCCCAAAAACAGCTGAAAATACCTCCAAACAGCATTAAATGTTGTGTCGCCATGGCATAGAATGTTGCAAAAACAACCAAAAACACCATAATAATGAATAATGCATGTCAAAAAAATTACCCAAAAAACAAGGCTATACTAAAGCTAAAGTCAAAATAGGACATATCCTAAAAAAAGCCGAAAACACCTCAAAACGGCATAAAATAGCGTGCCAAGATACACCATAACATAGAATGTCACAAAAACGACCAAAAACACCATTATAATGCATGTTGAAAAAATGACCCAAAAGGCAAGGCTATAGTATGGCTAAAAATGTCAAAATAGGACATGTTGATAAAAAAGCCGAAAACACGTCAAAACAGCAGAAAATAGTGTGTCAAGAAACACCATAGCACAGAATGTAGCCAAAAAAAAGGCCAAAAGCACTATAAAAATGCATGTTGAAAAAATGACCGAAAAGGCAAGGCTATAGTATGGCTAAAAATGTCAAAATAAGACATGTCCTCAAAAAAGCCGAAAACACCTCCAAACAGCATTAAATATCGTGCCGAGACATGCCATGGCATAGAATGTTGCAAAAACAACCAAAAACACCATAATAATGCATGTTTTGAAAAAATGAGCAAGGCTATAGTGCTAAAGCATGTCCTAAAAAAAGCCGAAAACACCTCAAAACAGCTTAAAATAGCGTGCCAAGACACAGGAGATCAATGAATTTTACAAAAACAACCAAAAACACCATAATAATGCATGTCGAAAAAAATGACCCAAAAAGCAAGGCTATAGTATGGCTCAAAAAGGTCAAGAAATGACATATCCCAAAATCAGCTGAAAATACCTCAAAACAGCTTAAAATAGCGTGCCTAGACATGCCATGGCATAGAATGTTGTAAAAACGGCCAAAAACACCACAATAATGCATATCGAAAAAAATTACCCAAAAAGCAAGGCTATAGTAAAGCTAAAGTCAAAATATGACAAAAAAGCTGAAAACTACTCTAAACAGCATAAAATAGCGTGCCAAGATACGCCATAACATAGAATGTCACAAAAACGACCAAAAACACCATAAAAATGCATGTTGAAAAAATGACCCAAAAGGCAAGGCTATAGTATGGCTAAAAATGTCAAAATAGGACATGTCCTAAAAAAAAGCTGAAAACACCTCAAAACAGCAGAAAATAGTGTGTAAAGACACACCATAGCACAGAATGTTGCAAAAAAGGGCAAAAAACACCATAAAAATGCATGTTGAAAAAATGACCCAAAAGGCAAGGCTATAGTATGGCTAAAAATGTCAAAATAAGACACGTCCCAAAAACAGCTGAAAACTACTCTAAACAGCATAAAATAGCGTGCCAAGATACACCATAACATAGAATGTCACAAAAACGACCAAAAACACCATTATAATGCATGTTGAAAAAATGACCCAAAAGGCAAGGCTATAGTATGGCTAAAAACGTCAAAATAAGACACGTCCCAAAAACAGCTGAAAATACCTCCAAACAGCATTAAATGTTGTGTCGCCATGGCATAGAATGTTGCAAAAACAACCAAAAACACCATAATAATGAATAATGCATGTCGAAAAAAATGACCGAAAAGCAAGGCTATAGTATGGCTAAAGTCAAAATATGACATGACCTAAAAAAGCTGAAAACTACTCTAAACAGCATAAAATAGCGTGCCAAGATACGCCATAACATAGAATGTCACAAAAACGACCAAAAACACCATTATAATGCATGTTGAAAAAATGACCCAAAAGGCAAGGCTATAGTATGGCTAAAAATGTCAAAATAAGACACGTCCCAAAAACAGCTGAAAATACCTCCAAACAGCATTAAATGTCGTGCCGAGACACAACATGGCATAGAATGTTGCAAAAAACAACCAAAAACACCATAATAATGCATGTCGAAAAAAATGACCCAAAAAGGCAAGGCTATAGTATGGCTCAAAAAGGTCAAGAAATGACATATCCCAAAAACAGCTGATAATACCTCAAAACAGCTTAAAATAGCGTGCCGAGACATGCCATGGCATAGAATGTTGCAAAAACAACCAAAAACACCATAATAATGCATGTCAAAAAAATTACCCAAAAAGCAAGGCTATAGTAAAGCTAAAGTCAAAATATGACATGACCTAAAAAAGCTGAAAACTACTCTAAACGGCATAAAATAGCGTGCCAAGATACGCCATAACATAAAATGTCACAAAAACAACCAAAATCTCCATAAAAATGCATGTTGAAAAAATGACCGAAAAGGCAAGGCTATAGTATGGCTAAAAATGTCAAAATAGGACATGTCCTAAAAAAAAGCCAAAAACACATCAAAACAGCAGAAAATAGTGTGTCAAGACACACCATAGCACAGAATGTTGCAAAAAAGGCCAAAAACACCATAATAATGCATGTTGAAAAAAATGACCGAAAAGGCAAGGCTATAGTATGGCTAAAAATGTCAAAATAAGACACGTCCCAAAAACGGCTGAAAACTACTCTAAACAGCATAAAATAGCGTGCCAAGATACGCCATAACATAGAATGTCACAAAAACGACCAAAAACACCATTATAATGCATGTTGAAAAAATGACCCAAAAGGCAAGGCTATGGTATGGCTAAAAATGTCAAAATAGGACATGTCCTAAAAAAAGCCGAAAACACCTCAAAACAGCTTAAAATAGCATGCCAAGACACAGGAGAGCAATGAATTTTACAAAAACAACCAAAAACACCATAATAATGCATGTTGAAAAAAATGACCCAAAAAGCAAGGCTATAGTATGGCTCAAAAAGGTCAAGAAATGACATATCCCAAAATCAGCTGAAAATACCTCAAAACAGCTTAAAATAGCGTGCCTAGACATGCCATGGCATAGAATGTTGTAAAAACGGCCAAAAACACCACAATAATGCATATCGAAAAAAATTACCCAAAAAGCAAGGCTATAGTCAAGCTAAAGTCAAAATATGACATGACCTAAAAAAAGCTGAAAACTACTCTAAACAGCATAAAATAGCGTGCCAAGATACGCCATAACATAGAATGTCACAAAAACGACCAAAAACACCATAAAAATGCATGTTGAAAAAATGACCGAAAAGGCAAGGCTATAGTATGGCTAAAAATGTCAAAATGGGACATGTCCTCAAAAAAGCCGAAAACACCTCCAAACAGCAGAAAATAGTGTGTAAAGACACACCATAGCACAGAATGTTGCAAAAAAGGGCAAAAAACACCATAAAAATGCATGTTGAAAAAAATGACCCAAAAGGTAAGGCTATAGTATGGCTAAAAACGTCAAAATAAGACACGTCCCAAAAACAGCTGAAAACTACTCTAAACAGCATAAAATAGCATGCCAAGATACACCATAACATAGAATGTCACAAAAACGACCAAAAACACCATTATAATGCATGTTGAAAAAATGACCCAAAAGGCAAGGCTATAGTATGGCTAAAAACGTCAAAATAGGACATATCCTAAAAAAAGCCAAAAACACCTCAAAACAGCTTAAAATAGCGTGCCAAGACACAGGAGATCAATGAATTTTACAAAAACAACCAAAAACACCATAATAATGCATGTCGAAAAAAATGACCGAAAAGGCAAGGCTATAGTATGGCTAAAAACGTCAAAATAGGACATGTCTTAAAAAAAGCCGAAAACACATCAACACAGCAGAAAATAGTGTGTCAAGACACACCATAGCACAGAATGTTGCAAAAAAGGGCAAAAAACACCATAAAAATGCATGTTGAAAAAATGACCGAAAAGGCAAGGCTATAGTATGGCTAAAAATGTCAAAATAAGACACGTCCCAAAAACAGCTGAAAATACCTCCAAACAGCATTAAATGTCGTGCCGAGACACGCCATGGCATAGAATGTTGCAAAAACAACCAAAAACACCATAATAATGAATAATGCATGTCAAAAAAATTACCCAAAAAGCAAGGCTATAGTAAAGCTAAAGTCAAAATATGACATGACCTAAAAAAAGCTGAAAACTACTCTAAACAGCATAAAATAGCGTGCCAAGATACGCCATAACATAGAATGTCACAAAAACAACCAAAAACTCCATAAAAATGCATGTTGAAAAAATGACCGAAAAGGCAAGGCTATAGTATGGCTAAAAATGTCAAAATGGGACATGTCCTCAAAAAAGCCGAAAACACCTCCAAACAGCATTAAATATCGTGCCGAGACATGCCATGGCATAGAATGTTGCAAAAAGAACCAAAAACACCATAATAATGCATGTCGAAAAAAATGACCGAAAAGGCAAGGCTATAGTATGGCTAAAAATGTCAAAATAAGACACGTCCCAAAAACAGCTGAAAACTACTCTAAACAGCATAAAATAGCGTGCCAAGATACGCCATAACATAGAATGTCACAAAAACGACCAAAAACACCATTATAATGCATGTTGAAAAAATGACCCAAAAGGCAAGGCTATAGTATGGCTAAAAACGTCAAAATAGGAAATATCCTAAAAAAAGCCGAAAACACCTCAATACAGCTTAAAATAGCGTGCCAAGACACAGGAGATCAATGAATTTTACAAAAACAACCAAAAACACCATAATAATGCATGTCGAAAAAAATGACCGAAAAGGCAAGGCTATAGTATGGCTAAAGTCAAAATATGACATGACCTAAAAAAGCTGAAAACTACTCTAAACAGCATGAAATAGCATGCCAAGATACGCCATAACATAGAATGTCACAAAAACGACCAAAAACACCATTATAATGCATGTTGAAAAAATGACCCAAAAGGCAAGGCTATAGTATGGCTAAAAATGTCAAAATAGGACATGTCGATAAAAAAGCCGAAAACAGCTTAAAATAGCATGCCAAGACACAGGAGAGCAATGAATTTTACAAAAACAACCAAAAACACCACAATAATGCATATCGAAAAAAATTACCCAAAAAGCAAGGCAATAGTAAAGCTAAAGTCAAAATATGACATGACGTAAAAAAAGCTGAAAACTACTCTAAACAGCATAAAATAGCGTGCCAAGATACGCCATAACATAGAATGTCACAAAAACGACCAAAAACACCATTATAATGCATGTTGAAAAAATGACCGAAAAGGCAAGGCTACAGTATGGCTAAAAATGTCAAAATGGGACATGTCCTAAAAAAAAGCCGAAAACACCTCAAAACAGCAGAAAATAGTGTGTAAAGACACACCATAGCACAGAATGTTGCAAAAAAGGGCAAAAAACACCATAAAAATGCATGTTGAAAAAAATGACCCAAAAGGTAAGGCTATAGTATGGCTAAAAATGTCAAAATAAGACACGTCCCAAAAACAGCTGAAAACTACTCTAAACAGCATAAAATAGCGTGCCAAGATACACCATAACATAGAATGTCACAAAAACGACCAAAAACTCCATAAAAATGTATGTTGAAAAAATGACCCAAAAGGTAAGGCTATAGTATGGCTAAAAACGTCAAAATAGGACATATCCTAAAAAAAGCCGAAAACACCTCATAACAGCTTAAAATAGCGTGCCAAGACACAGGAGATCAATGAATTTTACAAAAACAACCAAAAACACCATAATAATGCATGTCAAAAGAAATGACCCAAAAGGCAAGGCTATAGTATGGCTAAAAATGTCAAAATAAGACATGTCCCAAAAACAGCTGAAAATACCTCCAAACAGCATTAAATATCGTGTCGAGACACACCATGGCATAGAATGTTGCAAAAACAACCAAAGACACCATAATAATGCATATCGAAAAAAATGACGCAAAAAGCAAGGCTATAGTATGGCTAAAAAAGGTCAAGAAATGACATATCCCAAAAACAGCTGAAAACACCTCAAAACAGCTTAAAATAGCGTGCCTAGACATGCCATGGCATAGAATGTTGTAAAAACGGCCAAAAACACTGATAATGCATATCGAAAAAAATTACCCAAAAAGCAAGGCTATAGTAAAGCTAAAGTCAAAATATGACATGACGTAAAAACAGCTGAAAACTACTGTAAACGGCATAAAATAGCGTGCCAAGATACGCCATAACATAGAATGTCACAAAAACAACCAAAAACTCCATAAAAATGCATGTTGAAAAAATGACCGAAAAGGCAAGGCTATAGTATGGCTAAAAATGTCAAAATAGGACATGTCCTAAAAAAAGCCAAAAACACGTCAAAACAGCAGAAAATAGTGTGTAAAGACACACCATAGCACAGAATGTTGCAAAAAAGGCCAAAAACACCATAATATAGCATGTTGAAAAAAATGACTGAAAAGGTAAGGCTATAGTATGGCTAAAAATGTCAAAATAAGACACGTCCCAAAAACAGCTGAAAACTACTCTAAACAGCATGAAATAGCATGCCAAGATACACCATAACAAAGAATGTCACAAAAACGACCAAAAACACCATTATAATGCATGTTGAAAAAAATGACCTAAAGGCAAGGCTATGGTATGGCTAAAAACGTCAAAATAGGACATGTCCTAAAAAAAGCCAAAAACACATCAAAACAGCAGAAAATAGTGTGTTAAGACACACCATAGCACAGAATGTTGCAAAAAAAGGCCAAAAACACCATAAAAATGCATGTATGAAAAAAGTATGACATATCCCAAAACACCTCAAAACAGCATAAAAATAGAGTGCAGAGATACGCCGTAGCATAGAGTGTTGTAGCGGTCATTAATAACTATGTCAGAATTTGGATTTTGTACTCGCTAAAATCAAAAGGGCACCACTTTCCATTTCGGAGAAAAGTAAATTTAAAATGATCACAGTTTCAAAACATGTCTTCACTTTATTCAATCTCACAATCTGTACCGTTTATCCTGTTTACATTGATCTTATTTCTGTCATGAAATAATATCCACAGACAACGAATTGGCGATAAATGAAATCTTTTATTTATGCTAATTAAATGAGGAGTAAATAGAGGAAGGAATATAGCATAGAAATGAAATAAAGCAAATGAAAGGCAATCAAAGTAATGTATATTCAGGTGACGTTAATGATTAGTTAAGGATGATAGTGGGTAGAAATATGTGACCGTCTAAAGCGTGGATGCGCACTGAACGGTAAATTAGCATTTAGAAATTAGGCATTAAAGCTTTGCTATACAACATCAACTCTGATGATGTGATTCTGCCTATAATAATAATTGCCCACTTGAATAGACTTCTCTGGGGAGGTCCAGGTTGTCGCTTCACTCCAGGGGAGAGCTGCTGTGGGTCTTCCAGACGAGCTGACCCGCTTAAAGGCGGCGGCAGCTGGGCAGATGGAGTCGGTGTGCGGCGGTCTTTAACTGGCCTCGGTGTCCGCCTCAGCGAACCTGTAAAAGTCTTTAAGCAAAGTCTTTCAGGGCAGGCAGCGGATGTTGATAGTTTGTGCAGCAGGTGTTGCTTCTAGATCCGTGGCAGAGTTGACAGCGGATCGCAGAGTGTCCTTCTCAATTAAAACTTGCAGAAATAATCAAAAGTAGTCCCTTTGGTCTGACAAAGTCACTTTAAATTCTTATTTTGAGTTTACTTAAAACGAAATTCAAGAATGTCTTACTGACCAAAAACTGGTATGAAGACAAGCGTAAAAAAGATTTAAAAAGAAAATGGCTTCAAAAGTTAAAGTTCAGCAAAGCTCTGATGAGCAGTTGCGGCTCATCTTGTAAAACTGCAAATACGGCCAAAAACACCATAGTAATGCATGTTTTTTAAAAAAATGACAGAAAAGGCAAGGCTATACAATGGCTAAAATGTCAGAATATGACATGTCCTAAAAACAGCTGAAAACACCTCCATGCAGCATAAAAAAGCATGCCGAGACACGCCAAGGCATACAATGTCACAAAAACAACCAAGAACACCATAATATAGCATGTTGAAAAAATGACTGAAAAGGCAAGGCTATGGTATGGCTAAAAACGTCATAATAGGACATATCCTAAAAAAAGCCGAAAACACCTCAAAACAGCTTAAAATAGCACGCCAAGACACAGGAGAGCAATGAATTTTACAAAAACAACCAAAAACACCATAATAATGCATGTCGAAAAAAATGACCGAAAAGTCAAGGCTATAGTATGGCTAAAAATGTCAAAATAAGACATGTCCCAAAAACAGCTGAAAATACCTCCAAACAGCATTAAATATCGTGTCGAGACACGCCATGGCATAGAATGTTGTAAAAACGGCCAAAAACACCATAAATAATGCATATCGAAAAAAAAATAACCCAAAAGGCAAGGCTATAGTAAAGCTAAAGTCAAAATATGACATGACCTAAAAACAGCTGAAAACTACTGTAAACAGCATAAAATAGCGTGCCAAGATACGCCATAACATAGAATGTCACAAAAACAACCAAAAACTCCATAAAAATGCATGTTGAAAAAATGACCCAAAAGGCAAAGCTATAGTATGGCTAAAAATGTCAAAATCGGACACGTCCTAAAAAAGCCGAAAACACCTCAAAACAGCTTAAAATAGGACACCAAGACACGAGAGCAATGAATTTTACAAAAACAACCAAAAACACCATAATAATGCATGTCGAAAAAAATGACCCAAAAGGCAAGGCTATAGTATGGCTAAAAATGTCAAAACATGGCTGAAAATGTCAAAATGACATGTCCCAAAAACAGCTGAAAACTCCTCAAAACTGCATAAAATAGCATGCAGAGGCACACCATAGCATAGAATGTTGCAAAAACGGCCAAGAAGACCGTGATATAGTATGTTGAAAAAATTACCACAAATGCCATACTACAATGTGGTGAAAAATGTCAAAAATACGATGTGTCCAAGAAACAGCTGAAAACACCTCAAAACAGCATAAAACAGTGTGCTGAGACACGTCATAGCATTGAACGTTACACAATAATGACAAACACCATAACACAGCATGCTGGAAAAAAAAAATTAAAAAATGCCATACTAGTATGTCGAAAATTGTCAAAATATGACATGTCCAAAACACAGCTGAAAACCACATAATGTAGCATGTCGGGAAGACGACCAAAAACGTCATACTCGGTGTTTCCCACAGACTGCCAGTGTATCTAATTGCGGGGGGCCTGGTGGTTTGTGTCTCTATATGTGGTGTCAGTCTTATATCCAACGATTTTGCGGATCCATTATTGCAACGCAGCTGGCGGAGTTCTTTTTATGTGTTTGGCAGCTGAATATTGCTCGTGGGGTGGATAATTGATCCGTTGATTTGATCACACCTGATAAGATCAATAGATGAGGAGGTATTTGCAGATTTTTGTAAGTGAAAGACACTTTTCGGCCCAGCAGAATGAAAGGTTTAGTTTCACTTTTAAAGCGCATGGCGTTCTGCTGCTCATCCCTGCCTCTACTGCGCTATAAATAACCCAGCGCTGTTTTAATATGGCTCCTAACAGTGCAGCTCTGTTGAGACTATGGCGGCCCGCTAGTCTAATTTACCCCACCATAGTCCATTAATGGGAAACACAGATATAGTATAGTATGTCGACAAAAAGGACCCAAAATGGCACAAAAACGTCAGTATAGCATGTCGTCAAAAATGACCGAAATTGGCAAGAAAACGTCATTGTATGTCATCAAGTATAGTATGTTGTCAAAACTGACCCAAAAACGTCATAGTATAGACAGTTTTTTCCTGTAAAGGTACTCAGGTGTCGCTGTGGTCTCTTCCTGCAGGTTTCATCGGCCGTAAGGTGGATCAGTCGGACCTCGGCCATGATTTTATACTCACCGAGCCTCAAGTGTTCAGACTGCTACGTGCTGCCCTCATACTGCTACCAACTACTCTTTCTGCCGTCAACTTCAGACTGATGGACTGGACATCAATAGAACCTGCGAGCAAACACTTTAACTGCTACAAATGGATTTAACTCTCAACTGTGTCTCCCCTTAGTGGAGATTTTACAGACTTCTTGATATTCAGAAGCTTTTCATTTTTTTAAGATGAAGAGGTGGCAATCTGTTTACTTTAAATGACTTTTGTTTTTGAACAAGGCTTTTGGAAATCAAACACAGAATCTGTGCCAATTTTGGGGCTGGGAACAGAAGGAGGTGAAAATGGGACTTTTTTGTTTTCATACAGGGATTTTGTTGCCTTTCGCCATATTCTCATTCTTCTTTTCTTAACTGGACTTAGTCATTTCTCGGGGCCGTGCTTGTGTTGGCACAGTTTTATTCCACAGACAACATCTCAATGACTGTTTCTCAATTTGCAAGAAAAATTAAAATCTTTACAACAGCATATGCTATTGTAGGCAGCTGAATCATAAGCCAAAATGTCCTAAAATCCTGATCTAAGTCCCCAAATGCTCGCTACATGCCAGTAACAGTAAAGGTTAAGATCTCCTTACATGTACACATCAATCAACTGAGCAATAATTTAAGAGTTTTTCATCATTTCTCCATCTGTTTATGGGCTGCATCCAAGAGCTCACAACACTCTTCAGACATCTGATCCCCATTTAAACCAAAGCAACTTGACTTGCTGTGGAAGTCGTGATCTTGAATGCATCCCAGAGTGACTGCTGTTCAGAGTTCAGTAACTCACTGTGTCACTGTGCCTACAGTATTGTTTACAGGGATTTAAAAGTTGCCAAATTAACTTGTTTAGCTTGATACAGAATATTATCTGTAGACACAGTAAAATGTTGCCGAACTCTCTGCTAAATTACAAGAAAGTTGAATTTTTTTTGTATTTCATTTTTTCTTTTGTCTGAGACAAACCTTGGCGGTACAGAATATGAAAACCCTGCCACCTTACTTTTTATTTTTTATTGTTTACAGTACATACAAGGTTCATGAATTGGCAGTTTGGGCCATATTATTGGGAGAACTGGTTGATCTGTTGTGTGTGTTACGACTGTGTATGTGTGTGTGTGTGTGTGTGTGTGTGTGTGTGTGTGTGTGTGTGTGTGTACAAGCGTCGGTAGTATTACTGTCTCTTGTATGTTTAAAAATGTTCTCAGAATATAAGACTTGTATATAGCAAAGAAAGTACGCAAGACTTTTCACGTTCTTTTGTAAAGCAGAAAAACTGCATGTGGGTATTAATTTATTGTGAGTCTTCTATGAGGTATGCAGTTTCTTAAAGAAACTTATTAAAAAATAAGTTTATGCTCTCTTGCCTTTTTCCAAAAAGATTTTGTGCACTAACTCTGTTAAACAGTCCTTTCCACATACCAATTTATCATGGTCTCCAGGGAAAGCTGGAAATTGGCTCCCAAGTTCCCAGGCTGATTGGAAGCAGCCTGTGATGAGTTTTCAGTTCAGTCATGCAGAGACAAATCCCCTCTGACGCAGTCTGTCGGTCTCTCAGTGGAGTTAGGAGTGAATCCTGGTTCATCCTGTGTAGCACTTCCTCTGTGGACCTCCATGTGGTTATACAGCGTGCATCGGCGTTCCACAATATTTGTGCCACAAGTCGATAGCTTTAGTTACAATGGCGTCCGTGTTTTCCTGTGGTATCTAGAGGGGGAAAAGTTATGGTAAGGTTTTACGCCTAGAACACACTGCATGCGTGAGCATCGCCAAACCCGTTTTCTTTTTCAGCACCCATGTAAACAAGTCAGAGCAGCCACAGCACATCTAGAGAAACAATGGCTTGCCAATTTTTATCCCATGTCATGCCTGCTTGTCAGCAGTAATAGACAGCGAAAATGGTGTTTTGATAAATATATTGACTCTATACTCAAACTTTCCTGCTTCTGTTTCCAAATAAAACTCCTCTGTCAATGTCTCTGTTGACACAAGGCATTTTATTGTGAAACATTTGCAGGAGCTGCACAACTTCATAAATAAGTGGAGTTTGTGCACATAAATGTGGAAATACAGAACTCATAGCAGCAGGCAGCTCTGCACAGACACAATGCTGCCAGTGTGAACACCACAAACGTGAAACACACTGCAGTTGGGCAAAGTGCTGTCACGCACTGCTCATGCATGAGCAGGCGTTATAAATGCATTTCTGTCTGCTAGGTAACTTAAGTGATGTGCTGTTGTTTACTCACATTGCACAGAAACTTGACCACGCCGTCGGGCCGGTTGATACCCATCAACATGATCTTATAGCTGAGCAGAATCTCCAGGGCCACAAACACCAGGATCTTACAGGAGCCACTGATCACCTTGTCCCACACCCTAAAAATAAGCCAAGGGCCTGGTTCATGTCACTGGTGTGAGGAACTTAAGTTACATTAAACAAACAGTCTTAACATGGATATGTCTTTAATTTCTGAAGGCTTGAGCAAAATGTATCTGACCCATGTGCATTCAGACTTAAAAGCAAAAGTTTTCAATTCATTCTGTAGCCTTCAAGCATGTTTCTGCTTAGGAAAAAATGTACAAATTCAACTTTAACTAGCAGTGGTATTTAACTACAAATTACTTTTCTTACATAATCAAAACAAGTTTTGTCACTGGCATTATCACTTATTTGTGTTTCCAAATAAATGTAGTTAATGTGAAATATAAAGACAACAAAAAACAAAAAATGGAATTATGTCAAAATTGTACTTAAGTAGTTTAACTAATTACATTTACTCAGTTACTTTCCACCACTGTACATCTCTGCATAAATCTGTGCTACTAATTTAGGTTGGAATCAGATGATATACTATAAAATAACAAATGAATATCTTCATCATTGGTTTAAGGACTCCTGTTTTGAACCTTAACGTCTGCTGCAAACTTGATTAGCACAGTGCATTTTAGTTCACCGTGATAACAACCCAAAGCTCATTTTCTCTAGCACTGAACAGCACTTTCTTTAGGCGACCAAAGCCTTATTAACTTGAATGAATTAAAAAAACATTGAAACAGTAACTGCTATGCTTATACTCTGTGAATCTGGGATTACATTACCTAACAGAACTTGTAAACGGACAGTGCTGGGTCAATAAAGGTCAATGAAGACACAGATTCAGTTGTTTCTGAGTCTGTCTTGTTCAGTGACAAAACATACGAGCACAAAAGCGACGGCAAGCTTCAACAAGTAATCTGGGATGTCTCAGAGACGTCATAGCATCTAATCTGACATAGTGACAACTTCAAAAGACAGATTTTATTTAGTGTGATCCCTGACAAATAAACAAAGTACCTTTTTTATTACTGGAAATGTGCCTCAAAGATGAAAATTGCCAAAATATTGTCATGGACATCTGCAAAGAAAGATCTGAATATCTCACTGTGCAGAGGACTCCTCGCTGTGTGTCGGGTTAATGAAAGTGTGCCGGTATCAGATGTGTTCTGCCGACAGTAAACTGACCTCTGCAGGCTGGATTCTGGCAGGCAGCCGGCGAAGCAGCGTCTGAACCAGAGGCTGTAGGGCAGCCGAGACAGCGCTCCCATGCTCTTCAGATGGTTCAGCAGCCGAGGTTCCTCCTGACTCAGATAATGCTCAAGGCTCTTCGGCTACACCACAACACAACAGGAAACAACAAAGTCTTAATTCACAGTGGTGCAGGTTACAAAATAATGTGATCAAAACTCCTGAGTCATGAGACCTTTGTCACATCAGTTCTGACCTTTTGTAAACTAAATTTACACCATGATTCCTCGTGTGCTTTCTACTTTCCTTATCACTGAGAACCATGACACATGTTCAAAACTACACCAGGACTGTAGAGAAAACAATTCTCTGAAAATAGAAATAAAAACATCTGGGTTTATTGCTGCTTTCAAAGAAAACAATATAATCACTGAGGGAAGCCACTTATGGCTTTCGTCAACAATTTTGAGATTTTCTGTTTTGGGAAGGGTGATCAGCTTGCTTTTGTTTGATGAAAAATCTTAGCATGAGGTCCACATGCTCATTTTTTTAGACCTTTGTTTTAAGCATATTTATATCTACTGATTATAGCCTCAAAATGTAGCTGAAAGCTCAAAAAATGTCCAGCCAGTGGATCTTATGCTGAGAATTTTTAATCAGACTACTACTTTTAAGCTCAATAAAACTGTTCAGTTTGCTTTGAATCATAATTTCTACATTTTTTAAGTTAAATGTAGCACTTACAAGGTGGGGTACAGAGTCTCCAAACTTTGTGTGGAACTGATTGACGAAACACTTGATCAGCCAATAGCAGTCGATAGTATCGTCTACGATCTCCTCCATGGCTCGACTGATGGAGAGAAAGTCCTCGTTCTCTTCATCCTGAGAGAGAAAAGCAACAACACAACATTTTACAGCACCAAAGAACAAAGGAGGAAAAGGGAAACCTAAGCACCATCTCTCCCTGTGCTCCTGAGTGATGATGCTGAGTAATGGCCAGAAACATTAAGTCGAAATTTGACCTTTAGAATATAAAATGTCATCACTTCATCATGTATCCTATTAGATATTTATGTGAAATTTTGCCACTATGACTACTACTTTTATGATATGCTACATGATCACTTTTTTTTTTACACAATACTATGACTTTATTATAACAGTCTATACATTGACTTTATTAACACATTGTACTATGACTTTTAATTTATGACATTCTCCTTTTTTTCATTTTCATGACATACTATATTATGATGGTTTTTGCATTTTTATGACATATGACATGATGTCCACTTTTGAACATTTATTTTATTGACGTGCCAATCCTTACTTTTTTTTCAAGCAATTTATAACGCATTACACAATGGCGTTTTTTGTTTTTTTGGGGGGACAAATGAAACTATGACGTATTGTCATACTGTAATATATATATATATATATTTTTTGCATTTTTATGACATACTATACGATGATGGTTTTGCACTGTATGACAAAAAAACTTTTGACATCCTATACTATGACTTCTGTGTTTTTATGACATACTATACTAAAGCACACATTCTGTTTTATGCACGTTTCTGTATTTCTATGACATTCTAAAATCTTTCTTTTTTGTATTTTTATGGCAAACTATACTGTGGCTTATTTGTTGCATTTTCATGACAATACTATCACCTTATCTGCAGTTTTACACACACTATACTATGACTTTTTTTCCACTTTTATAGCATACTTTGCTAGGACATTTTTGTGTGTACTTTTAAACAAACTATACTGCAACATATTTTTTAATGTTAATGTTAATGTAATTTTTTTTACAACATACTATACTATTCCCTTTGTATTATTTTTATGAAAAACTACACTACAGTGTTTCTTGCATTTTTATGACATACTACACTTTGATGTTTTTGCATTTTCATGACAAACCATACTATAACTTCATTTTGACCGACTACACTATGAATTTTTTTCCCCTCTCACATACTATACTGTGTCCTTTTACCTATTTTTATGACATACTAAACTAGGACTTATTTTTTGCATTTTTATGACATATTATACCATGAAATTTTTGTTTGCATTACTATTACATTTTGTATATTTATATTACATACATTCTACAATATGACTGACTTTTTTTGATGGTATAATATACTTTTTTTCATGAAATACTATACTATGATTTTTTGCATTTTTATGACATATCACACTATCACCTTTGTTGCATTTTTATAACATAATATACTCACTTAATTTTTCATTTTTAATGACATTCTATACTAATAAATTTTATGCATTGTGACTACATTTTTTGTTACATTTTCATGATATACCATACTACTACTTTTTTTTTTGCATTTTTATAACAAACTATGGTATTTTTTTCATTTAAATGGCATGCTATACTATGGACCTTTGACTTTTTTGTGACATAATAAATTATTACCTTTGTTTTATTTTCATGATATGCTGTACTGTGACATTTTTCGCTTTTTCTAACATACTATACTGTGACTTTATTTTGTCAGTTCAGTGTACTGTACTATAATCTTTTTTGCATTTTTATGACATACTATTCTATGGCTTTTATGCATTTTTATAAAAAATATGTATGACTTTTCCATTTTTATTACATGCTATGACATTTGTTTTACATTTTTTGACATACTAAATTATTACCTTTTTGTATTTTTATGACGTGCTATACGCCGATGTCTTTTGCATTTTTATGACGAACTATACCATGACAATATTTTGACCTAATATACTAGAACTTCTCTTTTACATTTTTATGACATAGTATACTATGACATTTTCTTGTATTTTAATGAAGTTCTAGGCTATCACTTTTTTAAAAAATCAATGACATACCATACTTTTAGTTTTATGCATTTTTAATAAACTACACAATAACTTTTGTTTTTAATTTTTATGATAGGCTATATGACTTTATTTAACATTTTTTAAATTATTACCTTTTCTGTATTTTTATGACATACTACACTATGAATTTTTTTTTTTTTGCATTTTTAATGAATTTTTTAACAGACTATTTGACTTTTGTTTACATTATTATGATAAGCTATATTATGACATTTTATTTTACTTTTTTGTGACACCAAGTTATAACCTTTTTTGTATTTTTATGACATACTACACTATGACTTATTTCTGGCATTTTTATGTCATACTGAACTATGACATTTATTGCTTTTTATAAAATATCCTTTGATGATTTCTGCATCAAACTATACTATGACTAACTATACTATGACTTTTTTCATTTTTTGACACACTATACTTTGACTTTTTTTTATTTTCATGGCATACTATATTATGACTTTTTATTTTCATTTTTATGATATACTACATTATGACTATTTTTTTTCATTATCATGACATACTATACTATGATGATTTTTGCATTACTATGACAAAGTCAGAAAAGAGACAATTATATGGAAAGTTATTTTTGTTTAGTATTCACCGCCCAAAACCTCAATAATATAGTGGTCAGATTCAGGCTGTTATTATTTAATCTTCATACATGCATTTCACAATATGGAAGCCAGAATGAATAATAGGGATGTATATTTGATATATCTATGCCTCATTTCACTCACATTTTTGGTCCCACAACCTCCCATTTGCAGCCTCATAAGTGTCACACTTCCAACTTAAGTTTTATACTAGACCGTCAGTTTATCATCTAAAACACAGCGGCCGTATCAAATCCTACATGGACAGCTCGGCAAAGCCTTGAACTTTGACTGAAATGCCAGCTGGTGCCGTTTTTCACTTGATGCTTTATCAGTCTCAAATCTGACAATGTTACTGTGGATGTGCTTCGTCTTACCGGGGCAGAGGTCTCAGAGCAACGTGGGAGCACCTGGCTCTCCAGCTGGAACATGCGCAGGTAGATGTGGGTGGAGGGTGTGGACGAGTTAATGTATCTCATCACCTCCAGAGCCTCTAAGATGTCCTGGTACTGCTCCTTCCTGTAGCCTCCCACCAGAGCGTGAGAGTCACTGTGGGGAGGTAGGATGCCTGCAGGAACGGGTGATATGTTAATATGCAATTTTGGAAATGCAGGCTATTGCGTGTTAGGTTAATATGTGCACGTGTCTTACCCAACAATACCTTCCACACATGGATCCTGTACATAGAGGGAAGGGGGAACCTCTGACTGAAGGTGCTCAGCTTCTCTAGATCTGTTAGAGGAGATGAAAACAATGATAACAGGGCGAGACTGAGCCTACTGAGCCTACATCCATAAAAATTCAACCACTAACTTATGAGAAATTATGTGAAAGGAGGTGTTGGGAAAACAGTCTGTAAATCATTCTACTGTAATATGTTACAAACACACTGGTGCCAATATGAGATAACTGTTGAATGTACAGTCTGTATTATGAGTCACTGATATGGTCCAAGCTCATGTGACAACCCAACAGCTTAGTTTTCAGTCCTTTCAAATTACACAAAACTCAAATTTAAGTAAGAAAAAAATAATTGATTGATAATAATTAACAAAAATACTCAGTCATTACCTTGGAAACTGAGACAAACCAAAGCAAGTTTTGCTGACCGAAAAGTTGCAGGCAGAAGTCTTAGTTTAGTGCATCTCCCCTTTTTACATTAACCATCCTGCACAGTTTTTTTTAATCTACACATCAAACAAAACAAAATGAATGTACATTACATATGTCCAAAAGTACCAAACAAAACATTAGGCACACAATTACTATTGTTCATTACTCTATTTTACATTTGCTAATCATCTTATTATTTTAGATATACTTTTTCAATCTATTAAAAGGTTCACATCGCTAAATCAAGCATTCCAGCATGTTATTTCCATGGCCTGGGAAAGTTCAATCAATATTTGTTAACGTTTTACACTCTCTAAAAGCCAGAGACCAGAGAACTAAGTCTCAAACTTGTGATGTGATATGGTATAAAGTCTGAAGCTGCTCCATAGACAATGAATGGGAGCCAGCTTTTGTGAACCCACAGTGTGTTTGTTTTTTAATACCCAAATAAGCTTCATTCTATTTTAGTGTCCTCAGTTTTCAAATAGACAAATGTACCCATATTGAAGATTAAAGCTGAATGAGGAACAGAACTTCGCATTTTCATGTCTGATTATTGGATGACTAACGCACTGGAAGAAATAACATTTTAAATTGTTTGTAGGGTACATTACAGTAAAGCTAGACTTGCCAAGATGTGCCCGACTATGGCTGACACTTGAGACAGATGTCCGCAGTCTCTCACGTTTTGGTCATGTGCGAGTTTGGAGGAGTAGTTGGAAGTCTTATTTCAGAATAATTTCAGTAATATTAGAACAAGTAATGAAACGCTCCCCAGAGTTTGCTACAATGAACCATTTTTTCTCCAGTAGGTAAACCGTGTTTAGACAGAAATGTTTGTTATATGAGCTGTTACCTACCTAGGGGATTATCCTTCAGCAGAATTTCCAGAGATTTCTTCTCCTCTACTCCTCTGAAGCCCACTTTCTCATAATATGCAGAGCGAAAATTCCTCTGTGGGTCATCCGCCATGCTTTGACCTGTTAAGTGTGTTTTGCAATACATTAAATTAACAATGGTGCAATACAGAGGCAAATAAAAAAGCTTCTTGAAAATCATTTGGTCTGAATCTTACTATTTTTTATCTTGAGAGGCAGTTGTGGAATTTAAAAAAATGCATTTACTCAAGTGCTGTACATATCTTTTGTTTTCTTTACATGCCACATGAGACTTCTACTCCACATCTCAGAGGGAAATAATAATGGGAATTTTGTACAATTTATTATTATCCCATGTATATGACAGCTGTGGTACTTAATGTTTTTGCACTTTGTGGCAACAAAGATGCCATTTTTCTTTTAATCACTTTACTTAATTTTAATTATCTCAAATAACGATTTTGGACCATTGATCAGACAAGACACGGCACTGTAAAAGTGCCTCTTTTTGGCTCTCAGTAACTACATTCAGCATTTCTCACTATTTTAGGAATTTTTGCAGACCAATCTCTACATTAACCAAGAAAATAGTCAGCAGATGAATCATGAATATAAATAATCATTGCTTGCAGAACGATTGAATTCATGATCCACCTCAACCAACAACAGCTGTAAAATCCTGTTTTTACATTAACGCGCGAATAATGCTGATCCAATCACACAAAAGTACAACATTGACATGGGACAATTTTCTTCCTTGCGTAATTTTACCCCATAATGCTTTAAGTACATTTTCCTAGTGATATTTACCTACTACTTGCCACTTATACTTTTACATACTTTTTAAAGTGTGGTATCAATACTTTTAATTAAGTATAGGATCTGACCACTTTATCCACAACTGTTAAGAGCATATGGCGTTCAAACATACACGAAAACAAATTGTAAGTATGAGTCTAACAATGACAGCGTCTAGCAGTCTTTCATGTAGGTAAATTTAAACAAGTGTAACTGTTACGTTAGCAGAATCGAGAGATGAAAGCTTGTTGTATTAATCGGTGCTCCTACCTTGCACAGGTGTGTCTCGCGCAGGCTGTGTAGCTTTAAGCTAGTTAGCTAAATTCATAACTTCAGCTAACGAGCTAACTTTAACGTTAGCTACAGAGTCAAACAAGTACGAGGCGTTTGTAACTGTAACATTAACGACAACGCCACTCGGCAAAATGACATTTGGAAACACGTTGTCGTTGTTTCTCGGACAAACACCACGCTTCCCCACAAACTATGCTACACGGTCCTCTGACATGCTAAAAACAGCTGTGGTGGTCAGTATACTTCCGGTAGCACTGTCGCAATAAAAGTGAGCTAGTAGTAAAATTATAATGATAAGAATAGATTTAAAGACATGTTTATATTTTGACAATGTGTATAGTATCAGCATACGATCAGCTCAGTCAGACTTCTCGTTACCTGTGTCGACGTAATACTGGTTTGGGTTACACAAAGCAGGCAAAGGTAAGAGACCCAAGTACGCTTTTAATTTGAAGGCTACTCCAAGGCAAAGCAAACACGATTTCCGGTGGCATGGTCTCCACACCCACGCATGCGCCCATGCGCCCACTTCTGGTGCTTAAAACACACCCATGGATTAAAGCCCTTACGATAGATCCATGTTAAAGCCCTGCTGAGGGCTTTAACATGGATGTATTATATGGATCATTGGGATTCTTGATATCACAAACACACACTAGAACTTAAGATAATACTTGAGTGACTTAACAATAAGTGTATTTGCTTTATGGGGAAACAGATTTAGCAAGTACCTCTATGTAGGGTAAATATATGTACCTAAAACTTGATATTAAAATACTTTAAGTACACTTACACCTCACTTTACATTATAACTTTTCACTTGATTACTTGTGACTTGACCAAAATGAAACTACCCTGTGCTTTAATGATTTTAGGATATAAGAGTTTTTCAAAAAAAGTGAAGTACCAGTGTTGGAATTCTAGCAAGTACATATAAGTACAAGTAAGCACAAGTACTGTACTTACGTACAAATTTGAGGTACTTCTACTTTACATGAATATTTTTTTTCATGTCACTTCACACTTGTACCCCACTACATCTCAGAGGGAAATATTGTACTTTTTACACTTCTACATTAATCTAACAGCTTTAATTACTTTATATTTTTTGTGTGTAAAAACATAGGAAAAAACAATCTGTAACATATTAAACTACCCAGCTGTTTCTAAAAGTACAGCTGAAAGGATTAGTCCATTAATTAGTGATCTGATTGACAGCTAATCAGTTGCCAAAGTATTATGGTAAACACTGAACATTGGACATTGTCTTTTTATATATTACTTATTTAGCTAGTTAGTTTTGGTTTAAATACATGTGTTTTTGTTTTGTTTGTTCTTACTCAAAAATTTCAATGCAGGACTATAACTTGTAACCAAGAATTTTCACAGTGTGGATTAGTATTTGTATAAAATGAGGACCTAAATGACTACTATTATTTTATACTGTAGCAAAATTAAGGTCCCCTCCAAGTTGTGGGCTCCTTCAACTATCTTCCTAGTTCCTAGACTGCTCAATATCTATGATATCTTATGTTTATACTAGGCTACCTCTGTACTTCATACTGGAAACTTTTGTACATTTTTGGACAACATATGGCCCATTCCAATGTGAAACTGTATAATGCTTTTATTTTAAAATATTGTATATTTTACAAAGTTGTTTTCTTCAGATTATGATTGGGTATTTTTCTGCTATACAATTATTTCTATTTCTTGACTCTGCAGTACTACACTCCTATTTTCACTTTCTCTTGCATCAAAGCACTAAGGAACACTTCTTGTATGTGAAAACCTCCTTGGCACTAATCCTATATCTGATGTAGATACCAAAAGTGTTGCACTAAAACTGATCATGAATAAGAGCAGTCATGATAAGCAAATGACTCAAAGGTTAGCGTTTATTTTGAGATACTGAGAAACTGTTACAAGATGGAAAGCACTAAACGGCAAAAACAAGTTAACTGATTTGTTTTTGTTTGTTTTTTTAAACAGTGTAATGTATGTAATGTATAAAATGTATAACCCAGCCTTTGTATCCCTTCCCTCACAAAACAGGCATTTAAGATGGTGAATAAATGTAAACAAAACACCGCTATGTTAACAATGCAAAGGTTAAAAAGAAATTACATTGAATGAAAATTTTTGAAGATATGTCAAATAGGCCTATGTGTAGGCAACAATATGGCAAACATTTCTGAGACTAATTTAAGGCCACCAACAATTATACTAACATAAGTTTTTTTTTCAAGCCATATACCTGAAGTTGGCTGCCATTAACACTTAAGTCAATTTCCACAAAAAATATCTTGTCAGTGTTCATTTTCATTATCATTTGAACTATTGTATTTTAAAAGCATAGCAACACCAAAGCAAAAACCTAAAACTATGCAGAAAGATTAACAACATTATCTTTGAATGTTTCTCCTCATGTACAACACACAAGTTATTTTCTGAACAATCAGTATACTCTTAACAGTCTGATTCATTTGCAAGAGCATCATGTGCAGGACCTTTCTCTGATCTATTTGGCAGATGTGGAGGAGAAGCTGTAGCTAGTATGACGAAAGCTAGTGCGACTAGTTGATGAGGAGGTCGGGGAGCCTAGGTCCACACTGCTCCTACGGGAGCCTTGTCGTGAGCCACTTCTGGAGCCAGAAGCAGATCCTGGGGTAGAGGAGGCATTGTAAGGACTGCTGATCCCTCTGGAAGACTCAGCTGATGCCTGGAGCATTTTCACCCCATTGCTTTCCTCCACCAGGCAATTATCCAGAGCCTCCTTGTAAGAGATCTTAAGTTTGGTCTTGGGGCAGGTCAGGTTCTTTGTGTGATGTCTGGTGTCTTGGAGCTTCGTGGCTGCTCTCTCATCCAGCCAGCCCATTTTTACAGTATCCTCTAGGGTTTTTCTACACTCCATTTCTGGGTCATAAACTCCCCCTGTTACAAACTGGAACTCCAGGAACCTCTGCCCTGCCTCGTATGGCAGCCACATCTCCTTCATGGCCTGAGCAGCAGACATCTTCTTTCTGTTTTTCACATCCTCAAAGCCAAAATAGGCTTTCTGGGCAGGCTTAAGCTTAAGGGCCATGTCATCACTTATTATGCCTTGGCGGGAGGCCTCTTGGATGCTGAGCCTTTGGCCATTTGTGGGATTGATGATTCCTCCTGTGCAGGCCTGAGCTTCAAGCAGTCTCTGGGCAGTGATGGAATCCACCAAACCACGATTTAGAGCCTCTGTGATGGATATCTTCTCCATATTGTCTGTGTCAAAGATGGCACCCACAGGTTCTAGATCACCCACTGTTTCAGCAGGAGAAGACAGGGTGATAGATACGCTTGATACACCCCTAGCTGAGTCAAGTGTGTCTCGAGCTACACCACTGACTGAGGTGCTTCGCTCTGTGACAGTGGTGGTTTTTGTTAATGTCATGTTGGAAAATGTAGGTGATAAGGGTCTTGGCAGGACTGATGATGATGATGATGATGATGATGTCACTGACAATGGAACTGAGGCTGCTGTTGTTCTTAAAGTTGATGATGATGTCTCTGACAATGAACCCAGGGATGCTGATGTTCTTGAAGTTGATGATGATGATGATGATGTCACTGAAGATGTACCCCGAGATGCTGATGTTCTTGAAGTCGATGATGACGTTGAAAATGATGATGACCCATGCTTGGTCTTGTTGCAGATGATATCTGCAAATTGAGTAAGGGTGATGGTACGTGATCGGTACCGATCTACATCCGACTGATTAATTACTCCTGTTTCAATCAACTCAGTAATATCATACTGTCTTCCAGTCTTCTTGTCATTAAGAAGAAACTGTGTGGAACCATCTGGATTAGTGATAGTGACCTCCTCCCACTCACACTCCTGCTCGGACAGCTCTAGGAAGGTGTCGTAGTCAATATACCCTTTATCATATGCCTCACGCACTGTCATCTCTTTATTAGTTGCAGGATCCACAATTACCACTCTCCTCTTTCTCCGTGTGTTAGTCTGAGTTGACTCTTCATTTTTCGTGTCAATGATAGGCAAAAGGATGAGGCCAGTCTTCTCATCTGTAGTGCAGCGTTTCTTAAGCTCCATATAAGTTAGGTTTTCTTCTGTATTGGGGTCAAAGAAACCCTTAGTATCAGCAGTCTGATCAGTCAGGATCTTGTTCATTTCCTTATCAAAGTAGCCTCTCTTGTAGGCTACGTTTACATCAATACGATGACTGTGTTCCGGATCAATGATACCACCACTGGCAATCTGGGCCTCCAGCAGACGGATGCCATGACCTTTCTCCACTAGGCCTCTTTCTATGGCCTGAAAGAGGGAGATAGTCTTGTCAGTACCAGGAAGTTTGTAACCAGTCACAGCCCTCTCTGCTGATAGCAGGTTGTCCTTAAACTCTGGCCCAAATAGTCTTTTATTGTAGGCATCACTAACAGTCAGGTAATGGTTGTTGACAGGATCTACTATAAAACCTGAGGCAGCCTGGGCCTCAAGCAGTTCTAAAGTGGTCCCAGGTCGCAACAGTCCATCTTTCATGGCCTGATAGATGGGCATTACCTTATCACTGGCCTTATCATAAATTCCTGCTATGCAGGTGGAACCTCTCAGGTAGGAGTGCAGGCGGTCTTCAATGTCCCGGCTTGTCAATCTGCCCTCCCTCAATCGGTCCAAATCTGACCGGTCTAATAGGTTTGCATCCATAAGGTCATTGACTGACACCGGGCCCCTTAACCCCTGAAAAGTTATTGGCTTTTTAGGTTCAGGAAGAAGCAAAAGACCTGTGCTCGGATCTGCTTTGCATTTTCTTTTCAGAGATACATAGGTAGTAGCTTGTTGAGTGTCTGGGTCCAGATAACACTTGGGATACTGATTCAGGGCCTGGTATAGCTCCTCATTTATGAGATCTCGATCCATGGCGGCATCTTTGGGTAAGAATACACCAAGAGCAGGATCCAAAATGCCACCTACAGACTCCTGAGCCTGAAGTATACGTAGAGCTGTATCCTTGTCAATTAATCCCTTTTTCATGGCCTGGCCAGCTGACAGGAGCTTTCCAGTATGTGGGTCTCTGTAACCTATAGATGCAGATTCAGCTGCAAACAACTTTGATACATCCTCCTTATCCACCACTCCTCTGGCACATGCGTCCTTTACAGTCAGCCTCTGATTAGTTTTAGGGTCAATAATGTTGCCTGTGGCTGCCTGAGCATACAGCAGCATGTCAGCACAGTCAGCAGGCATAATTTTTTGTTTCTTGGCATCTGTAAAAGACATTTTACCAAGAGGTCCAGCTGCAACACCAGATATTGACCCAGTGCCCTTAAGAAAGACCTTCTTATCCACAGACACTTCTAGAACAGTTTTCTCCCCCTTGATTAGTTGGTTGAATGTTGGCTTGTCCAGGACCCCACAATCAAGCAGCTGTTGTGCTGTAACTGTCTTACGTACAGCATCAAAGAGTAGTTTGGAAGGGTCAAACTTCTCAGAAACTGGCAAAAGTTGAAGGCTTGCTTGAGGCTCTGTCTTGCATCTTTCTTTCAAAGCCCCATAGCTGGCACCATGCTCAGTTTCTGGGTCAAGGTAACAAGCAGGACCTCGCATTAAAATTTGACGGAAGTTTTCATCCAAAAGCTTACGTTTGATAGCTGCATCTTTAGGGAGGAACACACTGAGATTGGGGTCTAGAATACCTCCCACAGACTCCTGTGCCTGCAGCAGGCGCAGCCCAGTCTTACTGTCAATTATTCCCTTATTCATGGCCTCAAATACTGAAAGAGGCCTGGCTGCACTAGGATCTTTGTAGCCCACAGCGGCAGCCTCCGCTACCAATAATCTTTCTTGATCCCTGATATCCACCACTCCTCTGGCACATGCCTCCTCCACTGTCAGCTTCTGATTAGTTTTAGGGTCAATGATGTGGCCTGTGGCAGCTTGGGCTTCAAGTAACAAATCTGCACTATCTGGAGGCAGGATCATCTTTTTCTTGGCTTCAAACAAAGACATTTTCCCATGATGTCCAGTAAGTACCCCAGCAATCGGTCCAGTCCCCTTTAGAAAGACCATCTTTTCCACAGACACCTCTGAGACAGTTTTTTCCCCTTTTACAAGCTGGTCAAATGTAGGTTTATCAAGGACTCCACATTCAAACATCTGCTGTGCTGAGACTTTTTTGCGGATTCCATCAAACATCAGTTTGGAAGGGTCTTTTCTTTCAGTGATTGGCAGAAGTATCAGGCCTGTGTGAGACTCTGTTTTGCTTCTCCTCTTTAAAGCCCCATAGCTGGTATCATACTCAGTCTCTGGGTCAATGTAACAAGCAGGACTTTGATTGAGAGCATGACTAAGGTCCTCATCCAAAAGGTTACGCTTCTTAGCTGTATCTTTGGGGAGGAATACACTGAGATTGGGATCTAGAATACCCCCTACAGACTCCTGAGCCTGTAGCAGGCGTAGCCCAGTCTTACTGTCAATTATCCCCTTCTTAATGGCCTCAAATACTGAAAGAGGCTTGGCTGTGCTAGGATCTTTGTATCCCACAGCAGCAGCTTCTGCTGCCAATAATCTGTCTCGATCCCTAATATCCACGAGCCCTCTGGCACATGCCTCCTCTACGGTCAGCTTCTGGTCGGTTCTTGGGTCAATGATGTAACCTGTAGCAGCTTGGGCTTCTAGTAGCAAATCTGCACTAGCTGGGAGCATAAGCATCTGATTCTTGGCTTCTGAGAAAGACATTTTTCCTTCTCGCCCAGCTACCACCCCAGCAATGGGTCCTGTTCCCTTTAGATAGACTGTTTTTTCCAAAGACACTGCTGGAATGGTTTTCTCCCCTTTGACTAGCTGGTCAAATGTAGGTTTATCAAGGATTCCACATTCAAACAACTGCTGTGCTGAGACTTGCTTGCGGATTCCATCAAACATCAGTTTGGAAGGGTCTTTCCTTTCAGTGATTGGCAGAAGTATCAGGCCTGTATGAGACTCTGTTTTGCTTCTCTTCTTTAAAGCCCCATAGCTGATACCATGGTCAGTGTCTGGGTCAATGTAACAAGCAGGGCTTTGGTTGAGAGCATGACTGAGGTCTTCATCCAAAAGGTTGCGCTTTTTAGCCATATCTCTGGGGAGGAACACACTGAGAATGGGATCTAGAATGCCACCTGCAGACTCCTGAGCCTGTAGCAGGCGTAGCCCAGTATTTCTGTTAATTAGTCCCTTCTTCATGGCCTCAAATACTGAAAGAGGCTTGGCTGTGCTAGGATCCCGATAGCCTACAGCAGCAGCTTCTGCTGCTAAGAGTCTATCTCGATCCCTTATGTCCACCACTCTTCTGGCACATGCCTCCTCTACTGTCAGCTTCTCATTGGTTGTGATGTCAATGATGTGACCTGTGGCAGCCTGGGCATCCAGTAACAAATCTGCACTAACTGGGGGCATGAGCATCTGTTTTTTGGCCTCTAATAAAGACATTTTCCCTAAAGGTCCAGCTGCAACACCAGCAATTGATCCTGTCCCCTTCAGAAAGACCTTCTTATCCTCAGACACCTCTGGGACAGTTTTCTCTCCCTTTATTAGCTGGTTGAATGTGGAATTGTCCAGGACCCCACAATCAAGCAATTGCTGGGCTGTTACCGGCTTACGAACTCCATTAAAGATCAGTTTGGAAGGGTCTAGCCTCTCAGTGATGGGCAATAGTAGCAGACCTGTGTGAGGCTCTGTCTTGCATCTTTTCTTTAATTTTCCATAGCTGGCATCACACTCAGTTTCTGGGTCAATGTAACACTCAGGATTCAGGATTAGAGCTCGACGTAGGTTTTCATCCAAAAGGTTGCGTTTGATAGCTGTATCAGTGGGAAGGAACACACTGAGATTGGGATCTAGAATACCTCCCACACACTCCTGGGCCTGCAGCAGGCGTAGCCCAGTCCTCCTGTCGATCAGTTCCTTCTTCATGGCCTCAAACACTGAGAGAGGTTTAGCTGTGCTTGAATCCTTGTATCCCACAGCAGCAGCCTCTGCTGCCAGAAGTCTGTCTCGATCCCTAACATCCACAATCCCTCTGGCACATGCCTCCTCTACTGTCAGCTTCTGATTGGTTCTTGGGTCAATGATGTGACCTGTGGCAGCCTGGGCTTCCAGTAGCAAATCTGCACAATCCTCAGGCAGGAGCATTCGTTTCTTGGCTTCTGAGAAAGACATTTTGCCTTGACTCCCAACTATAACCCCAGCAATAGGCCCAGTCCCCTTAAGATTAACATTTTTGTCTACCGAAACCTCTGGTACATTTTTCTTCCCCTTCTCTAGATCTTTATATGTTGGCTTTTCCAGGACACCACAATCAAGCAGCTGCTTAGCTGTGACAGGTTTCCGAACACCTTCAAAGACAAGTTTGGAAGGATCTACCCTCTCAAGAATAGGAAAAAGCAGAAGGCCTGTGAGTGGATCCACCTTACATCTCCTTTTCATTGACATATAGGTTACACCCTCCTCAGTTTCTGGGTCCAGGTAGAGTTCAGGCCTCTGATTCAGAGCTCGATATATGTCATCATTAATTAGATTACGCTCAATGGCTGTGTTTTTGGGAAGGAACACACTGAGTATGGGGTCAAGGATGCCCCCCACAGACTCCTGGGCTTGTAGCAGACGCAGTGTTGTGTTCTTGTCAGTCAGTCCTTTCTTCATGGCCTGAAATACTGAAAGGGGTTTGCTTGTTCCAGGGTCATAATATCCAACAGCTGCAGCCTCTGCTGCTAACAACCTCTCTCTGTCCTCTTCATCAACCACACCTTGATCACAAGCCTCTTCAACTGTCAACTTCTGATTAGTTCTGGGGTCAATTATGTGGCCTGTGGCAGCCTGAGCATCCAGTAGCAAGTCAATACTATCTGGTGGCAGCAGATTCTCTTTCTTGACTTCGGTGAAAGTCATTTTGTATTGGGGTCCAGCAATAGACCCTGGACCCTTTGGACCTTCAATTACCACCCCAGCTATTGGGCCTGTTCCCTTGAGACAGACTTTTTTGTCAACAGACACATCAGGGACAGTTTTATGTCCCTTCACAAGCTGGCTAACTGTTGGTTTGTCCAAAACACCACATTCAAGCAACTGGTTTGCTGTGACTGGCTTACGGACACCATCAAAAACCACAGTAGAGGCATCCAAGGTTGCTGGCTCTCTATTTTTTTTCAGCTCAGTTTCCATGCTTTGTTTGACAACAGTCATCTCTCGCATTTCTTTCTGCAGGGATGACAGCCTACTTTTAAATGTGTCATCAAGCTCCCTGAGCTCCCTCATCAGCCTGTCTATTTCACTTTTCAGAGAGTTCCTTTCCCTTTCCAGGCGTTCCTTGTCTGCGTCATATTGCTTGATCAGGTCCTGCTTACTATTACACTGGTCCTTCCAGTAATTTACGTCCCTCTTCCCCCTTTCGTTCTCCTCCTGTAGACGTTGCTTATTACGAACCTCAGAGTCTAGGGACAGTTTAATGCGACTGAGTTCCTCCTCTAGTCTTTGGTAGCGATCTTTGTCCTTTTCTGATAATTGCAGTTTCAGCAAAAGAGCATCTCTCTCATTCACAATCTCATTGTGCTGGGACTGAATGGATTGCATCATGGCTGTTGTCTGCAGAAAGAGGGGAAAAAGCAGAGAAACAGCAGAGAGACAAAAGGTTAGTCAATTCAGACATGTATTAATACATTTACTGTATATCAGGAAGCATTCATTTCTTCTCTGCATTTTACATAACGGCACACAATCATACAATCAGTGACACCAGGGTAGAACAGGTTGGGATTGAAATAAAAATCAAATCACAAATCATCACACTACTCATCGCACTCAAAATTAGCTGCATCTAATT
The DNA here is from genome assembly GCF_026936395.1 of Plectropomus leopardus. NCBI lineage: Eukaryota > Metazoa > Chordata > Actinopteri > Perciformes > Serranidae > Plectropomus > Plectropomus leopardus. Next base: position 6,769,646 of record NC_142180.1, read on the forward strand.
TTACACTGGTGCATGTAAACCTAAAGAGAACTTTAGTACTATCAAGGATGACAGCACACATACTTGCTCTGGTAATATTTTTTCTACAATACTAAACAGAGGTCCAACATTTTAGTTTACAGCTTAATTGAGAGTAACAAGACTAACAAAAGTGATGTTGCACATTAAATATATCTTTTTTTGCTGGAACTCTCGTCTTTTTGTCTTGCAACTGTATTTTTTAAAAATGTGACAAATAGATTAAACCAAAAATAGTACATTAAATGAACAATAACTGAATAAAACCAAAAGCTGTTATTGATTATAACAGTAGACAAAGAGCATAAAGAGACATAAAGAGCAAGTCTGTGTGCATTCTGCCAAAATATAATTTGCTTTGTTAGTTTAGCAATACATCATCCAAACTTATTCTCTTCAGAAGAACATGAAAACAAGAGAATGTCTTACAAGACTGGGAATTGATAGTATACCTCAGAGGCATAATAGTGATCTTTTTTTTAATTAAGTTACTTCATAGGGAAACAAAAACTTTAATTTCAACAACTGATGGATTTTCATTGTGAGATCAGCTTCCCAATCTTGAAGACAAACAATATCAACACTACATCGTATCAACTACATACAAAAATACCACCACAAGATAAAAAAAAAAACTATTTTGACTATTGCTTCATACAGTTTGGAATAGTTCCTGTCTACATTCTGTAAATTTGCAAAACAGCACATATAAGTAATGAAAATAGATAGGTGCTTAACTTGACTGACTACTCTATAACTGCATGAAATGATGCCTCAAATACAGCAAAAATTGTTAATATTTTACATATATATCAGTGCTGTTTTTACAAGTTTGCAAAATGCATCTAAAAGACCATCAAGCGTCTTGAATAATATAATGCACAATAATCAAACTGTATTGGACCAAAGGACCAGTGGTTATTATGTCAATTGCAGTGTGGATCACTCTGGGCAATAGAAGGAAAGGCAGAAAAGCATGCAGACTGAACATCTTTGCGCAGTGTGGGACAGGGAGACAGGGGGTTGAGGAGGTTGACAGGCAGAGAGGCACAAATCATATTTGCATGCAAGTGATTGACATGCAAGTTTATTTAAACACATATAGACATATGTGTTCAAATCAGAGTAACCCAGTGGGAAGAATCTATTGGGAAATTACTTAGGTGTTCCAGCATGCAAGCAAGTTTTGCTACGGACACTAATAGCTACTTGATTGTTTTTAGGACTCTGATTTGAAAAGATGAGAGCAGTCCAGGACTAAGTGCAGAACTTCCATGTACCTCGGTGGCCTGCGTTTGTATTTTCTCTGTCTCCAGCTTGAGTTTCTCCCTCTCTGAGGAGAGCTCTGAGACCAGGTTGCGGTAATCTACATTGCTGCGCTCACTGGTCTGCAGCTGCATCTCCAGAGCAGTGATCTGGGAGAAGAGCTCGTCATTAATTCCCTGTTTGGCCCTCAGGAGTTCCTCTTTATCATGTTTTGTTGTCTTTAGTTCCTCCTCCAGCCTCAGCCTCTCTTTGGTCTGGGTTTCTGTCATCTCCTTCAGCTTTTGAACCTGAACACAGTTCTTATTCAGTTCCATACTCTTCTCCTCTATAGTTCTGTAAAGGCTCTCATTCCTGAGGTTGGCCTCTTTGACTCTTGCCTGCTCCTGGAGGAGTTGCTGCTGCATGGCCTTCAGCTCGGCACTCAGCTGTGTCATGCGCTCTTCAGAGTTCTTGTTTTGTCTCAAGCTTTTCTCCAGCTCCTCTTGCAACCTAAGATTCTCTTCACCTCTTTTTTCTGCTGTGCTGGCATGTTCTTTGGCCTCTTTGGCTCTTGCCTGCTCCTGGAGGAGTTGTTGCTGCATGGCCCTCAGCTCGGCGCTAAGCTGTGTCATGTGCTCTGCAGAATTCTTGTTTTGTCTCAAGCTTTTCTCCAGCTCCTCTTGCAACCTAAGATTCTCTTCTTTACCTCTTTTTTCTGCTGTGCTGGCATGTTCTTGGGCATCTTTGACTCTTGCCTGCTCCTGGAGGAGTTGTTGCTGCATGGCCCTCAGCTCAGCACTCAGCTGTGTCATGCGTGCTGCAGATGTCTTGTTTTGTCCCAAGCTTTTCTCCAGCTCCTCCTGCAACCTAAGACGCTCTTCTTCGCCTCTTTTTTCTGCTGTGCTGGCATGTTCTTGGTTCTGGCGTAGAGTGGTAATGGTGCTGACGTACTCGGTCATGGCTTTGGCGGTGTTTTCCAGCTCGGTTTCAGCCTGCCTTCTTCTCAACACTTCCTCTTGGTTAGCCTTTCTCAGATTCTCCACTTGGCTTTCCAGCCCATCTCTCACCTCCTGGAGGTCCTTCACACGTCCTTGTAACCTGCTCATGTTCTGTTCTACTCTGCTTCGCTCCCTGTTCTCCCTCTCAAGCTCTGAACGCATCTTCCGAAGCTCCTCTTCACGTTCTCCAAGCTGGGTCTCAGCCATCGCTGAACTGGTTAGCTTCACCTGAAGTTGGGTCACAGTCTGTTCAAGCACACCCTGCCCTTCCTCTGTTGTTTTCCTTCTGCGGGTCTCCTCCTCCAGACTGTGTGTGATGTAGGCCAGCTCCTCATTCTTCTCCTGCAGAGCCTTCATGGCTTCAGCCAACTCCTCCATATACTGACTGCTTTCCTCATCTCTCTGCCTCATCAGCAACTCCAGTTGACTTTCCAGTTCTCTCCTCCTTCGTCCTTCCTCTGTGATGACAGAACGCTGACTGCGAGATTCTTCTTCTGCTCTCTTCCTTTGTTCCTCAACATGGCTCATAGACATCCTGAGCCTCCTGAGCTCCTCCTCCAGATTCCTTCTCTCTGCCTCCATCCTGTCATACTGCTGCTGGAGATCAGATGTGTCCTCATCCTTCTGGGCTGCCAGCCTCTGCATATCTGTGTGGCTGATCTGGATCTGGGATTCGTAGCTGAGCTTTAAGTTATTGATCTCCGTACTACATTGGCTCCTTACCTTTGACATCTCCTTCTGTAGCTCCTTGATCCTCGCTGCCTCCTCAGCCAACTGCCGCCGCAGCTGTTCAATCTCATGATCCTTACTTGACCCACTCTTCTCTAAGTCCACCATGCTCCAGCTGACTGTTTCCAGCTCCTTCTGTCTCTTGCTCAGCACCAACTCATACTCTTCCTGCTGCATAGTGTAGCGCTCCTCTGCCAGTCTCCTCTTCCTCTTCTCTTCCTCAAGCAAGCACTTGAGATGTGCCACCTCATCTTTCAGGTCTGCCAGCTGGCTCTGGGTGGTGTCTAAAATGTCCTTGGTGGCATTGCACGTAGACATCTCCTCCATTGACACCAGCTTTTCATGTGACAGGGACAGATCCAGCTGATAGCGAGAAATAGCTTCTTCTAGAGATTTGTTCTTGGCATCGCGGCCTTGCATATCTTCTCTCAGCAGGCGAAGTTCCTCCTCTAACAGGTCAATCCTGGTGTTCCGAATCTATAAGCAGGACAAAGCAAAGATGGATGCAGTTTTAAAAGCTTTAATTATGTGCAGGTCACTGTACAGTAGGTAAAAATACTTCACCACAGTCTACTTGACTGACTTATTCAAACTGATTTAACGGATTCATGGAGTCACCCAACATCCAGAAAATATCTGTGGTTTCTGTAAATCTGCATTAGCGAGTTTTTGGCCACATGGGGACAGTGTAACAAGTTGTAAACACAACACAATATTGACATATTATCACCTTATAAACACCAAGCTGATATGGTTTTAAAAACACTGGTCTATTTACACAAACATAAGACGTGAAGCAAAATTACATTCAGCTGGAGTCAAGTCCAAAATTTGCTCTCCTTTTAGCTCTATTTTGGTCTCCATCAACTACTATGGAAAAATGTCAGGCTCAGTTTAGTTCGGTCTCTAAATGCTCTACACCAGCATGTCTCTAATACTCTTTATCCACCAAAATTAGCGTGTGTACGCATGTTTTTTATATGCGGGTAAACCAGCTAAAACAGGCTCTAGGTGCCTTTCCCCTTGCTAGTCAAACAGAACTGTGTACACTCCTCTGCAGCAAATGAATATGCCTTTCTTTGTGTGTGTGTGTGTGTGTGTGTGTGTGTGTGTGTGTGTGTGTGTGCAGTTTTCTTTGGTGTGTCACAATCAACATTACGGACAGGCCAGAAAACAGGTTATTAAACAGTACACAGCAGCATGGATAGAGGCCTATGAAATCAATATGAAAGTTACATATTTTTTTTAATCTCTAATTTATTCAGTCTCTCTTTCAATCTGAGTGCAGACTAATTTGGACTGATGTTTGACTGCTGCTTGGGCGAAAACATACAGCATTTAGTGTTGGTGCGTCATTGCATCTCGCTAGTTAAGGGGCTTACATTATTAGTGGGCGTTTCCACTGAAAAGTGGCAACACTTTGTCTGTCTTCCATTTGGTGCTGGATAGATAGTACACAATGGGTATATCTGAGCTTTTTTGCTGAAATGGATGACTGGTGACACAAAACCAGAACAGTAAGGTTGCAGACCATGTGGAGCTCAGGAGAACTGCAGAATCAAGAAAAAAATTCTCTGTGGGCTCGTCACTATAAGCATGTTTTCCTCTGTTAATATAATAATTTTCATTGGTGCAGCTTTAATATTTAGTTTTAGAAGAGATAGAAAAGGGTGTTGCCATAATGTAAGTTAATTAAACTCAATTTATAGCTAACTCAATCTGATTTAGTGCTGGGCATAGATTAATTTTTTTAATCTAGATTAATCTCACTGCAATCCTGTAGTTAATCTAGATTAATCTAGATTAAAATTATAGATTTGAATTTTGCCAAAGACATTCAAAATAATATCTATCTATCTAAATGATGAAAATGCATCACAAACTGCTTGAGAAAGCTGTTCTACTATAATATTTGGTAAAGAAAAATAATGTTCCATAAGATTTACTTTGGTGTTTAACTTTTTTTTCTTTTGTTAAACACAGACATTGAGGAACACAGGTTCTGTCTCCATGTGGAAAAAGCTTTTTCCTGCTAACTGGAATGAACAGCAGAGGGCGCAGCCTCTGATAACATGACCCTAACTGAACTGTGGGCCTACATTAGAGGTCATGAAGAAGACCATTAACGGTCAGCAGCTTTGTGACACGGCTTGAGCCAATCACTCCGGTCACTCAGGCAGACCAGCTTCCGCCTTGTTCACGCCCCCTTCACGTAACTCGACCAGGTATACATCCGCGCTTAAACAACAAAGTGAAATTAGTGCCTCGCTCACTGTATAGACCCAACTTAGTGAATAGTTTATCGCGCGATAATGTCCTTATCGCGCGATAAGAATCCCGCGTTAACGCAGCACGTTAACGCCGTTAACGGCCCAGCACTAATCTGATTTGAGTTAATTTAATTTAACCATAAGGAACAATGAACATTTGCTGACATTATTATCACATCAATTTGACAAATGTAGCCAAATTAACCTAAAGGTGAACAGGAAATGCAAAAAATAAATATTTTTAAAAAATCAGTACCTTGATCTCCTCCATGTTTTTGAGCAGCGTTCCCAGGAATTTGTAGTAATCATCTGAATGGGTGAGCAACTCCATGTAACGGGTTTGCAGTTGTGTAGCCTGAGACAAAGACAAAGCAAACTCAAGGTTTAATTTATGTGTAATGTTACTTCTCTTCAGTCATAAAAAAAATCATTGATCTCATTCTTTAACATACAAGAATAAAAACATGTTCAGATACTGGTGGGTCAGCATATGCAAAAGGTGATTGAGTGTTGTAATGAAATACAACTTTTCCAATTTGGTTCCATTACTTCCAGATTAAGATCCATCGACGGTGACTTCAACATTGGCCTTTTAAAGGGGATGTTGAGCAAAGTCTCTAAACCAGAGGTGTAAGAGGCCAAGTCCATTTCATAGTCCTGTAAAACAAACATCACCATTAAAATGACTAATTTTAAGAGTTAAGTTGTATATGTCTGTATATAATTTGCCGGCCTCCTCACCTTGACAGAATTCACACAGGCCTCATTATCCTTCAGCACACTGTCCACTGTCTCCCTCTTCATTTTGATTTCTGTGTTCAAGCCCTTCGGAACACAAAAATATATTTATATAGATGTCAAATGACTCAAAACATATGGGCATAGACCCTCAACACAGTAATCAAGTTCATCAAAAACACAGAATGACTGAGCAGGAGACCTTCTGGTCGTTAATATGTTCTGTCAGTGCTGGGATGCTGTCTATCTTGGTGGCCTGCAGGAGGTCTTGTTTTTTCTCTGTTGTATCGATCCAGTCAATAAGGGATGTGCTGGTTTGCTTGTAGTGCTCCAGTTTAGGCTGGTACGTCTCCAAATCCAGGATTCTGAGCAAGAAAAAGAAAGAAGAAGGAACATATTAAACTTATGTTCAGCACACTGAGATAGTGAACCATCAACACAAAACTAAAAATTCGATGCAGATTGGTGTAAAAAGGCTGCACTACTAAAAGTTTCATTATAGATTAATATTCTAATTTTCCAATTCAATTCATTGTCAAATCTATAAAGTGTAAAGTTATAGTGCAAAATGCCCATCAGAGGTCCCCAGAGCCAACAGTGCAAACTTAAAATGGTTGTACGCAATCAGCAATCCACCATCCAAAAGTATTCACTTTACAGTTTATAGAAAAAACACAACAAAGAACAAGCTGTGAAGTTTTTGCACTTTTGGCTGCCTAACCAACTGATCAAATAATAGTTTCAGTGACCGAAAGGTGCAGGTTATTTTTTCTTTCATTGCATTCCACTAATCAAACAAAGACCATACATTTAAAACATATGCATGAGAATAAATGAGCCTCAAAGCAGTGGTTCCAAACTGGTTCAGCCACAGGGTCCAGATTTCTCCTAAATTATTAGTTCAAGGTCCACACAGTTTAAAATATTCAGCGTCATACGTGTGTTTAGCCATGTGGTTAAGCTACTTTGCTGTCTCTTTGAAGGAGCTGTCTGTTATTCACTCACCCTGTTGCAGGAAACGGCACAACAAAAGCTCTGCACTCAAAATGAGGTGTTTTGTAAACTGGACACATTCAGAAAGGACCCATGACCCATTTTGATCCCCAACCCACCAGTTGGGAACCACTGCCTTATAGGACTTGCAAATCTGTTTTAAATTTGCAAACAACAATAACTACAGACATCTGCACATGATTAGCCTAAATATTCCCTTGACCTGTCTTAAGTTGTTACTGAAAACAGTGAAGAGTGCATGTAACAGAAAGTCTTGGTCCGGATATTCACTGGCTTTATCATCATCAGACAATACCTGATGGGTTCTGAGATTACATTTTAGTGTAATTCTTGAGAAACACGGCCTGAACATGGGTCCTTGGTATAAAATAGATTTGAGAGAGAGGGATGTACCTGGTGTCAATCTGCCCCAGGATTCGTCTCCAGCGGTCCGACAGCAGGCTCACCAGCTCAGTGTATTTGGACAGCATCATGTCACACCTGTGGGAGGGCCCACCCACCTGGCTGTTCCAGTAGCTGGCCTTGCCTAACTCTGCCTCCATGGAGGCCAGGACATCCTTTTTCTGATCCAGCTCTGCTTTAATATTCTAAACATCAAGAACACACAGGGGACACCAGTCAAGTGTGACACTCCTGATTAGTCATCAGTTTATTTTGAAAGAATTGTGGCATGTACCAAAAGCAGTTTTTTTGGACTTTCTTACTCTCTTACACTAGCTTTTGTAACTTAAACTGATGGCTGACCACTAAGGCACTGAGCACTCGAAACTTAGCAGTGCAGATGAAAGGCTGGACTACTTACTTGTGCAATACATGTTAAAAGATAACTGAACTGTGTTGCTGAAAAATGGAGCAATTATCTGCAAGAAATGAGAAAATGTTACCTGCAGGGTTGTTATGTAATCCTCCACTTCACTGGGTGACAGAGAGGTGGTCTCTTTCTCTGTCAGTCTCGCCTCATGAACTTTCACTATGTCTTCAGCTTGTGCCACACTCTCCAGCATTTCCCTTAGAGCCTGCAGCCTGATAGAGAGGAAGACATGATGGAGAGGCGGAGAAAGTCATTCCAGAAAAATAAGAAAGAATGCATTTATTTTGTCGATGTCTAATTTTGAAATGTCAGAGTAGCACAGAACACAGACGACAGTTTTGATCACCCTAGTTATGATGTGCATGTATGTGTATGTGTGTGTGTGTGTGTGTGTGTGTGTGTGTGTGTGTGTGTGTATATGAAATTTAATCTCATGTCCTTTTTGCTAATGAGACCTTGATGTCAATGAGACATCAGTTTGTGTAGATTTACCGCTGTAGGTAAGCTGATGAGCTGCTATCCAGACTGCTCAGTCTTTCGTTGATGACTCTAAGCTCATTGCGGAGGAACTTGGCCTTATCTGCATCAGTTATGCCAGTGAGCTCCTTCAAAATACGCTCCTCCAGACGTGAGAATTCCTCACGCATCGACTCGACATCATGCTGCACCATCTGCAGGGAAACAGTTATTGCATTGAATGCTGGCAATAAGATATTAATCATGCAAATTGTTTTTATATAATGATTTTTTGCGTCTACCTCCAACTGAGTGATCTTGAGGCCACAGTCATTCATCCCGTCGTCTCCAAGGCAGATATGAACGTGCTGACTTAGCGTGCCCTCAGCGCCCTCCAGTCTAAGTCTAAGTGCATGCAGCTCAGATAAGCTATGGGAGGTGACCTTCACCTTCTTCTTTTTTATCTGCCCCTCGATGTGACATTTTTCTTTACGGATCCTGGCCTCCTCTTCTTTGAGCCTCCTGGCCTCCTCCTCGCGCCTTATGGCCTCTTCTTTGAGCCTCCTGGCCTCCTCCTCGCGCCTTATGGTCTCTTCTTTGAGCCTCCTGGCCTCCTCCTCGCGCCTTATGGCCTCTTCTTTGAGCCTCCTAGCCTCCGCTTCGGCCGCATTTTGCTGCTGTATTATGATCAACTGATGTTGGTATTGCTGCTCGGCTGCTTTCTGTTTTTCTATCTGTTCCAGCTGTGCATCTGTGAGTAGACACAAGTATGTGAGGATGTTTTTTAGTGGAGGAAAACATAATTCTCTGGTAGTACAAGTGAACTCTTGTGTGTGAACATGATATACATTTTCGATGTATATCTCATGTTAGAACAAGTAAGTATTATTAGAGGACTATATATTGAAAGACTGAGTCCAGAAGAAAGAGTCAGTTATACTAAACTTTGTGAATTAAATATCTTTCTTAAATTATAACAAAATTTAAACTATAATCACTGCTTCACAGTAATATGGTTCCACGAGACAGTCAAGTTGAAATTACAGTTTACATCAATGTCTGTGAAAACATGGACACTTCATACACAACTTCCCACTAGCACTGCAGAAGATCTATACAATGAGCATAGTTTCAAGGTGGACAACCAAGATAAGGTTTATTAATTCAGTATATGACCAAATGTCTCGCCTTCTGTTACTGAGTTATGATGTTGAGAGAAAAGTTTTTGCATTTCATTGTGAAGTTGACCTTTGACTTTTTGGATATAAAATGTCATCCCTTTATCATTATATCTGATTAGACATTTGTGAGAAATACTACCATAATTAATGTATGAGTTATGGCCAAAAAAATGTTTCCTGAGGTCAGCATGACCTTGAACTTTCCCTTTGATCACCAAATTCTGATCGGTTCATCCTTGAGTCCAAGTGGACATTTGTGCCAAATGTGAAGAAATTCGCTTAAGGTGTTTTTGAGATATTGCGTTCAGGAGAATGAGACAAACGAAAGGTCACAGTGACCTTGACTTTTGACCTTCGACCACCAGATTCTAATCATTTCATTTCATGTTTTAGTCCAAGTGGGCATTTGAGTCAAATTTCCCTCAAGGGGTTCCTGAGATATTGCATTTGTGAGCATGGGACAGACATATGAACATATGGACAACCCCAAAACATAATGCCTCCAGGTACCATCGCCGCAGAGGCATAAAACCAAGTTTTCAGTGCAAATAAAAGCTTTTATTCCCCAACATTTTGGATTTTCTCCTCAAATATTAGATGCTGTTGCAGACAAGAAGTGTCTAAACATTTGTTGTTGATAAAAATACGGATGTAGAAATTGGTGGTAGAGGTGATAAATGAACACAAATGACTCTCATTTCATTTTAAAAAATCTATTATTTTCTCAGAAACACTGCCTTTTGCTGCTATAACTTTCTCTTATTCTAATTAAGTTAAACATTGTCAACTGCAAATAATTAGTAAATCTAATGATTTGTTTTCATGCAGAAGAGAGTGAGGGTTTTTGTTGTACTGACTATAAGTAGGCAGCTGCACCACCAGCTGTTCAAAGTGGTTCTGGGCTCCGTTGAACTGGTTCTCGATGGCTCTCTTGTCCTCGTCGACAAACATCTGGGAGCCGCTGCTCGCCAGTATGAACTCCTCGTAGTGACTCTCCAAGCTCTTGATAAGTTTGTGGTAGTCCTCTGGACGCATGGTGGACAGCTGAACACACACAAATACACAAGCATTATGTCTGACTAATGTCTAACCAAAATCAGAAACCAAAGGATATGTGTAACACTCCAATAATAATACTTTTGGAGACTTTCTGTACTGACTTTAGAGATTGTACTAATCACTTACCATCTCGATGGTGAGCGACTTGATTGTTCTGATATCAGATAGGCAGTACTGCCAGGCGATGAGACTCTTAATGTTGATGTATAGCTGATTCCAGATGGACAGGATGGCCTCATAGTACTGCTCGTTCCTATGGATGACAAAAAGACAAAATTAGCTTCACAACAACAAGGTTACTTTAGGCCTCTCTAAGCCAAGACCTGCATATTTAAATGTGTCAGGATCCAAAACAATTTCTTCGTCTTACTTGTTGGCCAGACTGATGCCGAGTGGGTTGGGAGGTGGTACGATCAGGCACACAGAGGGCACTGTCATATCCAGTCCTCCCGGGCCTGTAACATCCCATTTACTGCGTTGACTGTTGTCTTTTAAAATGGCTTCATTTCCCTTACAGATCACCTTCTGCAGAGCCCAAAGAAAATTAATTTCATCAATAAAAAAAGTAAATAAAATAAAATCCTGCTCCACAAGAGAAGTCTGGGAAACATTTTAAGATTTATAAATATAATTTATCTAAACAAATTGAAACAAATTGGAAATGTTGCTGATCATAAAGGCATACACATGCATATTTGAGAAAACAGAATTGAACCAGTCCCTTGCAGACTCAACCCAAAATAATTATTAATTATGATTAATTCATCGTGTACACATGAAGTGATCCTGAGAAAACTGACTTGGTCTTGTTTGAAGTCACACAGGGCTTTGACGATGACAGGGCTGCTGCACTTCTCTTCAGGGTTTCTGGGTTTCAGCCTCACAATGTTCTTGGACTGAATGGCCAGATGTTGAACCTGCCTCTTGTTATCCATAATTCTCTCCTTTTCCCTCTAGAGAAAAAAAAAGCAATTTCAATAACTATAATAATGTAGATCAATAATAGTGATTACAGACTGTAGTTGTTCTTTTGTTTTTTTCCGACTCCATGGCCCCTTCTGCTGAAGTGCAACTTTTCTACAACAGAGAAGCACTTATCAACATCAAGAAACATTGTGCGAAGTTAGGACTGAATGTAGCAGACTGTGAGAGGGTCCCCATAAATGCGTGCCCGAGCGGCCAGTCAGACCAGAGGGGAGGAACCAAACTGAAAGTGCTGGACAAAGAGAGGGAGGAGAGCTGGCATCAGGGTGAGGCTGACCTGACTTGGACCTAAAGCTGTTCCTCTACCAAGCCTTCTGCCTAATGTTCGGTTGCAGAAGAATAAAGTGGATGAGATGCGAGTGAGGCTCATTCAGCAACGGAAAATCAGAGACTGCTCTGTGCACATTTTCACAGAGACATGGTTTCACAGAGACATGGTTAACCGCTAACATCCCGGATCAAGCTATTGCACTGGATGACCTTGTTAAGAGCGGACAGGATACAAGTCTCAAATGTTGGAAACTCAAAAAATGTACTGCAGGAATTGTATGATATCATCAGCAGCAACATGCCCAGATGAAATTTTCATGTTAGCTGGTGATTTTAATCAACTCATTGTTCAACTGCAAAGATGTAGCAAGATCAAGGACAATTTTAATTTTTTTATTTATTTTTTTTTTTTAACTTTGTTTAAAAAAAAACAGACAAATAAATCTACCTTGTACTTTCCGTAGCACATTTAAACAACAGATACCAAAAAAAGCAAATTACACAATAAAAAATAATAAAACAAGAAGAATAAAATAGAAAGTGGACACAACAAATAACAACAGTACGAACAGGTTACCTTTTGAAATTATAGAAGTCATTAAAAACAAATAAGAAGCTGTAGTTTGTACCTCAAGACTGCCGAGGATCTCCAGAAGGTTCTCCAGTGGAGTGTTCTTGTCACAGGTGAACTTCGTACGAACCAACTCGTGTTCCTTCTGCAGGGTGCTGTATGTCTCATTGGCCTCTCTGAAGAACTGAGATGTATTAAAGAGATCATTAGGAATACAATATGGGGTCTTCCTGAGGTGTCAGTTTGTGAAAACAAACCTCTTTATCGACACTAGTCTGTTAATATCAGAAAAAAAATGAATGCATTACATCAAATATGATATTAACCTCAGGGAGATAAAACAGAAGCTCTTATCACACTGCAAAGTCTTTATATTCACTGAGTGAGGCGACTGTTCGGACCACCATATGGTAACTTCATTGATCACAAGAGATGAGAGATCGCTTCGCATAAATTCAGCCGAATTTAACACAGAGCAGACAGGAAATCGGACAGCGATACAACATTAAAACATCTGGTAACTTTTCAGAATAAAACACTCCGTGTTTATGTCTGATCATATTTCACTTAACTACATCAACAAAACGTCAAAATAAGCGGATCCAGGCCTGGATTAAACAGGTCAGAATTTTAGAGGTCATTACCGGCAACATGGACGAGGAGAAGCCAATTTGGAAGGTGGAAAACCACAAAGGAATGAACTGACATCACTATAATTAATCCACGGGGTGAATGGAGTTCCTACTTTTTCTTCTGTAATGATATACTGCGCATGATTCTGTAAGTACCGCAGGAACTCCTCGGTCCTGCCACTCCAGCTTATCCGGCGGTGCTGCGCCATGCTGGACTCAAAACACAACTGGTGGGGATTGACGGATGACAGAGCACGGAGCTAAACTGCAGCGGAAACCATAACGCAATGCACATGCAAGTGGTGGAAATCCGCCTTGAATCAGTGGGAGGGAAAGTGCTGTCTGACAAAGTTTTTTTCTTTAATGCCATTAAAAAATAAAAATTTCAAATTTAAATTCTTAAAATTGTGCCTTTTAAAACAATAAAGTAAAAGGCATGCAGTGAGAAGGAAACAGCAGATTTAGGTATTTAGGTATTTGATGACTTAGTCAGCTAGTTTGATTTTTTTTTATTTTTTGTTGCTTTTGTTTTTTAGTTTTATTTTCTTTGCCACATTTTTGCCTTTATCTTACAGTCAAAAGTGCAGAGAAAGGAGAGAGGAAACTTGGCGAAAGAGAGGGTTACAGTAAGCAATGGTCAGAGAACAAAATAAAACTCTGGACGCTGCAATTATGTGATATGATATTGCATTAGTTTTAAATGTAATCACTGGCTGAACATTTGTTTGCTTTTCCTTTTAGTTCTGTTCTGGTCTCCACCAGCTCCTGAGGGAAACATCTGGCTCTTTAGCCACTAAATGCTCCATTGTATTCACCAGTTTGTCTGTCTGCCAGTTCATAGTGGGTAGGTGCTGCACAGAGCAAACTCCGCCTTAATTGAGAAGTTTTAAGCAACCTAAAAAAATCAAAATCAGTTTAAGTGTAGGCTATGCTATATTTAGAGTATTTTCCCTTCTTATATCAAACACACCAGAGTCCAATGAAAAAAAAAAAAATGTTTTACTCCACTGAATACTGCTCTCCACCACCATCAACTGTTGTGTAGGTAAAGAGGAGAAAATATCGCAGCAGTACATCGTTTAGCTTCAACACTGGTGTTGTGGGACTGTACTTTATTTTTCAGAGGAGGGGGGTGACTCGAGTGTGACTTTTTAAATTTAAAATAAATTAAAAAAACCTCCTTCTCAAGTTGTATGTCCTTCAGATAAGCCAAAATTAAAAACACAAGTCCCTCCTTGGTGCTTAATTTCTTTTATTGCCTGACCATTTTTTCAGGACCCATTCCGCCCTCTAAAATAACGAACAGTCCCTATCTCTAACCACCAAGGGAGGCCAGTGCGGCAGAACACTTAGTTCAGATACAGTCCGACTAAGGTGTCTACATGACGGAATAGTTCAACTTTCAATCAAATTATCTGTATGTGTAAGTCTGACTATGAGAAATTCGTTTCAGTCCAATTTCGGTCGGTCTAACATGTTGACATGTATTTTTAAAGTCGGACTAACACAATCATTTGACTTTTTCTAACATCATGTAAACGTACTTAGTGAATTTATCACAGCTTGTTTGCTGAAAACATCTGCAGCTGGTAATGACGGTGATGACTGTGGACTGGGATCATAAAGCCAAACCAGTCAGGTGGAAGGTGAGAAAAAACTGAGTGGAGCTGCAGATTGAAATACATGGGCCAAGGATGCGACACATCACATAGGCAGGGCAGGGTTGTTTTTTTTTTTACTTCAGTCTTTACGCTGTGTGGCTGCTGCCAGCTTCAATTTGTGCATAGAGTTTTGCCAAGTGATAGAGGAGTTGGCTATGCAGGGTTTGAAAGCATAGGCTATATTAACTGTTACTGCTATAAATTAATAATTGATTAATTCATTTTTTTTTTTTTTTTTTAGTAATGACCTTGGGGGACCGAGCCTTTGCCATTGCTGCCCTAAACCTCTGGCACTCCCTTCCTTCTAACATCCGCAACTCAGACCCACTCCTCATTTTAAAAATAAACTCCCACCTTTTAAAAAAGCCTACAATGCGTGTCTCCCACTGAACTGCCATATCATCTACATTTGCTTTTTTATTCTATTCTTGTATTGGTATCTGTTCTGTTCATGCCAGCGTTTTTCAGTATTTTGTATTCCCTATTTTGAATTTGTATGTAAAGTGTCTTTGAGTATCTAGAAAAGCACTATATAAGTACCATCTATCTACCTATCTATTATTATAATAATAATTATTATTATTATTATTAAATGTAAAATCGCCCACAGGGTTACTGTGCTGCTTCGCATTGCCTCTTGTACAGCCAATTTTAAACCAATTTCAAACAAATTTTACAAACTTTATTACATAACTCTATGTAGTTTTGACGTGTTGGAGAGCTGTGTGCAGAGAAAAAAAATAGACCAATTATGTTAAAACAGAGATGAGCAGCGATGCCCAAAGAGGTGCAGATGGCTTCTGTGGACATTGTAGCAGTTTGAGCTGATGGAATGGACATGTTCTATTGCGGGCATGCTGTGGTAGACATGCCACGCTGTGTCTGTGCCCAATGGTCTACTGAATTCATTCAGGGTTTGTAATTACGAGAAACCCCCCCTTACATTACACATAGCCATTTAATCAATCACTAATATAAAAGTATTCATCAGAATGGCTTCAGGTTTTGTTTTGTCATGCTACCTGGCTGTAAGCTGCATTCTCCTTCAGATGAGTATCAATGCACTTGGTGATTTGAAGGAGCCAACTCCACTGAGTTTGCAGAGTGTCCTTGTAAGCCTGAAAACCACAAAAAAGAAAAATTAAAGATAAAGCTCCCACTCTACATGTAAACTCTGTGTAAGGTTCTGATAATGAAGGAGTCCCATACCTCGATCTTGTCTGCAGCTGGATGGTTGTCCTTCAGTAGGGTATCCGCTTTGGCCTTCAGTTTATTCAGTTCCTTCTCTTTGTCCTCTAGGGCACTCATCAGTTTCTGTATGAGAAGAGCATCAATAATCAGAGGGGACACAGAAAACATCAGGTTGCAGTTGGAAAAAAAGACACTGTGTCCACATGTGGATGACTGACTGCAGCTGCCAAAACTCAAATGCATCACAGATGATTGCTCCCTCATATGATGCAATCTGACTTCATAAAAACGCATTAGTGTAATTTATACACACAGGACTGCCAAAAATGTTAAGCAAATGGGGACAAGCTCTTAAAAGATGAAATTAAATGTTGATTTCTGCATCGTGAATGCAGCAAAATGTAGCAAAATCTCTCCTGGATCCCACTAAGCTTTTTATTGACTAACCGAGTAGCTCTCCTGCTTCTTTGGGATGTACTGGTCGATGTTCTTGTCTCCCCAGTCAAACATGAGCTCCTCCTCCTCCTTGTCGTTAACCCACATGATCGCTTTGGATATCTCCTGAATGATGCTCTTCAGGTCTTGCAGCTGGTCAAAGCGATTTTTCGACATATTCTGACAAAAAGGAAGAGAGTGATTTTAGATACTGTTTATCTGAAAACAGTGACGTTGTAGATTTATTGGTTTTCATTCACCTGCAGACTGTCCCATTCCTGAGCCAGAGCATGAAGATTTCCCTTGTCTCCTTTCTTCTCCTGCGGGAAGAGAATCAAAAAGATGCTTTAGGTTGCAACATTGGAAATGTTAGATGCAGTGATTTCGGAGCTAAACTAGAATTATCGCCTCGCAGTTGTATTCCTCCACAAACACATTGAGTCTCAGCTATGGGTGCCTCACACACATCTTCAACGTGGCAGCACAGAGAATCTATGCAAACAGCACAGTATTTGACCTTTTGGATATAAAACTCAATCCTATTACACATTTATGGGAAATTATGTCCTTATTAGTGTATGCCTTACTAAGTTATGGCCAAAAACATGTTTTGTGAGGTCAGAGTGACCTTGACCTTCAACAATGACATTCTGATCAGTTCACTGAAAGTGGATGTTTGTGACAAATTAAAAAAAAAAACCCTCAAGGCCTTCTTGGGATATTGCTTTTGTGAGAATGCAACAGAAGAGGTCACAGGGACCTTGATCTTGGACCACCAAAATTGAAGCAGTTCATCATTAAATCCACGTGGACATTTGTGCCAAATCTGAAGAAATTTTAAAGAGGCATTCTTGAGATATCGTGCTCAGAAGAACACGTTGTATGGACATACAGATCGACAATCCAAAAACATAATGCCTCCAGCCACGGCTATCCCTGACACGGAGACATTAAAAATAAGGACATTATGATCTCAGCTGCTTCTTTTTTACTATTCTCTCTTTAATCTTTTTCTTGTTAGTCCCCCAGCTTAATACTGAATACACTGGCTTTACACTGGCTGTTGATTTTAGATTAGATTTTAAGGTATTATTGATTACTGACAACGCCTTGAGAACACTTGGCCCAAATAACTTATCTAATCTGTTATTGTCCTACGTCCCTTCTCCCACCCTAAAATCCTCAGATGTGTTGCTCCTTGTCATTTCAAGTTCCAGATAAATTCAGAGGCTGTTCGGTCAGAGCTCCTTGACTTTGGAACCATCTGCCTGTCTTTTAAATCACTTTTACAAACCCACTTTTTAGAACTGTTTTTCTGTGACTTCACTTATGTTTTATGATACTTTAGTTTATCTTAACCTGTTTTCACTGTGATGATAATTTTTGGCTTACAGTTCATCTCATTGTCTATCTGATTTTAAATGTATTCTTTTTTAGGGTTCTGGGTTTTAAAAGGTGCTACATAAATGAAGTGTATATTATTGTTATTACTATTAGCACTTAAATACCAATACTACATGAACTAATACCCCTTTAAGTGTTTTTTTCCAGGCATATAAAAGTAAAGTTTGATTTTTAGTTAAAACTCAGTAGAATGAGATAGAATTTTAAAGTCAATGCGGGTTGCTTTGATACCATCAAGGAGATTTCTTAAAGGATTTCTTAATATTCTAAGTCACTTTTTAATATTTCTGTTCATACTTCCACATATGGCAGAAAGAAAGTGCTATCATGTATCCTTTGATTGTCTGTGTGTGTTCTGAGGCCAATCCAAAATCAACATACACATTCAAAATTTGCCCTTTTTTTCTCTTTTTATTGTAAAACACTTTGTAACTGGGTTTGAAAAATGTGCTACATAAACAAAGCTTATATTATTATTATTTATAAATACTAGACCACTGGGGTACCAATACTATATAAACTAGTACCCCCATAGGTCTTTACTCATATATAAAAGTAAAAATAAATTAAAATTAATTAAAACTAGACTTCTCAATATGTTTTGAAGCAGATCCTATACAGGTTCATTATGAAGAAATGAATAGGATTTACAGCTTCCCAGGAGGTCAAATATGTGCTCTATAACAAATTATACAGGGCCTCTGTTACAAAATTAATGACCAAAAAATTGTGGTTTCACCTCAGCAGTACTGATAAATGTGCAGACTGAACCCACCAGGTCGTCTTTGGCTCTGTCAACCTCGGTGCTCTTTTGGATGGAGATGTTAAACTTCTGGTGGTTGATGAGCTGCTGATCGATGGCAGCAGGATTGTCTCCCCAGGGGGCAGTTTCAATCAGACGCTGAAACACAACAACGCCATTTGATCAGCAGAAACACACAACATGACCTTGAGTTAATTTGAGGCAGGCCACAGAGGGAGTTTTAAACGTTTCCAAACATTTATCACGTAATGTCACCAGCAGAGGGTGGCAGAGAAACAAGTTGGATCAGGATTCATTTTTTTCTTTTGTGAATTTATGAGCCTCTTGTGCAAAAACATCTCAGGAATCTACCTGAAGAAAATAACTTTGAGTCTTTTGATGTCTTTCCCCTGCAGCACTCCCCAAAACTTGTGCATGTCCTCTTGTTTATCTGCAGTTCCTCATAAAGTCATTATTCTTAGTGTTAAACCTAATTGCTGACAAGCATTACCACTTCAATCCAGTGTGACAACACACAGCAGAGGAATGCCCTCATGTCAGAGCTACATGAAGACTTTGTGTGCACAGTATACTGCTTTAATGAGATCTGTCAGTCAATTCATTTTAGTTTGAATGACCTTGAATAGCCTTGAAATGTGGCTTAAAACAGATATTTAATGCATCAAGCTGTCATATTCACATTGTTCTTTTTGCAATATTTGTGTTTTCATTACTGTGCCTGCAGATTTTTTTTAATCAAAGTACATTTTTTTGAATGTAGATTGCAAATGAAATAAACATAAAAATAAGAAATATTTTTAAAAAAACAACAGAAAACAAAGCATAGAAAAACAAGGAAAAAACTTAAATAAAATAAATAACATTACACTGTACAAAACACTGAACCTTTTTATTAAAAGACAGAAGCTACATCTATGTTACAAAGGTGTTATGATACAAATCTTTTATCAATAAGCCAATTCTCCAACTATGCATGTAAACATACTGTACCATTAATATACATTATACTCTATGAAATGTATACTGTATTGTCAAAAATGCACATTGTGGCCTTTAATTAGGTTCAAGATCATTATATGTCTTAATTTCTATCATTTAGAGCTTAATGCAAGATATGTCTAAAACTTACAGCCAAGCTTATATTTGTTTCCCATGTTTTATTATATGACAACAAGTGCAATGGTGTGTGTGTGTGTGTGTGTGTGTGTGTGTGTGTGTGTGTGTGCGTGCGTGTGCGTGCGTGCATGCGTGTGTGTGTGTCCACACCTTTTGCTGTGCAATCCAAGCAATAGCATCTTCAAAGCTTCTTCCAGGCTCCTCCCAGCCTCCAGAGCTCCCTCTGGTGCTCCTCCTCCTGTGAATGCTGCCTGTCATGGCGAAGTGGACATCCTTCAGATGGTCATTACATAACTCCACACTACAGATTAGCAAGAGAGAAAGAACATATATCACAACTTGTATTGATTTCAGTTGCAGACAGGATTCTTCAAAATGGTAAAAATTGGAAGCAAAGAAAAAAAGGGTGGAGTCCTTCTTACGTCCTGATGACGTTGTCACTGGGCTGTCCCATCTGTCTCAGGTCCATTGCGCAGATCTTCAGCTGCTCAATGGTCTCTCTAGCCTTCAACATGAAGCGCTCTGCATCACCAGAGGCACCCTGCAAGGCATAAAATATAACATTGAGAGGAGTGTAAAAAAAACACTGCAGGAACAGAAACATGCATCCATGTATTTTCCAGTGGAAAGTTTGTCTGTGATGAAATGTGAAAAATGTTGGATCTCTCTATTTGTAAACTTAAAAAGAACCAAAAAACAGCAAGTATCTCACCGTGCGCTCCTTTTTCTTTTTGGTCCCAACACCTATTATTTAAATGTTATCATGTGCAAAAACTTTGTTGATGTTTGAACCTGATGGATTTTTTGGAGCCAAAAACGTTGTCTTTGTTTCCATTAATAAGGGCAGCACTTAAACTTTACACTGAATTTATCAGATTTGCATTGTTACACCCAAACCGTCAAAATCCCTTGGAAAAACTCCTTGAGAAAGACGTTGAAAACTGATAATTCCATGACTTCTGGAAGGACGTAACAGAGGTTATATTCAGTATTTGACATTTTTTTGTTTTGGACGAGTCAAAGCGAAAGAAAAGAGCCAGCTAATAAATCATACATGCGTGTCATTCAGGCATACAATGATGGGTCTTGCACTTCTGGAAAACTTTGCAGAAAAAAATAATTCACAAGAAGCTGCTGAGGATGAAGCTGAGGAGGCGTGTGTGAGACAGTTGAAATGTCGCTGAAAGAGTTTTGGCTCCAAAAAGGTGATCAATCACAGAGAATAACAAAATGCTCTCATTATCAGCCTGGGTCTATTCCATGTTCTGACTGTCACATTAAATGCTCACTCACCCAGTTACTCAATTTACAACAAAACACATTTTTGTCATTCTCTCTGCATTCTAGCCAAAAGAGGATAAGCTGCAACACAATGCTTTTTCCATTGTAATAAAAACCAGAAGAATGCGCTCTGACCCTGGCAGGCGTTTATCTGCACTACTGAAGGAAAAGAGCCAAAACAGTGGCGTAACAAAACAGTATGACTCAGTAAAATAAAGTATGACTCACAGACTTAAGGGCGTTTTCGGCTGTCTTCAGGTACTCCTGGCACTGGTGCTGCAGGGTCAAGGCCCTCTGGTGGATGGAAATGGCAGCACTGTGGGGGGCGGCAGAGGGAACTCATCACCAGCAAGCTCATAAAATGATAATCCCTAACTGTATTATTTCTATTAAAAACATATCCAGCACAGTATTACAGTTAAGACCCGCAGATCCAAGCTTCACTATGTTATGTAATGAGGTGTGAGCAGGTTTAGTCAAAAAAGGTTCATATCATTTCAAGCAGCAGTCCTATGTTTCATTTATGTTTTTTCCTTCTGTCTTGACCAGGGGCGCACCAGGCAAATGTAAGAGAAAAAAATAAGTGGGACCCCTTCTAGACACTATTTGCCTTGGACAGGCCCCCAAAAGTGTAGGACCACCTATTTCTCCCGTGGAAACCACTGGATGAGACCACACAGTTGTCCTGTCCTGCGTATCACATGCAGCATTACATGTTTTCAAGTAAACCTTTCAGTTTTGGAGTCACTTTCTGTCAGAACAATTTACTGGAATGAAGTTTACATTTGCACAAAAAAATCCTTTCACTCTGCAAAGGGAGATGTACTGTAGTTAGGCACTAATTATAGTAAGAAAATCAAATAAAAACACATGACGCAGTTGATTATGTGCCTCAAAACCTAATAAAATTTTTTATTATCAAACACTGTGAACGGTTGTTTTACTTGAAAATTTGTATGTTTCCCAACTTTACAGATGTGGAAAAGAAAGCCATATGACCATTTAATTAATCTTTACTTCAACATCTATTATAAATTACAACTTCATATATGTCAGTAATAAATGAATTTTGTTGTGGACAGAAAAAATACGACTGTCATTTATATAATTCTACATGCATGTGAGAACTGTATTTTATCACCTTTTATATGATATGTAAGCCTTTTTTGGTTGGAAAACTTCATACATAACACAATAATAAAAATGTAAGAATTATCATCATATGCAGCAGTTACAAAAACACAACAGAGACTGTTAAGTAGATGTCTCTGCCCTTGTGCATACCATATTTTTGAGGCCGAGTATCTGAGAGTTGATAATAACTAACACCAATAAATGAGGCATATTATTTTCTTTACATAAACAAACATTTTTGAAAAGGATCTTTCATCAAAAAGTTAATCATTTCTCAACAGACCAAACATATCCTTGGCATTTCTGTGCTGCAATGTGTGTCGATAACCCTATCTTACAAAACCTCCTAAAAACTCACACAACCTTCAAAAAACAATTAGGTAACAGATTCAAAAAACAGCAACGGGAAGAGATCAGAAACACCTGCACACCACTATGATGTGACCTCCTGACCTCAAAAGACCTTCATCAGGATAATGACATAATTGCCACAAGGTAATTTCAGCTGATAAATTGGCTCAGTGGATTTATCCGTCTAGTTGGAGTGATTAGAAAATAAATGTGTGGCTTTTACTTTGAAAAGCCTAAACCCTACTTTTTCCGAAATCAGAAAACCAAAACAAATACCTGCTAATAAATATCAAAACTTCCCTGACATGGAATTTTAGAAAATGACTGGACCCACAAACTAATCACATTTCATCATCATGCCAAACATTGTGTGATCATGTCGACCAGACGCCCTCTGCCCTTTTCTGAAGTCCCACAGTGACATATTCATTTCCCCTGCCGATGATGGTGTGGAACCTGACACACGTTTCTAGAACAAGTGAGCATTGAACAGTTGCAAGGGAGGGAACTTAACATGTCAATGTGAGCTATAAATCAAATTCAGAGCGTTGCTCCAGGGAGGGAGGCTGCCGCAGAGAAGAAGCTGAAAAAAACACATCAACTTTACCAAATCCCCACTAATAAGGTTATTCCATAGTAGCCTTTTTAGCCATGTATTAATAATTATGTGATGAAAGAGTTAGATGACATGTAAACTCCTTTAACAAACAAATTATGAGTGTACGGCAGCCATATATGTATGCAGCCTGGTGACAGTAACTCTGTTAGCCCCTTTGAAACCTGGAGCAACATCAGTTTTCTTGTCCTTGAGCAATTTAGTAAGAAATGTGCAAATAATTACAGATTTAAAATTATGTTTTTTTTCTTTTAAACATTTTTTCCAGGTCATTTATTTGATCTGTTCTCTTGTTTTCTGATTCCTTTGATTTTCTACTTTTATATTTTTAATTTTAAGGTCATTTCTTGCTCATTCTGGGGGCATTTGTTCAGATGTTGCTCATTGTGTTTTTCCTGTGTTTTCAACAGAAATTAAGCCATACTTAGGTTTCAAAGGGTTAAGTCATAAAGCACAGCTCCAAAACTGAATGTAAATGTCAGCTTATTTCCTGGATCAGAGGTGTGACATTTGCAGAAGCAGAGCATTTCCCTCTAATTGTGATCTTTTCAAATATGATCATGTATTTGATTGGTGGATTTGTTTTTTAAGCTACAAATACCAGAATAAATAAAACAGAATGGCATGGTTAATTTTTAATAGCAAGCGCCTTTACAGACCGCCATGCATCCTCCCTGCCAAGGACAAGGTAGAAGTGGTGCGCGAGAGATGCAACAGGTGGCCGCGAGGAGAGCGCAGATTAAAAAGATGTAAAATTGACCAGAAATTGAGTTCATACCTCATTCCGCCTCCTTTGCCGCCTTTCATGCTGCTCAGCGTGCCGCCTGTCATTCCGCCTCCAATCATCATTTCGCTCGTCATTCCGCCTGCCATACGGCTCATCGTAACGCCTGACATACCGCTCATCTGGTTCACTGGTAAGCCTACCATACCGGTCATCGTACCGCCTGACATACCGGTCATCGTACCGCCTGACATACCGGTCATTGTACCGCCTGACATTCCGCCTGCCATGCCGCCCGATGACTTGGAAAAGGTGTAGGTGTATCCGTCTAAATAGGGCTCGTATCCATTACCGCCTCCGTGCAAGACTTCGCTGTGTGCGTAATAACCCCCCTCGCCAGTCAGGTCGCCTCTGGAACTCATACTGCGGCCCTGCAGGTTAAGGCCCCTCTGGGAGCCGATCTGACTCATTCTGACACGGACACAGCAGCCGGAGCTCCGTGGAAGCTGCACCGGGGAAAGCTAAGCAAGCAGGGAGCGCCTCCGTCCACCTGTCCGCCCCGGTCCCTCTGGGGCAGACTGCAAACAAAGCGCAAGGGCAGATCGGTTTTGAAGGGTGGTGGCCACACCTCTCTGTCCCTCCCCAACCTGCTGAGCCAAAAAAACTTTCTCCTCCCGCGTGCCACTCCTTTGCAAACTCAGCTGGAGGCAGAGGAGTGTGTTTGTGAAGTTGTAGTTCTATGTTTGTGAGGTCCAAATTGACATTCAAACAAGTCCTTTAAAAGTTTTCTTTAGAAACTCAGGACATTTTATTTAAAGTTACTTACATTTTGGTTAAAAAAAAAAGAGGACAACTTTGAGAAGTAAAAGTATTTGGGGGAGGAGGCTCAGGACATTTTGTGGAAAGTGGAGACTTAAAAAAAACATAATCAAAGTAAGGACAACTATGAATGAGACCATTTTCTCTGGTCCTGAGTGCTACAGAGAACTGTCTGAATTACGTTTAAGGTTAAAATGAGGTTTATAGCCTATTAACGGTAGGGTAATGGTAGAGTTAGGGTGGGGTGAGGTTGGCGGTAGGCATCGGTTGTGATGGTTAAGGTTTGGGTTAGGACCTGGAATGTATTGTTCTGTAGCCTGCAGCTGTTAAACTCTCAAGCTCATCACTTGTCACTTTACTTTTTACACCTGTGTGTGTGTGTGTATATATATATATATATATAGAGAGAGAGAGAGAGTTGATGCTGCTTGCCTAGGGTTGCAGAAAGTGCAAGATCCAGCATTGCCTATTATGGCCTATTTATATTATGTCATATATCTGCATATACATTAACTACATTCCTGTTTCAATTCAGTTTATTTATTTGCTATTACTGTCTAGTTTATGTTACCTTTTATGATTTATCCATATTTAAACTTGCACAATTTCATGTTTAGATTCTCATTTTGTTTTTATTTGGGTGATCTTATTTAACTTCTTTTACACACATTTAGTGAACACTGTTGGAGGGAGCCTGAGACCAAAGATTTCCATCGCCAACTGCTTCTCTGTAATTGTTGCGCATATGTTATAAAAAGAACTTAAACTTTGAGCATTATGTGCTCACAAGCGTAGAAGTACAAAGTTTGTCTGTGTCTTGGCACAAACAACTTAATAACTGATCCTTAAAACGTATAGAAAATTAATATATACAACAAATATTTAAAATGTTTAAAACAAAACTCTGTTTTGCATGCTATTTCTTGCTTGTACTGATATCTCATTTGTCGCCTTGTATTGTCTGGACTCTGCAGCAGCAGGATCTCTGACAGCTGTAAAGGTCAAAGAGCTTACTGCTGCAGGGACAGGTGATGCATCCGCCTGACAAGGTGCTGTACCACCTGACCTGACCTGTGGAAATTCAGTGAGAAACAACCAATGTATGTCTGTCCTCTTTTCAAACTTTTACTCTAAACACCCTCCATATTCACTGACTTTCTATTTTAGTGAGGAAAAACTCTCTCATAAACACACACACACACCCACACACACCCACCCACCCACACACACACACACACACACACACACACACACACACACACACACACACACACACACACACACACACACACACACACACACACACTACTTAAACACTTGCCTGAAGCCAATGGGAGGGACTCACAGGAAAAACAAGTCTG
Source organism: Plectropomus leopardus (assembly GCF_026936395.1). Taxonomy (NCBI): domain Eukaryota; kingdom Metazoa; phylum Chordata; class Actinopteri; order Perciformes; family Serranidae; genus Plectropomus; species Plectropomus leopardus. The sequence continues at coordinate 6,795,478 of NC_142180.1, forward strand.
ACAGCTGTTCTTCAGTGACAGTAATGTTGGTTGAATTTTATGATCATAGTTTAAAGACTGTTCAAATAATAATAAATGGATAAAGATAAACCTATACAAACAGTCCTGAATTATGGATTAATGATTTATTCATAACCCACTGATTTTGTTGACACTTACTTATTATGTATATATAATATGTTTTGTGCTGAGTTGCAGTTACATCCAGAATTGGCAGCTGTGTTTGATGCAGCGTGTGCTTACTGAAAGTGTTCAAAGTCACATTTTGATATAAATCTGCCAAATGTTTTGAAATTTATTATCATGAAATAATGTCATTATGAGTATGTCTTATGCCAAGGAACACAAATATTTTCTAACTTTGCAAACCCACACAGTGATGTGCAGATCATTGTGAGCATCAATGCAACCCAACCCCCCCCCCCCCATCTACAGAGGTCACCTTTTCTGTGTTTTGTTGATTTAATGGGTGAAAGTCTGTCATTATTGATTGAATATCCTCGAACAGCTCCATATTTTCAATAGAGATCACTCTAAAGACCATCTTGCAATACCACTCTAGCTTTGATATTGCAATACAGTGATCCATGACATAAAACAAAGGTGGGCCATTGGTGTTAAGTCGTGGTGGTTGGGGTGGTGACAATGGCCCTTTCCCTACTTCCCACCCCCTACTTCCAGCCACCTTGATTGGACCACACCTATCCTTGAACTTGACCTTTAAAGAGAGCTGTTGTTTTCTGTATGCTGATGTGGAAGTGGAAAAAGGCTATGGGATTTCTCTATCCGATTTTAGATTACTGTGGAAAAAAAGCTCGGTGGCAAACAAACAACTATGATACTTACACATTTTGTTCAGACAGATTATCTTCACAGATGAAAACCACTTTTATGATTTTTGAAGCCTAAATACAATCAACAGAAGTAAATAGCTGACGTTAGGCTATAAACAAACTACACTAGAGTCGCATGACTTAACATCATCACCACCACAACAAGTGGTTCAGCGTGATGATGTTCTGTAATCTCATTTTGACACTTTCAACTGTCTTTTTAAAGACACATGTAATTTATGTTGTAGGACAAAATGTGATAGTCATTTCAGCATGTAATGACCGACCTTATTATAGGCATCTAAGCAAAAACCCATTTCAAAAACCAACTGACCGAGACAAGGGAACTGGGATTGCTGAAATGCTAACTCACATCCAGGTTTTAGGGCTCATTCCTGGGGCACTCTTTTTTGAACTCAACTTCACACCTGTTAAGTTTTGTGACTGCATCTTGCTTCTTGTTTTGTTCTCGCATTGAGAAATATATCCAAAGATTGACAGACGTATAAAAAACTGGCAAAATCCTCACATTGGCTTCTGTGGTCATTCCCGCTACAGTTGGTGTCACCACATCTTGCCATGGTGACTCACAGAGTCCCACGGGGTGAAAACAACACCAGCCATTATGACATTGCCGGTAAGAAAGATAATTTAATTGTTTGATCTACAGTCTTTGTGCGCAGGAACTGTGACCTTCTTATACTGGTTAAAATGAGCTGGCAAAGTGGAAAATCTCAGGCAAGCAGTGCTGACAAAACTGTCGAGTTATCAAGTATACATGACCACAGACTCAAGAGTCATGCCGCACAAGTATGAAGCACACACACACACACACACACATACACATTCACAAGCTCCACACTCAGAATTTCCTTTTACTACACACAGCATCAACAGCACAAAAGGGATCTTTTTATTTTCATTCATTATTTCAGCAACTAGTGAATGGATTGCCTTGGCATTTGCAGCACACAGTCATGTAATCCTCAAGATGAGCATCTTGCTTTTCTCTAACCCCATCACCAGGTTAATTTTTTTAACTTGTCCAATACTATGTTTATTAATCAGACACCTGCAAAACTAATCACTTGCATCACTGTCAGCTGTATGTTGTGCTAAGGGCTAATTAGCCAGTGTTAGCATGCTACCACAGTAAACTATGATGGTGCACATGGAAAACATTTCATTAACTGAACATCAGCGTGTTGGCATCATCACTGTGACCATGCTAGCATGCTGGTGTTATCCTTTAGCTCAAAGTGCTGGTATGCCAAAGTACAGCCTCACAGAATGTCTGGCAGGGCTGTACACGACTCAGAATTATGCCAGTTGAATCAGATATGGCTGCTCAATAAGAATATACATTTGTTTTGTTTTTATTAAAAAGATTTAAATCAGGCTCCAGGGGACGTTCAGTGTGACAGCAGCATTATTGTAATACAGTAAACAAGCTAAAGGAGCCATTTTTTGCCAACACTAGATATTAAAAAAAAAAAAGAAAGAAAGCCGGAGACTGTTGTATTATGTTGCTGTGAGCTGCAAATTCACCACTATTAAGCAGAGGGACTCTCTTACTCTGCATGAGCCTGCATGTCTGCGGCTCCCTGTACCAAAGAGTAGCCTGAAAGTCAAGATCACTCACTCTGCTGCAAAATCTGGGGATCAAATAGTCCCAAGAAGTACACTGCACGGCACACTGACCTGATGAACAGAACAAAACACACACACAGACAGACACACACACACACACACATACACACACACACACACACACACACACACACACACACATACAGACGCACACAAAAAAAAAACCTGCTCCTCTCGGGGGGTCTCCAACTGATAAATCACATCTCAGCCTTTCAAGAGGCAGCCCTAGATGCTAGCATGTCTTTAGACTCTTAGTCTTGTCCTCATTTGACCTTTTGGCATTTCTTCTTCTCATAGGATCAAAAAACCTTTTTGATAGGGAATTTTCTGTCTAAATCAGCAGCACAAATTGCACAGAATAAACAATTTACAGATAGAAGAAGAGCAAAAACAGAAAGGAGAGTCAGACTGCACAGAGTACAGATGATATATGGTGTATTTTCCATTTTTGAGTCAAGACCGATCTTGTTTTACACCTTACAAGTATGCCTTGGCACAGACGCAGCTCTCCTGCAGGCCATTATTTCCTTCAGACTTTGACCCGATAAGGTTCACTAAACCACAGATAATAATAATAATAGTAATAATAATAATAACAGTAACAAAAAAATAATAAAATGGTTGCCAAGAGCTTGAACCGAGGACCCTGAAATTCAAGGACAGTCTCCCTACACCACTCTGCCACCCAATAAACTCTGCAGCTATTGAGGAATGTAGCGTGTGTGTGTGTGTGTTTGTAAGAGTGTGGGATTGGGAGTTATGTGTATGAGCATTCAGAGTGAAAGTACAAGAGAGAAGGGAAGCAGGAATGGGTATTCTACAGTGTTAGTTAACTGTTCATGATTTATTGCAAGCAGTTGTTTTCCATTTCTCATAATTGCAGACTTGGTTTGGATGACTGGGTGCAGAAGAATTTTTACCCAACATATTGTGGGATATGACAATTGAATCCAGCAGCTCTGCAGTTTTATTACTATCGACTTAGTCTTAGAGCTTTCATGTACTCGCTGTGAGTGATTCATGAAGATAATAAGCTGCTCAAACATTTTTCTCAGGAAAAAAAGGTCCCACCTTACCATCATGTTATTCCCTGTGGCAAATGGCATTCAAGAACACGCCTTTGCCTGTACACAAAGTCACGCCGATACACACTTTTTGCCAAAACAGCATTCCAGCCTCGTCTTCCTTTTATTAAAAAAAAAGGCTACACTTTGTGTCCTAAAAATGATGGGCGTATTATACTTGAATAATGAATTTGCATGAGCGGTTTTAGTGAGTTAACTAGGCCTTTGGGCATAAAATTAAAACAGAAGGAGATTGTTGTGGTCTTGTGCATATCTAATCTGCTGCACAAAAGCCTTCAAAAACTGCAAAAGTAATCATTGAATTCAACACAATTACTGCACAAATATGTGAGTCTTTTTGTCGTCAGGTTGAATGAATTAAATCATTTTTAGGGTGTGTATCTGAGGCGTAGTCCCGGAGTTCCCACCCTTTCCCACCTCCTTTCATTCCTGATTGCTAGAGACAGGATAAGGCTTGCACACTTTTAATAGGTTTCTAAAAGTTGCCTGACATATCCAAGGGAGTGTGACGGTGTGCATGTGTGCAGAAGTTTTAACGGCTCAAAAACAGGAAACTAAAATATAGTGGTGCCTGAACATTTAAAATAAAAAATAAAATAAAAAAGGGTAAATGAGGTTGTTTAAATCTGGATAATGTCCAATATCAGGCACTTCCTCTAAGTACCACACCTGTGAAAGTCATTCATGCCTTCATATCTTCACATCTCAAGTACTTGTACTTTCTACTGTTTTTTTTTTTTCATTTTCTACTGATTCAGAATGCTGCAGCACGATCATTACCTCAATAAGGGGCACCGTGTTATGCCAGTTCTTGTCCGTCTGGCTCTCTTTAAATTTTAGGGGTGGATTTAAAATATAACTGTTGGGGCAACCTCTAGCTCACTAGGTAGAGTGTGCGCCCCATATGCCTCGGGCTACTGCAGTGGCCCGGGTTTGAGTCCAGATTATGGCCCTTTGCTGCATGTTGTTCCCCCATCTCTGTCCCACCTTTCCTGTCTCTCTCAAGCTGTCCTATAAAACAAAGGGAAAATGCCCCCCAAAAAACCTTTAAAAAAATATGACTCTTTGTCTGTGAGGCACTACATTATTTGTCAATACTTTCTCAGTGGCTGCACCAAAACTAAGGAAATCTCCCTCCTTCATATTCTGTTGTCTTACTCCCTATCTTTTAGGCACCTCTAATCAATACTCTCAGTCCAGTTACCAGAACAAAAATTGTACCTTTCTGCAAACCACAGACGTGTCACATTTGTTTTTTTAAGACTGTTGCAAAGCAAACTTCCTAGCAGCATATCACTGTTCAAGACTAATCACATTTCCAGCCATGTTTGTGGCAACAAAATTGCATATTTTTTAAAGAATTCCCATTCATCTTTTTGGTGGTGCAGGTATTTTTAACAAGATGTCAGGACATTTCCAACTATTTATTCGATGACAAAACTGAGTACAATTTAAATATATGTCAGGGCATTTCCAGCCTTGTTTGTGGGGGCCATACAAGGCATTTTTAACAATATCTGCAGCCATTAACAGGTGATTTTTTGGCAACAAAACTGGGTTTTACTTAAACAGGTGTCAGGAAAATTCCAGCCTTGTTTGTAGGAATCAAATTAGTTATTTCTACTGATGCGTCAGGAAATATACAGCTGATTTTTTGCGACAAAACAAGTTTGTTTATATTTTATTTATTTATATATATTTTTTAACAAGACATCAAGACATTTCCAGCATTGTTTTGGGTGACCTAATGGATATTTTTAATGAGACGTCTGGACACTTCCAGCTGTTTTTATTGTTTGTTTGTTTGTTTTGATGACAAAAGTGGGTATTTTCACACAGACATCTGAACATTTCCAGCCTTGTTTGCAGCAACCAAACCAGGTACTTTTAATGAAACGTTGCTACATTTTCAGCCCTGTTTTTGGTGAAAAAAATGGGTATTTATGGTGTTGGTAGTGTTACTTTAATTGTTTCCGGCTGCATATATTTACATTTCTGTCCATCACTATCCTGTAATGATCCCAAAATGGGGTTAGGACCCCACATAATGTCACAGCAAGATAACTGAAGGAATAACAAAGGAAAGCATACCTACAACACAGTAATAGATTTCTTTGTTCTGAGCTTACTCTTCGTCAGATCTCTAAAAACCTTTCAAACAAAACATTATGGGAAGAGAGAAACTATTCATCACTCACACTGACATGCACATAAAGAAATGTATTTTCTTCTATGCCAACAAGACATAGGAGGATCTGTCCAACCTATAGCCTAAAAGGAACACTTAATCCCCAATCTTAACTAAAACATTTACAATCACCAAATTTGGACAGACTGTTTTCAGTGGACAGCAGCAACATTTGACAAAAAAAAACAAAAAAAACTAAACAGCTGACAGAGTCGTGTTCATGCTTCACACACCAAATGTAATTGAGCATGCACGTACTTGCCCTCCTTGAGTCGTTATAACCTTTCAGATTGGCATTAATAATTTAACGCATAGCAATCACCTCAAACATTGCTTTGTGTCACAAATGAGCTGAGGGGAAACTCCTGGGAAATGCAGGCTCCACACCCATGATCACACCCATGAGACACTGGAATCAAGGGAGGGGTGCTGTTTATTAATCCTACTATCAAATGAAACTCCTTATTCCAACACACACACACACAAACACATTAACGGTGCTATGCTGACTCAGACAGCATGTACAGACAGCTCATCTCTTTTCACTTGCGTGAAAACTGAGTGTTTTAATTGATTGTTTTGGTTTTTTTTCTGTCTGAGGGGTTGTCTCATCTTGTCAGGTCTTTGACATGTACAGTGTGTGTGTGTGTGTGTGTGTGTGTGTGTGTGTTTAACGAAAGTTTTCTGTTATTAAACAAAAGGATTAAAAGCAGTGATGAGTAAAGATGATAACTGCTAGTGTTTAGGGTGCGGCTACTTGACTAAATTGTTCTCAGGATCCAAAGGTATTAAAGGAAACCAGGTACATGAAGAAAACCATCTTTATGGCTAGATTTCATTGTTTGGTTGAGAAGTTTTTTTACACTGACACACTGTCACTTGAAGCTCTAATATGATCACCACATTTAGCTCAGAGTTGGAGGCATCTTTTTATCTGCAGATTATTGTTCACTGGGATCCTTCTGGACTTGGTGATTACAATAAAAGACAGACTCGTTTGTTTTAGTTCACACACTAAGGGCCAAATGCAAGCCAAATAGCTGTCAAGATTATTACTACATTGTTGATGTAAGAGGTCACATTAGAAACGAAAAGCAGAGCCGGTTATGCACTGATGGATGGGCGCGGTCCTGCAGTGTCTTCTCTGCTCAACACCCTCAGGGCTGATGGCATGTCAAGGTGGCATCCATGCCTGCACCCGTATGAGCAGGTGGTGCAGAGAGGGCAAATGCAAAGTCAAAAGTAATTATGTTCATAAATGAGGAAAATCAATCAGCAAATTCAAAGGAATGTCCAAATATTTTGAAAAAAGTGATTCGTATCAAATTTAAGTAAATTCCTGCATAATGTTTTATCCAAGTTTAAGAATAAACATACAATGTTCGCTCCAAGTTTAAGAATAAACACACAGCTCCTAACAAAGAGAGAGAGAGATTAGAAAAAAAATGTAATGGGAAAAATTTCTTGATACTATATTTATGATTATTAGACTTATATATTCAAAATATGTTGTGGAATATATAATTTAATTATTTACTAATTTTTTGGTTATTTCCTTGTTCGTTTTTGCTTTTTACTTAACTTTTTAAGTATTTTCTTGTAACTTTTTACTAATTTGTTGCTAATTTGTAGGTCATTTCTTGTTAAGTTTCTCATTGCCTTCCTCCCGACAGAAATCAAGCCATATAAAAGCTTATCAGGTATAAAAGTGTTAAACTCTAATATTTTCCAATCCCGTATCAGATCTATTTATGTTCAGCTTTCAACAATTTAAGGTGGCAAAAAAAACCCCAACTACATCTTAAACATTTAAATAAAGACAGTTTACATATTTGCTATTTATCTGAATGACTCTCTGAATGTTTTATGGATTCCTCGTTGCTAGTAGAAATAAAGAGAAAGTGAGAAGATAAAAGCTGAATTCAACTCTCAGCTTAATGAGTTTGGGTATTTTTATCAGCTTGGAACCACATCCAAAATCCAACCGGCATTTGGAACCAAAAACTAACAGCAGCAGGGGGCTGAGACAGAAGGCGATGTGAAACAAATTCCCAATTTGCTTCATAAAAATGATAAAGAGGAGGAAAAAAAATAAAAGACACACAGCCCATGCAACTACAAAGACGTGCGATACCTTCCACTGGCACAAAATGCCCAAATTTAGCAACTGCATCAGAGTGTCCTTTACATGCGACTTATTTTATGTTTTCATTTTTTCACTTATTGAGAGTGAATTTGCCTGTGTCGTTTGGATGTGATTAGTATACACAGACTCTATTTGCACAAACTTTAAATGTTCTGGTACTGACTCTGTGGTGGAGCTTAGGGTGGAGCTGAGTATGTAGCAACCAGAAACCAAAAGACACATGCACGCACACAAAGCACACACACAGACACACACAGACACACACACACACACACACACACACACACACATTCATACACACACAAATAGTGATATGGAGGGACGAGTCAGGGCTTTTATTCTGGAGGATTTGACAGTCGTTAATTTTTAATGGAGCACACTGAACCATAGAGAGTGAAGGATGAGCTCTTATTCTTGTGTTTGCACCTGCGCAGGTGTGTGCGTGAGTGTGATAGAAAGAGAGAGCATGTAAAGGAGGATAAGAGAAAGACCAGACTCATTCATCGCCTCAGGGACTTTGCATCAAAGGTGAAAGAGGTGACTGTGCAGGGAAATGGTGAGAACTGAGTGAAGCTCTGTGTTCAGTTTCAACATGGCCACCCTCATCTGCCATGTTTTTTTTTAAATATAATATTAGTGCTGATATGGCACCTAAACAGTACATCTAAAGATAATGCATATCTACAGGAGTTGTTACAAATAAGAAAATAAAGAGTGTGTGTGTGTGTGTGTGTGTGTGTGTGTGTGTGTGTGTGTGTGTGTGTGTGTGTGTGTGTGTGTGTGTGTGGTTCAGGACAGGAGAGCAGACTGCTGCAGCTCACTGATCCTGTGACAGAAGTGTACCTGTGCAGCAGGGTGACATGGATATGCCTCCTGGGGGTCATGGAGACGGAGCCGCAGAGGGGGTGAATGGGAGGGAGGGGCTGTCACAGAGTCGTCACATGACACCTGAACCAATCTGGGTCACTGGTCTCACGGAGACAAACGATGCTGCTCCACCTCCTCGTGCACAGAGGAATTCTGCACCTGTCAGTAGAGCACAGATTATCTCTTATGTAACTCTATTTAGATGACTTTAAGGACAATGGGGGTATTTTTGCATGTTTGAGCCCATTTACTACTAATCATATATATGTTACATGTCTGTTTTCCAAATCATGATGTAGTGGTTTAGATTTTTTTGTGTCTCACTAAACTTCCATTGACTTCCATTTAGCTCCATACTTACCAAACAGAAAGTGGTATTGGTTCTCTCATCCAACTATTGGAAAGAAAGTTGATGCATTTCTCAAACTGTGAAACTATTCCTTTAAATTTAAAGAACACTACCACTATTTTTGCATGCTTTACATGGCCGCCTATTACAATAATGTATAAATTACATTACTGTTTATTTTTTCTTCAAGGTGAGCATTAGGTGGGTTTTTTTTTAAAGTTTTGATTGTATTTTACACAAAATGGCAGCCACTGGTTACTGTTAATCATAGAATAATGGGTTTTTTTTATACAAACACTACTCTTATCTTGTACTTTTCACAGACACATCTTACAGTATATGTGCATGTATTCCCATTAGTGTTTTTTTATCTGTAAAATTTATAATGTGTTCAGTTAGTTTTATTACTGTCATCCTCAGATTATCATAATAAGGTAAGGTAACTGTAATGGATAAGTATCTTAAGCTTGTCTTTAACATGTGCAACAAAAAACAACAACAACAAAAACAATAATAATATTCATAACCATACTGCACTTAAACAGCATTAACAATTTTCTACTAATATGGAAAAATACAAAAAGATAATAAATACTTAAAAGACAATGTACAATACATTAAAAAATATAGGAAACATGTGGTGTATAAGTTTAATTGCATGGTGTGTACAAAAAACTAATTGTACACCTTTAAAATGGTCAACAGGAATGGGAAATGAAACAGCAACACAAAGCATGCAAAAACAGCAGTGTTGCCCTTCAGATTCAAAGGACTAGTTGCACAGTTTCAGGAATGCAGTCACTTTCTTTCCAGGTGTTAGATGACAGAGTTAGAAGACAGTTAGTATAAAGCCTGGCTCTATTCAAAGTTGAAAAATACACCCACCAACACTTCTAACACTCTAATTAACACGCATCTTGCATGTTTAATTAGTACAGAAATATAGGTAAAATAAAAAACTTTAAACTGATGTGTTGGAGGGTATGCGCTTAGGGCTTCCGTAGGGAGGGAGTTGTAAGCTGGGTCTATTTACTGATGGATAACAGTTTATCCCTCTGCTGGTTGTCTGGCAACCTCGTAGAAACTAAAAGTCTCCCAGAAGTCTGTTGCACTGAGCTACGTATGTTCACCAAGAAATAGTTATGGCATGTGTTTGTAGGTGTTACATCTGCAAGTGTTCTACAACCTACCATTTTCCTTCAAGTCAGCTGAACACACAGACAGAAAGAGGAGACAAGAACAGGAGCTGCAGCAGCCTCTAAACTAAACTGACCACATAGTGTTAAGTGAATACAGCTTAATTAAAGTTGTCTAGTAGGTGGAACTGACACACAATCTTGTTGCCTTTTTATTTTAAAGCATGTGACTGACTGAAAACAAAATGAGATATGATGTGGTAATTAATAAGCTTTATTGTTTTTTTTTTTATTTTAAACAGAGCCTGGCAATTTGTTTTACAATCTTTGTGCTAAGCTAGGCTAATTGTGCAATACACAATCTCTATTCCTCTTCTCATCAAACTATTGAAAAAGGGAATAAGCGTTTTCCCTAAAGTGCTGAACGGCTTAGAGCTGCTATATGTTCTATAACAACACCGATAAATCATTACATGTTCATTTTGATATATTAGCTGCGTAAAATTACCATGAACGAATTAAATGGTTGCTGACAGTGACATTTAATTTAATTTAGCCTAATTGAATTAGATTTGATTAAATTTAATTCAACTTTTTTGAAATCGTTTTTGTGTGTAGAGAGGTGGGAGGGGGGCACATTCTGTTTCGGGCCCTGAGAATGTCTGAGCCAGCTCTGGTATGTGCTGTAACAAGGGTGTGGTTGGCACACACTACCAGATGACACACACGCACAACCTCCTCAGCTCATTTTCAGCCTCCTCCTCCTCAATCTGAAACCTCTTAATAAGTCTCTCAGGAGGAGGAGGAGTGGGGTGCGAAGAAGAAGGAGGTGAGAGATGAGTGTGAACTGAGCCCTAGTTGTCACCTTTCTGTTACACTGTCAGCCGCACCCTGAATACCAGCCTCATGTCTGTCAGAGGCATCAGGAGAAAAACGGTTTGTCATCATGTTAACGCACCGCACGCACACACACACACACACACACACACACACACTCTCTCACACACACACACACACACACACACACACAGCGTCTTCTCACATTATCTTGGTTGCAGGCCTCTTCATTGCAGAGGGAAAATCTGTCACTCACTTGCATCTCAAGGTCACACACACTGAGTCATTTGGGAGCAGCTGCACACATCAACACCCTCAACATTTGTTTGAAGACATTTGACTCTCATTTCCTCGCTTCACTGCACCTCTGACAGCCGATATACAGTTAAAACCATAGTTGATTTTCTGTCTTTTTATTATGCTGATTCTCTGATTAATAGCCACAAACTGCTCCAAGGACGCGTATTGTGGTCGTTTGACGCCCCCTCGCGGCTGACAGGCAACACATCATCCAAAAACCCTGACATCCTCCTATTGTCTCCTCAAACCAGTAACTAATACTGCCTATTTATATGACGGTTATGAAAAAAAAAATCATGACGCAAATCCTTCGTGGGATGTCCATCAAACGCATCACCCCAAAGCGCATTAAAAAAAAACCTTCAGCAGTATCTCCACTTCATCATTTGATCATAAATCATGTTGTGTCGATGGGAAACGTGAATGATTGAATCATAACAAGCTTGATATTTAGTGGAGAGGGCAGAGGCTGCACAAAGGGGATCATTGTTGCCTGCAGATGCCCGTCAGTGGTGCAGTCGCCCTTTGAAGGCGCTCCAATCGCAGTACATAGCGCGACCGAGGGAGGGCGGGGCTTCACCCCCCCACCACCACCACCACCACCACCATCTCTGCCTCCAGCCCCGCTTTAGCACTGTGTCCTATTGACTAGACGGCGACAAACCGAGCAGCGTATTCTACCACGTCTCTAGTCACGGTCAAAGTGGACCTGCGATGACTTGGAGCTCGGATATTCTGGACTGGAGACACTAAGTGATGCGCAACTCCAGGGGGTCACCGTTTGGACAGGTATGAGACCTGTGGCGCTCATGGATGAAGGACCAGCAGATGTTTAGTGGATCCCAATGTGGATGTAGCTCCATAACCTACTTCTTCACCAGCAGCAGGCCTGGCCCAGTTCAGCTCCACATGGATGGATCCCGCTGGAGGAGCTGTACTCATGGAATACAAAGCCCGTGCTGGTGAGCATGCCTGCCTGTCCGACTCCACTCCTCTCCGGGAGCATCTCCACAGCCCTCTCCTCCTGACACAGCCTCTCCACTCGGACATCCCCTGGTCGCTTCAAGCCCCCTCGCCATGAGGACGGGTGCTCGGTGATTCGGTGCCTCTGCACGCCTGCACGGACCCCTATTTTTGGATCGGGCTTTTGTTGGCTACACACGGGATTTATCTGCACTGTGGGCTTCCTTTGTGTCAAAGGGCTTAACGCAGAGTGCGCGGACGGCAGCAGAGCGGGGGCTTTGCTTCACCCGCTGTTGCGCCCAGCTGCTCTCTTTGTGGCCGGGCCGTGATGGCAGCCGGCCGGCCGGAGGCGCAGGACCACCCGCCCGAGAACGGCTTCACCCCCCTGGAGCACCCAGTGCCCCGGCTGCTGCCGCACATCGACGGCTCGGTTCTGCCGTCTCTGGGGGGTTTTGGGAAACATCAGAAGCAGCTCGTGGTCCTGACCTGGATACCGGCATTGTTCATCGGCTTTAGCCAGTTTTCAGATTATTTCCTGCTGGCGCAGCCCAATGGCACGTGCGTGCAACCCCTCACTAACGAGAGTAACTGGACCGCGGCATCCCCGCCGGTCACCGTCACCGCTGGCGCGCCCGCGCTGCAACTCAATGGCAACGGCACCGGGGAGGGATACGGCGACGGCAGCGGTATGCTGTGCGCCTGCAAGGAGTGGAGGCTCGAGCTGCAGACGGGACTTAGTCAGAATGTGGTTACCAAGGTAACGAGTGAGCACCAGATAGACCATCAATGTTATCTCTCTGACAGAAAAGACTGTTCACCATCATCATCATCACCAACCTCACCACACAGCGTCTTCATCATCACTGCCTCTCTCAGTTCACAGCAGAGGCTGATACACAAGAACCAACACAGCTTATTGACAAGTTACCCACTGACCTCAATATGAGAGGATGTGCATGTGTGTGTGTACAGCAGCTGATGACTATGGTGTAGCTTGGCTTAGCGATATGGTTAAAGTCAGTATCACAATAATAAGACTATTTTTCAACATTTATACGTCACAATTTGGAAAATTAATACCAAATCACACATAAAATTATCACTTTGATGTTCAGTTCAATGCACTGTGTTCCACTGTTAAGTGTCACATCACACAGTGCACTTAACATGTGCAAGGACTACCCACTGGGCAAAACGGGCAACCGTCCCACAGCCAGAGAACCAGGGATGGACCAATACATCCTTTTTCCTCCTGATACTGATTTCAACATCTCATCTCGCTGTATCTGCACATTACTACTGAGTACTACATCCTAGTGAATGTAACTGTATTTACGTGGCAGATATACCAATTTGCTTAATAGGATTGGTGTGTTGTTGCCCAGAACTCCAGGGATGCTGAAACCTCCAGATTTCGAGATCAAAACCTCTGGCATTTGATTGTTAATTTATTAGGGAAGATGCAACAATACAGCAGTTACACAATAAAGGCCTTAATGGGCCTTAAAAGTTAACCTTGAAACCCTTGAAATCTATGTTTTAAAGAGGATCTCTGTGTCAAAATCCAGTTTATAAACTTTAACAGTTCATAATTTATCTAACAATTTTGCGGCCCAAAAAAGGCCTCATCACGTTTAGCAGTTAAGTTAAATATGGAGTGTAAATTTATATAGATTCGGTTTAGGAAAAGAAATATGGTTGAGCATTTTCAAGTTACATACCTAATTGAAGGTTACGTAGGTTAGGTTTAGGCAAGTAAAGTTACATAGGTTAAGTAAAAGAGACATGGTTGGGCGTTGTTACAGTACGTACTAGTAAATGGAAATTTACGTACTTACAATGTTGCGTAGGATAGGTTTATGCAAGTAAAGTTACGAAGGTTAGGTTTAGGAAAAAAAAATGATTGGGCATCGTCAAGTTACGTACTTAGCGTAAAGTTACATACTTAGTGTAAAGTTACGTAGGTTAGGTTTAGGAAAAGAACCATGGTGACAGCGTAACTTAAAATAATAATAGCTTTAAAGGCCCTGAACACTGGTCTCCAGGGGCAGAATCCTGTGATTGCTTGACCCATCTATGCCCCTGCCTACCTCCTCACGTGGACCTTTTCTCTTTGCTATTTTCTCCTGTCAACGCAATGGTCACATGATTGCAGGCTTCCCAGTTCTATACAAATTCTGGTGCATTACTTTTCATAGTTATACGTACGAACAGTGCACAATATCATGCTAATTTGTTGCATATATTTAAACTATTGTAATCACTTTAGAAAAAAGCAAAGACAAACTGTTCACGTTGTAGAGAGTGGGGGAAAAAAAGGACCCCCAGGGACGCATGGTAGGTTACTCCAGCTGTCCTCTGTGTAAAATACAAAACTTTACTAGAGTTTTGTTTCATATTTGATCTAGACGACAGAATTTTGTAAAATGATAAAACTGTAAGGTCATATCACCAAAGCACCATTCCACTAAAAGTTGATATGTATATGACTGATATCTGTTTTCTCAGATAATGCCCGTGCTAATAACTTGTACGTAATAAACCTATACTAACAGAGTTCTCAACATCGCAACCGGCCATTTCACCACCAAAACCATCAGTCGTAACCAATAACCATCTCCTATGCTCCTCCGCACAGTCGGTGGTTCAGCGGGGAGTTCAGTAAATCATTGTTAAACACCAACACTATTTTCACACACAGCTGAACTGCTCTGCCGCACTCTTGCAGATACTCAGATCACAGTTGTGCACAAATACAGAGTGCACATCGTGCGTCCACATGTGTCCTTGGCTGAGTTTCAGATGCTGAGAGCTGCAGCGGTGTGTGCACTGACCCATGGGCTTTAGAGGAAAGAGTGGAAAGCTATCGATTTCTGTTATTATAGACACGCGTCCACATTCACACACATGCCTCTCTTTTTCCCTCAAACACTTTCTCTTTTTGCCTTCGAGATGCAAATTTGAAATTTCAATAGCGTACATAACATGTTTGCACATTCATCAACCTTCATGAATTATCAAAAGTTAAAGTCATAGTTTGACAGACTTCTGAGGACAGAGGCCCACGTTTCTGTGTATTTCTGTGTGTTTCTGTGCAGCTTTCAGATTAAAGCTGCTCAGCTGCTGATGTTTAATTCCCTTTTATCTTGTTGTGGGTGGTTTTCTCTAAAAAGTTGACTTTGAGTCCTTCCCCTCTCTGTGTTTGTCTCCTGTTTCAGTGGAACCTGGTTTGTGACTCAGCCTGGAAGGTGCACATTGCCAAGTTTTCTTTGCTGGTGGGCTCCATATTTGGCTACCTAGTGATGGGTGTCATGGCTGACTGGTAAGCTGTCTCTGTCATGTCATGTCTGCTTCTTTACAGCTTCTATTCATTAACCCTAAAATATCCATTTATCTAAGATACTAAAAAAGCGTATTTTCTCACTTAAATCCACTGGTGTCTAACTGTGTATCGTTTTAATTGTATTTATATAGGTTAAGAGATATTTGTAGGATTTCTGTCCCCATCACGAAACAATGGAGGACAATGGAGTTTTGTTTTTGTGCTTAAATCTTGAAAAAATAAATCTAAGCACGACTAAGAGTTGTAGAGCAATGCTAATAACTCTGTCAGGCTGTACTTTGGTAGTGGTGTGTGCAGAGATAATGGTAATGGTGCATTCCATTGGAAAGTTGGAATTTCCCTGTTCATAGTCTTTTTAATTTTTAATAAATTTTAACCGGAACACCCCCTGAAATTGGATTTCTAACTCAGAAAGTCAGAGAAACCTTATCAAACCTGACCTCCAAAAAAATCCTATATGAGTGCTCCACCTTCCACCTTTGAAAGTAGTAATTAAAAAAATACTAACATTTGTCTATTTTTGTTATACACACAGTCCTGTCAAACTCATATCTGTAGACATGTTGCTACAGTGTTTGTATTTGCAAAAATTCAGATGAATGCATTGTTATCAACTAGTATTGCTAACAATGGCCAACTTGGCGTGAACTGGTTATGCCAGCTTATGAGGTAAATGGAAAGCAGCTCAACATCAACATGCTAGCATGCTCACAATAACAGTGCAAACAGACTTTAGAAAGTATGTTTGCTAATATTTGCTAATTAATGTTATCAGATTATTAGATATTAAGTCATAGGTATTGGGGAAATAAAAAAATACCTCCAGATAGTGCTAAAGGAAATGTCAAAGAACTAAAAAAGTCTTTAGGAATCAAAAAAGTCTTTAGGAGTTTTCCTCTGGGGGCCATGAATATCTAAACCCATTTTCATGACAATCCATATGATACTTGTTGACATATTTTGATCTGGACTAAGATACCTATGCACTGACAGACAGTGCCATCCCTAGAACTAGTGGCTAAAAATTCAGCAGCAAAAACTCTTTCCAACAAAAAGAAAAACAAAAAAAGAGCCTTATGCAATAACATTTTAATATTCTTCTCCTAAATCTCTCTGACTTCTTTCCAATGTCCCGATCAGTCTGGTTATTCCACACTTACTGCCAACAGGAGAGAGATGTTCCAATAAACACAGTCAAGGAGATTGTATTCAGACAGACATGTTAAAGAAATCAAATCATTCAAATTGCTTTTCCAAAAGCTCTGAGCACCATAAAAACAATATTAATCTATTAATAAACACCAAATCTATCTGCACAGCTACATGAAAAAATGTTTTTTTGTAATTGGGTGAACTGACCCTTTAAGGCACACTGTTGTCTGTTAAATTCACTGTGGCCGCATCTGCAGCGTCTGAGCTACCTCGTGGGAACAAAAAAAGTCCCTGCATTGTATTTGGGATCAGTAACCATGGAAACGATGTAAAGAAATGTGCAGGCCAAAGAGGCCTCAGCTTTGACCTGACCCATTGACCCACTGCCCCCCCCCAAAACCAGGAAGTCCACACAGTCTGAAGCAAACAATGACTGGAAATGATCCCTTTCACATCTAAAGCTCCTTTCTCTCTTTGTGACAGTTTTTAAATGTCTTCTTTTCTCCCGCTTTTCTCTGTTTCTGAAGGTTTGGTCGACACCCGGTGTTGATTCTCTCTGTGCTTTTCATGCTGGTGTTTGGTCTGAGTGTTGCCTTCTCTGTAAACGTCACCATGTTCAGCACCTTGCGCTTCTTTGAGGGTTTCTGCTTGGCGGGCCTCGCTCTCTCCCTCTACGTGCTCAGTAAGTACATGCTGTCACCGCCTTGTGCCTGTCTGCCTCTTTTTTGCTGCTCTCCTGCTCCTGTATTTCCCCATTTGTGCTCTGTCATTTAGTTTGTTTAATTAATGTCATCATAAATGCCTGAGTAGTTTGGATCACTGGAAGGGACACAGGAAAATGTTTAAGATGCAAGAGGGGAAAAAAAACTACATTTGCTATATTTTTTTTCTTTGTCCCAACAACAATATCTGCAAACTGACCACAAACCCAATAACCTAAACTTAATCTTGACATTTTAATATTTAGTATTTTCACCTTGTAGTCTTCTGTGAAGTTTTTTTTAATGTCTAGACTCCCCTTTACCTTCTGCTTCTTGAAAAAGTTTGATTTTTTTATGATTGAAATCATTAATAAATAATCATTTATGTCCTAAACCTAAATAAACCAAAAAATAAGATACAAGTAAATAAATCAGGGACAATGATAGAAATAAGTCCAGGGCTTTATCATCCTAGCACTGACAAAGTCTGACATCTTACAATATATTAAAATGTTATAAATAAACCTAAAAAAATACTATCCTTAAATCCATAGAAATGTAAGAAATAAATATATAAACTTTTAAACATAGCCTAAAATTGTGAAATTTTGAGACTGAAGTGTTCCCTGTCATTTTTAATGATTGCTGGAAAAAATTTTTTTTCCCTTGACCTGAACTGTATCCTCCCACAGCCTCTACAGGTTATAATGACACTTACTGTAGTATTTTTCAATATTTTTGGGACGTTAAGTAAAAATCCACTTGGTAGAAAGAAAATAGTTCCTGCATGAAACTGCTAACAGCAAGGTCTTTTGGATTATGTTGAGTAACAGGGTCATGATTTCTGGAAAGAGACATTGCTCCTGATTTTTACTTCTTTTTTTTTTTTTGACACTTTGAGCACCAAAAGCTGAGTGCCATCTAGTTCCATTATATTTGAGAGAAGGCAGTGGCACTGCATAATCGGCAGTGGCGAAGGTGATCCTTGTGACACCAAACTGGCTGATAGCATTCTCATGTCTTTGGAGAATGCCTTCACTCCCCCACCACTGCATTCCCCACTGTCCCCTCTCCCTGCTGCCCTTCCCATCTTTCTTACCCTCTGCAGGCCCCCTCTCTTTCAGGCCAGCAGGAGATTAGTCATACATTATGCGTAAAGCGAGGGCAGACTTTGAGCTGGGGTGGTGGGGTGGGTTTTGTCCCTCTCAGCAGGAGTTCCTGATAAATCTCTGCTGAACTGCTTCTAAAAACAAACAAACAAAATGGACGCCTCCGAGCCGTCTGTCGAGAGGCTCCGGAGAGTTGAATTTAATCTGTGATGTATACAAAGGCAAAGTCAACACTAATAATGTTGTATTATGTCTCCCTTTAAGTCAAAGTCACAGTGGAGTGGAATGGGATTTATAGCCAATCTCATACGATGGGTATATGATGAAGACAACACTGTAGCCTATGGACTTAATAACTTGAGGAAAACATCTAATTGTGTTTTGTTTTTTTTGACCAATACTGTGATATAAATTCTGATTATTTTTTATTAATGAATTTCAGGCCTGTATTTATGCTTACTACACTGTAAAGCCATCCTCTCCATTTGTCTCTATAGTTTGCCCATTCATGTCCATAGACTGTATTCTAGAAGAAATGGACGTAGCCACTTTGACATCATCCACTGGTTTGTGGACTTTATTTTTGCTTTTTTGCTGACACCATCTTGTTTTTTTGGAGCTAGCAGTGACCACATTTAGACGTGAGGATGAAGCTATGGAGGAGCAAGGGGTGGATTAGGATCAAACCAGAGGACACTATACATGCCCACCAACACCAGCAACCTGACTGCACCTAGCAAACGCTAATTTGTCAGCTAAGGCTAGCACTAGCATTCTGCATGCGTAACCTACTTTAACTGTGTCATTAATTTGGATACTAATTTTAGCTAGCAAAAAACAGGCTTAAAACAAAACATAGGCCAACTCAGCAGAAAAATGAACAGGTGACTCCTTAGGGCCTGTCCACATAATGTTTTTCTTCAGCAGAAAAGCAGCAACGTGGCGCAGGGCAGCACTTCATAGAATATTTGACAGGCTGTGCGTGGCTTTTGTTTCAATTACAACAATGTTAGCTACATTTCGCCAGCCATTAATGTTAGCTATGTAGCTAATGCAATGCTATGTTAACAGTGGGTTGACTACACAGTTAACAACAAGCTCACAACAGTATAGTTATGAAAGCGCAACACTTACCAGCTACTTCCAGTGTCCATCGGCTGATCTGCTGCCACAAATAAGCTTCTCTGTCTTTCTTGTGACTGTAGCTAAGAAAAGTTCCAAGATTTTAAACTCGAGGCTGCCTCACAAAAACGACAGAGTGCTCGGAAATATGACGCTAGGTGTAGTGCTATTTGTCTATGAGGCGGAATGTGGGACATATGCTCTCTCCTTATTGGCAACAATTGAAAAGAAAAATGCTAGTCCTAAGAAAAAAATGCTATCTGGACACGGACATTAGAGTCTCTTTTTGTACAAGGGAATGCTGAAAAGTGAATTTTTAGGTGACCAAAATGTTAAAAACTGAAAACGTTATGGAAGAGGGAAAGTTCAAAGACAAAAACCCCAGCAACATCTACGGCTATGTATTGCTATACCTCTATTCTGATTGAAAGTAGCCACGCCCTAAAGCATAGCCTTCTTGATCGTGTATTTTACTTTTTTCTTTACATTATGTGGACAGGCCCTAAGCGATCAGCTGTTAGTTTATCCACTGAGTAGGGCCTATGTTTTTTTTTAAACAGTTTTTTTTGCTAGCCAAAATTAGCATCCAAATTAATGGTTAAAGTGAATCATAGATGCACTTTGTGAACCAAGCCAGCCAGCTAGTACTAGCCTTAGCTAATAAATTAGCTAGGAGCAGTCAGGTTGCCTGCTTTGGTGTACAGTGTCATCTGGTTTTATCCTAATCCACCCCTCGCTGCTCTATAATTTACAAAATGAGCATCAACCTATATTGAGGAAACTACTTGAAACTAGTGATTGAGACTATAAAATCATCAAGAAAAAGTTAACTGAAGTAATAGAACAGGTGAGAAGTAGGGTCATTGTCTCATTGTCTACAATACATTGGACATCTTTTTACAGTCAGTGGAGTCGCCCCCTGGTGGCCATTAGGAGGAATGCATGTTTAAGCCTCCTCTGCATTGGCTTCACTTTTCAGACCCGGAGGCTTCGTCCACTTCTTAGTCAATCTTCATTTCACTCACTTTACTTGTTTCTGTCCTGTTATTTCAGTCTGTTTGTCAAACACAAATACATGTAATGGGAGGCAATTTCTATATGTCACTTGTTTGTATGCTCACTGCTGACAATGACGGGATAAGTAACTGTGTGTGTGTGTGTGTGTGTGTGTGTGCGTGTGTGTGTGCGCACGTGTGTGTGTGTGTGTGTGTGTGTGTGTGTGTGCGTGTGTGTGTGCGCACGTGTGTGTGTGTGTGTGTGTATTGAGTGTCTCTGGGAACAGAGGGAACAGATTTTATGCATGCACTTTGAAGTGCAACAAAAAACATGCTAGTGTGATTGTGTGTGAGGTGCAGATGAATACAGCAGGAGGAACAGTCGTCTCTCTGCCACAGAATGAGTCGCTTTGAAGTAAACTCACACGATGACAACAGATAATAGACACTGCCGTCCCATTAACAGTAAAAAGGCATGTAGAATAGCAGCACACACATTTGAAGCTTCCAATAAACACATCCTCAAAGGCTGAATACATACTGTACTAATGCATGAGCAGAGACGAAATGCAACCCACATTGCAATTTTTCAGTACTCTAAATGAAAACGACACAGATACAGAATAAAATATAAAACTTCTCATCACTGTACCTTGTTTCTCCTTTCACTGCTTGCCAGGAAAGGTACACCAGGCAGTCACCCTGCAGGACAGAAACAGTGCAGTCCATCAGTGTTTTGGCAGAAACACATTGTTTTGTTGTATTGGCTCTGTATTGCAGTACATTAGATTTGAGATGATAAAATAACTGTGAGGTTAAAGTGACTTTAGGCTTTATTTCAAGGTGTTGACATCCATATTGGGTGAACACTGGACTCTTTTTAAACACAGTTCCACAGTTTTACGACAATTTATCAGGACTGTGATTTGAAACATACAAACTAGCTGTGGCCAAAGAAGAAGTACTTTAATCTTGTACTTAAGGAAATGCAGCAATACCACTTTGTAAAAATACTCAAATTAAAGTCCTATAATCAAGATTTCCCTCAAGTAAAAGTGCTTGTTGGGCAGAATGGTCCCTTCCAGGCAGTTACATTATTTTACTATTGGAATATTATTACTGATACTTTAACATCCAACCAACATTTTATGTTACAGCCCAAGATTGAGAACATTTTAAATACTTAAAGGGATATTTCAGATTTTTTAAGTGGTTTTGTTTGGGGCATTTAAACATAGTCAGTGTATTACATACAATAGATATCAGTTGGCACACCACTTAGGAGAAGTTAGGGAAAATCAGACACTAAGCAATGTATTTCTGTGGATGGGGGTCAGACAAAATTCTACTTAAAAATTCAGTATCAGTTTGTGTACACTGTACTGTGAATATTTTCACTGTTTTGCCTCTCCGTTAGACAGCTTGTTTTAACAGGGAAGCCATTAACGACTTTATTTTCCCCATCAATGCTCTCGTCAAAGCCACCAGACGCGAGTGAAAAAAAACCCAGTGATTTTAGCTTGCTGAACACAGGAGCTGCTGGTCTACCACTGCATCAATCCATTAATTAGTTTGTGTTATTGGAGGACTGTGGTGAATCCAAACTAACCCTTTTAAAGGCCAACGTCACACAATAGCACAAACAAACTAACTGATGGAGGCAATGGTAGACCAGCAGCTCCTGTGTTCAGTAATGTTAAATCAATAGTTCTGCCTTTCGAGAGAGCAATAATAACAGCTTTGTTTTTCCTATGGGAATCAGTGTCTGGTGTCAGAGTATAGTGGTGAAAATATTCTTGATAGAGCATACAATTAAACTGATATCACTTTTTTTGTTTGTTTTTAGATGAGACTTTTTTAGGTGGCTAAAATGTGTGTTATTGCTGACCCTGCTTGTCCAAACTGGGGGCGTGACGATCCCAACCCCACTTAAAAAATCAAAACTACCCCTTTAATATACTTTTGGATCGTTTAATCACAGGTTTTGCTTGTTAAATTTTAATCTGCAATGTTACTGGGAACTAATGCAGTTATATAAATGTAGAAGTGCAAAAAGTACAACATTTCCCTCTGAGATGTGGTAGAGCAGAAGTATAAAGTAGTATAAAATGAAAAATACTTGAGTAAAGTAAAGGTATCATTAAAAAATTGTACTTGAGTACATGTACTTACTTTTTTTTCATTGCTGCAAAGGAGGCAACCAGGGAGTGTTTACATTCACATAAAATTAACACTGTAGCAATATATCCCTAGGCTCTTAGTTTTAATGGGCCAAAAGTAACTGAACAAGTGGGACACACTTAAATAAAGTCATATTTAAAAGGTGGTCTGGTTTATTACAACAAGTGCCTATTTCAGTGGTATTAACAATGGTTCCAGTCTGTTATAATAAGACTGTAACCACTAAGCAGCACCTAGTATTCAGAGGCAGTCTCCCATACTAGTGCTAAACAGAGTCGACCCCATCTCTAACTTCTGAGATCAGAGTGTGCTCAGGGTTTGTGGTAAATCTTGTCAATCTTGTCATGTATTGTCTGTTGTGTTACTCACGTGTCTAATGTCATGTTGATATTAGTCTATGTCTAATTGAGCATGCTGCACTGAAAGCAGCTTCAACCAACCTTGGTTGGTTGGTCATTGATAAATGACTGATTGATTGACGGCTGCAAGGCAGGGTTGTCAAACTCATTTTAGTTACAAATATAATGTTATTACAAATACAGCCCAATTTAATCTGAAGTGGGCCAGATCAGTAAAACAATTGCATAATAAAACACCTTCAAAATTTCCCCTTCTTTTAGAGTACAGATGCACTAGTAAATTATGAAAATGTTTACAAAACAGATGATGAACAGCCTGAGAAGTGTAAAGCCAAAAAAGTGCAATTTCAAATATACGTCTCAATCCTGCCATGGATCTGGGCTGGGGCATGGAAAGGCAGCAAAATACGTCCTGCAAGCCAAAAAAAGATAAAATGTCTATCACAGTTATCAGATCTACCTACATGTTAGACTCTAGCCTTCTGTAGTTGTGCGCTTGCATAATTTTCTCATGCAATGAAGGTTTTTCCTTAAGCTTCGCATCTTGGTTTTCAAGGTTTTTTGCCTTCCTTCTGGTTTCCAGAAGGTGAACAACATAATTAGTCGGATTTAGGTCACGTGACTCACTTGGCCAGTCCAAAACATGCTACCACTTGTCCTTAAAAAAAACTTGGTTGCCTCGTCTGTATGTTAATAATCATTATCCCACTGCACTGTGCTAAAATTGTGGGGGACTGTGTGTAAAAAGGGCCAGATGTTAACACCCATTATGGATGTAAAAACCCTCAAATTAAAGCTGAAAAGCAGCACTTTAACACCAGAGACTGTAGACTGCTGAGTACTTAATAGGCTGCAGGAAGATCAGATAGAGAGACAAAAACATGCATGTAGCACACGTACACTGTATTATGGATGATTGTACAGTATGTATGCATGTGTCTGTCTTGCGGTCCATCTCATCGTGCCCAGAAATAATCTTTCTCCCTTCGTCTTCTCTTCCTCCTCTCTCCCGCTGTCACTGTAAATGCAGTGCTGAATTTTCTATTTCTAAATCCAGCAGCTCTCTGGCCCTTTCCATTTTCACTCTATGCTATCCCCCACTCTCCTCTGCCCCATTCATTCTATCCTCCTCCTCCTCCTCCCTCTCTCTCACTACCATTTCATTACTGCCAGCACTCTCACCCTCACTTTCTCATTTTCTCGAGGCTCATTTGAAATCTCCCATCGTTGGGTTATCTCTCTGCAGCACGCAGGCAATAATAAACTCCACTGGAGCTGCCTGCAGAAGCTTTAGCTTGCTCTGCTAATGTAAATGTGTTGATTTGTGCATTGTGTGCATATTTGGTTGTTGCACCAATTCTGCATTCTGGGGTTTATTAGTTTGCAATTTAGCACATACCTCAGGACCGCCCTCTCGGAGCCGGAAAAAAGAGCTTCCCTTATCCTCATATCTTCTTCCTTGTCTTCCTCCCATCATGCAAACTCATCTGAAAAACAGATTCATATCAATACAAGAGCTGTTTGGGTAGGAAAGTATATAAAGACCTAAACTTGCACCCCTGAAAAATCTAACCTTTTGAGTGTTGGCTTTAAAAAGCTGTTCTTACAGCAGAAAGCAGATGTAGTCAGAGTGGATTTTCACAAGTTACAATGGATTGAAAAAGTATCAAACATGCATAGACACTTCTCAAACCACTTCCGCAGCATAACCCACCTCTTTGCCATTCATCCATCCATCCACTCAATATGTTCCCAACAGTCATTGCTTCTCAAAAAAATTGGCTACTTTATGTGGAGCTTTAGAGCTTAGAATGGCTCATTGTGTCACACAAAAGTCATGTATTTAGCTCAGAGCTTTAGATTTGAGACCAGAACTCAGTCAAACTTGAGATATATACATAAAGATTTGACTTGGACTGAATGTCTGGGAGTGTTGAGATAGTGGGTGGTCAGACTGAAAACAGCCCTGGGTTAAAATAAATAGCATGGGGCTGCGTGAGTGGGTGTGTGTTTGTTTCAGGAAGGAGGAAATTGAGGAATTCCAGTTTAAGTATTAAATCCATGAGTTTGTGGGCTTCTCAGACACAAGACCACCGCAATGGTTTATAACATTATGAGGAAGGATGTTCGTGTCTTTCAAATTATTACAGCGTCATTTGATTTTTGTTGCAATGACAGTCAAGACAGTTATGGGATTCATGCATGGGCAGATTATGAAACAATGGGCCCCTGGGCACGGATATATAAGAGACCCCACCACCTCTCATACAGGAGCAAGAAAAAAAAAACTTTGGGGTTGTTTTGCCTCTTTTTGTTGTTGTTTTGTGTCTCTTTGTAGTTGTTTTGCATCTTTTTGTGGTCATGTATCCCATTGTGTTTTTGTGTAGTCAATTTGTGTCGCTATGTGGTTGTTTTGCCCATTTTTATTATTATTATTATTATTATTTAGTTTAGTTATTTTGTGTCTCTCAACATTCCTTTGTGTCTATTTGTGGTCATTTTAAGTCTATTCATGGTCGGCACAGGTTAATTTAGGTGACATTTGACACATAAGGCTTGTGGGCCTGTGTCCCCTCAATAATCCATCCATGCTTTCATGTTACAAAGTCATCACTTGCAGATATTTGATTGGCAGCTGGAAAAGGACTGGAAAAATGTTTGCTTCTAAGAGTTCTCTGTGTTGGCAGAAGGACTGGCTTCATAACTCATACATTCGTTCTGAATGTCAATAGACTTCACTTGAGTTCTGACTTGATAAAAACCTGGATAATTACAAATTGATGAGACAGAATGAGGCAGACCTTGCAAAATGCTGGGTCATAATTGTCACCATCCAGAGATGTTTAAGACTTGCATAAAGACTTGCCAACTGACTCGAAATCCCCTTTAAGGACTTGAGACTTGCTCTGGTATATATTTGACTTGAACTTGTGTGAAAAGACAGACTTGAGTATAGTTCTACTATATGTCGGAACAAAGAGTGTAGAATGTACTGCAGCAGTCATTTAAATATAAATATATTTTTATATATACTTTCTATATATGTGTATATATAGTTTCTGGTATGTTTTTCTCAAAAAATTGTGTCAATATTTGAATTCACAGTACATTCTGTGTATCCCAGCTGACTGGAGCTGCTGTAGTTACGAAAAGAAAATAATTCAAAGCCAGTTTTCAAGGCCTACAGGGAGTGAGCATTTGGTACATTTCAGTGTATTTTAAGTTTTCAGTGAGTGAGGTTTGCATGCACCCAAAGGAATTAGGCTGCAGATGCTTTTACACCAGTGAGACAAGGTTAATATCTGTGTGTCTTTCTCGCTGTCTTTGCTCCTCAGAGACTTGGAGGTAATGACAAAGACATGCAGCATATATATGTGTGAGTGAGTGTGTGTGTGTGTGTGTGTGTGTGTGTGTGTGTGTGTGTGTGTGTGTGTGTGTGTGTGTGTTGAGCTGGGGGGATGACTACTGCAGACTCAGCTGAGGAGAAGAACTGTCCTGTCACGCTGTGCCCTTGTCAAACCTCCTGTTTCCCATCCCTGCCTCTCTATAAGTCCTCCACCAGGCAGCATTAAGGCAGACCATATCTGGACCTGCACCAAAGCATAACTGGCTACAAACTGGTTGCGGTGACTTCACATGAGTTTTGCCATCATTATTCAGAGACAGGTCAATCATACAATCATATAAATAACCTCTGTTGCTATTGCCAGAAATGGTAGATATTTAATCAAAACTAGAATTACTGCCTACTAGTTGTATGCCTCCACAAACCAGTCAAGGCGTTAAAGCTTACAGTCATGTCTAACCACACTCACATGTAGCCATGAGAGTTGACAATGCTTCAAAATATGGATGTTGCTGCAAAGAAGCTACATATTCTAAAAGGTAGATGCGTCGCACATCTTCAACCCAACAGCACGGAAGACCTACACAATCAGCACAGCTTCAAGGTGGACACCCAAGATTAGTGTCACCAGTTCTGTATCTGACCAAATGTCTTCCCTTCTGTTCCTAAGATATGACACTAATGGCCAGAAAAGTGTTTTGGCAGAACATTACCATATCACCATAAAGTTTTGGATATAAAATGTCATTGCTTCATCAAATAATTCTATTGAACATTATGTGTGATTTTTTGTCATATTAAGCCTATGAATTCCCGAGTTATGGCCTAAAATATGTTTTGTGTGGTCAAAGTGACATTTGACCAGTAAATTCCTATCAGTTCAGTGTTGAGTTCAAGTGGACCAAAATGCCAAAATTAAAGAAATTCCCCCAAGGTGCTCTTGAGATATTGCATTCACAAGAATGGGACACACGGACAACCTAAAAACCTAATGCCTCTGTCCTCTGTCCACAACTGTCATGGAGGCATACAAAGCAAAGAGAAAAGAGAATAGCAAGTAGTTGAGGATGAAACACAAGTCCTGCTTGCTGTGTGGAGAGAGAAAACTGTGCGGGTGGGAGCTGGGAATCCCGCATAAGTTGTTGCAGTGTAGAGAGAAAATTAAAAAAAAAACCCTTGACAACAGTGGAAAAAGTTGTTGACCACAAACACAGCAAAGGGGTAGACAGAAAAATGTTCCATTGGTTCACAAGTACGTAAGAACCAAATCCCCAAAATAGCCAGGTTACCATCCTATATGTGAAAAAAGAGCTGCAAATTCTACATTGGAGATGCTATTTGATATTTTGCATGAAACATGACAATTTATCAATTATCAAGACAGCAACGTTGTCAGTCAACTAATCATTTCGGCTAATTGATATATTGTCGAATCATTTTCATCACTACATTTTGCCCTCTCTTTCAATCTATATTTGAAGTGCGTATCACCTCCTGCACTTTCCCCATACATTCACATCACACACAAACACCGACTGTGGTACTCGCTCTGAACTCAAGCTGTTCAGAAGCCAACTGTCTCTGCACCCCAGGCAAGGTTAGCTAGGGAGCAGCAGACAACACAAAGTGTGTGTGTTGGTGCTGTCAGCCATTTGTCACCAAAGATTAGTTTGGCCATTAGATCAGCTGCTTTTTGATGCCTCCTCTTTGTCTTTAGCCTCCCTTTCTTCCATTATGCTTTTTGTTTCCCACTCCCCTCTGCAACTGTTCATATGTCGGGACAGTGGAGAAGCTGCTGGGTGAAAGGAGGAGGAAGGAGAAGGGGGCGAGGAGGGTGGGTAGAGGTGGGGGGATGGTGGCTTTACAAAGGGTGAGGGAGCCACTTCAACCCTGATGAGTGAGAGGGAAGAGTGGGCAGAGGGGGGTGGGGTGGGGGGGAGGTGAGTGAGGCAGGATCAGCCCACAGGGGGGGCAGTGAGATAATCAGCACAAGGAGAACCATTCTCCCACTCAGCTGGAACAAAAGGTCCTTGCCAGCGAGTGTGTGTTTGTGTATGTGTGTTTATATGCATGTGTATGTGTGTGTTGATATCCCAGTAGAGTCAGCGGGATCAGAAACCTCCCCAGAGAGTTGGGGAGTGGTTTTTGTTTTGTGAGGTAGGTTTAGAGATGCATTGCCTTTGCCAGGGTACAGCTTTTTTCCACTTGTCTGTGTGTTTGTGTGTCCGATCCATGCTTATCGACTGCTGTGGACAGCGGTAGCAGAGACACAGCGCTGTGCTGTGTGTTAGAACAAACAACAGAGGTGGAAAGTCACTGAAAACAGTGCATGCAAATCAGAGAAATCAGAAGCAGTAATTGGTGCATTAAAATAAACAGTGCAAAAGTCAAAAATCACAATATTAAACAATTTTTACAAAAGAAAAAATATTAGAAATATGTAGAAATCTGTTGTGAAAGTGCTAGAGCGGTACAGCTTTCTGCTGAAATGTGCAAAAGAAATATAGATTTGTAAAGCTTTAAAAAAAACTAGTGTGTATGATTTAGTGGCATCTAGAGGTGAGGTTGCAGACGTACAACGTACTGAAACTTCTACCGTGTGCCAAGCGCTTTGGAGAACTACAACGCGAATGGTCTTATCTAGAGCCAGTGTTTGGTTTGCCTCTTCTGGGCTTCTGTAGAAACAACATAGCAGAGTTATTAATAACATAATCCATCAGTGGTTCTCCAGGTCAAGGATGCTTCCTTGATAGGATAGGTTCTTCCAAGTCAGATCCTAAGGAAGCTAGGCAAGACTCCTTTCTAGCCTCCAGGGAACACACACATTGGAACAGGATAGCAAATGCCCAGATGTCCGTCTTTGAAGAGGCCCCAGCCTTCAGTTCCGTCATATTGTGTACAAAGTATTGTGGTCCTTCAGGCCCACTGAGGATACACATGCATCCCTGAAATTCTCTGAGGGAAGGACTCGGTCCTCGATACATTGGATACAAGGGTCCTGGACATTGGATCAATCCTACAGTGGGATTCGATGACATAGTCTCCTTGAACTTCAGTCATTTAAAGATCCTTCCTTGACTTTGAGAAGCATCACATTTCCTTCAATGTATTCTTGTCGGTCAAGGATACTTAACTTGCTTTGCTAAGGAGCCACTTTTGCAGAATGACAAGATGCCGGAGGCCGGCTGCAGCAGCCCCATACATGGTTCAAGGATTTTAGAACATTTCTAGGATTTTAGGACGTTTCTGGGACATGTCTAAGATTTTAGGATATTTCTGGGATTTTAGGATATATAGGATTTTAGGATGTTTGTAGGACTTCAGGTAATTTCTTGGATTTTAGGACATTTCTCAGATTTTAGAACATTTTTAGGATTTTAGGACATAAGGGGCTTACGTAGCTAGGACTTCTGTTGGGAGATGCAGGGATCCTCTAGTGGCACTGTTTTTGATAAACAAGCTGTATTTTGATGCTGTTTAATGCACTCTGACACCTTATGTGTACAAAAAGTACAAAAAGGGAAAATCTAATATATTAGAACTAGGAATTTGAAGAGAAAAATAAGCCAAACTGTAAAATTATTACTTAAACATCCATCACATTCAACACACCAACGTCCTTGGACAACTATGAGCAGACATACTTGTGTTGCACACATATTTTTCCTGCACAATGAGGGATTATTACAGATATTTCACATGTATTGCCCTTCATTTTTATCTTAATATAGTTGTTTGGCAACCTGGCTACACAGCCTGATTAAAAGAAACCAGAATTATCCTTTCAGAAAAACATTTGAGTGTGAGCCCTGGTACTATTTTTACATTTGGGTGTTACAACTTTTTACACTAATGGCTCACAGACAGACAAATTTGTCTTTCTGCTTTAATGCACAAAGACAGGGTGACGATAGAGAAGACAGGTTAAGGATTATGGGTCAATGTAATTTCCGTCATCTGTTTTGGTTCCTGTAGGGAGGGCTTTTAGATATTAACTTTAAACCTGTCTGTCTGGGGCTGAAGACAACAGAGATGAAGGGATTTCCAGTAATACCTTTATTTTTTCTTTCTCAGCTTTGTGTTCTTACTCAGTCATTTTCCTGTGTTTCTCTTATCTGAAAATCCCTGTCATCCTTCTTTATTTTTCTTTCCTTCCCTCTCTCCAAGTGTTTCTCTCTCTCTACCTCCCTCTTGCTAGTCTTTATTATCATTCCTCCAGTGATTCCGCTCATGAATGGAGGGACTTTCTTAATGTCCTTTAGGGGGAGAGTAATTTGTATTCCACCCCTGTCTTCCCACTTTCTCTTCTCCCTCCCGTTCCCTTTCCTCACCCTCTCTTTTTCTCCCCGAGAAATGGTGGCACGTGAGGCCAGGTTAGTGAGTCTCCCTCATCCTCCCTCCCTCCCACGATGGTCACCTTCAAAAAGACCTTGCCATATGGGCCAAGCCATCTGGACTGTACCATGTTAGAGGCAGTAGGGGAGGGGATGGGAGCCCGGTTGGGGGGAAATTAAGGGGCGGTTACAGTGAAACGCTCTCTGAGCAGCTGAACCCTCTCAAAAGCCTTGACGTGCAGTCCATCCTGGTTTTTTAAAGAGGTCTGGTGTTAAACTAGTGTGATCTCATGGGAAAGATCAGTAATAGGAGTCCTTAATAATTCAGGGAGGAAATTCAATACGATGGCCTCTCCATTAAACAAACACACTCATCACACTCTTCCAGGCCATTAAGGCTGCTGCTTAGTTTATGATGGTAATCACATCTATAGTCACATCCACACACGTGCAGCTCATGCATTATTTACTCCTCTCCACCGGTGACACTACTAGAATCTATATTTTATGTGAATCTAAATCTTCCTCTTTCACTTCTCTCCTTCTCTTCATTTCAGGGATTGAGCTTTGTTTGCCAGCCTGGCGCTTCTCCATGACCATGGTGGCCAGTTTTCTGATGGTGGGTGGGCAGCTACTGATGCCAGGGGTGGCCGCTCTGTGCCGCAATTGGCCAGACCGGGACGACTGGCAGGTCCTGCAGATTGTTATAATCAGCCCTTTCGTTCTGATGCTGCCCTACGTCTGGTGAGTCCCGCCCTCTGAGGAAATCCACAGTGGGGAGGGAGGAGGGGGGGTGCAGATTCTTGTTGCACTGAGCCAGGCGATGGCTTGTACAGTACACACTGCACAGTACTGAGCAGCCTCTGCTGCAACTTACAAACAATACGCTCTTTCTTCTATTGTTTTTTCTTCTTGCCCCATTTCTGTTTCTTTCTTCTTGTTCTTGCAAATCTGTTCTCATCCTTCTTTGTCTGTTCTCTCCATGTCCTTCCTTTCTTTTTCTCACTCAACAGGCTTTTTCCCGAGTCGTTGCGCTGGTTGCTGGCCACCCAGCACTACAGGCGGTCCAAAGCCATGATGCTGCGTATTGCCAGGAAGAACCAAGTTAACATGTCGACCGAGCCGAGTGGAGTTCTTACAGGTGAAGGACAACAAACAAAACCCATTTCCTTATGAATGTTTACTTTCTTTGCTTAAAGGGATAGTTTAGATTTTTTGAAATGGGGCTGTTTGGGGTGCTTATCCATAGACAGTGTATGATATACAATAAATTTTAGTCAGCACGCCCCAGGTTTAGAGAAACAGGCTTGATCCTGACATGGAAGCAAAGCAGTCTACTGCTGTGTATTGGGGTAAGCAACAATATGTAGCTTAGCCTCCTAAAAAACACTCCCATCTAGAAAATCAATGCCAGTTTAAATTTATGCTATATTCAGAATATTTTAACTGCTTTATCTTAATTTCAGACAGCAATTTCCAGCTGGAAAAGAAAGCTGTTATATTGTTCTTGTCAAATCCAGACTCCATCAAGAAAAGTTTGTGGCCTACGTCTGCCTCGATAAAGTATTTGACTTTGGCTTTTATAGGGTTAATTCCAATTCACCAAAGTCACACAATAACACAGACTAATTAACTGACCTATTCAGCAGTAGACCAGCAGCTCCTGTAATCAGCAACCTAAAATTACTGGTTTTTTTCAATGGAGTCTGGTGGCTTTGATAAGAGTATTGATGGGGAACTGAAGCTGGTAAAAGCTTCCCTGTTGAAATGGGCTGTCTGGCAGAAAGGTAAAGTGGTGAGAATACTTTCATAATTGCATACACTTAAAATTATATTGATTTTTTAGGTGGAACTTTTTTTTTTTAGTTGGCTTATCCGTTTTGTTGTTAACGTTGTCAGAAGCAGTGCATTGCTCAGCTTCCGTGTTGGACTTCAGCCTGCTTCTCCCAACTGGAGGCATGCCGACCAACATGTACTGTTTGTAACACACTGACTATTGAAAAGTACCCCATACAACCCACTTCAAAAAATGCAAACCATCCCTTTAATACACCTCATTATAGGAAATATTTTGAATTGACATCTATGTTATGTTGCTGCTGCTTCTTGGCGTGTGATGAAATGAACATGCAAGAAACACAGAGACCTGAGACACATACAAAGGCTTACAGATCTTGTATGCGTATGCATATGCGCAAATATTTCCCAACTGCTTCTATGACGAAATCACTTGCAATCAGACAAACACATACATCACCGGAAGATCAATTAAGTCTGACTTCTTTCTAAGGCTCCCACTAATGATCATATTCATTAGATTGATCTGTTCTGCGATTCATCATTTCATTAGAATTGTCAAAAAACAGTGAGATGGAGCCCAATGTTTACATCCTTAAATAACTTGTTTTGTCTGATCAACAGAACAAACCCCAAAGATATTCAGTTTAGAATAATATTGGGCAGTAAATTAGCACATTTGAGAAGCTTGGATGATCAAAAATGTCGACAGGTAATTGTCTTGCAACCGTGCAGTCTTTAAAGAAGTGACCTTAGCTCTCTCCTCTTGTCTTGGTGATTGATGCAGTGTTTCTGCCTCTCCCTGTGGCCAAGCAGACGGATAGATGATGAGAGTGGGCAAAGGGATGTGCTATATCTATCTTACACCCCCACTGCACATGAGCCTCTCTGTGCTAACGGTCCCTTAGCGGCCAGCCTCTCATTACCTTCTCTAAGGAAAGGTCTCAAGGTGTGCGTTTCATGTTTCTTACCAGAGCTGGAGCAGGAGCTGCACAAGAAACCCCAG
Organism: Plectropomus leopardus; assembly: GCF_026936395.1. NCBI lineage: Eukaryota > Metazoa > Chordata > Actinopteri > Perciformes > Serranidae > Plectropomus > Plectropomus leopardus. Next base: position 6,829,277 of record NC_142180.1, read on the forward strand.
AGGACCTGCATTGTCAAGATGATGAGCACCAGGAACCTGTGGAAAAACATAGTGGTGCTGTGTGTCAACTCGTAAGTGTGTTGTGGATAGTACAGTCCTTTTCTTATCAAAGTCGACATCCATTGTGTCAAGAGAGCATGAATTACACATGAACTCGTCCCCCAGGTAGAAATAAAGACATGTATGTGAGTGAAAACCCCACTCGCCCATGGCAGACGTGTCAGGTACCATGTCCACTTTCTGATTGTGTCTTTATGTGTTGTCTGCACAGGCTGACAGGTTACGGGATCCACCACTGCTTCGCCCGCAGCATGGTGGACCCGGAGGCCCAGCACACCGCTTTGTGCCACGCGGACTATTACACTATGGCTGGCATCGCCATGGCAACCTGCCTGGCACTTTGCCCCGCGGTGGGGCTGATGGGTCGGCGTGGAGGGCTGCTCACCTTCATGATCATAACAGCCCTGGCATCGCTACTACAGCTGGGCCTACTCAACTGTGAGTCATCACAAAGTCCTGCAAGACTTAGTTACTATTGTATCAAGCATCCTATCAAGCTTCATGCAGTTTACACTGATTAAACACTAAAAATTGGTTGTCATTTTTCAAACGATAAGTCTTTGATCTCTGACATCTTAGTTTTAGCTGATGATTGTTCATTTTGACACTTGAAATGACAGCTGTTGATGGCATATTTTATCAGCTGCACTCCTAGCTTTATAACATTTATTGTTATTATTATTATTATTATTATTATTATTATTATTATTATTATTATTATTATTATTATTATTATCGTTTTTGGCTGACGGAAAACCTTGCATAAGGATCTAAACTATAAACTATAAACTTTGAGGCTAAAATGTGCATGTTCTAGGTAAAAAGTCTGTATTTTCATAAGCGAGTCATGTCAAAGACTTGGAAGTAAAGGAGCAGGATTGTTGTTTCACATGTTTAATATAGTTAGCCCTAATTTTACCACATAGCACTTCAACAAAAAATATGTGTAATATCAGAGTGGTATTTCTTGCTGTGCCTAAGGATTGCTATAGATAAGCAGTTGTGAGAATATTAGTTAATATCTATATTTCTTTAACAAGAGACATGTTTCAAACACGAAGAGTTACCAATACATAGCAAATACCTTTCAAGCCAGTAGTAGGGCAGAGCTGCTAAAGTTAGCCTGTACGTTGATATAATGTTAGCATCATCCCGGATAAGCTCCCAGAACAAGGCTTTATTTAATAAGACTCAACAAAAATATACCCTTATCTAATGTTATGCTATTCCTTGGCCCTCGGAAGTAACTATGGTTGCAAATGTAGGCAATAAGTTAGTTAACATTAGCACCTTACTGTAGTAAAGCTGAAAAACCAACCCGTTCTCACTCCAGGGCCACCAAAATGGCAGCTTGGTGGCCACGACACTCAAGTTACACCTCTAGCCTCAGTTTCGGATGTATCAGTTTTTGTGTCAATATCTGCTTGTTACATGCTACAGTGACCCTTCAAAATAACTTTAATGTTCAGGATACACAGATTTTGCCATCATGTTTAGGCAACGAAAGTACTTGGTAAGGTTTAGAAAAAACATCATGGTTTGGGTTAAAATAACTGTGTTTTGCATCTCAAAGTATGTCAATTGACTCGACGTACTTCATGCCATGTATGTCTCATGATGTTAACTATGCAACATGTTAAAAAAAATAAAAACCTCTAGATTGACTTTTGATTTCACACAGGACAAGGTCAGCAGTCTCCTGGGTAAAAGTCCTGTGTTTGTTTGACCCATCCAAAGCCTCCCTTATACCTCCAGCAGACTTTCTTGTTTTTTATACTTTATCAATGTAGCAGTTAGTTGAAAGCAGGATGAGTCTCATATAAATGCTAAAGGGTAGCTTGTGCATCAGTGTCACCCGCCGAGAGCCACGCTGCTCCGTGCACTTTGCTTAATCTGCATTTAGTCATAAGCTTTGATGGACCTGCTATGCATATTTGTGGTTGTTAAGCTATAATTGAACTGTGGTTCTGGAAAAGGCTTGGAAAAGGTATGTCAGAAAAATCAGTTTAGAAAGTTCTGAACATTATTGGAAAGCAGAAACTTGAAATTCAACTGTAAAGTTAAGTACTCCCTGTTTCCATCCCTGTGTCGTTAAAACAGCACTGACTGCAGTTAGATTCTCGGTCTGTTAGGAGCCTCCCCTCATTCTCCCTTTTCTGACCTACATATGCAGCGCAGGAGTCATTATTTCAGGCTTCAGTGGTAAACTGTTCAGGGTTCTCCTGAAGGCTTTTTTTCATTCTGCTTGTTATGAGTCAGCACTGTGCTGCCCTTTGTGCTTACTAATGACGTCCTCTCCTCTACTCTCCAATGCTCACTAATGGAATCTAGTGATTGGGAAGTACAGCCTTCGCCATGACACAGGTACACCCATGCTACATTGATTTGTTTTATATTGTAGTCTAATTTAAGGTCTCTGTGCAATAATACATTATAAACACCTTCATTTGTGGCCAAATCAAATGAGCTGCTTATGTTTCATGTTGGGTGTTTCTGGAGCACTTACGTCCTTCTGTCCTCCTCTTGCCAGTTCTACGGGACACCCTGAACAGGAAATTCTCGGTGGCCTTCTCCATCATCGGCATGTTCTCCTCTCACGCAGTCAGCATACTCAGCATTTTCTTTTGTGCTGAAATCACTCCTACTGTCATCAGGTGAGCCTAGATGGTCATAAACACAAAATACAACACTTAGGGGAGCCCTCTGCAGCAGGCGAGCCCCACATCGTATCCAAAATCAATTCTTATTTGCTACCTATAGTGTACTATGAGACATTCTACTGCAAAATGTGTGCACTGCAGTGTCAAAAAAAATTATAAGAATGTTTAATATAAAAGAAATAGTGAATGAGTGAGTGATATCAGGCCCACTTTGTGTCCCATAGCTGTACTACAAAGTAATTTTAAGTTTGTTTGAGTATGTAGTGTGCTAAACATACATGTAGAATTCCCTCCAGTCAGAAAAATGTGAGCATCATCCTTTATTTTTTGACTGGTGTTTTGCTACAAAAATGTATGAGGTCTTTGGAAAAACTTAGCTATTTTTTGTGTTTAATTGACAAAATGGTAAAATAAATTGGTATCAAACAGTACAACAATTACTATGTAGTCCATTCTATGTAGTGTTAAAATGTATTCAGTAGAATGTTTGGACACAGCTTTGTTTTTTGTTACTTTGTGGCTCCATCTTGTGGAGCAATTTTGACCGCCAGGCGGACATGGACACGATGCCCAGGAAAGATTCAGTACGCTTCAAAAAACCCTAAAAAGCAGAAGACTTTATACCTACTGTGTGGCCACACTTAAGGGTGGGCCCAAAAGTCTGCCGCAAAAGAGAAGGATAAGGCAAGATGGATGGTACGGATGGGGTACATACAAAACTGAAAAGAGAGAACTAAACAAAAGTTCACAATTGGTTAATCACTGTGTTAAGAGGACATAACTGTTTCAGAGTTGCAACAATGATGGACTGAGCATCCAAAAATGGATAAAATGAACTGAAGTCATAAGAGGCCACATTTTAAAACAACAAAACATCAAAACATTTACGAACTCTCACACAACTCATTCCGTATGATCCAAGTCTCCTTTATGCAGGCATTTGCTCAGTATTTACCAAACACATGCATTCTTGCTTACAAGGTACTATTTAAAACACTTCAAGGTAAACAGTATTAGGCACACTACTCGTCTATGCCTTTAATTCTTCATGCGTCAGTGTTTTAAATGTCATGGTTAGGGCAAAAAGGCACGTGTTTGGGAAATACTGAGCATTCAACAGGATAAATGAGACTTGGATCACACTGAAAGAGTTGTGTGATTGTTTGTAAACTGATGTTTTGACATGGTTTTGTTGACAAGGACCCCTTTTATTCCAGTTTATCAAGATTTTTTTCAGTTTTTGGATTCTTTGTTTATCATGGAGGCATGCAAGCAAAGCAAAGTTATATTCACAAATTCAAAGTAACACAGGGTGAGCGACTATATACAAATTGTCATTACAGAGAAGGAAGTCTTCCTTTAAGAGCTTCTATTACTTTTAGTCACGTCAGAAGACATAGATCACTGATCTGCTACTTCCTCTCTCTCTCTGCAGGGGTGGAGGGTTGGGCCTGGTCTTGGCTAGTGCCGGCTTCGGCATGCTCACCGCACCCATCATGGAGCTTCACAACCAGAAGGGCTACTTCCTCCATCATGTGATCTTTGCCTGTTGCACCCTGCTGTGCATCATCTGCCTGCTGCTGCTGCCCGAGCCGCGGGGCCAGCCCCTGCCGGAGAGCCTGGCTGACGGAGAGACCTTCACCCGTCAGACACTGCTCCACCCAGGAGAGCAGCACCTCCTTCTCGCCAAGACTGACGGGGACTACTCCCGTGTCCACGACACGCCGTTACACCTCACAGCCACCGGCGGCGCTACAGTGGCAGCAGCAACCGCTCTGGCAGCGGTGCCTGCCTCGTACGCTCTGGCCACTGGTGGGGAAGTGATTGGAAATAGTGCCATAGCCAATGGGGTATGAGCATCCTAGCAATAGTCTACTACCGTGCTAATTATTGCTCAAAGCATTAACCTGACCCGAATGGTCATTGAACTTATGAAGAAAAACTTTTAAGGGAAAAAAAGAATCTTTCGGATGAACCAGATGAACTATTTGAATGGTGAGGTTTGAAACGGTGACGATAATAAATTTGTGTAGTTTGTAGTGACTATGATTCATTCAGGAGTTGCCAAAAAAATATCGTACTGGACTAAGTTGATCTGAAGTCAATGTGTGTGTTAAATAATATGAAAGTCTTCAGTGGTGTTGGTGGTTTTCTTGCACTGCCGTCCGCTCTGTCGAGAATGATTAAAACAAGCCGACGCAGGCAAGCGAGAGGGCAAAGTAGAGCAGACGAGCTTTCAATAAGGTGTGCTCTGTGAGTTTGTAGTTTTGACTCGTTGAGAGAGGATTTCACTGCATCTTATAATTCTTTATAAGTTACTTTGCACTAAATGTCACAATCAAGTGTTTGTGATTTTCAGCCAACATGTTTGAGATCCAGGGATTGGCTAAACCACTACCACTCTTTTTTGCATGAAAGGGCACAAACAGTTTTACATGTTTTCTCCTGATCTGTGGTCCCTCTACTAAAGTCCAATGTGGCACTTTATCCTCAGAGATGAGGTCAGTGTAGACACTGAGTTTTTGAAAGAAAGCATTGCTGTTGTTGGTGTGGGTGTATGATGGTTGTCTGATGTGAGGAACAGCCGGAGACCTTGGCAGACTGTAAGTGTAGCCTGTAGAGACTGCGGGTAATGCTGAACAAATCTGAGATCTGAATGGACATTAGAGTAGCCAGTCAGTGTACTACTGTATGTCTTATGACGCATCTCAGCATTCAAATGGCTTTATCATGGTGGCTCTGTTCTTTTAAACATAACAGAGTATGTAATTTCAAGAAAACCAGTATTTATTTTGTCATGCTGCCAAGGGCAATTTTGTTGCTTGAAATACCTCCTTAATTAGCAGATATTTCCAACTCTCACTCCTTGTTCCCTGTACTGTGGTAATGTTGTAATCCTGCTCCTAGGATGTGTAACTCTAGCCAGAAAGCACAATATTTTACAGTTTTTTGAAATAAACGTTTGTGACGATTAGAATAGAGCAGCGTCGTCTGCGTAGAACCT